>NC_087457.1:2417500-3617500 GCF_036321535.1 Camelus dromedarius
GCCCCCCGACCAGGGGCCCAGGGCAGGACGGCTATGGGAGGAGAACCGTGAAGTCAGCTCTTTGCAGGTGGAGTTGGAGTTGCCCTTGAGACATCTAAGTGCAGTGTCACAAGCTGAAAGTTTAGGTCTGGGCCCGGGCTGTGAATTTTCCTATAATCTTAATCCCTGAGGATGCTGAGATATTGATCACTGAACGTGAAGACATACTTTACAGGACAAGTGAATAGTAGTATCATCTCTTTCATCAAAGCTCACGTCTCTTTATTCATCACTCACTTTGCTATTTGGGTACTTACAGAGCTCACTTCACCGCCCTCCCCTGGGCTCAGGCTCCACAGTAAAGAGCTGGTGAGACTCCCTCCTTTCCAGAAGAAGACACATTTAGCTGGTAGCCTTCTGTACCTCGCCAGACTTAGAATTTTAGTTTGTTGTTTTAATTCTATTTTCTGTTAGCCATCTCCTGACAGGAGAGACGTTTTACATCATGGTCATATTTCAATTAGCTGTTACTGAGAATTGCTGATCTGATCCATAGTGTAAGTATTATATTAACCTTGTAGAGTATTTATCATTTTTCTGTCTTTGCCCTTTAATTTTGTATGCCCCTTCAAGTCTCTATCCTATTTGGGGCCTTATTGTTTTTAATATAAAAATGTCTGTTGTAGTTAAGAGAATGAAAGAAAAAATACACATGATAGCTAAACTTAGAAAATATCCATTGTGTTTTCTGTCTCGGCAATGGAGTGTTGTAGAAACTCGTGAAAACTTTCATTACACAAGTTTCTTAAAATGCTAATTAAGAAATAAAACCTTCCTTCCTCATCTTTCAAGCTGCACAGCTAATTGTCAAGAAAGTGAGGGGAAATCCTCAGAAGCCAAGACAAACCAGAAAGCAGGGATTCTGGGAGATACGTGAGCCTTAGAAGCCCTGGGGTGCCTGTTGGCTCCAGTACTGAGTTTCAGTTGCCCTGGCAGGAGGGCAGGAGGTGAGCCCGAGGCCTCTCACACTGGGAGTTGGATGACTGATCATATGTAAGGCCAAGCAGAACCCGAGAAGCATGGTTTACTATAGGGTGAACTAGGAAAAAAATTCCTCAAGACAAGACAGTAAGGAAAGTCAATTTTGTTGGAAGAGGGGAAAAATAACAAATCCAAAGTAAGGATATTGTTTAAAGCTGTTCTGGCATGAGAGTGACCACAAACTCCTGACAGAGGAGCACAGCTACTCCTGGAATGAGAAGCTGTGGTTTGAATAAATCAGTGAGCAGCCATTCCGAAAAAGGCCTCCAGAGTCTTGTGGATCAAGATACTGGACCGCAAACACCTCTCTTCCAAGGTCTCATTCAAATAACCAGAAAGGTTTTAAAGGAAAGAAGCCATAATCATAGTTCTATTTATTGACATTACTATATGCTAGGAATTCAGAGGTGACTATGGAGTTGTCTCCTCTTTTATGGATCTTACTTTCTCCTTGGGGAGACAAACTGACATAGTCGGGGAGCTTGGTGGAGGGGGGTGTTAGTCTGTTGCAATTAGCCAGGAGAGGAGATTAAGAAAGCAGTGAAGGGTGGGTGAACTTTTTACCTGAGGACAGACAGTCTTGTTCAGTTGGCTTTTAATTGCAGGCTCAATGAGCTGTCACTGGAGGGAATCGATCTTATGGAGGATGGACTTAGCTCAGGCCTCTTTAGAATGGACAAGTGAACCTGGACAAAGACAGTCAAATCTGTGCAGACATTGAAGTTCACTTGAATGTGCTCGAACCCTGAGCCAAAGATAGGACAAATATGCAGCACTTCTTGAGGACAGAGGAGTGGTTTTTAAGGTTCTCCAAGAATGAATCCCAGGGAACCGAGATGGCCAGTTGTCAAACTGTGACTTTGCTTTTTCGACGGTGTACCCACCAAGTATATTGGACTTTTATAGGTTTTCATTTCTCTTTAATACATGTCAGGTGATGAGGACGTGGGCACAAGTGTTTGACACCTTGTCGAGGTGACTTTGGGTACCTGCCTAGAAGCACGAGCACAGCTATGGCTGCGTCATACATCTTGCCGCCCATCCCGCTCCCCGGATCCGTGATCACGGCAGAGTGGTCCCTTGTTGACCTGTCCGTCTCCTCTGTGACATCATAACTCATGAAAAGACCAGAGCGTATTAACTTGGCTTTGTTAAAGTCAAAGGAACAGATCAAATATGGAGTCAGATTTGTTTTTTCCTATTTCAGTAGTACCATGGAGAAGGCAGTTTGGGCAGCTTTTGGTAGGGTCCTGGAGGCTTTCTCTCTCAGCCTCTGGGCGCCTCTATTGAAAACCCTTCATAGCTGTCTGGCGTGCTGGAAAACCACTCCGACTGTTTTGCCCTGAAGATGTGCTCTGTTTATAACTCATCTCTACTCCTTGGAAAACAACTCAATAAAAACTCAGTTGGTTTTCCACCAGCCATGGGCAGGGGTGAGGGATAACTTGTTATTATTTCATAGAATAACAATAACAGTAATAATAATAATAATAATAATAATAATTAATAAAAATAATAAAAGAAGTCTTAAAACACCACTGGGCACATTGGAGAGAGTCAATAAATGCTTCCTGGCTTAAATCAAAAGTGATGACTCAGTGATTCCATGGCTGCTGTATTTGCTGAGCTAATTACTCCTTTGCTCGATTACACATTTTTTTAACTGAAAAAGAAATACATGCAAATTTTTTTAAAAAATTCAAACAGAGCACAAAAATACACAAGTGAAAGAAGTTTTCTCTCATGCTCTCTTCTTTCAGCCCTCCCTGGAGATGCCACTATTTACTAATCTTTGTGTGATTTTCCAGATAGGCTATGCACATTTCCACCTATGTATGTAAATTCCTTTAAAGTTTTAGTTATTTTTAACTTAAAGGGATTTAAATCCTCAAGTGGCTTCTGCCAGGGTAATAGAACAGAACAAATCTGACTCCATATTAGATCTGTTCCTTTGACTTTAACCCTATGCTCTGTCTCCTAGGCTTCATCTTGCTTGTAAAACAATGTTGCCTAGAGCCTGAAATATATAGGAGAGCCTATTCTGAAGGCCCTGACCTTTAAGGATATTTAACACTTTTTCATTCATAAAAAGATAACAAATTGCAGAATAGAAAGTAACATTTGTTTTGTTGGAGGTTTACAGGGATCTGACCCAGGCAGATAGCTGCAAGAACAAAGGATTCTAAAGATAAGGAATTCCTACACCAAGAAGATTGCAACAACCAAGCATGTAGGAAAGGAGCCTGAATTCTGACTTGGGGAGATGGTTTTCCAGGACATTAGTTTGCCATCTAGGTCTACAGAAACTTGCTATTCCATGCTCCAACACCTGGTCTCCCAACTTATTGGCCTGTCCTGCACTGAGGAGAATGAATTTGGATTTGGTAACACTCTTATCTACCTAGCAAGCTGGGCACTGGAACTGAGTGTTATGGAAACAACAGGCCAGCCAAGAAACAAGCACCACTCGGAGTGTTGGTGTACTCAGATTTATTATGCCGGCGGATTCAGACTGGTTTCTGCTCCGAAGTTATGAGCACCCCGAGACGTGCACATGAGGTTTTAAAGGGTTAATTACAAGTAAGGGGGTATTAGCCAATAAGGCTCAAACAACAAAAAGCAAGGAATCAGTACACTAGAGCTTATCTACTTGTAATAGTTCAGGTTACTGACAATTGTTGAGCTTGGATTTACGAGATAGCTTGTTAGCCCAGTAAACTGACACTAAACCTCAGATTTATGAGTTAGCCCAGCAGAATTTAGATCAGTAAACCGACACTTATCACACTTAGATTTGTGACTTAGCTTGTTAGCCCAGCTTGGCTTTTCCTTCACATGAGGATAGCTCTCCCACACCCAGGGAACTACTGTGAGCCCTTGATGGTTCCACTAGGGTGGGGTGTGGTTTACCCAGGAGGGATGGGGACTATGCACCAACACTCAGGCAGTCTGCTCTGTCTGGGGCTCTGATCTTGTACCACCCCTCTCCCCGCCAGCCCAACACCTGGGACAGTGGAGCTAAGGCAGAGATCGTGCCTGCCTGTTTCCCAGCGTGTAAAAGGGGAATATGTACCCTTCCCAAGGTAGTTCTGAGCGACAACACCTGCGGGAGCTTGGTTCCCAGAGAAACAGAAAACCAAGCTCCGTGTGGGGCAATGGGTGTGATACCCCTAGGGGTTCTGCAGAAGCATCGGAAGGAGGGCTGGATCAGAGAGGTAAAACGTGAGCTGCGGGCCTTGAAGGGTTACAGAAGGGTACAGAGGCAGGACTGCCTCCTCCTTCGGGGTGCCCCCAGAGGTAAAGCTTTTTCTCTCCATCTCCGCTACTCCCCTCCCCTCTCCAGATCCCTCCCTTTGCTCTTCCTGTCCATCTGTCTCCCTCCACTTTTCCCCTCCTCCCCTCCCCCTCCTCTCCTCCCCCTCCCATCTTCTCCCTCCCTCGCCGCCCCACCTTCCCTCACAGAACCCAGAGGATCGCTGGCCCTCCTGCGCATGGGCAGTCAGTGCCAGCTGGACCCCGAGTTGGAAGCTCCAGCTCCGAGCCAGGAATCGGCCCCAAAACCTTCTCAGCTCTGTCGCCCAGTAGGCCTTCGGCTCCTGCCCGGGGCCGGGGCCACCGGCTGTGGAAGTGCAACGTGGGGTTTCCCGGGAAAGGGGTCAGGCGACTGCGAGAGGGCGGTCTGCGTGTCACAGCCCCCCAGGGCGCCAGTCAGCCTGTGTTCAGCTGAATTGCTCGGGCCAGACCCCTCTGCCTGCGCCACCTGCCCCGGGGCCCCGGCCAAACCTGTCCAGGGCCAGGTGTGCACCTGCCGCCTCTCACCCAGCCGGGCACCACTCAGTCCGTGGGTGGCGTCCCCTTCCCCTCTCCCGCCCGCGAGTCCTCTCCTCCAGGGCTTCCTCTCCTCGGCCGCCGGGCAGTCCCCACACCTGGGCGGGCTGTGTCCCGGGCGGGCGTGGTCTGCCGACCCGGATGGGGGCGGGCGGCTGGGGCTGGGGCTGGACTCCGAGTGGGGCTGCAGCCCGCGTCCCCAACCCCCCGCTTTCCCTGCCCCGCGACCCCGGGGCTGCCCTCCTCTCCCTTTCCCGCTCCCTCAGGACCAGCTCAGTGGCGTGGGCACTGCTCCCTCGGCTGAGAGCCCCCGGCTGTAACGCCCAGCTTCTCCTAGTGGAGTCGGGAAAAGGGATCCTCAGTGTTGAGCGAGCTTCTATCTCCTCCCTCAGTGTTTCTGCCGCAGGTAAGTATCTTGAACACTTTCAGGTGTTATGATGGCGGTGCTTGTTTATGTCAATTTTTTTATAGTGCGAGGGATTACAGTGTTGAAAGCAGGGCTTGGTTCATTTAAAAATGTGCTGAAGCTATGAGGCTGTGATATCCTCCTTCCTTCCCTCTCCCAGGGTGAAACGTGTGACCGTCGATTTTAAAAAGATAGTTACCGTCCCTAACTAGAGCAGCCCAGCTAGGGTATTTTAACAGGAACAGCACCACCAGGGGCGTTGGAGACCCAGGGATATTGCAGTCCTAAAGAGCAACTGGCACAGTTTGGTTTGTTTTGGTTTTTTGTTTTTCTTAAATTGTAGGGCAGACTAGTAGTATAGAGGGAAAAATAATTGTCAAGAAATATTTTTTCATATAACAGCTTTATTGTGATATTGTTCACACACCATGAAGTCCATCCATTTATATGGTACAATTCAGCAGCTTTTAGCATATTCACAGTTGTGCAACAATTATTATTCCAGAACGTTTCATCACATCAGAAAGACCAGAGGAAATGAGTGACCTATCCACCCCTCTCCAGTGGTGATTCTAAAGAAGGTTCTTGGCTATTCCTGACCATAAAATAACTTGTTACATTCCATGAAAAATCTGGTAGGAATTCTAATCAGAATTGCAATGCATTTGTCTATCAAAACAGGAAGAATTAATGTCTTTATGGCATAAATTTCTTCTAAACATGAATATATCTGGAACCGTATCTTTCCATCTCTCCAGAGCCTGGCCCATGGGAAGCCCTCACTAATTTTTGGGCTTGTGAATGATGAGATTCTATACATCGTTAGTTGCTACTGTTGCCTTTCACAGGGGAGGAAAGTAACCTCAGTGAAGCCAAGTGACTCTCTGATGGTCAGAAAGAGTGACAGCCAGTGCTGGAGTGATCCAGTGGACTTGGTGCTTGCAACCAGGATTCTCCAGCACCTACAGCTAAGGGGATTAGAGTATTCTTTTATTTTTTCTTAATGGCGTTGCTTTTATTTTTACTTATTTTTTAAAATTATTTTTTATAGAAGTGTAGTCAATTTACAATGATAGTTTCAGGTGTACAGCAGAAATTCAGTTATAAACATATGCATATGTATATACATAAGTTTTAGATTGTTTTTAGTACAAGTCATTACAAGAAATTGAATATAGTTCCCTATGCTATATAGTAGGTCCTTGTCATTTATTTTATATTTATTAATGTGCATCTGTTAATCCCCCCTTTCCTGGCTGCTAACCACAGTTTGCTTTCTATGTCCATGAGTCCATTTCTAGCAGCACCGTTTTTCCTAGTAATATATGCTCTTTGGCTGCTTTCAGCTTCAGTAATTCCATCTTATCTGTGGGCACTTTTCTTCTGGTGGCCTTTATGTGGTTTGCACACATGGTAATAGAGATCTGTATTTGGGAGAACTCCAGGCCTAGTGTACTCCCTGGTACAGAGTGCCCACTGAGTTGATGCTTGAACTGGGAAAACAACATAGTAAATGTTGGAATTTCCACTATGGTTGAGACTTCCAGGTTTCTATAACCTGTTTAGCCCACCTTAATATTGGCTGCACCCATAATGGGTAATTTGGTGGAATTTCATGGTATGGTGGTGTAGAGACAGGGTCTTTTATGCTTCTTCTCTTTCCGTTTTCTAACACTTATTCTCCTGGGCCTCCCAGATCCTCCCCTAGAAGTTCCCAGGGCTGGCTTGGTGCTGCGCTGAGGCAATATTTATTAATGAGGACCTTTCCTCATCTCTTCTGACCCTCCGTTTCTTTCTCTGCACAATGAGGGCTTAGACTAGATAAGTGATTTTCAGTTTCTTTTAAAGCCATATTTCCTTTGAGAAACAGAAAATGCAAATCTCTCCTCCCATCCCAACCCTTTAGATTTTGATACGTCCTCCAAGGAGTGACATTGCTGTTTGTGGAAAATTGATGTGATTGTGATTCCAGGTGGCACAGAAAAGACTCTTCAGAGATTTATTGCAGGGAGAGGGCAGGAAAGCGGCAGTATGTCACACTTTCTAGTGTGAGCAGTGGAGCAGGGGCTTGGATTTAAATATGGTGTCTGTCGTGTCCTCTCTTTAATCTTGTACAATGTGATAAACTTCTCTACCTCAGTTTCTTGATGTGTCAAGTTGGGGTGATAATATTTTAGGGCTTTTGTGAAACATTATACACATAATCCGTTTGTGTCTCAGTAGAACCAAGACCTGCTAGTGTTTCAGGAATTTGTTTAAAAAAAAAATCTTGTCCATAGCACTCTGTCGGTGTGTATTTTGAATTTCCTGGAGGGTGAGGGTTGAGTCTAAAGTCCATCTAAAGTCCATCTGGGGCTTGAACCCAGACCCCGTGTATGATATACACATGCTCTAACACTGAGCTCTACCACCCGCCCCTTCATCTTTTTCTTTTTGCTTTAGCTGCCAAAAATCTTACAGCTGAATTTCTAATTGGCCTTTAACACTTACCCTGACTTCATGGCATCCATTTTTATGACTTTACCTCCCCCTGGTTTCATTTAATTATTGAATCTCCATATTCTTTTCACTCTCACTTTTGTCTTTTTGTTATGGTTGTTAAGCTGTGCTTAAAAAATTGTTTAAATTCTCTTTTAGCAGGAGGGTGAAAGTAAATATTTATGTAAATAAATATCACACTTAAATGCTTTTATACATTCTAAGCTGTTTAGTAGTTACTTAAAAACCGGACTGATATTAAAGTTATAACATTTTTACATTATTTTTTAATTTTTTCTAAAGGTATAACTGATTTACAATATGATATGTTTCAGGTGTACAATAGTTGCTCCATTTATAGTTATTGTAAATAATTGACTGTATTGCCTATGTTGTAAGATACATCCCTCTAGCGTGTTTACGTTACATGTAGCAGTTTGTATAAGAAAGTTGGGTAACACAGAGTCTGGGGCGTGGCTGTGTCTGACTCAGGTTCCAGGTCACCCTGCCTGTCAGAGCCAAGGCCCTCACTCCTGTCTACAGGGCAGCGAGTGGAGGCAGCTCTCATCAGCGCTGGTACCAACTTCTGAGTGGCAGTGACAGCAGTGACTGTCTGTGGACATGCAAAGTGTTGTTCCAGGAGATTTACATGCATTTCTTCATTTATTATTTAAAGCCCTCCTGTGAGGAATCGTTTTATGTTTTTAATGAATAATACACTTTATTTTTAATTTGATAGACTTAAAACTTCCGGAAAATTTACAGGATTAGTACAATGAACACTTAGATACACTTCACCTAAAAGGGCAGTATTTGTCCTTTTGTGTCTGGCTTATTTCAGCATACTTTTTTAAGGTTCATCCATGTTGTAGCCTGAAACAGTAATTTATTCTTTTGGTTTAATAATATCTTTTTTCTTTTTTTTTTGTTTTTGGTCTATTTAAAAATAGTTTCATTGAAGTCTAGTCAGTTTATAATGTTGCATCAGTTTCTTGTTTACAGCACAACACTTCAGTTATACAGGAATATACAGGTATTCATTTTCATATTCTTTTTCAACATAAGTTACTATAAGATATTAAACATATTTCCCTGTACTATACAGTATAAACTTGCTGTTTATTCTATACAAAATCAGTATCTGCAAACCTTGAACTCGCAATTTATCCCTTCCCACACCGTCTCCCCTCTGGTAATCATAGTTTGATTTCTATGTCTCTGTGTCTGTTTCTGCTCTGTAGATAAGTTTCTCTTTCTTTGTTTTTCTTTTTTTTTTTAAGATTCCACATATGAGCGATCTCATATGGTATTTTTCTTTCTCTTTCTGGCTTACTTCTCTTAGAATGACATTCTCCAGATCCATTGATGTTACAGCAAATGGCATTATTTTATTATTTTTTATGCCTGAGTAGTAGTCTATGGTATAAATATACTGCAACCTCTTTATCCAGTCATCTGTCAGTGGACATTTAGGTTGTTTCCATGTCTTGGCTATTGTAAATAGTGCTGCTGTGAACATTTGGGGGAAAGTGTCTTTTTTATTTAGGGTTACTTCTGGATATATGCCCAGGAGTGTGATTGCTGGGTCATAGGGGAAGTCAATTTTTTGTCTTTTGGTGAATCTCCATACTGTTTTCCACAATGGCTCCACCAAACTGCATTCCCACCACAGTGTAGGAGGGTTCCACTTTCTCCACAGCCTCTCCAGCATTTATTGTTTGTGAACTTCTGAATGATGGCTATTCTGACTGGTGTGAGGTGATACTTGATTGTAGTTTTGATTTGCATTTCTCTGATAATGATATTGAGCATTTTTTCATGTGCCTATTGGCCATTTGCATGTTTTCATTGGAGAAAAGTTTCTTTAGCACTTCTGCCCATTTTTGGATTGAATTGTTTATTTTTCTTTCTTATCAAGTGTAAAAGCTGTTTGTATATTCTGGGAATTAACCCCTTGACAGTCTCATTTATTGTAAATATTTTCTCCCATTCCATAGGTTGTCTTTTGGTTTTGCTTACTCTTTCCTTTGCTGTGCAAAAGCTTGTAAGTTTAATTAGACCCCACTTGTATATTTTTGCTTGTAATTCTATTGCTTGAGTAGACTGCTCTAGGAGAACATTGCTGAGATGCATGTCAGATGTTTTGCCTACGTTTTCTTCTAAGAGGTTTGTAGTGTCTTGTCTACATGTTTAAGTCTTTAAGCCATTTTGAATTTATTTTTGTGTGTGCTGTGAGGGAGTAGTCTAACTTCATTGATTTACATGCAGCTGTCCAGTTTTCCCTACACCATTTTCTGAAGAGGCTGTCTTTACTCCATTGTATGTTCTCACCTCCTTTGTCAAAGATTCAATTTCCAAAATTTTTTGGGACTATTCTTGATAATTTTTTTAACCATTCATTGATGGATGGATATTGTTTGTAACCTTTGGCTACTCTGAATGATACTGCCATGAATATTGATGTGCAAGCTTTTGTGAGAATATGTTTTCATTCTGTTGGCTGCACAGTTGGCCCGCCATAGCTGTAGTTTCCACTTCATGGATCCAGATGGCTGGTTGTAAAGGGACTCGAACATCCTTGGATTATGGAATCCAGTGTGGTGGGTTCCTGAAACCAATCCCCCGAGGATACTGAGGGATGACCCTATATGTAGGAGTAGAATTGCTGAGCCATATGATAACACTAAACTTTTGAGGAAACACCAGACTTTTCCAAAGAAGCTGCACCATTGCCCCTTTCCAATGGCTGCATATTGAGGGTTCCCTTTCCTCTGCCTCCTGACCGACATTTGTTATTGTCCGTGTTTTGATTATAACCATCCTAGCGGGTGTAAAATGAGATCTCATTTTGATTTTGATTTGACTAGTGATGCTGAGCATCTATTCATATGCTTATTGGCCATTTGTGTATCTATTTAATTCCTTGGTAAATTTAAAAATTGAGTCGATTTTCTTTGTATTGGTCAGTTGTAAGCATTCGTTTTATATCCTGGATTCTAGTCTGTTATTAGATATATGCTTTGCAAATTTTTTCTACTATTCTGCAGATTGTCATTCCACTTTACTTTTTTTAAACATTAAGACAATTTCTTTATAGGGGAGGTAATTAGATTTATTCATTTATTTAATTTATTTATTTATTTTTTGCCAAGCATGCACTCTATCACTTGAGCTACCCACTTCCCCTTTCATTTCACTTTCTTGATGATGTCTTTTGTAACAAGTGGTTTTAATTTTGATGAAGTCCAGTTTATCTGGTTTTTTTTTTTTATCACTTCTGCTCTTGGTATTGTATCTAGGAAACCATAACCTATCCTAGGACCACAAAGATTTATACTATGTCTTCTTTTAGAAAGTTTATCGGTGTAGATTTTACGTTTCTGTCTGTGATCCATTTTCAATTAATTTTTATTTGTTATATACAATAGGGGGTTTCAGAATCTAAATTCATTCTTTTGCCTGCAGATACCCAGCTTTCCCTGCACCATTCATTGAATAGACTATTCTTTCAATGGAGTGTTGTTGGCACCCTTGTTGAAAACTGACTGTAAATGTAAGTTTCCCCCCTGGAATTTTTACTGTGTCTCATAGATTTATGTATCCAAACTTATGACAGTACCATAATGACTTCAGTACTATAGATTTGTAGTAAAATTTAAAGTTACTCCTCCCACTTTGCTCTGCTTCTTCAAGATTGCTTTGGCTGTCCTGGGCCCCTAGCACTTCCATATGAATTTTGGGATCAGTTTTTCAATTTTTGCAAAGAAGTCAGCTGGAATTTTGATAGCAATTCCACTGAATTTGTAGATCACTTTGGGGAGTCTTAACATTTTTAATAATATTGTCTACTATTCCATGAACATGGGATGTCTTCCATATATGTAGATCTTCTAAAATTTTTTCAGTGATACTTCAAATTGTTCAATGTACAAATCTTGTAAATTTTTGTTAAATGTATCTCCCATTTTATTTTTAATGCTGTTGTAAATGGGAAGGCTGAGCTTCTTAAGGGTGGGACTATATATCAATTTGTTTATTTCTAGGATTCCTACACATCAAATACACTAGGTTTATATTTGCTACATAAATCTATCCACAACTCTTCCCTCCCCTGTGTTATAAAAAACCAAGACCCAGGTTAAACTACCTCAACACCTATGTGGAAGTGAGAAATGAGACCCTTGGGTGGGGCTTTGTGCAGATGATACTGAGAACTTATTTAGGATGGCTTCATCTTAATTCCTTTAAACAATCCTTTCAGTGTATATAGTCAGATACATTAAGAACATGCCCTTTTGATGTACAGAGGAGCTAAGACTATCATTTTCAAATAATTTCTAGTGAGAATGTTGTACTTGAAACCTAATTTGTATCTATCTTTGAAGATTTATGTTTCAGGAGCTTTGACTAAAGAACACCTGTCTTTATTCAATAACGACAACTAAATGCTCAAACAACATGTAAGAGTTTGAGCTGTAACTGGAGGCAGCACTTACCTCTCCCAATACACTTGTGCTGATCTGCTCAAAGGGGTTCGTCCAACTGTTTGTCAGTAGTCTGTTGGACAAAGCCATAAAACATTGATTTAAGGTTGCTGGAATGCAACATATTCTTATTAATACTAAGTAAGCCCATATTGAGTGCTTACTGTATGTTGGGAATTGTCCCTCAGTCTCACATGAAATTTATTTCTCTGAAAACCTTACATATTTCCTTGCTATTCCCACTTTACAGATAAGGAGACTGAGGATTAAGTCTTCTCTCTTTTGGGGGGAGCTCATTATCAATGACTGGAAGTTGTAAGGAAAAAGATATTGATTCATCCTGAGAAAACATTTTTCTGAGAGTCAGCATTGAAGAGGGTGACCACTGAAGAGGGTGATCATTGTTCGAGTGAGACGAGCCCCGTGTTGTACGGAGTCAGCATCCCAGTCCTGGACACGGTACTGTGCTGCGTGGTGGGTGAGGCAGCGTGGCCACGCAGGGAACGAGGATGCCGTGCCGTTGGGATGTGCTCAGGCCTGGTGAGGCTTTCTCTGAAGAGCAGTGGACCGTCATTGACAGATTTTAAGTAGGGGAGTGGGGTGCTCTCGTAGATCACTTTTGTGTTTGTAGAATGCTTGCAAACATTCAGTAGGCTCGGCAGAAAGTGATGTGACGAATCAGAGTAGGGTGGCTGCAAGGTGTAGCAGTGTTCAATTTTCAAGTGGTTTTCAGTCCCATGTTTGTGGCTCAGTAGACGTGTCACTTTGGATGACACACTCAAGGAAGTGAAACAATTTATCTAATCAATTGAAGCAGTGATGTACCCAATTCCCAGGACTGTTGTGGAGATCCAGTGAGATAACATTCGCACAGTGTGCAGCGTGGTCCCCAGCACAGAGTCAGTGCTGAGGGAGTGCCTGTGAGTACCTGGTAGGTCAGGTGTGGGTGGTGGGGCTCGGTGACTGAGGAAATCTGAGCCCTGAAGGAGGGGTCCAGTCACATCTGTGAGTGATGGGCCTGAGCTGGGAGGGGCAGAGAGACCTTCCCTCCCAAACAGGGGCCCTGGGCAGGACGGCTATGGGAGGAGCACCGTGAAGTCAGCTCTTTGCAGGTGGAGTTTGAGTTGCCCTTGAGACATCTAAGTGCAGTGTCACAAGCTCACAGAGGAGGTCTGGGCCCGGGCAGTGCATTTTCCTATAATCTCAATCCCTGAGGACGTCGAGGTATTGATCACTGAACGTGAAGACATACTTTACAGGACAAGTGAATAGTAGTATCATCTCTGTCATCAAAGCTCACATCTCTTTATTCATCACCCACTTTGTTAATTGGATACTAACAGGGCGGTTCTTCACCGCCCTCCCCTGGGCTCAGGCTCCACAGCAAAGAGCTGGTGAGCCTCCCTCTTTTCCAGAAGAAGACACATTTAGCTGGTAGCCTTCTATACCTCGCCAGACTTAGAATTTTAATTTGTTGTTTTAATTCTATTATCTGTTGGTCATCTCCTGACAGGAGAGACGTTTAACTCATGGTCATGTTTCAATTAGCTGTTACTGAGAATTGCTGATCTGATCCATAGTGTATGTATTATATTAACTTTGTAGAGTACTTATCATTTTTCTTTCTTTGCCCTTAAATTTTGTTTGCCCCCTCAAGTTTCTATCCTATTTTGGGCCTTATTTTTTTTAATTAAAAAATGTGTGTTAGTAGTTAAGAAAACAAAAGCAAAGAAACAATGCACATGGTACCTAAATTTAGAAAATATCTATTGTGTTCTCTGTCTCGGCAATGGAGGGTTCTACAAACTCGTGAAGACGTTCATTACACAAGTTCCTTAAAATGCTGATTAAGAAATAAATCCTTCCTTCCTCATCTTTCAAGTTGCACAGCTAATTTTCAAGAAAGTGAGGGGAAATCCTCAGAATCCAAGTCATACCAGAAAGCAGGGATTCTGGGAGATACGCGAGCCTTAGAAGCCCTGGGGTGCTGGTTGGCTCCTGAACTGATTGTTAGTTGCCCTAGCAGGAGGGCGGGAGGTGAGCCCCAGGCCTCTCAAACTGGGAGTTGGATGGCTCATCCTATGTAAGGCCAAGCACATCCTGAGAATCCTGTTTAATAAAGGGTGAATTAGAAAGAAAGAAAAATATCATTCCTCAAGGCAAGAAATTAAGGAAAGTCAATTTTTGGGGAAGCAGGGAAAAATAACAAATCCAAAGTAAGGATTTAGTTTAAAGCTGTTCTGGCATGAGAGTGACCACAATCTCCTGGCAGAAAATCACAGCTCCTCCCGGAATGAGAAGTTGTGTTTTGAATGAATCAGTGAACAGCCATTCCGAAAAAGGCCTCCTGAGTCTTCTGGATCATGATACTAGACCCAAACAGCTCTCTTCCAAGGTCTCATTTAAATAACCAGAAAGGTTTTAAAGGAAAGAATCCATAATCATAGTTCTATTTATTGACATTAGTATATGCTAGGATCAGAGGTGACTATGGAGTTGTCTCCTCTTTTATGGACCTTACTTTCTGTTTGACATAGTTGGGGAGCTGGGTGGAGGGAGGTTTTAGTCTGTTGCAATTAGCCAGGAAAGGAAATTAAGAAAGCAGTGAAGGGTGGGTGACATTTTTAGCTGAGGACAGTCCTGTTCAGTTGGCTTTTAATTGCAGGCTCGATGAGTTTCACTGGAGGGAATTGATCTTACAGAAGATGGACTTAACTCAGGCCTCTTCAGAATGGACAAATGAACCTGGAGAAAGACAGTCAAATCTGTGCAGACATTGAAGTCCACGTGAACGTGCTGTATCCCTGAGCCAAAGATTGGACAAGTAGGCAGCACTTCTTGAGGACAGAGGAGTGGTTTTTAAGGTTCTCCAAGAATGAATCCCAGGGAACCGGGATGGCCAGTTGTCAAACTGTGACTTTGCTCTTTGGACGGTGTGCCCACCAAAGGTATTTTCCGTTTATTAGTTTTCATTTCTCTTAAATACATCTCAGGTGATGAGGACGTGGGCACAAGCATTGGACGCCATGTAGAGGTGACTTTGGATACCAGCCTAGAAGTGCGGGCACAGCTGCAGCTGCGTCGTACATCTTGCCGCCAACCCCGTTACCCGGCTCCGTGATCACGGCAGGGTGGTTCCTTGATGACCTGTCCGTCTCCTTTGTGACATTGTAACCCACCAAAGACCGGAGTGTATTAGCTTGGCTTTGTTCTTTTCCATCCTTCTCTTTGAATGGACTGATAGTGGACCCAGTTATGTTAGCAGATGTTTTACAAGTAGGGCTCTCAGTACAAACCTTGTAATCCCCGCTGTGTGATCTAGAGAAGAAAGTTACATTCTTTCCAAATTGTTTTGATGCACTTATGTGGGAAAATGGTGTACGTTTGAATATGTATTTCCTCTCTGAATCATCATGGCTAGAGATGAATGTGGGCAGACATGGAATGTGTTTTCTGTATTTGAAATGTATGGTCCCCTAAATTCTCCCCAGCTTTTTAAAGTCATCACTGGAGTGCTACCTCCAGAGTGTCCCAAAGCATCCACCACTGCCTGTTCTTCAGACACTGTGAGTTTCCAAGTTGGAGAAGGCTGCTAGCTGGTGAGGCATTCTCTGGCACATCTCTGGCTGGCTGATGTGGGCTTAGCACCCAAGACTTGGCAGACAGTAACTAACCACGATCACTTCCATTTCTGGGACACTCATTAAGGATTTTAGATGTATGCTAGTGGCATACGTTATTTCAATTAGTTTTCCCAGCAATCATAATTAGATTTTTTCACCTGTATTAAAATGTAAACTGTCAAAGCGAGTGACGTGCAGACTTTGGACTGGAACACGGGTCTTTCTGATCCCTGTCTCTGTTCCCTCCCCGGCCTATCCTTCCAGATGGCCAGGAGACTCTTCCTCAGTCTTGAGTTTCCTGCTGATATTACCACTCTCTTTGTTTCTAGGAGAGGAAAACAAGTCTAAACTTACCTTCCAGTTGGAAATGGAATGGAGAGTTAACTTTGGAAGCCGGGAGAGTCTGTCCTGTGATGAAGCGGTCTCCAAGCCACTTCCACTGGGACGTCACGTCACTGTCTGGGCCCCTTTCTCAGCCTGTGCACAGGTAACAGCACAGATGTGCCGAGCCATCCTCCCGGACAGGGCAGTGGGTTGGAAATGAGTTTGGGGATTTGGTTTCATTTCATAGGTTTCTGAGGGCCTTGGCCTGGCACTTCGAGTGGGACCATTCCCTGTCCCACATACTCGTGCTCTGGGCCCGTGCAGACCTGACGTGGCCTCAGCCTGAGGCTCAGGGCCCATGGTGAAGTGGAGAATTTTAGTCCAGGGTCTGTGGAGGCTCTGACAATTCTGGGTCGTGGGACATTGTCCAGGATGATAATAATTCCTCCCCGAGTTTCAGATTTCCTTGCCTGTGAGACGGGGTAGTAATAGTTTCTGAGATGATTGTAATGATTCAGTAAGGGGCGCAGCATGTGCTGGCAGGTAGCTGGTGCTTAAGGAGCAGAAGTCGCAGTCACTCTGTCAGCCTCTCACTGTGTGCTCTGTGCTTTGAGAAGATGTGTTTTTGGTGAAAGTCCTGCCCAAACACTAGGGTCTAGATGAAACGTTGTTCCTTTACTTTTCCTTTCTTTTGCTCCTTCCTTTCTCTGCGTCTCATGTGTAGGGAGCAGATTCCTCTGTTTCAGGGAATACAGGCCTTTCTAGGAAAAGGACAGGATGAACGTGGAGAGGTGGGGCCGGAGGGGGTCTGGAGCATCTGCACAGCGCTGCTTCCCTGCATTTCTGCATCCGGTCCCATCAGTGCACGAAGTCAGCCTTCCTCTTCCTTCCTGTGTCATCAGGTCTCTGTTTTATGGGAAAACCTTTTTTACGTGTCTTTTTTCACTTACATGTTTCGTTCAGATGCTTGTTGCTTTTCTCCCTGTGCTTCAGCATTCCTAGGAGAGAATTCAGCAGTGCAGCATCTTCTCCGAGCTCTATGAGTTGATCGGCTTCCACTGCAAGTCCATCTTCTTCAAGTGGGTGGCCCCCGTGCAGCGCATGGCCCCCGGCATCCCGGAGCCTGGCGGGAAGGCCTGCTACCGACTCCTTCTGCAGACGCTTCCTGGCTACAGTCTGTCACTGATTCTGCAGGACTTCAACAAAGGTTTTGGAACTAAAACATTGCTTCAGTCCGATTAACCATGCCTTGTTTGGGCCCTGCTCTCCTGTCTCATCAGGGTGAATTGTGATTCGTGTAGAGCAGGACACAGCAGACTTTTTTCTGTCAAGGGCTTGGGAGTCAATATTTCAGGATCTGCAAACCTCCTGATCTCTGGTGCAGCTGCTCAGCTCTGCTGTTCAGACGCCAGAGCAGCCGGACAGTCCACACACCCACAGAGCTTTATTCACAGCAGTGGCTGGGGCTGGATTGGGGGTATGAACTGCAGTTTGTCCCCACAGCCTCCTCACTATTGACGCCTGTACCTGAGCGTGCATTTGCGACAATGGGTGAACCTACACTGACACGTCATCATCACCAAATGCCCATACTTGACACTAGGATTTACACTTGGTGGTGGGCACTCTGTGGGTTTGGACAGATGTACAATGACACGTTTCTACCATCACAGCATCATACAGAGTAGTCTGTCTTAGTGACCCTAAAAATGCTCCGTGCTGCACCTCATTCATTACTCCTTCCCCTCTAGCCTCTGACAGTAACTGATCTTTTAGTCTCTGTGGTTTTCCCTTTCCCAGAACACCATACAGTTGGAATCAGACAGTTGCGGAACCTTCCCAGATTGGCTTCTTTCACTTAGTAATATGCATTTAAGGTTCCTCCATGTCTTTCCATGCCTTGATAACTCACTTAATTTTAACACCATAAATAGTCCATTTTCTGCCTGGACCACAGTTTATTTATCCATTCACCTACTGAAGAACAGCTTAGTTGTTTCTGAGTTCTGGTGATTATGAATAAAGCTGCTATTAACATCTGTATGCAGATTTGTGTGTGGACGTAATTTTCCATTTTGTTCAGTAAACACCAAGGAGAACAGTTGCCAGATCATATGGTAGGAGTACGTTTAGTTTTGTAAAAAATTGCCAGACCGTCTTCCAAAGTATCTGGGCCATTTTTCATTCCCACAAGCAATACAAGAGAATTCCTGACACTCCACATCCTCACCAGCATTTGGTGCTGTCAGTGTTCTGAGTTTTGGCAGTTATGACTGGTGTGCAGTGATATCTAGCTGTTTCAGTCTGCAGCCCCTTGATGACAGATGCTGTGGAGCAAGTTTCCATAGATTTCTTTGGCATCTAGTTTCCATGTTGAGCTGTGTGTTGAGGCATTTTGCTCATTTCTTAAGCAGGTTATTCATTCTTCTTGTTGAGTTTAAAGAGATTTTGGTGTATTCTGGATATCAGCCCTTTATCAATGTGTCCCTGCCCTTCACCTGCAGCACTGGAGTTGTCCTTTGGGTTTCAGTGGATTGTCAGCTCTTCAAAGAGGTTCCCTGTCTTCACTCACCTAAATACTGTCCTTGAATTTTTCACTTTCATTGACTCACTTTGTTCTTTTAAAATAGCATTTCCCATAATTTGTAAGTACATTAAAAAAAAAAGGCAATGATTGAACACTGCCTCCCCCATCAGGCTGTGTGCCCTGTGAGAGCAGAGACCCTGTCCCCACTCACCATGTCCCATGACAGCACATGTCACATGTCCATGTAAATGTGTGTAACGTGGGGCCAAACCTGATGAGCAGCTATGATGACATGTGTTGGCTACCATTCATTGAATAGAGTTTGTTTCTTGATCTTAATTTTAAATCACATGAATGAAACATGTTTCTTTTGAAAAATAAAACAACAAAGCACACCTCCATGTGATTGGTAGTTTCTACTTAGCCTTCTGACCCAGGAGGGGACATTCACCATCATTTTGTGGAGGAGGTTGGGGAGGTAAAGTAGGAGAGTGAGATCAAATAAAGTAAAAATGATAACTATCAGCTGGCTTTATTTTCACTAAGACAAATGTTACTTTAAACCATATCTCAGCTGTTGTTCTGTTGTTTTAAACACTTCTCATAGAATTAAATGGAAGCCCACTAAACCCTGAAAGGGAAATTATGTGCTCAGGTCCTGAAAAGTGTTTATGTCTATTTCTTGAAATGCACATTTTCCCTGCTGGTTACAGAAAGTCATGGCGGGAACACAGCCGTGAGCTGTGTGTGTCTGCCGGCTTCACGGGCTGCTCACTGTCATTTTCATTTTCTTGTGTTGCAGTGTATGAAGGTTTTCCATCAGACTGTTTGCTCAGCCCCTTCCTGAATGAGGGATTGAATTTTCCACAGGAAATCTTATGGAAGAGAGTGACAAGGCACATGGGTTTCCCAAAAAGCAATAGTTGTTGTAATAAACTCTCACATTGGTGAACTTTTTGAATACAAGCGAGTTGAAAATTTTATCACTAGGTCATATGCCACAAATCTGTCTTAAGAATAAAAAGATTCAGATTTTATAGAAGAAGCAGTTTGAATCAAGTATAAATTACAATTTGTACAATAGTTGGTGTTAGAAATTATACTCACTCTTACCATAATTGCCTGTGGTAGGAACTGGATCATTATTTATTTATTTAAAAAAAATCCTCAAGATTCTACTTGCCCCATTCTTGATGCGGCAGTGCTGAGGTTAGTTAAGTTGGGACATTTAGAATTCTTGGCTAGGTTTTCAGGACATTGATTTCAGCCTCTTTATCTTTTTTAGAATCTCTTCTTTGTGTCGGTCTTTGGTCTTTTGACAATGTGGAAATACTGCACAGATCTGTCTTTCCCTTTTTTCCTGTCTTTATGGGAAAAGATTTCTGTAAGACACACTACTAGGACATTAAGGATTTTGTGTGGGGTAAGTTTGGTCGGCTCAAAGGATTTCAATTAATATGTATTAATACTTGCTATTCAGCTAATTATAAGAAAATTATAAAATAACTTAAGTATACATCAATAAATATAGTACAATAAGCCCATCACCCAGATTAAGGAATTCACAAACATTTCCATATTTCCTTTATTCAGACCTTTGTTCTTTTACTTGTCCTTTGTTGAAGTATTTGACAGCAAATTCAAGAAAACCTGTCATTTTACCCTATGTACTCAAGTAGGCATGTCTGAAAAATGAGGGCCATTTCTTTGATCAGGTTTTTCCATTTGACTTATGTGCTCGTTAAGTACCAGCTGTATCAGGCATCTCACTAGGCATTAGGAATCCTTGGGGCAATGAGACAGTCCTGGCTCCCAAGGAAGTTAAGGGCTGATGGAAGAAACCAACACAGGAGCTTAGGTGCCTCACCTAAGGTCCCTGCGGAATGACACCAATTGGAAAAAATTTGTGCACAATACAGTGGGATTCACAGAAGGGACTGGTCAGACTAGTAGGGCAGGCCGTGAGAGAGGCGGTCAGCAGGGCTACAAGAGGAGGAATCATTTGATCAGAATCTGAAATCTTTTCTGCCAACCTTCCTACCAAGCCCCTCGGGCCCATCACACACAACCCTATGCTGTAACTGTTTTTGATTCCTGTTACTACGTCTCCTTCAGGAAGGATTTTAAGGTGGAAAATATTTAAAATCAGTAATTGTTGCCAGAAGGGACATAGAACAAAGAACATGGAAACAACACAAATGTCCATCAGCACATGACTGGATAAAGACAAGGTGATACATATCTACAATGGAATACTACTCAGCCATAACAGACGCAATTTGCAGCAACATGGATGGACCTGAAGACTGTCATTCTAAGTGAAGTGGGGTGAAAAGAGAAAGAAAAATGCCATATGACTTCATTTATGAGGAATCTAAAATTAATAGCAATAATAATAAGACCACAAATGAACTAATTGTTATTTTGATTTCTTGAATATGCTTAAGCACATATGACTGTCCTTTGTGATTGGATTACCATATTCTGTTTATTATTCTTTTGTAGTTGGCTTTATTCCTCTGGTAACTATGTAAGTTTAAAAATCTGAAACTCTAATCTGTTCTTAGAAACAATAATTAGTACATATATGTAACTAAAAAAATGCAGTATACTCTGTAAATGTATTTACATGCAATGTGTATGTGGAGTTGAACTGTAATAATTATACCTAATAATACTGAAAAAGAAAAAAAATAAAATAATATATAAAAAAAACTAATCACCCCTGTTTAAATATTAAAACATTCAGTTCTGAGATTCTGTGAAAGACAGCATGGAAGTAGGTTTTTAAGATTTTCTCCTTGCTCCTTGGTGAGCAGCCTGGGCTGCACAGCTTGGCCGCCACAGGCCCCCAGGACTTGCCGGCTTGCTCCTCACTTGTTGGGAGGAAGATTAGCCTCTTCAGGAATATTTATGCTCTTAGAAGTTGCTGAAAACCCACAGAGCTTCTGTTTACATGGAGTGTATCTGTCAATATACCCCATTTTAGAAATTTGAACAGAAAATTTAAACCCAAGAACTGACAAGCACACGCTGCCCCAGCACGTGGTCAAAGCAGTGCTGCCACGGTGGCGTGTGTTGGTTCTAGAAAAAATGCACCATACACTCAAGAATGAGGGTGAACCCACAGATCTCATCTCAGCAATGCTATGAAGAGGTGGGATCCAAAGCCCCTAAAACAGTGCTGAAGTCCCCAGATGTCCCAGAACACACAGAGCCATGGGACCAAGAATCCAGTGTCTCATGGATCATCAGCCGTGGAGACCGCGTCCTGGGTCAGGAGAAGCAAAAGTAGGGATACCAGGCACACAGTCCTATTACAGCAAAGCTTTAAAGGTGTTGAATTGACTAAAAGAGTGGCAAAGATTTGCATTTAGAATACTACATTTCCTCTCCTGGAGACGTTAGAATAATAACACTGATTAACAGAGGATGATTGTAATGGATTAACTATGATACTGATGACATGAGCTGCTCACACTAACCCTGCACTCAATGTAGACTAAGCCTTTTATGCACACACTTCATTAGGTCTCCACATCCCTGCAAGGTGGCATTAAGCACTCATACAACCATGAAATCAGTGACTATAAAACAGTCACAAGGCTTTCTCTGCAGCATGAGGTAGCAAAACCAGCAAGGATTTTCAATGACAAAATCCAAAATCATATATATTTGGGAAAGAAAGCAAACAAAACACAGAAGGACAATAAAACAAAAGAGCAGATGGAATGGAAACTTTTATTGAAGAAAGCAATGATTGATTCAATTACAACAGGTAATGTCCCTGGTATAATTGAACCATCAATCCAAATTTTTGGAATAGTGAGTTGTGAAATTACTGTCTCAATTAATATTGGAATTCCTAGTTGGACCAATTTGATATACATCACTGGTGTGATGTTATCTATTTAGGTAAATAACAATATTCATATTTTTTAATATTGTTAACAGGAATCATAACACAGGACTCCAGATTTAGAGAATTCAAACAACTACTATCATACTCCATCCAGTAAGGACAAGTGTCCCTGCGTCACCAAAGCAATGAGAATTTGCACACAGAAAACACAGTTCTCCAGTTGTGACAAATACAAGACCGTGAACCATGAATTACGAGAAGAAGCAACTGTTTAAATGCCATGGGCAAAATTTTTTATCATCTTGAAAACATCACTGATGCACTAAGAAAAAAAATTGTTTTACTAGCAAATCTAACTGACACAGGGGATTTTCCAAGTGAGAAGGTAATTCCAAAAAGTGCAGTAAAATGAGTTAAGATGATCTGTGCAGTGAAGGAGCTGATATTAGACTGACAAGCATCACGATTTCCGGTTTTACACTTGCTCTCTTCTTGTCACCTCTGACACAAGAATGAATCATATGATTTTTTTCTTTAGGGAAAAAAAGATAAATAAAATCTAACTAGAAGATGTGGTATGGAAAGCAGTAATGAAGTTGTCTAACCTAATAATGCAGCCAGTGTAATGTAGCACTTATTCGGGCACTAGAATTTTTTAAATCATGAATTATTTTATATCCTATTTCTATCCTAAAGGAGGCACTTAAAGTTTTCTACTTTATTCAACATATCTTGTGGGGGTTGTGATATATACTGGTATGGCAGTTTTCAGAGATTCAAAATCACCTCTGTGGTTGTGGTCAGGAAAGGCAAGGCTCCCTCACTGCTGCGATGGAGAAGGAATCCCCGGAGTCAGCCTCCGGGCAGCTTCCGAAACGCATTTGCTTGCACTTAGCACAGGACACCATCAGCAAGTGTAAATCTGACAAGATTTCCCTGGGGACCTGGGAGGTGCGCTAACATTCTGAAGCCACTTGTTTCCCAGTTAGGTAAGGCTTGGAAAAACAGTTTATTAGAAGTGACTCCCTTTGTATGTGCCTTTTGTCCTGAGAGGTCACTAATTAGCATAAATATAAAATACCCCATAATATAAGAATTTAGGTACCCCATTTTTCAATCTACCTGTCTATTTGTTTATCATATTTATGCTTAGGTTACACTTTCCATGATGTTCAATTCCGGGCACCAAAAAAGAAAGGTTGCAAAATATTTCTTATAAAAAGCAGGAATGGGTCTAAGGTTTAAAAACCACTACTGCTAACAATAAAAGACAGACAATATTTTTAACCTCAATTGCATCAGACCTTCCCGAATTCCTCCCTTAAGTTCACTGTTACAACAATAATGGAATCTCTGTCCTTCCAAGACTCGGGCCTGATCGCCACCCATCCAGATATCTTTCTGTGGGTCCCTACTTGTCCTCGAGGCCCCCAAACACAACTTACGGGTTGAAATTTCTTCAGTGTTCCTACTGTAGGGGAAACCTGGAAGTCTCAGGCACTGTCCAGGAGTCACACCTACCTGCAAAAATCAAAGTCATGTGACTGAAACGGGACAACCCAGGTTGTGTGGTAGGGCTGAAAGCTTACCAAAAACAGGTTTGGGGGCCTTACCTAAGGCCTCCAGCTCCTAACATGAAGAGGGACAGGGAGGCCAAATTAACCACGAGACTGTGTGGCTTAATTACCCCATGAATAAAGGATTTGTGCCAGTGCCACCTTTAGACAGGGAACCCCAGAACCCAGACTTGGAAGCACCCTGTCCCCTACCCTCTGAACAAATATTCTCTCAAGACACATAGTGAGAGATGGGAGCCCCGGTGAGCTCTGGAATAAGATGCGACCTGAAAGACTGCTGGTAACAAATGGTGTGCAGCTCGGGCAGCCCCCATGACCACCAGCCATTCTGGTACCACTGATGCCCACACTTCCATCCACAACAGTTTCTTCAGGACACTTATGCACATATAAACATCACACAAAAATGATTGCTTAGACATATTTTAAGAGAAATATCATTATGAGAATGCCAAATTCATGACATGTCAGAGTCAAGACCCCAGAGTATTTACTGGATGAGATCTCACGTGTGCCCTGCAGTGAGCTTTAAACCCTTAGGACACAGTCATGGAACAGTAGGCATTTTCTTTCTTTCCTCCAAGTTGGCTTTACTGGAGAACTCCATAGACACAGGAAGACTCTGTTTCCCACCTCTACTACTTACACAAAGGGCTCATCATGTGGTGAGGGATCAGTGCTGGTGCGACCGGCTCCAATGTGAGCACTGCAGTGCCCAGCTCCTCGAGGAGCAGAGCTCCACCCACAGGAGCAGAGACCCCCCAGGAGCAGAGCGCCCCCCACGGGCACTGCAGTGCCTGCAAGAATCAGGAGTCTGATGAGTGAGCCAGGGGCGGGCAAGTCATGAAGCAAGCACCGCTCCCTCAAGCTCTGCAGGGGATCTCTGTGTCATCTTGAATAAATACAGTCAGCGTTAAAGATGTTTGACAAGAGGGTAAAAGGTAAGGCCTCCCCAAATCTCCTTGCATTCCTTTAGTTGGAGACCTGGTAGAACACATGGCGACAAGAGACTCTGGCTTTTCATGCCCACGTTGGCCTCAGGGCTACAGGGGAGGCCACGGTGCTGCCTCCGCCCCACCTCCTGCCTTCATCCTGCAGAACTCACAGGGGCCGCTGACTCGTTTCTCTGACTTTCTCTCCTTGGTTGTGCTGCTCTTCCAGCTTTTAAAAACTCACAAAATCCTTACCGGAAAATCTTTATCAATGAACCCAAGTCAAATGAAATCAACCAAAGAGGCACACTGCCTTCTTCATTACTTTATATTTTAGGATGAAATTCTTGAAGACGACTCCCTGACCTGAAGGGGTAGATGGAGGAGAAAAGAAAACAAGACAAGCATTTTTGGGCCCATAAAAAATGGGAGGTAACCAGATGGTGTCTAGTCTTCATTGCACCTCTCTGCCTGCCCCAATTTCACATGCCCTTCCCAATTGAACTCATCAGAACTCGACTGAAGGAGACGGCTGTGCAAATTTATTGGAAACCAAATAAATCACTACGGAAACAGTCTCCCAAACCCAGCGAGAACACTGTAAGCTGACCAGTGCCAGGATCTGAATACGTGCAGATCCAAATTCCGATCCCCTCCCTGGTGGGTGTACTTACAGTGGGGGTGTCGCCGTGCAGTTTGTCTGCATCCAACATATAAAAATGAAAGGGACTCCAGTTTTCAACATCACAGTCCCTCTGAAACAACTGGTGGTCAATTAGCGTTTGTCGCCAGCAAAACTCGATTTTCTCCCCTGCACGTGGAGGTGAACACACAGAAGAGACTGATGATCCCCGCTGCGAGTGTAGCTAAGTGTGTCTAAGCAAGCTGGCTCCATCAGCATCCTGATGAGCAGGGGAGTGTGTGAGCCGCGGGGCTCTGCAGACTAATGGCCAGGCAAGGAAGGCGCTTTCTTACATTGGGGAGAAAAAGGCTGAAGCAGCACTCGCTGGAAATAAATTCTAATTAAACCTTCAGGTGCTGTTCCTGCAGCAGAAGCCACGCCAATAGATGAGGCTCCCTCCGTGCTGTCCAGTCATGTGAACCAGGCTCATTAATATACCTGTGTGTTTGGTTTAGCAAGTGAAACATGTCTGTTTTCTGGAAATTACATGAGGGTGGAAAACCTTCCAAACATGTTCATTTATTTGCTGTGGACTTTGTTTAATCCTCTTAAGAGCATTTAGAATGACAAACTTCTTAAATTAGCATGTTTGCCCGAGAGACCTTTCCAGGCACATGGGCCGAAACCTAGGACAACCCAGAAGCAAATTCAAAACCGTTCCAGCTGCACAGCACTGCAGAATGTGTCCAGTTTGAGAATCAAGGATTTTTTCTCCACACACTTTTCCTCCTCTGCCCAAATTAATCAGCCTCTGCTGCTCTTGTATAATGAGTATCGTATGACTCATCTTCTCTGCCTGTAAAATAGAAATGGGAAATACTTCTGCCCAATAAAATGACATAGAACTAACCCCCAAAATTATATATATTTAAAAAAAAAACAGGGCTTTACGCTGTCCAGGGATATGAATCATTTATTTAATATATCAATTGTTACTAGAATAATCTTTTCAAAATATAACCCCTCCTCAGAAAACTTCAACTACTATTCGATAAAAATATCACAGAAAATTTCTGAAAAGAATTTAAAGGAAAATCATTTTTAACTGAATCATATTCTAGGCACACTGAATAAATTCTGTTTAGAGAACTACTTGTTTTTAATAAATGACCTATAAAAATACACCCAGCATTAACCAGTAAATCTTCATTCCTTATTTTAAAATTCTTAAGGCATGCTATATTTCTTAAATCAAATGAGGAGATATTTGCAAGCCAATGGACAACGGAATTACCTAAGAAGACATTATAAAGCAGCAAGAGCAACTAGCACTTTGCCAAGCATTCTGCCTGAGAGTCACTCGTACCATCTTATTTTGACCTGACTGCTTAGAGGTGAGCTCCATCAGCCCATTTAACACATGAAGAAACTGAGGCTATGTGTGGTCATGTTTCCAGTACTTGGTGGAGCCAGGATCCAATCCCGGATCTTTGTCTATAGAGCCTGTGCCTTTACCAGATCACACTAAATTTCTCACTCTTCAAATGCACTCAGTCCCCGAGGTAACACACCTTCCTTGCATTTCTAGGAGTTTTAGGAATTACTGAATTACAAGGACTAATCAGACATTTGTGTGAGCTAATTTTTTATTTTCTGATTTTCCTGAATCAGTTCAGGCTGAATTCATTCTACTTACGAGAAGTCCTGAGGCAGAGGAGAGAGGGGAATATAAGCCAGACATAAACAATTTCAAGAGATCCACTTCATCAAGGAAGCAAAGTATTAAGTAAACCATTCTGCAACATGCTTGTCAATAAACCTTGGTGTCTCTGTCTCAGCCTGAAGGAGGGTAAGCCCTCCAGCACATCTGCCTTCCAGCCACATACCCTGGATGATCTTGGTTCCCTCACCGGTGACACATGTGTTCTCCTGGGACTCTTTGTAGAGATTAAATGATAAAACTGTATGCAAAGGGGCTACTTCATTGCCAGACAGTAGGCACTAAACAAATAAAAAAATTATTTTGTCTCATGAAAATGGGAGGCAAGTCTCCCAATTAAACATTCCTGATAGAATCCCAACAAGCACTTTAATTTATCTACAAGAAATTGTAAAATAGCATTTCTTTTTTGAAGGCCGTATCCATTCTCCCTACTTTTTACCAATCCTGGTTGTTATCCTGAAAATCTATTCCCAGAACGTGGCATCCATCTCCCATATTTAAATCCTTTAAGTTTGAAATTATGATGAAGCTTGGGCACATAAAGATTCACACCATAATTCACAGAATAAACAAAGACCACAGGAACAGGGCCACCTCCAGACCCCATGTGCTCAGGACAGGCTCCAAACTTCACAAAATCAGAAGCATACTGTTTGAAGAGAAAGAAAATTGAATGTGATCAAGGAGGCTGACATAGAGCACTGGCCGGCTCACGAGGCGACCCCTTCGCCCCCTCGTCTGACCTAAGTCATCGAACAGTTATCCGTTGATCTCTAACTAAAACTAGAACACGGGTAGGGTTGGAAAGTAACATTTTTTCCTACAATATATACATATTTTCAACTAAAAATTGGCACTTGTCATCTGCCTCTAATTTGGTTAAGTCATGAGCCACTGCAGCTGCTGACCTTCAAAACCCTCTCAAAGTAGTTAAGTGTGGAGATCAGGAATGGGGCACTCTGTGCTCTGGGAAAATGGGCAGAAGAGTCTTCAGATAGTTAGACATTTTCAGGAAATTTTATGCGCCCAAATTCTTGCATCCCCTCCTATCTAGAAAAGCACTAATATCATTAACAGAGACACCTGCTTCTTGACTAGCAGCAGCCTCTGCCTAAACTTGTATTTGACCGCACGTCCCCCTTCACTGAAATCTTATATAATTCTGAGCTCCCCCTCCTCTTCAGAGCAGTTCCTCCGAGCTCTCTGAGATGCTGTCACCTGGGCTTTGGTCCTTATTTTGCCCCAGATAAACTTTAACCAACAAATCTCACTTTTTGTTGTTTATCGACAGTACCACAAAAATTAAGCTTACATGCTTGAACTCAGAGTAAACATTCAGTATCAAATATTTCTTGACTTAAATTCCTATTTAAATGTAAATAATTATTCCATTTCTTAAATATAACATCTTTAAATATAAATTAACGGTTATTTGTGAATCTTTGAAAAATATAGTCTAGAAAAAAATTTTAGCAATTAAAAAAGCTATTGTGTGGAGCTTTAGAATTTCAAAAGTGGAAGAGAATAGTATTGTAACTCAAGTTCTTGTTTTAAATGCAGGGATCCTGAGGCCTCAAAAGACATATCAATTTGCCTGATTTTATACACTGTCCTTTAACAGAAAAACTTGAACTAAGTTCCTGGTCTTTGAGAAACCAAGACTTGCTCTGCTGGTGCAGGGCTGAACTTTATGAAAATGGGTGGTGAGAAAGAACCAGAATGCGGGGGCCTGGGAGAGGCAGCGGAGGAAAGGAGGGTCTCACCTGGTCGTGGGTGAGAAATAGGCTCCCGCAGTGCTGGTGTGATGGGCATCCCTCAAGTGCCTGAAAACTACTATTTGGCACACCTGCCACCGAAACGCACACAAGCTGTTTAACTAGAAGGCTGACCAGGAGGCTTTCTCAGTGACACAACAAGCTATTTTCAAGTTAACTCTACAACTACAGGAAGAGAAAGAATAGAAAGCTGATATTAATTATTAAAAATTTACACCAAGAACCAAGGAAATTCCAGGAGAAATATAAAGACGTTGGACGTTTCATTATGCGAACTTACTGCCAATTCATTTGTCTTAAAAGCTGTGCTATAAAATATATTGTCCTTTGTTGTTCCAAATCACATTTGAAAGAAATAATGTTTCTTAAGGGTGTTTCTGGAAATTTCTTCTATTTCCTAACACCAAATCTCAGACCCTTAAAGAAATGGGGGGTTGGCATTTCGTCCACTGTTCTCTAGGCAATTTGTTTTTTCCTTCAAAGAACAAGGGGGGAATCACACAGAAAAGAATTTGAACATCAGGCTGCTTACATTTCCTCCGGGAGTCTTGGAAAATAAGGTGGAAATGAACAGTAGGACAGAAACATGGCGGGAGAGTCACTGGCTAGAAGGTGAGAACAAATGTGTTCTCCAACGTGCTCTGGTAGCCACTAGTTTAAATGAAACGAACAATTGTTCGAGCATACACGCACTTCTACGGGAAAATCTCAACCGTTACCAACCGATCAGTGCAGCCCGAAGCAATGGACGGACTGCGGAGGCCCCCGGCATCTCATCGTGTTGTCTTACACCATGTGCAGGATGAGCAGTGCCTCCCCGCCCCCTCCCTCCCCTCCCCTCGAGGGAGATGGCTGGTCCTGAGCTGAGCTTACCTCATAGCAAGCTGTCTCTCAGCCCTCTGTCTAAAGCAAGATAAAAGCAGGAAAGCTACCTGGGACTTTACAGAACCAACCCAAAAGGGAACTGAAGCACCTTTCTTCCCTCCTTTCTGCTGCCTGGAATGTGGGCCTGATTTTTGACCCTCAGTCAGACACTTTGGGCCATCAAGTTGACGGGCTGAAAATAAAAGGCATCTGGTTCTCTGACCCTGGGACCTTCATGCAAACCAGCCCTGTGGTACCGATTGCTTGACTTCTTTATGTAAGAGGGAAATACAAGTTTAGCATGTGTAAGCTACCGCTGTTATCTGGGGAAGTAGGTGTTGTACATTGCCACGGTAAGTCCTAATAATAAAGTTAAAGATTCACCAAAAACTATTTACCAAATAGTTAATAAATGATAAAGAGTTCCTGATTTTTGTTTTAATGCTATGAAATGTAAATCAAGTTTCAGCATATGCTAGTAAAACAAGACACTGTGGAGAAAAAGCAAAACAGAGATTATAGAACAGAGACACAAAGCCTCCTCTTCTCCAAGGCACAGGAGGACAGCCGTGACTCTACGTGCCAAGGTTGGAGTCTCATGGGCTCCCTGTTTTCCTTGCCTTGGGTTGTCTTTTCTTTCCAGCCTTGGGAAAAATGGATAAGGCTGCTGGTCAAATCATTTCAGGAGCAGCTTCCATCGTGTAGAACCCCTGTCTCTTCCTTTCCTCTGCCTCCTGGAATGTTCTGACACAATTAATCAGTCCAGCCTTCTAAATTGAGCAAATGGAGCTCAATCAATCTGCTTTTAGACAGAGTTAGGAAACAGACATTAAAAAGCATAACTAGGAAATCTTATCTTCCAGAGGTCATTGCACAGATGAAATAGGAGAATATCTGTGAATCACTCTGTAAACACTAATTACAATACAAACAATATTACTACTGATTCTATGTCACATTCTTCAAAAAACGAAAACAGAATAGTTTTCTACCAGAAGGAGAAGGTGCTTTGCAATTTTCTGTCACTTTAATTCTTCAAAAGTTTCTATAAAATTGATGTCTTTAAAAAATCAATGCACATTAGGGACTAAATTTAATTCCTTCATCTTCCCCTGTTTAACAGATATCAAGAATGATACCATTTCTAGACATTTTATCTAGGAAAGCCTTTGGTATACATGAGGCACAGAGCATGACAAATTGTCACTATCACTCAGGATAGGAAACCCATGTTTGATACCCGAACTTGAAGACATGAAGAAGATGCCTGGCATGTCCCACTGACCTTTCAAGCTGTTATTTTTGAAACACTTGTTTCTTCTTGGTCCAGAACAGACCCGCATTTGTTGATGTGAGACTCTTTAAGTGAAAAGGTAAACCCATCATTACACTTTAGAGACTGAAACTTTACCCTCCTCATCCATGTGGACATAGCATCCTTACTGATTCCTAACATGAAAAATGACCACCAATGACATCTCAGGATGCTCCAATGCAGAGGTTCTCTGCTGCAGTGAGGAGGAAAGAGCCGTGTGCTTCAAGATGTACTTACTGTCTGTAGCTCACTTGGGAAGACACGGCAACTTGTCTAAGCTAAAGCTTAAAAGTGGAAAATAGAGACAACATCCATGGCAAAGAGCATTCGGAGGCTAATTCCTTGGCCCCACTTCATCGCTTCTCAAGAGCCGTGGGCAATACCTTGAGAAAGGCAGCAATACATTACCCAACTCATCAAAAAGCTGTGCCTCCTACTAATGGACAGTAAAGCAAGTGTCATCTGGCTCAACAGATCTCCCTGTGTCTAACAGTGGTCGTCTACTTTTTCTTTATTTTCTCAGTTGGGGGACACTCCTTTTTTGAAAATCCTCCTCCCTGCAGTAGAAGTTCTTATTTTCCCAACCAGAATGCAGGCTTGAAGGGGGGCAACAGAGCTGAGAACACATAAATCAGTATTTATTCCTTGATATATTTTTTACACATGGACTTAAAATCATTGGGTCAGTTGGACATCAATATCATATCTAATTTACACTATTGTCAACTTTCATTTTACTACCAGCTCCTGAAACAGTCACGTGGTCACTAGGGTTTTTTTCCTTCCCTTGACCCATGGGTTCGATGATTTCTAACCAGACACAATAGCTTTTTGAAAAGAAGTCTGTTTCACCTTTTGCTTTTAAACTAAACTTGTGTGCTTGACCCTGATTTCATTCTAACATTCACAAAAATCTATCCAAGGACAACCACATTTAACATCATCTCTAGATGTCTTGAATACAATGGTGAGTGATTCTTCCAGATCATTAAACTATATATGCATATTATGCTGTGGTCCTCTTCAATTTGTGGTGTTTACAGTAATCGTTACCTCTTTGGATACTTTATTACACATTTAGCATTTCTTTATCCAATTCAGTTACATTAATATATAAGATTTCAAAAGATCTGCTTTCTCAAAATGATGATGTTTAACATCTATAGTCTATTTTAAATCAAGTAATTCAATAAGGTTGTCAAGGACAGCAGTGAAGGTTGTGTGTGGTGATTGCTGCTTCAGAGTCTCCGGTCCTGTCCCTTGATCTTACAGGTGTTTACGCATCCTTGTCAATGTCATCACATCAGTCTATTAGGAGCTGAAATTAAACTACCTGGATGCTAAATTTTTTTAAAAAACAATATACTCAATTTCCCCTTCTAATACTTTATTGTTTCTCATACTGAGGCTCACCAGTTTTCCTAATATATATATTTGGTGGGGAGGGGGGCACAGCCCTGAATGCCTGCAGACAGCACCAACTCTATAAGATTAACCAGAGGTGGCCGTGGATGTTCTGTGACTTCAGCCACTGAGCATGAGCACCTGCTGTCCTTCCAACTGTTCTGCCTCCATTATTGACAGCTCTGAAGGTCACTGCCTCTTGTAAAATTCTACAACATTACAGTTCATATATTTTTAAAAGTTATAAATTTGTGAAAGTCGTCTGCTGTTTGTGTAAAAAGAGGGGTACTTCCTTTTGCTCATTTCAGGCTAAACTAAGTCCAGAAGGACACACACACACACACACACACACACACACACACACACACACACACACACAGAGACACACGCAGTTCTGAGTGCCCCCAAGGAAAAGTTTGAAAGGCTTCGGGACAGTGGTGGCGCTCAAACCTTTGGAATTTTGAGCTCTATGAAAGCATCACTTATTCAGAAATTAAGCATTATAATTCTAGACAAAGAGAATCAGAATCACCCACAAGATACTTACCAGAATTTTTTTAAAGAAAGTATCTTCCCTAAAATCCAATGATAATTCAAATATCCATGGAAAGAAAATAGATCAGTAATATCAAGCAATAATTTCTACACTATTGCTGATTAGACTTCAGCCCCAACGAAAGAACATAGAAATAAGATACCTGGAGATAAAGAGATGGAAATGAGGTATTAAAAAGCAAGAATATAAAAGAAGTAGCGGCCTTACGGAAACCTGCTCATTTTCTTTGAAATAATTTCTTGTTTACAGGAACTCACTCGTGAGGATCTGGAAATGCATCAAGAGGAAATCTAGCAGGGAAAAGAAGCAGAAGCAGAAGCAGGTCTCAGTTTTCTCCGAGGCTGATCCTAAATGAAAAAAACTTTCCTTGGCCTCCAGAATAGACAACCTGCATGGTTCCCTTAGCAGAAGAGTGAGGAGGAGAGAAAACCGAATGTGTTTGCAAATCATCCTTCACCAACCCTGTTGGAACACAGAATTTTGGTGTTAGGGGCACTGCCCGACCTATAAATATAAGAGAAGGAACAAGCTCTAATAAGGTTTTTGAGCGAAAAATGCTTTTAGCTTTAAACCTACTCTAGAAATCATGCTGAGAAATCATGGTAAGTGCTTGAGGTGTAGCCTTGCTGTTTACGTTACATAAAGGAATGCGTCCCCACATGTACCATTTTGGGAACGGAATATGTGTTGCAGCCTCCTTCACTTAGGTTTTTGGAAACCCAGAGTTTCTGGCCACGGGGAAATAGGCTAGTTACATATCAAAGGGGAGGCAAAAACTCCAGCGCGCTTTTCCATTGCAAACCGATTTTACTAGAGACCAGCTTTAAGAATCATGCTGAGAAAAGAGAGTGTTTCTACATGTCACTCTACCTTTTATGACGGATGTAAAAAAGCCTCTCCACATGATCACTTCTGACATCACAATCTGTGTGGAAGCTGTTGTAAAACTAGATTTTTGGGTACACAGAGCTTCTGTCTTAGAGCATCTACACTACTCATATATGTAAAGGGAGGCACAATCTCCAAAACGGTTATCCATAGGAAACGGCTTTAACTTTGAAACCGGCATCAGGAAACATTCTGAGAAATCAGAGAATGTGTCTCTAGAAGTCCCCTTGTATTTTATGCTGGATGACATAATGCCTCTACACATGCTAAATTTTTAGGTCTGTATGCGTATGGAAGCCGAGTTTCCACTGGCTTGTTGGGAAACCAGAGATTTTGGCCAGGGGAAACTAAACTGCTTTCATATATATGGGTATGTATTAGAACCAAATCGGTTTTCCAGTGCAAAAAACTATTCTTGGAAACCGGCTTTGAGAAACAAATAGAGAAAACAGAGTAAGGGTTTCTGTATGTCACTTAACTTTAATACTGGATGATAGAACGCCTCAGCACATGGTGAATTCCCACATCAGTAAGTGTGTTGGAGAAGTCCTTCACATAAATTCTTGTAAAACCAGAGTTACTGGTCTAGAGAAAATGCATTACTTACATATCCCAGGGCAAGCACTACTGCAAAAGCATTTTAAAGAGCAAACAAAATTTACATGAAAACCGACCGTTGAATTCATACAGAGAAATAAGAGAAGGTGTTATTAAAATAAAATCTACCTATTAACTGGATAAAAGAACGTCCCACCACATGACGAAATATGAAAGTCTCTCCACATGCTCAGATCTGAGAGATAAGTGTGTGTGAAAGCCGTCCTTCACCTAGCTAGTTTGGAACACAAAATATCTTTTCAGTTGCAAACTCCATTCCAATACATATCTAAGGGGAGTTACTAGCTCCAACTCGGTTTTAAAATGAAAATTACAGGAAATCCATACCAGCACTATGAAACAGACTGAGAATCCCGAGAAAAGTTTCCCCTGCAACCCGATCCATTTGTGCTAGATGAACGAACATCTCTCCACATGCTCAATTCTGAGAGTTAAGTTTGTGTGAAAGCCTACCTTCACCTAGCTTTTTGGGAACACAAATGTTCTTTTCAGTAGAAAACTCCACTCCATACATATATATGGGGAGGTACTAGCTACAAATAGGTTTTACAGTGAAAACTGCAGGAACTTCAAAACGGCACTAGGAAACAGACTGAGAAACCAGACAAAATGTTTCTCCTGCAACCCGATCCCTTTTATGCTAGATGAACGAACTTCTATCCACATGCTCAGATCTGAGAGATAATTGTGTGTGAAAGCAGTACTTCACCTAGCTTGTTGAGAACAGAAAGATTCTTTTCAGTTGCAAACTCCACTCCATTCATATATATGGGGAGGTACAAGCTCCAAATCGATTTTACAGTGAAAACTGAAGGAAATAAAAAACCCGCACTAGAAAACAGACTGAGAAACCAGAGGAAAAGTTTCTCCTGCAACCCGTTCCTTTTGTGCTAGATGAACGAACGTCTCTCCACATGCTCAGTTCTCGGAGATAATTGTGTGTGAAGCCATTCTTCACCTAGCTTTTTGGGAACACAGAGTTTCTTTTCAGTTGCAACTCCACTCCATAAATATATATGGGGAGGTACTAGCTCCAACTCGGCTTTACAGAGAAAATTGCAGAAACTTCTATCCGGCACTAGGAAACAGACTGAGAAACCAGAACAAAAGTAGCTCCTGAAACCCGTTCCATTTGTGCTAGATGAAAGAAAGTCTCTCCACATTCTCCATTCTGAGAGATAATTGTGAGTGAAAGCCGTACTTCACATAGCTTGTTGGGAACACAAAGTTTCTTTTCAGTTGCAAACTACACTCCAATAAAAATCTATGGGGAGTTACAAGCTCCAACTCGCTTTTACAGTGAAAACTGCAGTAAATCCATACCGGCACTAGGAAACAGACTGAGAATCCAGAGTAAATGTTTCTGCGGCAACCCGTTCCATTTGGGCTAGATGAACGAACATCTGTCCACATGCTACGTTCTGAGAGATAAGTGTGTGTGAAAGTAGTCCTTAACATAGCTTGTTGGGAACACAAAGTTTCTTTTCAGTTGCAAACAACACTACATAAATATATATGGGGAAGTACTAGCCCCAATTCGGTTTTACAGTGAAAACTGTAGGAACTTCAAACCGGCACTAGGAAACAGACTGAGAAACCGGAATAAATGTTTCCTCTGCTACCCTTTCCCTTTGTGCTAGATGAAAGAACGTCTCACCACATGCTCAGTTCTGAGAGATAAGTGTGTGTGAAAGCCGTCCTTCACCTATCTTGTTGAGAACAGAAAGTTTCTTTTCAGTTGCTAACTCCACTCCATACATATATATGGGGAGGTGCTAGTCCAAATCGATTTTACAGTGAAAATTTCAGGAAATTCAAACCGGCACTAGGAAACATACTGAGGACCAGAGTAAAATTTTCCACTACAACCTTTTCCCTTTGTGCTAGATGAACGAAAGTCTCTCCACATGCTCAAATCTGAGAGATAAGTGGGTGTGAAAGCCGTCCTTCACCTTGCTTGTTGAAAACAGAAAGTTTCTTTTCAGTTGCAAAGTCCACTCCATACATATATATGGGGAGGTACTAGCTCCAAATCTGTTTTACTGAGAAAACTGCAGGAACTTCAAACTGGCAAGGAAACAGACTGAGAAACCAGAGTAAAAGTTTCTCCTGGAACCCGTTCCATTTGTGCTAGTTGAACGAACGTGTATCCACATGCCCAGATCTGAGAAATAAGTGTGCGTGAAAGCCGTCCTTAACTTAGCTTGTTGGGAAAACAAAGTTTCTTTTAAGTTGCAAACTTCGCTCCATAAATATATATGGGGAAGTACTAGCTGCAACTCTGTTTTACAGTGAAAACTGGAGGAAATTCAAACAGGCACTAGGAAAAAGACTGAGAAACAAGAATAAAAGTTTCCTCTGCAGCCCTTTCATTTTGTGCTAGATGAACGAACGTCTCCCACATGCTCAGTTCTGGGAGATAATTGTGTGTGAAGCCTTTCTTCACCTAGATATTTGGGAACACAGAGATTATTTTCAGTTGCAAACACCACTCCATAAATATATAAGGGGATGTACTAGCTCCAACTCGGATTTACAGTGAAAATTGCAGGAACTTCTAAACGGCACTTGGAAAATTACTGAGAAACCAGAGTAAAAGTTTCTCCTGCAACCCGTTCCGTTTGTGCTAGATGAACGCACGTCTCTCCACATGCTCCGTTCTGAGAGATAAGTGTGTGTGAAAGCAGTCCTTCACATAGCTTTTTGGGAACACAAAGTTTCTTTTCAGTTACAAACTCCACTCCAATACAAATCTATGGGGAGTTACTAGCTCCAACTCGGTTTTACCGTGAAAAATGCAGTAAATCCATACAGGCAATAGGAAATAGACTGAGAACACAGAGTAATATTTTCCACTACAAACCGTTCCCTTTGTGCTAGATGAACGAAAGTCTCTCCACATGTTCAGATCTAAAAGTTAAGTGTGTGTGAAAGCCGTCCTTCACCTAGCTTGTTGGGAACCCAAATTTTCTTTTCAGTTGCAAACACCACTCCATACATATATATGGGGATGTAGTAGCTCCAACACAGTTTTACAGTGAAAACTGCAGGAACTTCATACCGGCACTTGGAAACAGACTGAGAATCCAGAGTAAAGTTTCTCCTGCAACCCGTTCCCTTTGTGCTAGATGAACAAACGTCTCTCCACATGCTCATTTCGGAGAGATAATTGTGTGTGAAAGCAGTCCTTCACATAGCTTGTTGGGAACACAAAGTTTCTTTTCAGTTGCAAACCCCACTCCAATACAAATCTATGGGGAGTTACTAGCTCCAAATCTGTTTAACCATGAAAAATGCAGTAAATCCATACAGGCACTAGGAAACAGACTGAGAATCCAGAGTAAAATTTCTGCGGCAAAAAGTTCCCTTGTGCTAGATGAAAGAACATCTCTCCACATGCTCATTTCTGAGAGATAAGTGTGTGTGAAAGCAGTCCTTCACATAGCTTGTTGGGAAAACAAAGTTTCATTTCAGTTGCAAACTCCGATCCATAAATATATATGGGGAAGTACTAGCTCCAACTCTGTTTTACAGTGAAAACTGGAGAAAATTCAAACAGGCAGTAGGAAAAAGACTGAGAAACCAGATTAAAAGTTTCCCCTGCAGCACTTTCCTTTTGTGCTAGATGAACGAACGTCTCCCACATGCTCAGTTCTGGGAGATAATTGTGTGTGAAGCCTTCCTTCACCTAGCTTTTTGGGAACACAGAGATTATTTTCAGTTGCAAACACCACTGCATAAATATACTAGGGGATGTACTAGCTCCAACTTGGATTTACAGTGAAAACTGCAGGAACTTCTAAACGGCACTTGGAAAAATACTGAGAAAGCAGAGTAAAAATTTCTCCTGCAACCCATTCCGTTTGTGCTAGATGAACGAACGTCTCTCCACATGCTCCGTTCTGAGAGTTAAGTGTGTGTGCAAGCATTCCTTCACATAGCTTTTTGGGATCACAAAGTTTCTTTTCATTTGCAAACTCCACTCCAATACAAATCTGTGGGGACTTACTAGCTCCAACTCGGTTTTACCGTGAAAAATGCAGTAAATCCATACAGGCACTAGGAAACAGACTGAGAATCCAGAGAAAAATTTTCCACTACAAACCTTTCCCTTTGTGCTAGATGAACGAAATTCTCTCAACATGTTCAGATCTGAAAGATAAGTGTGTGTGAAAGCCGTCCTTCACTTAGCTTGTTGGGAACACAAAATTTCTTTCCAGTTGCAAACACCACTCCATAAATATACATTGGGAAGTAATAGCTCCAACTCGGTTTTACAGTGAAAACTGCAGGAACTTCAAAAAGGCACTAGGAAACAGACTGAGAAACCAGAGTAAATGTTTCTGAGGCAACCAGTTCCCTTTGTGCTAGATGAACGAACGTCTCTCCACATGCTAAGTTCTGAGAAATAAGTTTGTGTGAAAGCTGTAATTCATCTAGCTTGTTGCGAACACAAAGATACTTTTAAGAGTCAAATTCCAATCCATACAAATATATGGGGAAGTACTAGCTCCAAATCTATTTACAGTGAAAACTTCAGGAACTTCAAACCGGCACTAGGAAACAGACTGGGAAACCAGAGTTATAGTTGCCCCTGCAACACATTCCCTTTTGCTAGATGAAAGAACGTCTCTCCACATGCTCAGTTCTTAGAGATAAGTGTGTGTGAAAGCCGGCCTTACCCTAGCTTATAGGGAACACAAAGTTTCTTTTCATTTGCAAACTCCAATCCATATATATATGAGGAGGTACTAGCTCCAACTCGGTTTTACAGTGAAAACAGGAGGAAATCAAAAACGGCACTAGGAAACAGACTGAGAAACCAGAGTGAAAGTTTCTCCTGCAATGCTTTCCTTTTGTGCTAGATGAAAGAACGTCCCTCCACATGCTCATTTCTGGGAGAATATTTGTGTAAAAGCCGCCCTCCACTATCTTGTTGATAACACAAAGATTCTTTTCATTTGCAAAATAAACTCCATATATATATGTGGAGAGGTACAAGATCCAACTCGGTTTTACTGTGAAAACTGCAGGTTCTTCAAACAAGCACCAGGAAACAGACTGAGAAACCAGAGAAAATTTTCTCCTGCAACCGGCTCCCTTTGTGCTATATGAACGAACGTCTCTCCCCATGCTCATTTCTGAGAGGTAAGTGTGTGTGAAAGCAGTCCTTCACCTAGCTTGCTGGGAACCCAAAGTTTTTTTTCAGTTGCAAACACCACTCCATACATATATATGGGGATGAAGTAGCTCCAACACAGTTTTACAGTGAAAACTGAAGGAACTTCTTAACGCACTAGGAAACAGTCTTAGAATCCAGATAATAGTTTCTGCGGCAACCCGTTCCCATTGTGCTAGATGAACGAACGTCTCTCCACATGGTCATATCTCAGAGATCAGTGTGTATGAAAGCCGACCTTCACCTAAGTTATTGGGAACACAAAGTTTCTTTTCAGTTGCAAACCCCACTCCAATACAAATCTATGGGGAGTTACTAGCTCCAACTCGGTTTTACAGTGAAATCTGCAGGAAAACCATACCGGCACTTGGAAACAGACTGAGAAACCAGAGTAAAGTTTCTCCTGCAAACCGTTCCTTTTGTGCTAGATGAACAAACGTCACTCCACATGCTCATTTCTGAGAGATAATTGTGTGTGAAAGCAGTCCTTCACATAGCTTGTTGGGAACCCAAAGTTTGTTTTCAGTTGCAAACACCAATCCATAAATCTATATGGGGAAGTAATAAGTCAACTCGGATTTACAGTGAAAACTGCAGGAACTTCAAACCGGCACTAGGAAACAGACTGAGAAACCGGAGTAAATGTTTCCCCTGCAACACTTTCCCTTTGTGCTAGATGAAAGAACGTCTATCCACATGCTCATTTCTGAGAGATACTGTGTGTGAAAGCCATCCTTCACCTAGCTTGTTGAGAACAGAAAGTTTTTTCAGTTGCAAAGTACACTCCACACATATATATGGGGAGGTAGTAGCTCCAACTCTGTTTTAAAGTGAAAACTGCTGGAACTTCAAAACGGCACTAGGAAACAGACTGAGAAACCAGCGTAAAAGTTTCCCCTGCAACCCGTTCCCTTTGTGCTAGATGAACGAAAGTCTCTCCACATTCTCAGATCTGAAAGATAAGTGTGTGTGAAAGACGTCCTTCACATAGCTTTTTGGGAACACAAAGTTTCTTTTCAGTTGCAAACTCCACTCCAATACATATCTAAGGGGAGTTACTAGCTCCAAATCGGTTTTAAAATGAAAACTGCAGAAAATCCTTACCGGCACTATGAAACAGAATGAGAATCCCGAGAAAAGTTTCCCCTGCAACCCGATCCCTTTGTGCTAGATGAACGAACGTCTCTCTACATGCTCACTTCTGAGAGATAAGTTTGTGTGAAAGCCTACCTTCACCTAGCTTTTTGGGAACACAGATTCTTTTCAGTTGGAAACTCCACTCCATACATATATATGGGGAGGTACTAGCTGCAAATCGGTTTTACAGTGAAAACTGCAGGAACTTCAAACTGGCACTAGGAAAAAGACTGAGAAACCAGAGAAAATGTTTCTCCTGCAATCCGATCCCTTTTATGCTAGATGAACGAACGTCTATCCACATGCTCATATCTGAGAGATAATTGTGTGTGAAACCCGTACTTCACCTAGCTTGTTGAGAACAGAAAGTTTCTTTTCAGTTGCAAACTCCACTCCATTCATATATATGTCGAGGTACAAGCTCCAACTTTTTTTATAGTGAAAACTGCAGGAACTTCAATCCGGCACTAGGAGACAGACTTAGAAACCAGAATAAAATTTTCTCCTGCAACCCGTTCCTTTTGTGCTACATGAACGAACGTCTCTACACATGCTCAGTTCTGAGAGGTAAGTGTGTGTTGAAGCCGTCCTTCACCTAGCTTGTTGGGAACACAAAGTTACTTTTAAGTTGCAAACCCCACTCCATAAATAGATATGGGGTGGTACTAGCTCCAAATCGGTTTTACAGTGAAAACTTAAGGAACTTCTAAACGGCACTTGGAAAAAGACTGAGAAACAAGAGTAAATGTTTCTCCTGCAACTCGTTCATTTGTGCTAAATGAACGAACGTCTCTCAACATGCTCAGTTCTGGGAGATAATTGTGTGTGAAGCCATCCTTCAACTAGCTTTTTTTTAACACAGAGTTTCTATACAGTTGCAAACCCCACTCCATAAATATATATGGGGTGGTACTAACTCAACTCGGCTTTACAGAGAAAATTGCAGAAACTTCTATCCGGCACTAGGAAACAGACTGAGAAACCAGAATAAAAGTTGCTCCTGCAACCCGTTCCATTTGTGCTAGATGAAAGAATGTCTCTCAACATTCTCCATTCTGAGATAAAATTGTGAGTGAAAGCCGTCTTTCACATAGCTTGTTGGGAACACAATGTTTCTTTCCAGTTGCAAACTCCACTCCAATAAAAATCTATGGGGCGTTACAAGCTACAACTCGGTTTAACAGTGAAAAATGCAGTAAATCCATATCGGCACTAGGAAACAGACTGAGAATCCAGAGTAAATGTTCCTGCGGCAACCAGTTCCATTTGAGCTAGATGAACGAACATCTGTCCACATGCTACGTTCTGAGAGATAAGTGTGTGTGAAAGCAGTCCTTCACATAGCTTGTTGGGAACACAAGGATTCTTTTCAGTTGCAAACAACACTACATAAATATATATGGGGAAGTACTAGCTCCAACTCGGTTTTACAGTGAAAACTGTAGGAACTTCAAACCGGCACTGGAAACAGACTGAGAAACCGGAATAAATGTTTCCCCTTCTACCCTTTCCCTTTGTGCTAGATGAAAGAACGTCTCTCCACATGCTCAGTTCTGAGAGATAAGTGTGTGTGAAAGCCGTCCTTCACCTAGCTTGTTGGGAACACAAAGTTACTTTTAAGTTGCAAACTCCACTCCATAAATATATATGGGGAGGTACTAGCTCCAAATCGGTTTTACAGTGAAAACTGAAGAAACTTTTAACCGGCACTTGGAAAAAGACTGAGAAACAAGAGTAAATGTTTCTCCTGCAACTCGTTCATTTGTGCTAAATGAACGAACGTCTCTCAACATGCTCAGTTCTGGGAGATAATTGTGTGTGAAGCCATCCTTCAACTAGCTTTTTTTTAACACAGAGTTTCTATACAGTTGCAAACTCCACTCCATAAATATATATGGGGTGGTACTAACTCCAACTCGGCTTTACAGAGAAAATTGCAGAAACTTCTATCCGGCACTAGGAAACAGACTGAGAAACCAGAATAAAAGTTGCTCCTGCAACCCGTTCCATTTGTGCTAGATGAAAGAATGTCTCTCCACATTCTCCATTCTGAGATATAATTGTGAGTGAAAGCCGTCTTTCACATAGCTTGTTGGGAACACAATGTTTCTTTTCAGTTGCAAACTCCACTCCAATAAAAATCTATGGGGCGTTACAAGCTACAACTCGGTTTAACAGTGAAAACTGCAGTAAATCCATATCGGCACTAGGAAACAGACTGAGAATCCAGAGTAAAATTTCCTGCGGCAACCCGTTCCATTTGAGCTAGATGAACGAACATCTGTCCACATGCTACGTTCAGAGAGATAAGTGTGTGTGAAAGCAGTCCTTCACATAGCTTGTTGGGAACACAAAGATTCTTTTCAGTTGCAAACAACACTACATAAATATATATGGGGAAGTACTAGCTCCAACTCGGTTTTACAGTGAAAACTGTAGGAACTTCAAACCGGCACTAGGAAACAGACTGAGAAACCGGAATAAATGTTTCCCCTGCTACCCTTTCCCTTTGTGCTAGATGAAAGAACGTCTCTCCACATGCTCAGTTCTGAGAGCTAAGTGTGTGTGAAAGCCGTCCTTCACCTAGCTTGTTGAGAACAGAAAGTTTCTTTGCAATAGCTAACTCCACTCCATACATACATATGGGGAGGTGCTAGTCCAAATCGATTTTACAGTGAAAATTTCAGGAAAATCAAACCGGCACTAGGAAACATACTGAGGACCAGAGTAAAATTTTCCACTGCAACCCTTTCCCTTTGTGCTAGATGAACGAAAGTCTCTCCACATGCTCAAATCGGAGAGATAATTGGGTGTGAAAGCCGTCCTTCACCTATCTTGTTGAAAGCAGAAAGTTTCTTTTCATTTGCAAAGTCCACTCCATAAATATATATGGGGAGGTACTAGCTCCAAATCTGTTTTACTGTGAAAACTGCAGGAACTTCAAACCGGCACTAGGAAACTGACTGAGAAATCAGAGTAAAAGTTTCTCCTGCAACCGGTTCCCTTTGTGCTAGTTGAACGAAATTCTCTCCACATGCTCAGATCTGAGAAATAAATGTGTGTGAAAGCCGTCCTTAACCTAGCTTGTTGGGAAAACAAAGTTCCTTTTAAGTTGCAAACTCCGCTCCATAAATATATATGGGAAAGTAAAAGCTACAACTCTGTTTTACAGTGAAAATTGGAGGAAATTCCAACAGGCACTAGGAAACAGACTGAGAAACAAGAGTAAATCTTTCCCCTGCAGCCCTTTCCTTTTGTGCTAGATGAACGAACGTCTCCCACATGCTCAGTTCTGGGAGATAATTGTGTGTGAAGCCTTTCTTCACCTAGCTTTTTGGGAACACAGAGATTATTTTCAGTTGCAAACACCACTCCAAAAATATATAAGGGGATGTACAAGCACCAACTCGGATTCACTGTGAAAACTGCAGGAACTTCTAAACGGCACTTGGAAAAATACTGAGAAACCAGAGTAAAAGTTTCTCCTGCAACCCGTTCCGTTTGTGCTAGATGAACGAACGTCTCTCCACATGCTCCGTTCTGAGAGATAAGTGTGTGTGAAAGCAGTCCTTCACATAGCTTTTTGGGAACACAAAGTTTCTTTTCAGTTGCAAACTCCACTCCAATACAAATCTATGGGGAGTTACTAGCTCCAACTCTGTTTTACCGTGAAAAATTCAGTAAATCCATACAGGCACTAGGAAACAGTCTGAGAATCCAGAGTAAAATTTTCCACCACAAACCTTTCCCTTTGTGCTAGATGAACGAAAGTCTCTCCACATGTTCAGATCTGAAAGATAAGTGTGTGTGAAAGCCGTCCTTCTCATAGCTTGTTGTGAACACAAAATTTCTTTTCAGTTGCAAACACCACTCCATAAATATATATGGGGAAGTAATAGCTCCAACTCGGTTTTACAGTGAGAACTGCAGGAACTTCAAAAAGGCACTATTAAACAGACTGAGAAACCAGAGTAAATGTTTCTGAGGCAACCCGTTCCCATTGTGCTAGATGAACGAACGTATCTCCACATGCTAATTTCTCAGAAATAAGTGTGTGTGAAAGCTGTACTTCACCTAGCTTGTTGCGAACACAAAGATACTTTTAAGAGTCAAACTCCAATCCATACAAATATATGGGGAAGTACTAGCTCCAAATCTATTTACAGTGAAAACTTCAGGATCTTCAAACCGGCACTAGGAAACAGACTGAGAAACCAGAGTAATAGTTTCCCCTGCAACCCGTTCCCTTTTGCTAGATGAAAGAACATCTCTCCACATGCTCAGTTCTTAGAGATAAGTGTGTGTGAAAGCCGGACTTACCCTAGCTTATAGGGAACACAAATTTTCTTTTCATTTGCAAACTCCACTCCATACACATATATGAGGAGGTACCAGCTCCAACTCGGTTTTACAGTGAAAACTGCAGGAAATTAAAAAAGGCACTAGGAAACAGACTGAGAAACCAGAGTGAAAGTTTCTCCTGCAATGCGTTCCTTTTGTGCTAGATGAAAGAACGTCTCTCCACATGCTCAGTTCTGGGAGAATATTTGTGTAAAAGCCGCCCTCCACTATCTTGTTGATAACACAAAGATTCTTTTCATTTACAAAATAAACTCCATATATATATGTGGAGAGGTACAATATCCAACTCGGTTTTACTGTGAAAACTGCAGGTTCTTCAAACAGGCACCAGGAAACAGACTGAGAAACCAGAGAAAATTTTCTCCTGCAACCGGCTCCCTTTGTGCTATATGAACGAACATCTCTCCACATGCTCATTTCGGAGAGATAAGTGTGTGTGAAAGCCGTCCTTCACCTAGCTTGTTGGGAACCCAAAGTTACTTTTCAGTTGCAAACACCACTCCATACATATATATGGGGATGTAGTAGCTCCAACACAGTTTTACAGTGAAAACTGCTGGAACTTCATACCGGCACTAGGAAACAGTCTTAGAATTCAGAGTAAAAGTTTCTGTGGCAACCCGTTCCCGTTGTGCTAGATGAACGAACGTCTCTCCACATGGTCATATCTCAGAAATCAGTGTGTGTGAAAGCCGAACTTCATCTAGGTTATTGGGAACACAAAGTTTCTTTTCAGTTGCAAACTCCACTCCAATACAAATCTATGGGGAGTTACTAGCTCCAACTCGGTTTTACCGTGAAAACTGCAGGCAATCCATACCGGCACTAGGAAACAGAGTGAGAATCCAGAGTAAAGTTTCTCCTGCAACCCGTTCCCTTTGTGCTAGATGAACGAACGTCTCTCCACATGCTCAGATCTGAGAGATAACTGTGTGTGAAAGCTGACCTTCACCTAGCTGTTTGGGAACAAAAAGTTTCTTTTCCGTTGCAAACTCCACTCCATAAATATATATGGGTATGTACTTGTCCAAATAGATTTTACAGTGAAAACTGCAGGAACTTCAAACAGGCACTAGGAAACATACTGAGAAACCAGAGTAATATTTTCCTCTGCAAACAGTTCCCTTTGTGCTAGATGAACGAAACTTTCTCCACATGCTCTGTTCTGAGAGATAAGTGTGTGTGAAAGCCGTCCTTCACATAGCTTGTTTGGAACACAAATTTTCTTTTCAGATGCAAAAACCACTCCATAAATATATATGGGGAAGTACTAGCTCAACTCGGATTTACAGTGAAAAATTCAGGAACTTCAAACCGGCACAAGGAAACAGACTGAGAAACCGGAATAAGTGTTTCCCCTGCAACACGTTCCCTTTGTGCTAGATGAAAGAACGTCTATCCACATGCTCATTTCTGAGAGATACTGTGTGTGAAAGCCGTACTTCACCTAGCTTGTTGAGAACAGAAAGTTTCTTTTCAGTTTAAAATTCCGCTCCACACATATATATGGGGAGGTACTAGCTCCAACTCTGTTTTACAGTGAAAACTGCAGGAACTTCAAACCGGCACTAGGAAACAGACTGAGAACCCGGAATAAAGGTTTCCCCTGCAACACGTTCCCTTTTTGCTAGATGAACGAACGTCTCTCCACATGCTCATTTCTGAGAGAAAATTGTGTGAGAAAGCCGTCCTTCACCTAGATTGTTGGGAACACAAAGTTTCTTTTCAGTTGCAAACACCACTCCATACATATATATGGGTAGGTACTTGTCCAAATAGATTTTACAGTGAAAACTGCAGGAACTTCAAACCGGCACTAGGAAACATACTGAGAAACCAGAGTAAAATTTTCCCCTGCAAACAGTTCCCTTTGTGCTAAATGAACGAAAGTCTCTCCACATGTTCAGATCTGAGAGATAAGTGTGTCTGAAAGCCGTCCTTCACATAGCTTGTTGGGAACACAAATTTTCTTTTCAGTTGCAAACACCACTCCATAAATATATATGGGGAAGTACTTGCTCAACTCGGTTTTACAGTGAAAAGTGCAGGAAATTAAAAACGGCTCTAGGAAACATACTGAGAAAGCATAGTAAAATTTCTGCGGCAAACCGTTCCCTTTGTGCTAGATGAACGAACGTCTCTCCACATGCTAAGTTCTGAGAAATAAGTGTGTGTTAAAGCTGTCCTTCACATAGCTTGTTGCGAACACAAAAATTCTTTTAACAGTCAAACTCCAATCCATACAAATATATGGGGAAGTACTAGCTCCAAATCGATTTTACAGTGAAAAATTCAGGAACTTCAAACCGGCACTAGGAAACAGACTGAGAAACCAAAGTAATAGTTTCCCCTGCCACCCTTTCCCTTTAGCTAGATGAAAGAAAGTCTCTCCACATGCTCAGATCTGAGAGATAAGTGTGTGTGAAAGCCGTCCTTCATATAGCTTGTTGGGAACACAAAGTTTCTTTTCAGTTGCAAACACCACACCATAAATATATATGGGGAAGTACTAGCTCAACTCGGTTTACAGTGAAAACTGCAGGAACTTCAAACCGGCACTAGGAAACATACTGAGAAACTGGAATAAATATTTCCCCTGCTAAAAGATCCCTTTGTGCTAGATGAAAGAACGTCTATCCACATGCTCATTTCTGAGAGATAATATGTGTGAAAGCCTTCCTTCCCCTAGTTTGTTGAGAACAGAAAGTTTCTTTTCAGTTGCAAAATCCACTCCATACATATATATGGGGAGGTACTAGCTCCAACTCTTTTTTACAGTGAAAACTGCAGGAACTTAAAACCGGCACTAGGAAACAGACTGAAAAACCAGCGTAAAAGTTTTCCCTTCAACCCGTTCCCTTTGTGCTATATGAACGAAATTCTCTCCACATACTCAGATCTGAAAGATTAAGTGTGTGTTAAAGCCGCCCTTCACATAGCTTGTTGGGAACCCAAAGTTTCTATTCTGTTGCAAACTCCACTTTATACATATATATGGTGTGGTAGAAACTCCAACACAGATTTGCAGTGAAAACTGCAGGAACTTCATACCGGCACTAGGAAACAGACTGAGAATTCAGAGTAAAATTTCTGCGGCAACCCGTTCCCTTTGTGCTAGATGAAGGAACGTACATCCACATGCTCATTTCTGAGAGATAATTGTGTGTGAAAGCCGTCCTTCACATAGCTTGTTGGGAACACAAAGATTCTTTTCAGTTGCAAACAACACTACATAAATATATATGGGGAAGTACTAGCTCCAACTCGGTTTTACAGTGAAAACTGTAGGAACTTCAAACCGGCACTAGGAAACAGACTGAGAAACCGGAATAAATGTTTCCCCTTCTACCCTTTCCCTTTGTGCTAGATGAAAGAACGTCTCTCCACATGCTCAGTTCTGAGAGATAAGTGTGTGTGAAAGCCGTCCTTCACCTAGCTTGTTGGGAACACAAAGTTACTTTTAAGTTGCAAACTCCACTCCATAAATATATATGGGGAGGTACTAGCTCCAAATCGGTTTTACAGTGAAAACTGAAGGAACTTTTAACCGGCACTTGGAAAAAGACTGAGAAACAAGAGTAAATGTTTCTCCTGCAACTCGTTCATTTGTGCTAAATGAACGAACGTCTCTCAACATGCTCAGTTCTGGGAGATAATTGTGTGTGAAGCCATCCTTCAACTAGCTTTTTTGGAACACAGAGTTTCTATACAGTTGCAAACTCCACTCCATAAATATATATGGGGTGGTACTAACTCCAACTCGGCTTTACAGAGAAAATTGCAGAAACTTCTATCCGGCACTAGGAAACAGACTGAGAAACCAGAATAAAAGTTGCTCCTGCAACCCGTTCCATTTGTGCTAGATGAAAGAATGTCTCTCCACATTCTCCATTCTGAGATATAATTGTGAGTGAAAGCCGTCTTTCACATAGCTTGTTGGGAACACAATGTTTCTTTTCAGTTGCAAACTCCACTCCAATAAAAATCTATGGGGCGTTACAAGCTACAACTCGGTTTAAGAGTGAAAACTGCAGTAAATCCATATCGGCACTAGGAAACAGACTGAGAATCCAGAGTAAAAGTTCCTGCGGCAACCCGTTCCATTTGAGCTAGATGAACGAACATCTGTCCACATGCTACGTTCAGAGAGATAAGTGTGTGTGAAAGCAGTCCTTCACATAGCTTGTTGGGAACACAAAGATTCTTTTCAGTTGCAAACAACACTACATAAATATATATGGGGAAGTACTAGCTCCAACTCGGTTTTACAGTGAAAACTGTAGGAACTTCAAACCGGCACTAGGAAACAGACTGAGAAACCGGAATAAATGTTTCCCCTGCTACCCTTTCCCTTTGTGCTAGATGAAAGAACGTCTCTCCACATGCTCAGTTCTGAGAGCTAAGTGTGTGTGAAAGCCGTCCTTCACCTAGCTTGTTGAGAACAGAAAGTTTCTTTGCAATAGCTAACTCCACTCCATACATACATATGGGGAGGTGCTAGTCCAAATCGATTTTACAGTGAAAATTTCAGGAAAATCAAACCGGCACTAGGAAACATACTGAGGACCAGAGTAAAATTTTCCACTGCAACCCTTTCCCTTTGTGCTAGATGAACGAAAGTCTCTCCACATGCTCAAATCGGAGAGATAATTGGGTGTGAAAGCCGTCCTTCACCTAGCTTGTTGAAAGCAGAAAGTTTCTTTTCATTTGCAAAGTCCACTCCATAAATATATATGGGGAGGTACTAGCTCCAAATCTGTTTTACTGTGAAAACTGCAGGAACTTCAAACCGGCACTAGGAAACTGACTGAGAAATCAGAGTAAAAGTTTCTCCTGCAACCGGTTCCCTTTGTGCTAGTTGAACGAAATTCTCTCCACATGCTCAGATCTGAGAAATAAATGTGTGTGAAAGCCGTCCTTAACCTAGCTTGTTGGGAAAACAAAGTTCCTTTTAAGTTGCAAACTCCGCTCCATAAATATATATGGGAAAGTAAAAGCTACAACTCTGTTTTACAGTGAAAATTGGAGGAAATTCCAACAGGCACTAGGAAACAGACTGAGAAACAAGAGTAAATCTTTCCCCTGCAGCCCTTTCCTTTTGTGCTAGATGAACGAACGTCTCCCACATGCTCAGTTCTGGGAGATAATTGTGTGTGAAGCCTTTCTTCACCTAGCTTTTTGGGAACACAGAGATTATTTTCAGTTGCAAACACCACTCCAAAAATATATAAGGGGATGTACAAGCACCAACTCGGATTCACTGTGAAAACTGCAGGAACTTCTAAACGGCACTTGGAAAAATACTGAGAAACCAGAGTAAAAGTTTCTCCTGCAACCCGTTCCGTTTGTGCTAGATGAACGAACGTCTCTCCACATGCTCCGTTCTGAGAGATAAGTGTGTGTGAAAGCAGTCCTTCACATAGCTTTTTGGGAACACAAAGTTTCTTTTCAGTTGCAAACTCCACTCCAATACAAATCTATGGGGAGTTACTAGCTCCAACTCTGTTTTACCGTGAAAAATTCAGTAAATCCATACAGGCACTAGGAAACAGTCTGAGAATCCAGAGTAAAATTTTCCACCACAAACCTTTCCCTTTGTGCTAGATGAACGAAAGTCTCTCCACATGTTCAGATCTGAAAGATAAGTGTGTGTGAAAGCCGTCCTTCTCATAGCTTGTTGTGAACACAAAATTTCTTTTCAGTTGCAAACACCACTCCATAAATATATATGGGGAAGTAATAGCTCCAACTCGGTTTTACAGTGAGAACTGCAGGAACTTCAAAAAGGCACTATTAAACAGACTGAGAAACCAGAGTAAATGTTTCTGAGGCAACCCGTTCCCATTGTGCTAGATGAACGAACGTATCTCCACATGCTAATTTCTCAGAAATAAGTGTGTGTGAAAGCTGTACTTCACCTAGCTTGTTGCGAACACAAAGATACTTTTAAGAGTCAAACTCCAATCCATACAAATATATGGGGAAGTACTAGCTCCAAATCTATTTACAGTGAAAACTTCAGGATCTTCAAACCGGCACTAGGAAACAGACTGAGAAACCAGAGTAATAGTTTCCCCTGCAACCCGTTCCCTTTTGCTAGATGAAAGAACGTCTCTCCACATGCTCAGTTCTTAGAGATAAGTGTGTGTGAAAGCCGGACTTACCCTAGCTTATAGGGAACACAAATTTTCTTTTCATTTGCAAACTCCACTCCATACACATATATGAGGAGGTACCAGCTCCAACTCGGTTTTACAGTGAAAACTGCAGGAAATTAAAAAAGGCACTAGGAAACAGACTGAGAAACCAGAGTGAAAGTTTCTCCTGCAATGCGTTCCTTTTGTGCTAGATGAAAGAACGTCTCTCCACATGCTCAGTTCTGGGAGAATATTTGTGTAAAAGCCGCCCTCCACTATCTTGTTGATAACACAAAGATTCTTTTCATTTACAAAATAAACTCCATATATATATGTGGAGAGGTACAATATCCAACTCGGTTTTACTGTGAAAACTGCAGGTTCTTCAAACAGGCACCAGGAAACAGACTGAGAAACCAGAGAAAATTTTCTCCTGCAACCGGCTCCCTTTGTGCTATATGAACGAACATCTCTCCACATGCTCATTTCGGAGAGATAAGTGTGTGTGAAAGCCGTCCTTCACCTAGCTTGTTGGGAACCCAAAGTTACTTTTCAGTTGCAAACACCACTCCATACATATATATGGGGATGTAGTAGCTCCAACACAGTTTTACAGTGAAAACTGCTGGAACTTCATACCGGCACTAGGAAACAGTCTTAGAATTCAGAGTAAAAGTTTCTGTGGCAACCCGTTCCCGTTGTGCTAGATGAACGAACGTCTCTCCACATGGTCATATCTCAGAAATCAGTGTGTGTGAAAGCCGAACTTCATCTAGGTTATTGGGAACACAAAGTTTCTTTTCAGTTGCAAACTCCACTCCAATACAAATCTATGGGGAGTTACTAGCTCCAACTCGGTTTTACCGTGAAAACTGCAGGCAATCCATACCGGCACTAGGAAACAGAGTGAGAATCCAGAGTAAAGTTTCTCCTGCAACCCGTTCCCTTTGTGCTAGATGAACGAACGTCTCTCCACATGCTCAGATCTGAGAGATAACTGTGTGTGAAAGCTGACCTTCACCTAGCTGTTTGGGAACAAAAAGTTTCTTTTCCGTTGCAAACTCCACTCCATATATATATATGGGTATGTACTTGTCCAAATAGATTTTACAGTGAAAACTGCAGGAACTTCAAACAGGCACTAGGAAACATACTGAGAAACCAGAGTAATATTTTCCTCTGCAAACAGTTCCCTTTGTGCTAGATGAACGAAACTTTCTCCACATGCTCTGTTCTGAGAGATAAGTGTGTGTGAAAGCCGTCCTTCACATAGCTTGTTTGGAACACAAATTTTCTTTTCAGATGCAAAAACCACTCCATAAATATATATGGGGAAGTACTAGCTCAACTCGGATTTACAGTGAAAAATTCAGGAACTTCAAACCGGCACAAGGAAACAGACTGAGAAACCGGAATAAGTGTTTCCCCTGCAACACGTTCCCTTTGTGCTAGATGAAAGAACGTCTATCCACATGCTCATTTCTGAGAGATACTGTGTGTGAAAGCCGTACTTCACCTAGCTTGTTGAGAACAGAAAGTTTCTTTTCAGTTTAAAATTCCGCTCCACACATATATATGGGGAGGTACTAGCTCCAACTCTGTTTTACAGTGAAAACTGCAGGAACTTCAAACCGGCACTAGGAAACAGACTGAGAACCCGGAATAAAGGTTTCCCCTGCAACACGTTCCCTTTTTGCTAGATGAACGAACGTCTCTCCACATGCTCATTTCTGAGAGAAAAGTGTGTGAGAAAGCCGTCCTTCACCTAGATTGTTGGGAACACAAAGTTTCTTTTCAGTTGCAAACACCACTCCATACATATATATGGGTAGGTACTTGTCCAAATAGATTTTACAGTGAAAACTGCAGGAACTTCAAACCGGCACTAGGAAACATACTGAGAAACCAGAGTAAAATTTTCCCCTGCAAACAGTTCCCTTTGTGCTAAATGAACGAAAGTCTCTCCACATGTTCAGATCTGAGAGATAAGTGTGTCTGAAAGCCGTCCTTCACATAGCTTGTTGGGAACACAAATTTTCTTTTCAGTTGCAAACACCACTCCATAAATATATATGGGGAAGTACTTGCTCAACTCGGTTTTACAGTGAAAAGTGCAGGAAATTAAAAACGGCTCTAGGAAACATACTGAGAAAGCATAGTAAAATTTCTGCGGCAAACCGTTCCCTTTGTGCTAGATGAACGAACGTCTCTCCACATGCTAAGTTCTGAGAAATAAGTGTGTGTTAAAGCTGTCCTTCACATAGCTTGTTGCGAACACAAAAATTCTTTTAACAGTCAAACTCCAATCCATACAAATATATGGGGAAGTACTAGCTCCAAATCGATTTTACAGTGAAAAATTCAGGAACTTCAAACCGGCACTAGGAAACAGACTGAGAAACCAAAGTAATAGTTTCCCCTGCCACCCTTTCCCTTTAGCTAGATGAAAGAAAGTCTCTCCACATGCTCAGATCTGAGAGATAAGTGTGTGTGAAAGCCGTCCTTCATATAGCTTGTTGGGAACACAAAGTTTCTTTTCAGTTGCAAACACCACACCATAAATATATATGGGGAAGTACTAGCTCAACTCGGTTTACAGTGAAAACTGCAGGAACTTCAAACCGGCACTAGGAAACATACTGAGAAACTGGAATAAATATTTCCCCTGCTAAAAGATCCCTTTGTGCTAGATGAAAGAACGTCTATCCACATGCTCATTTCTGAGAGATAATATGTGTGAAAGCCTTCCTTCCCCTAGTTTGTTGAGAACAGAAAGTTTCTTTTCAGTTGCAAAATCCACTCCATACATATATATGGGGAGGTACTAGCTCCAACTCTTTTTTACAGTGAAAACTGCAGGAACTTAAAACCGGCACTAGGAAACAGACTGAAAAACCAGCGTAAAAGTTTTCCCTTCAACCCGTTCCCTTTGTGCTATATGAACGAAATTCTCTCCACATACTCAGATCTGAAAGATTAAGTGTGTGTTAAAGCCGCCCTTCACATAGCTTGTTGGGAACCCAAAGTTTCTATTCTGTTGCAAACTCCACTTTATACATATATATGGTGTGGTAGAAACTCCAACACAGATTTGCAGTGAAAACTGCAGGAACTTCATACCGGCACTAGGAAACAGACTGAGAATTCAGAGTAAAATTTCTGCGGCAACCCGTTCCCTTTGTGCTAGATGAAGGAACGTACATCCACATGCTCATTTCTGAGAGATAATTGTGTGTGAAAGCAGTCCTTCACATAGCTTGTTGGGAACACAAAGATTCTTTTCAGTTGCAAACAACACTACATAAATATATATGGGGAAGTACTAGCTCCAACTCGGTTTTACAGTGAAAACTGTAGGAACTTCAAACCGGCACTAGGAAACAGACTGAGAAACCGGAATAAATGTTTCCCCTTCTACCCTTTCCCTTTGTGCTAGATGAAAGAACGTCTCTCCACATGCTCAGTTCTGAGAGATAAGTGTGTGTGAAAGCCGTCCTTCACCTAGCTTGTTGGGAACACAAAGTTACTTTTAAGTTGCAAACTCCACTCCATAAATATATATGGGGAGGTACTAGCTCCAAATCGGTTTTACAGTGAAAACTGAAGGAACTTTTAACCGGCACTTGGAAAAAGACTGAGAAACAAGAGTAAATGTTTCTCCTGCAACTCGTTCATTTGTGCTAAATGAACGAACGTCTCTCAACATGCTCAGTTCTGGGAGATAATTGTGTGTGAAGCCATCCTTCAACTAGCTTTTTTGGAACACAGAGTTTCTATACAGTTGCAAACTCCACTCCATAAATATATATGGGGTGGTACTAACTCCAACTCGGCTTTACAGAGAAAATTGCAGAAACTTCTATCCGGCACTAGGAAACAGACTGAGAAACCAGAGTAATATTTTGCCCTGCAACCCGTTCCATTATGCTACATGAAAGACCGTCTCTCCACATGCTCAGTTCTGAGAGATAATTGTGTGTGAAAGCCGGGCTTACACTAGCTTATAGGGAACACAAAGTTTCATTTCATTTGCAAACTCCACTCCATACATATATATGAGGAGGTACTAGATCCAACTCGGTTTTACAGTGAAAACTGCAGGAAAATAAAAACGGCACTAGGAAAGAGACTGAGAGACCAGAGTGAAATTTTCTACTGCAATGCGTTCCTTTTTTGCTAGATGAACGAACGTCTATCCACATGCTCAGTTCTGGGAGAATATTGTGTGTAAAAGCCGCCCTACAACTATCTTGTTGGGAACACAAAGATTCTTTTCAGTTGCAAAATAAACTCCATATATATATGTGGAGAGGTACAAGATCCAACTCGGTTTTACTGTGAAAACAGCAGGATCTTCAAACGTGCACCAGGAAATAGACTGAGAAACCAGAGAATATTTTCCCCTGCAACCGGCTCCCTTTGTGCTATATGAACGAACGTCTCTCCACATGCTCATTTCTGAGAGATAAGTGTGTGTGAAAGCCGTCCTTCACCTAGCTTGTTGGGAATCCAAAGTTTCTTTTCATTTGCAAACTCCAATCCATACATATATATGGGGAGGTAGTAGCTCCAACACAGTTTTACAGTGAAAACAGCAGGAACTTCATACCGGCACTAGAAAACAGTCTTAGAATCCAGAGTAAAAGTTTCTGCGGCAACCCGTTCCGGTTGTGCTAGATGAACGAACGTCTCTCCACATGCACTTATCAGAGAGATCAATGTGTGTGAAAGCCGACCTTCACCTAGGTTATTGGGAACACAAAATTTCTTTTCAGTTGTAATCTCCACTCCATATATATATATGGGTAGGTACTTGTCCAAATAGATTTTACAGTGGAATCTGCAGGAACTTCAATTCGGCACTAGGAATCATACTGGGAAACCAGAGTAAAATTTTCCAATGCAACCAGTTCCCTTTGTGCTAGATGAACGAAAGTCTCTCCACATGCTCAGATCTGAGTGATAAGTGTGTGTCTAGCCGTCCTTCACATAGCTTGTTTGAAACACAATGTTTCTTTTCAGTTGCAAACACCACTCCATAAATATATATGGGGAAGTATTAGCTCCAACTCCGTTTTACAGTGAAAACTGCAGGAACTTCAAAAATGCACTAGGAAACAGACTGAAAACCCGGAATATATGTTTCCCCTGCTACCCTTTCCCTTTGTGCTAGATGAATGAACGTCTCTCCACATGCCCTGTTCTGAGAGATAATTGTTTGGGAAAGCCGTCCTTCACCTAGATTGTTGAGAACAGAAAGTTCCTTTTAAGTTGCCAATTCCACTCCATACATCTATATGGAGAAGTACTAGCTCCAAATCGATTATACAGTGAAAACTTCAGGAACTTCAAACCGGCACTAAGAAAAATACTGAGAAACCAGTGTAATAGTTTGCCCTGCAACCCGTTCCATTATGCTAGATGGAAGAACGTCTCTCCACATTCTCAGTTCTAAGAGATAAGTGTGTGTGAAACCCGACCTTACACTAACTTATAGGGAACACAAAGTTTCATTTCATTTGCAAACTCCACTCCATTCAAATATATGAGGAGGTACTAGCTCCAACTCGGATTTACAGTGAAAACTGCAGGAAATTCAAAACGGCACTAGGAAAGAGACTGAGAAACCAGAGTGAAAGTTTCTCCTGCAATGCGTTCCTTTTGTTCTAGATGAACGAACGTCTCTACACATGCTCAGTTCTGGGAGAATATTGTGTGTAAAAGCCGCCCTACAACGATCTTGTTGGGAAAACAAAGATTCTTTTCAGTTGCAAAATAAACTCCATATATATATGTGGAGAGGTACAAGATCCAACTCGGTTTTACTGTGAAAACTGCAGGATCTTCAAACGGGCACCTGGAAATAGACTGAGAAACCAGAGAAAATTTTCTCCTGCAACCGGCTCCCTTTGTGCTATATGAACGAACGTCTCTCCACATGCTCATTTCTGAGAGATAAGTGTGTGTGAAAGCCGTCCTTCACCTAGCTTGTTGGGAATCCAAAGTTTCTTTTAAGTTGCAAACTCCACTCCATACATATATATGGGGAGGTAGTAGCTCCAACACAGTTTTACAGTGAAAACAGCAGGAACTTCATACCAGCACTAGGAAACAGTCTTAGAATCCAGAGTAAAAGTTTCTGCGGCAACCCGTTCCCGTTGTGCTAGATGAACGAACGTCTCTCCACATGCACTTATCTGAGTGATCAGTGTTTTGAAAGCCGACCTTCACATAGGTTATTGGGAACACAAAATTTCTTTTCAGTTGCAATCTCCACTCCATTTATATATATGGGTAAGTACTTGTCCAAATAGATTTTACAGTGAAAATTGCAGGAAGTTCAAATCGGCACTAGGAAACAAACTGAGAAACCAGAGAAAAATTTTCCCATGCAACCAGTTCCCTTTGTGCTAGATGAACGAAAGTCTCTCCACATGCTCAGATCTGAGAGATAAGTGTATGTGAAAGCCGTCCTTTACATAGCTTGTTGGGAACAAAACGTTTCTTTGTAGTTGCAAACACCAATCCATAAATATATATGGGGAAGTTCTAGCTCAACTTGGTTTCACAGTGAAAACTGCAGGAACTTCAATCCGGCACCAGGAAACAGACTGAGAAACCGGAATAAATGTTTCCCCTGCAACACGTTCCCTTTGTGCTGAATGAAAGAACGTCTCTCCACATGCTCAGTTCTGGGAGAAAATTGTGTGTGAAAGCCGTCCTTCACCTAACATTTTGGGAACACATGGTTTCTTTTCAGTGGCAAACACCACTCCATAAATATATATGCGGAGGTACTAGCCCCAATTCTGTTTTACAGAGAAAAGTGCAGAAACTTCTAACCGGCAATAGGATACGGACTGAGAAACCAGAGTAAAATTTCTGCGGCAACCATTTACCTTTGTGCTAGATGAACGAAAGTCTCTCTACATGCTCAGTTCTGAGATATAAGTGTGAGTGAAAGCCGTCCTTCACTTAGCTTGTTGGGAACACAAAGTTACTTTTCAGTTGAAAACTCCACTCCAATACACATCTAAGGGGAGTTACTAGCTCCAACACAGTTTTACTGTGAAAACTGCAGGAAAACCATACCGGCACTAGAAAACAGACTGAAAATCCAGACTAAAAGTTTCTCCATCAACCCGTTCCCTTTGTGCTAGATGAACGAACGTCTCTCCGCCTGCTCATTTCTGAGGGATAAGTGTGTGTGAAAGCCGACTTTCACATAGCTTGTTGGGAAAAAATAGTTTCTTTTCATTTGCCAACTCCACTCCATACATCTATATGGGGAGGTACAAACTCCAACACGGTTTTACAGTGAAAACTGCAGGAACTTCAAACGGGCACTAGGAAACAGACTGAGAAACCAGAGTAAAAGTTTCTCCTGCAACCCGTTCCATTTGTGCCACATGAACGAATTTCTCTCCACATGCTCAGTTCTGAGAGTTAAGTGTGTGTGAAAGCCGTCCTTCACCTAGCTTGTTGGAAACACAAAATTTCTTTTCAGTTGCAAACACCACTCCATACAAATATATGGGTAAGTACTAGCTCCAAATCTTTTTTACAGTGAAAACTGAAGGAAATTAAAACCGGCACTAGAAAACAGACTGAGAAACCATAGTAAAAGTTTCTACTGCAAACCGTTCTTTTTCTGCTAGATGAACGAACGTCTCTCCACATGCTCAGTTCTGGGGGATAATTGTGTGTGAATCCATCCTTCACATAGCTTTTGGGGAACACAGAGTTTATTTTCAGTTGCAAACACCACTCCATATATATATATAGGGAGTTTCTATCTCCAACTCGATTTTACAGAGAAAAATGCAGAAACTTGTAACCGGCACTAGGAAACAGACTGAGAAACCAGAATAAAAATTTCTCCTGCAACCCTTTCCATTTGTGTTAGATGAACGAATTTCCCTACACATGCTCCGTCCTGAGAGATAATTGTGAGTGAAAGTCGTTCTTCACCTATCTTGTTGTGAACACAAAGTTTCTTTTCAGTTGCAAACACCACTCCAATAAAAATCTATGGGGAGTTACTAGCTCCAACTCGGTTTTACATTGAAAATTGCAGTATATCCATACCGGCACTAGGAAACAGACTGAGAATGCAGAGAAAAATTTTCAAATACAAACCTTTCCATTTGTGCTAGATGAACGAAAGCCTCTCCACATGCTCAGATCTGAAAGATAAGTGTATGTGAAAGTAGTCCTTCAAATAGCTTGTTGGGAACACAAAGTTTCTTTTCAGTTGCAGACACCACTCCACAAATATATATGGGGAAGTACTAGCTCCAACTCGGTTTTACAATGAGAACTGCAGGAACTTCAAACTGGCACTAGGAAACAGACTGAGAAACCGGAATAAATGTTTCCCCTGCTAACCTTTCCCTTTGTGCTAGATGAAAGAACGTCTCTCCACATGCTCAGTTCTGAGAGATAAGTGTGTGTGAAAGCCGCCCTTCACCTAGCTTGTTGAGAACAGATAGTTTCTTTCCATTTGCCAACTCCACTCCATACATCTATATGGGGTGGTACAAGCTCCAACTCTGTTTTACAGTGAAAAATGCAGGAACTTCAAACCGGCCCTAGGAAACAGACTGAGAAACTAGGGTATAAGTTTCCCCTGCAACCCGTTCCCTTTGTGCTAGATGAAAGAACGTCTCTCCACATGCTCAGTTCGGAGAGATAATTGTGTGTGAAAGCCGTCCTTACCCTATCTTATAGGGAACACAAAGTTTCTTTTCATTTGCAAACTCCACTCCATACATATATATGAGGAGGTACTAGCTCCACCTCGGTTTTACAGTGAAAACTGCAAGAAATTCAAAACGGCACTAGGAAACACACTGAGAATCCAGTGTGAAAGTTTCTCCTGCAATGCGTTCTTTTTGTGCTAGATGAATGAACGTCTCTCCTCATGATCATTTCTGGGAGAATACTGTGTGTAAAAGCCGTCCTACAACTATCTTGTTTGGAACACAAAGATTCTTTTCAGTTGCAAAATAAACACCATATATATATGTGGAGAGGTACAAGATCCAACTCGTTTTTACTGTAAAAAATGCAGGATCTTCAAACCGGCACCAGGAAACAGACTGAGAAACCGGAATAAAAGTTTCCCCTGCAACCCGTTCCCTTTGTGCTAGATGAAAGAAAGTCTCTCCACATGCTAATTTCTGAGAGATAAGTGTGTGTGAAAGCCGTTCTTCACCTAGCTTGTGGGGAACATAAAGTTTCTTTTCGTTTGCAAACTCGTATCCGCACATATATATGGGGAGGATGTATCACCAACTCAGTTTTACAGTGAAAACTGCAGGAACTTCAAAACGGCACTAGGAAACAGACTGTGAATCCAGAGAAAATTTTCTCCTGCCACCGGCTCCATTTGTGCTATATGAACCAACGTCTCTCCACATGCTCTTTTCTGATAGATAATTGTGTGTGAAAGCCGTCCTTCGCCTACCTTGTTGGGAACCCAAAGTTTCTTTTCAAATGCAAACTCCTCTTCATACATATATATGGGGAGGTAGTAGCTCCAACACAGTATTACAGTGAAAACTGCATGAAATTCATACCGGCACTAGGAAACAGTCTTAGAATCCAGAGTAAAAGTTTCTGGGGCAACCCGTTCCCGTTGTGCCAGATTAACGAAAGTCTCTCCACAGGCTCATTTCTGAAAAATCAGTGTGTGTGAAAGCAGTCCTTCACCTAGCTTGTTGGGAACTCAAAGTTTCTTTTCATTTGCAAACTCCATTCCATACATATATATGAGGAGGTACTAGCTGCATCTCTGTTTTACAGTGAAAACTGCAGGAAATTCTAACCGGCACTAGGAAACAGACTGAGAAACCGGAGTAAAAGTTCCCCCTGCAAACCGTTCCATTTTTGCTAGATGAACGAACGTATCTCCACATGCTCAGTTCTGAGAGATAAGTGTGTGTGATATCCGTACTTCAACTAGCTTCCTGGGAACACAAAGTTTCTTTTCAATCGCTAACTCAACTCCATACATATATATGGGGAGGTACTAGCTCTAACTCGATTTTACAGTGAAAACTGCAGGAACTTCAAACCGGCAGTAGCAAACAATCTGAGAAACCAGAGAAAATGTTTCTCCTGCAACCCGATCCCTTTTACGCTAGATGAACGAACGTCTCTCCACATGCTCAGATCTGAGAGATAATTGTGTGTGAAAGCCGTACTTCACCTAGCTTGTTGAGAACAGAAATATTCTTTTCAGTTGCACACACCAATCCATACATATATATGGGGATGTACTAGCTCCAACTCAGTATTACCGTGAAATATGCAGGAACTTCAAACCGGCACAAGGGAACAGACTGAGAAACCAGAGTAAAAGTTTCTCCTGCAACCCGTTCCATTGTGCTACATGAAGGAACGTCTCTCCTCATGCTATGTTCTCAGAGATAATTGTGTGTGAAACCATTCTTCAACTAGCTTTTTTGGAACACAGAGTTTATTTTCATTTGCAAACACCACTCCATTTATTTATATGGGGAGGTAATAGCTCCAACTCGGTTTTAAAGTGAAAACTGCAGGAACTTCAAACCGGCACTAGGAAACAGACTGAGAATCCAGAGTAAAATTTTCTGCGGCAACCCGTTCCCTTTGTGCTAGTTGAACGAACGTCTCTCCACATGCTAAGTTCTGAGGGATAAGTGTGTGTGAAAGCCGTCCTTCACCTATCTTGTTGGGAACTCAGAGTTCCTTTTCAGTTTCAAACTCCATTCCAATACAAATCTATGGGGAGTTACTAGCTCAAACTCCGTTTTACAGTGAAAACTGCAGGAAAACCATACCGGCACTAGGAAACAGACTGAGAATCCAGAGTAAAAGTTTCACCTGCATCCCGTTCCCTTTTTTCTAGATGAACGAATGTATCTACACATGCTCAGATCTGAGAGATTAGGGTGTGTGAAATCCTAACTTCACCTAGCTTTGTGGGAACGCAAAGTTTCTTTTCAGTTGCAAACTTCACTCCATACATATATATGGGGAGGTACTAGTCCAAATCGATTTTACAGTGAAAACTTCAGGAAATTCAAACCGTCACTAAGAAACATACTGAGAATCCAGTGTAAAATTTTCTGCGGCAAACCGTTCCCATTGAGCTACATGAACGAACGTCTCTCCATATGCTCCGTTCGGAGAGATAAGTGTGTGTGAATGCCGTCCTTCACCTAGCTTGTTGGGAACACAAAATTTCTTTTCAGTTGCAAACTCCACTCCAATACAAATCTAAGGGGAATTACTAGGTCCAATTCGGTTTTACAGTGAAAACTGCAGGAAATCCATACCAGCACTAGGAAAAATACTGAGAATCCTGAGTAAAATTTTATCCTGCAAACCGTTCCCTTTGTGAGAGATGAACGAAATCTCTCCACATGCTCAGATCTGAGAGATAAGTGTGTGTGAAAGCCGCCATTCACATATCTAGTTGGGAACACAAAATTTGTTTTCAGTTGCCAACACCACTCCATAAATATATATGGGGAAGTACTAGCTCCAACTATGTTTTACAGTGAAAACTGCAGGAACTTCAAACCGGCACTAGGAAACAGATTGAGAAACCAGAGTAAAAGTTTCTCCTATAACCCGTTCCCTTTTTGCTAGATGAATGAACGTCTCCCCACATGCTAATTTCTGAGGGATAAAAGTGTGTGAAAGCCGTCCTTCACCTAGCTTGTTGGGTACACAAAGTTTCTTTTCATTTGCAAACTCCATTCCATACATATATATGAGGAGGTACTAGCTGCAACTCGGTTTTACGGTGAAAAATGCAGGGTCTTCAAACCGGCACTAGGAAACAGACTGAGAAATCAGAGTAAAAGTTTCACCTGCAACCCTTCCCTTTGTGCTAGATGAACGAACGTCTCTCCACATGCTCAGTTCTGAGAGATAAGTGTGTGTGAAATACGTCCTTCACATAGCTTGTTGGGAACACAAAGTTTCTTTTCAGTTGGCAACACCATTCCATACATATATAAGGGGAGCTATTAGCTCTAACTCGATTTTACAGTGAAAATTGCAGGACCTTCAAAACGGCACTAGGAAACAGACTGAGAAAGCAGAGTAAAGTTTTTCCTGCAACGCGTTACATTTGTGGTAAATGAACGTAAGTCTCTCCACATGCTCATTTCTGAGAGATATGTGTCTGTGAAAGTCTTCCTTCACCTAGCTTGTAGGGAAAACAAAGTTCCTTTCAGTTGCTAACTGCACTCCAATACATATATATGGGGAGGTACTAGCTCAAACTCGGTTTTACATTGAAAACTGCAGGAAATCCATACCGGCACTAGGAAACAGACAGAGAATCCAGAGTAAAAATTTCTCCTGCATCCCGTTCCCTTTGTGCTAGATGAAAGAACGTCTCTCCACATGCTACGTTCTGAGAGATAAGTGTGTGTGAAAGCCTATCTTCAACTAGCTTTTTGGGAACTCAAATTCCCTTTTCATTTGCAAACTCCACTCCCTACATATATATGGGGAATTACTAGTCCAAATCGATTTTAAAGTGAAAAATTCAGGAAATTCAAACCGGCACTAGGAAACATTGTGAGATTCCAGAGTAAAATTTTTGGCGGCAAACCGTTCCCTTTGTTCTAGATGAACGAATGTCTCTCCACATATTCCTTTCTGATAGATAAGTGTGTGTGAAAGCCGTACTTCACCTAGCTTGTTGGAACACAAAATTCTTTTTCAGTTGCAAACTCCACTCCCATAAAAATCTATGGGGACTTACTAGCTCCAAATCGGTTTTACATTGAAAACTGCAGGAAATCCATACCGGCACTAGGAAACAGACTGAGAATCGGAGTAAAATTTTCCCCTACAACCCTTTCCTTTTGTGATAGATGAACGAAAGTCTCTCCAAATGATCAGATCTGAGAGATAATTGTGTGTGAAAGCCGTCCTTCAATTAGCTTGTTGGGAACACAAAGTTTCTTTTCAGTAGCAAGCACCAATCCATACATATATATGGGGAGGTACTAGCTCCAACCCGTTTTTACAGTGAAAAATGCAGGAAGTTCAAACAGGCACAAGGAAACAGACTGAGAAACCAGAATAAAAGTTTCAACTGCAACGCGTTCCATTTTTGCTAGATGAACGAACGTCTCTCCACATGCTCAGTTCTGATAGTTAAGTGTGTGTGAAAGCCGTCCTTCAACTAGATGTTGGGAACACATATTTTCTTTGCAGTTGCCAACTCCACTCCAATACAAATCTAAGGGGAGTTACTAGCTCCAACTCGGTTTTACAGTGAAATCTGCAGGAAATCCATACCGGCACTAGGAAAAAGACTGAGAATCCTGAGAAAAATTTTCCCCTGCAACCCGTTCCCTTTGTGCTAGATGAACGAAAACTCTGCACATGCTCAGTTCTGAGAGATAAGTGTGTGTGAAAGCCGTTCTTCAACTAGCTTGTTGGGAAAACAAAGTTTCTTTTCAGTTGCCAACTCCACTCCATAAATGTATATGGGGAGGTACTAGTTCCAACACGGTTTTACTGTGAAAACTGGAAGAAGTTCAAACCGGCACTAGGAAACAGACTGAGAAACCAGAGTAAAAGTTTCTCCTGCAATCTGTTCCTTTGTGCTAGATGAACGAACGTCTCTCCACATGCTCAGTTCTGAGAGATAAGTGTGTGTGAAAGCCATCCTTCACCTAGCTTGTTGGGAACACAAACTTTCTTTTCAGATGACAACTACATTCCATACATATATATGGGGAGGTACTAGCTCTAACTCGGTATTACAGTGAAAACTGCAGGAACTTCAAATCGGCACTAGGAAACAGACTGAGAAACAGAGTAAAAGTTTCTCCTGCAAAGCGTTACATGTGTGCTAAATGAACGTAAGTCTCTCCACATGCTCATTTCTGAGAGATATGTGTGTGTGAATGTCGTCCTTCACTTAGCTTGTTGGGAAAACAAAGTTCCTTTTCAGTTGCTAACTGCACTCCAATACATATATATGGGGAGGTACAAGCTCCAACTCTGTTTTACAGGGAAAACTGCAGAAAATCCATACCGGCACTAGGAAACAGACTGAGAAACCGTAAAAAATGATTCCCCTGCTACGCTTTCCTTTTGTGCTAGATGAAAGAACGTCTCTCCACATGCTCAGTTCTGGGGGTTAACTGTGTGTCAAAGCCGTCCTTCAACTAGCTTGTTGGGAACACATATTTTCTTTGCAGTTTCCAACTCCACTCCATAAATATATATTGGGTGGTACTAGCTCCAAATCGGTTTTACAGTGAAAACTGCAGGAACTTCAAACCGGCACTAGGAAACATACTGAGAAACCAGAGTAAAAGTTTCCCCTGCAACCCGTTCCCTATGTGCTAGATGAACAAACGTCTCTAAACATGCTCAGTTCTGAGAGATAAGTGTGTGTGAAAGCCGTTCTTCAACTAGCTTGTTGGGAACACATATTTTCTTTGCAGTTGTCAACTCCACTCCATATATATATATGGGGAGGTACTAGCTCAAACTCGGTTTTACAGTTTAACATGCAGGAACATCAAACTGGCAGAAGGAAACAGACTGAGAGACCAGAGTAAAAGTTTCAACTGCAACGGGTTCCCTTTTTGCTAGATGAACGATCGTCTCTCCACATGCTCAGTTCTGAGTGATTAGTGTGTGTGAAAGCCGTCCTTCAACTAGATGTTGGGAACACATATTTTCTTTGCAGTTGCCAACTCCACTCCAATACAAATCTAAGGGGAGTTACTAGCTCCAACTCGGTTTTACAGTGAAATCTGCAGGAAATCCATACCGGCACTAGGAAAAAGACTGAGAATCCTGAGAAAAATTTTCCCCTGCAACCCGTTCCCTTTGTGCTAGATGAACGAAAACTCTGCACATGCTCAGTTCTGAGAGATAAGTGTGTGTGAAAGCCGTTCTTCAACTAGCTTGTTGGGAAAACAAAGTTTCTTTTCAGTTGCCAACTCCACTCCATAAATGTATATGGGGAGGTACTAGTTCCAACACGGTTTTACTGTGAAAACTGGAAGAAGTTCAAACCGGCACTAGGAAACAGACTGAGAAACCAGAGTAAAAGTTTCTCCTGCAATCTGTTCCTTTGTGCTAGATGAACGAACGTCTCTCCACATGCTCAGTTCTGAGAGATAAGTGTGTGTGAAAGCCATCCTTCACCTAGCTTGTTGGGAACACAAACTTTCTTTTCAGATGACAACTACATTCCATACATATATATGGGGAGGTACTAGCTCTAACTCGGTATTACAGTGAAAACTGCAGGAACTTCAAATCGGCACTAGGAAACAGACTGAGAAACAGAGTAAAAGTTTCTCCTGCAAAGCGTTACATGTGTGCTAAATGAACGTAAGTCTCTCCACATGCTCATTTCTGAGAGATATGTGTGTGTGAATGTCGTCCTTCACTTAGCTTGTTGGGAAAACAAAGTTCCTTTTCAGTTGCTAACTGCACTCCAATACATATATATGGGGAGGTACAAGCTCCAACTCTGTTTTACAGGGAAAACTGCAGAAAATCCATACCGGCACTAGGAAACAGACTGAGAAACCGTAAAAAATGATTCCCCTGCTACGCTTTCCTTTTGTGCTAGATGAAAGAACGTCTCTCCACATGCTCAGTTCTGGGGGTTAACTGTGTGTCAAAGTCGTCCTTCAACTAGCTTGTTGGGAACACATATTTTCTTTGCAGTTTCCAACTCCACTCCATAAATATATATTGGGTGGTACTAGCTCCAAATCGGTTTTACAGTGAAAACTGCAGGAACTTAAAACCGGCTCTAGGAAACATACTGAGAAACCAGAGTAAAAGTTTCCCCTGCAACCCGTTCCCTATGTGCTAGATGAACAAACGTCTCTAAACATGCTCAGTTCTGAGAGATAAGTGTGTGTGAAAGCCGTTCTTCAACTAGCTTGTTGGGAACACATATTTTCTTTGCAGTTGTCAACTCCACTCCATATATATATATGGGGAGGTACTAGCTCAAACTCGGTTTTACAGTTTAAAATGCAGGAACATCAAACTGGCAGAAGGAAACAGACTGAGAGACCAGAGTAAAAGTTTCAACTGCAACGGGTTCCCTTTTCGCTAGATTAACGATCGTCTCTCCACATGCTCAGTTCTGAGTGATTAGTGTGTGTGAAAGTCGTCCTTCACCTAGCTTGTTGGGAACACAAAGATTCTTTTCAGTTGCCATCTCCAATCCATACATATATATGTGGAGGTAATTGCACTAAATCGGTTTTACAGTGAAAACTGCAGGAACTTAAAACCGGCACTAGGAAACAGTCTGAGAAACCAGACTAAAAGATTCCCTGCAACCCGTTCACTTTGTGCTAAATGAACGAACATCTCTCCACATGCTCATTTCTGAGAGAAAAGTGTGTGTGAAAGCCGTACTTCACAAAGCTTGTTGGGAACACAAAGCTTCTTTTCAGTTGCCAACCCCTCTCCATAAATATATATGGGGAGGTACTAGCTCCAAATCTATTTACAGTGAATTCTGCAGGTACTTCAAAATGGCACTAGCAAACAGACTGAGAAACCAGAGAAAATTTCCTCCTGCCACCCGTTCCCTTTGTGCTAGATGAACGAACGTCTCTCCACATGCTCCTTTCTGAGAGTTAAGTGTGTGTGATAGCCGTCCTTCAAATAGCTTGTTGGGAACACATATTTTCTTTGCAGATGCCAAGTCCACTCCATACATATATATGGTGATGTACTAGCTCCAACTCGGTTTTACAGTGAAAACTAGAGGAACTTCACACCGGCTCTAGGAAAAAGACTGAGAAACCAGAGTAAACGTTTCTCCTGCAAATCTTTCCCTTTGTGCTAGATGAAAGAACGTCTCCACACATGCTCAGTTCTGAGAGTTAAATGTGTGTGAAAGCCGTCCTTCATTTAGCTTGTTGGGAACACATATATTATTTGCATTTGCCAACTCCACTCCATATATATATATGGGGAGGTACTTGCTCCAACTCGGTTTTACAGTGAAAATTGCAGGAAATTCAAACCGGCTCTAGGAAACAGACTGCGAATCCAGAGTAAAAGTTTCTCCTGCAACCCGTTCCATTTGTGCTAGATGAACGAACGTCTCTCCACATGCTCAATTCTCAGAGATAAATGTGTGTGAAAGCCTTCCTTCACCTAGCTTGTTGGGAACACAAATATTCTTTTCAGTTGGCAACTCCATTCCATACATATATATGGGGTGGTTCTAACTCCAAATCGGTTTTACACTGAACACTTCAGGAATTTCAAACTGGCACTAGGAAACAGACTGAGAAAGCAGAGAAAATTTTCACCTTCAACGCGTTCCATTTGTGCTAGATGAACGAACGTCTCTCCACATGCTCAGTTCTGAGAGATAAGTGTGTGTGAAAGCCTCCCTTCACTTAGCTTGTTGGGAACACAAAGTTTCTTTGAAGTTGCCAAATCTACTCCATACATATATATGGGGAGGTATTTGCTAAAACTCGGTTTTTCAGTGAAAAGTGCAGGAACTTCAAACAGGCACAAGGAAACAGACGGAGTAACCAGAGTAAAAGTTTCTACTTCAACCCGTTCCTTTTGTGCTAGATGAACGAACGTCTCTCCACATGCTCAGTTCTGTGAGTTAATTGTGTGTGAAAGCCGTCTTTCAACTAGCTTGTTGGGAAAACATATTTCCTTTGCAGTTGCCAACTCCACTCCATACATATGTATGGGGAGGTACTAGCTCCAACTCGGTTTTACAGTGAAAACTGCAGGAAATTCAAACCGGCTCTAGGAAACAGACTGAGAAACCAGAGTAAAAATTTCCCCTGCAAACCGTTCCTTTGTGCTAGATGACAAAAGTCTCTCCACATGCTCAGTTCTGAGAGATAAGTGTGCGTGAAAGCCGTCCTTCACCTAGCTTGTTACGAACACAAAGTTTCTTTGAAGTTGACAACTCCACTCCATACATATATATGGGGAGGTACTAGCTCCAACTCGGTTTTAGAGTGAAAACTGCAGGAATTTCAAACAGTCACAAGGAAACAGACTGAGAAACCAGAGTAAAAGTTTCAAATGCATCGCGTTCCCTTTGAGCTAGATGAACGAACGTCTCTACACATGCTCAGTCCTGAGAGTTATATGTGTGTGAAAGCAGTTCTTCACTTAGCTTGTTGGGAACACAAAGTTTCTTTACAGTTGCCAACTCCTCTCCATACATATATATGGGGAGGTTCTAGCTCCAATTCTGTTTTACTGTGAAAAATGCAGGAAATTCAAACCGGCACTAGGAAACTGACTGAGAAACCAGAGTAAAATTTCCTACTGCAAACCTTTCCTTTTTTGCTAGATGAACGAACGTCTTTCCACATGCTCAGTTCTGAGAGATAAGTGTGTGTGAAAACTGTCCTTTAACAAGCTTGTTGGGAACACAAAGATTCTTTTCAGTTGCCAAATCCACTCCATACATCTATATGGGGAGGTACAAGCTCCAAATCTGTTTTACAGTGAAAACTGCAGGAACTTCAAACCGGCACAAGGAAACAGACTAAGATACCAGAGTAAAATTTCCTCCTGCAACACGATCCATTTGTGCTTCATGAACGAATGTCTCTCCACATGCTCAAGTCTGAGAGACATGTGTGTGTGAAATCATTCCTTCAACTATCTTGCTGGGAAAACAAATTTCTTTTCAGTTGCCAACTCCAGTCCATACATATATATGGGGAGGTACTAGCTCCAACTCGGTTTTACAGTGAAAACTGCAGGAACTTCAAACCGGCACTAGGAAACTTACTGAGAAACGAGAGTAAAATTTCCCCCTGCAAAAGTTCTATTTGTGCTAGATGAACGAACGTTTCTCCACATGCTCAGTCCTCAGATATAATTGTCTTTGGAAGCAGTCATTCACCTAGCATGTGGGAACACAAAGATTTTTTCAGGTGCCAACTCCACTCCATAAATGTATATGGTGAGGTACTAGCTAAAACTCGGTTTTACAGTGAAAACTGCAGGAAATTCAAACCGGCACTAGGAAACTTACTGAGAAACGAGAGTAAAATTTCCCCCTGCAAAAGTTCTATTTGTGCTAGATGAACGAACGTTTCTCCACATGCTCAGTCCTCAGATATAATTGTGTTTGGAAGCAGTCATTCACCTAGCATGTGGGAACACAAAGATTTTTTCAGGTGCCAACACCACTCCATAAATGTATATGGTGAGGTACAAGCTAAAACTCGGTTTTACAGTGAAAACTGCAGGAAATACAAACCGGCTCTAGGAAACAGACTGAGAAACCACAGTAAAAGTTTCTCCTGCAAATCTTTTCCTTTGTGCTAGATGAACGAACGTCGTTCCACATGCTCAGTTCTGATAGATAAGTGTGTGTGAAAGCCGTACTTCACCTAGCTTGTAGGGAACACAAAGATTCTTTTCAGTTGCCAACTCCACTCCATACATATATATGGGGAGGTACAAGCTCCTACTCGGTTTTACAGTGAAAACTGCAGGAACTTAAAACAGGCACAAGGAAACAGACTGAGATATCAGAATAAATGTTTCTCCTGCAACCCATTCCCTTTGTGATAGATGAACGAAAGTCTCTCCACATGCTCAGTTCTGAGAGATTAGTGTGTGTGAAAACTGTCCTTTAACAAGCTTGTTGGGAACACAAAGATTCTTTTCAGTTGCCAAATCCACTCCATACATCTATATGGGGAGGTACAAGCTCCAAACTTTTTTAAAGTGAAAACTGCAGGAACTTCAAACCGGCACTAGGAAACAGTGTGAGAATCCAGAGAAAAAGTTTCCCCTGCAACCCGTTCACTTTGTGCTAGGTGAACGATTGTCTCTCCACATGCTCAGGTCTGAGAGACAAGTGTGTGTGAAACCCGAACTTCACCTAGCTTGTTGGGAACACATAGTTACTTTTCAGTTGCCAACCCCAGTCCATACATATATATGGGGAGGTACTAGCTCCAACTCGGTTTTACACTGAAAACTGCAGGAACTTCAAAGCGGCACTAGGAAACTTACTGAGAAACGAGAGTAAAATTTCCCCCTGCAAAAGTTCTATTTGTGCTAGATGAACGAAAGTCTCTCCACATGATCAGTTCTCAGATATAAGTGTGTGTGAAAGCCGTCCTTCATCTAGATAGTTGGGAACACAAAGTTTCTTTTCAGTTGCATATTGAACTCCAATACATATCTAAGGGGAGTTACTAGCTCCAACTCGGTTTTACAGTGAAAACTGCAGGAAATCCATACCGGCACTAGGAAAAAGACTTAGAATCCTGAGTAAAATTTTCCCCTGCAACCCGTTCCCTTTGTGCTAGATGAACGAAATCTCTCCACATGCTCAGTTCTGAGATATAAGTGTGTGTGAAGCCGTCCTTAACCTAGCTTGTTGGGAACACAAAGTTCCTTTTCAGTTGCCAACTCCACTCCATAAATATAAATGGGGAGGTACTAGCTCCAACTCGGTTTTACTGTGAAAACTGGAAGAACTTCAAACCGGCACTAGGAAACAGACTGAGAAACCAGAGTAAAAGTTTCCGCTGCAAACCGTTCGCATTGTGCTAGATGAACGAACGTCTCTCCACATGCTCAGTTCTGAGAGATAAGTGTGTGTGAAAGCCATCCTTCACCTAGCTTGTTGGGAACACAAACTTTCTTTTCAGTTGGCAACTCAATTCCATACATATATATGGGGAAGTTCTAGCTCCAAATCTGTTTTACAGTGAAAACTTCAGGAACTTCAAACTGGCACTAGGAAACAGACTGAGAAAGCAGAGTAAAAGTTTCTCCTGCAACGCGTTCCATTTGTGCTAGATGAACGAACGTCTCTCCACATGCTCAGTTCTGAGAGATAAGTGTGTGTGAAAGCCTTCCTTCACCTAGTTTGTTGGGAACACAAAGTTTCTTTGCAGTGGCCAACACCACTCCATACATATATATGGGGAGGTACTTGTTAAAACTCGGTTTTACAGTGAAAAGTGCAGGAACATCAAACAGGCACAAGGAAACAGACAGAGTAACCAGAGTAAAAGTTTCCCCTGCAAACAGTTCCCATTGTACTAGATGAACGAACGTCTCTCCACATGCTCAGTTCTGTGAGTTAATTGTGTGTGAAAGCCGTCTTTCAACTAGCTTGTTGGGAAAACATATTTCCTTTGCAGTTGCCAACTCCACTCCATACATATGTATGGGGAGGTACTAGCTCCAACTCGGTTTTACAGTGAAAACTGCAGGAAATTCAAACCGGCTCTAGGAAACAGACTGAGAAACCAGAGTAAAAATTTCCCCTGCAAACCGTTCCTTTGTGCTAGATGACAAAAGTCTCTCCACATGCTCAGTTCTGAGAGATAAGTGTGCGTGAAAGCCGTCCTTCACCTAGCTTGTTACGAACACAAAGTTTCTTTGAAGTTGACAACTCCACTCCATACATATATATGGGGAGGTACTAGCTCCAACTCGGTTTTAGAGTGAAAACTGCAGGAATTTCAAACAGTCACAAGGAAACAGACTGAGAAACCAGAGTAAAAGTTTCAAATGCATCGCGTTCCCTTTGAGCTAGATGAACGAACGTCTCTACACATGCTCAGTCCTGAGAGTTATATGTGTGTGAAAGCAGTTCTTCACTTAGCTTGTTGGGAACACAAAGTTTCTTTACAGTTGCCAACTCCTCTCCATACATATATATGGGGAGGTTCTAGCTCCAATTCTGTTTTACTGTGAAAAATGCAGGAAATTCAAACCGGCACTAGGAAACTGACTGAGAAACCAGAGTAAAATTTCCTACTGCAAACCTTTCCTTTTTTGCTAGATGAACGAACGTCTTTCCACATGCTCAGTTCTGAGAGATAAGTGTGTGTGAAAACTGTCCTTTAACAAGCTTGTTGGGAACACAAAGATTCTTTTCAGTTGCCAAATCCACTCCATACATCTATATGGGGAGGTACAAGCTCCAAATCTGTTTTACAGTGAAAACTGCAGGAACTTCAAACCGGCACAAGGAAACAGACTAAGATACCAGAGTAAAATTTCCTCCTGCAACACGATCCATTTGTGCTTCATGAACGAATGTCTCTCCACATGCTCAAGTCTGAGAGACATGTGTGTGTGAAATCATTCCTTCAACTATCTTGCTGGGAAAACAAATTTCTTTTCAGTTGCCAACTCCAGTCCATACATATATATGGGGAGGTACTAGCTCCAACTCGGTTTTACAGTGAAAACTGCAGGAACTTCAAACCGGCACTAGGAAACTTACTGAGAAACGAGAGTAAAATTTCCCCCTGCAAAAGTTCTATTTGTGCTAGATGAACGAACGTTTCTCCACATGCTCAGTCCTCAGATATAATTGTCTTTGGAAGCAGTCATTCACCTAGCATGTGGGAACACAAAGATTTTTTCAGGTGCCAACTCCACTCCATAAATGTATATGGTGAGGTACTAGCTAAAACTCGGTTTTACAGTGAAAACTGCAGGAAATTCAAACCGGCACTAGGAAACTTACTGAGAAACGAGAGTAAAATTTCCCCCTGCAAAAGTTCTATTTGTGCTAGATGAACGAACGTTTCTCCACATGCTCAGTCCTCAGATATAATTGTGTTTGGAAGCAGTCATTCACCTAGCATGTGGGAACACAAAGATTTTTTCAGGTGCCAACACCACTCCATAAATGTATATGGTGAGGTACAAGCTAAAACTCGGTTTTACAGTGAAAACTGCAGGAAATACAAACCGGCTCTAGGAAACAGACTGAGAAACCACAGTAAAAGTTTCTCCTGCAAATCTTTTCCTTTGTGCTAGATGAACGAACGTCGTTCCACATGCTCAGTTCTGATAGATAAGTGTGTGTGAAAGCCGTACTTCACCTAGCTTGTAGGGAACACAAAGATTCTTTTCAGTTGCCAACTCCACTCCATACATATATATGGGGAGGTACAAGCTCCTACTCGGTTTTACAGTGAAAACTGCAGGAACTTAAAACAGGCACAAGGAAACAGACTGAGATATCAGAATAAATGTTTCTCCTGCAACCCATTCCCTTTGTGATAGATGAACGAAAGTCTCTCCACATGCTCAGTTCTGAGAGATTAGTGTGTGTGAAAACTGTCCTTTAACAAGCTTGTTGGGAACACAAAGATTCTTTTCAGTTGCCAAATCCACTCCATACATCTATATGGGGAGGTACAAGCTCCAAACTTTTTTAAAGTGAAAACTGCAGGAACTTCAAACCGGCACTAGGAAACAGTGTGAGAATCCAGAGAAAAAGTTTCCCCTGCAACCCGTTCACTTTGTGCTAGGTGAACGATTGTCTCTCCACATGCTCAGGTCTGAGAGACAAGTGTGTGTGAAACCCGAACTTCACCTAGCTTGTTGGGAACACATAGTTACTTTTCAGTTGCCAACCCCAGTCCATACATATATATGGGGAGGTACTAGCTCCAACTCGGTTTTACACTGAAAACTGCAGGAACTTCAAAGCGGCACTAGGAAACTTACTGAGAAATGAGAGTAAAATTTCCCCCTGCAAAAGTTCTATTTGTGCTAGATGAACGAAAGTCTCTCCACATGATCAGTTCTCAGATATAAGTGTGTGTGAAAGCCGTCCTTCATCTAGATAGTTGGGAACACAAAGTTTCTTTTCAGTTGCATATTGAACTCCAATACATATCTAAGGGGAGTTACTAGCTCCAACTCGGTTTTACAGTGAAAACTGCAGGAAATCCATACCGGCACTAGGAAAAAGACTTAGAATCCTGAGTAAAATTTTCCCCTGCAACCCGTTCCCTTTGTGCTAGATGAACGAAATCTCTCCACATGCTCAGTTCTGAGATATAAGTGTGTGTGAAGCCGTCCTTAACCTAGCTTGTTGGGAACACAAAGTTCCTTTTCAGTTGCCAACTCCACTCCATAAATATAAATGGGGAGGTACTAGCTCCAACTCGGTTTTACTGTGAAAACTGGAAGAACTTCAAACCGGCACTAGGAAACAGACTGAGAAACCAGAGTAAAAGTTTCCGCTGCAAACCGTTCGCATTGTGCTAGATGAACGAACGTCTCTCCACATGCTCAGTTCTGAGAGATAAGTGTGTGTGAAAGCCATCCTTCACCTAGCTTGTTGGGAACACAAACTTTCTTTTCAGTTGGCAACTCAATTCCATACATATATATGGGGAAGTTCTAGCTCCAAATCTGTTTTACAGTGAAAACTTCAGGAACTTCAAACTGGCACTAGGAAACAGACTGAGAAAGCAGAGTAAAAGTTTCTCCTGCAACGCGTTCCATTTGTGCTAGATGAACGAACGTCTCTCCACATGCTCAGTTCTGAGAGATAAGTGTGTGTGAAAGCCTTCCTTCACCTAGCTTGTTGGGAACACAAAGTTTCTTTGCAGTGGCCAACACCACTCCATACATATATATGGGGAGGTACTTGTTAAAACTCGGTTTTACAGTGAAAAGTGCAGGAACATCAAACAGGCACAAGGAAACAGACAGAGTAACCAGAGTAAAAGTTTCCCCTGCAAACAGTTCCCATTGTACTAGATGAACGAACGTCTCTCCACATGCTCAGTTCTGTGAGTTAAGTGTGTGTGAAAGCCGTCTTTCACTTAGCTTGTTGGGAAAACATATTTCCTTTGCAGTTGCCAACTCCAATCCATACATATGTATGTGGAGTTACTAGCTCCAACTCTGTTTTACAGTGAAAACTGCAGGAACTTCAAACCGGCTCTAGGAAACAGACTGAGAAACCAGAGTAATAATTTCCTCTGCAAACCGTTCCCTTTGTGCTAGATGAACGAAAGTCTCTCCACATGCTCAGTTCTGAGAGATAAGTGTGTGTGAAAGCCGTCCTTCACCTAGCTTGTTATGAACACAAAGTTTCTTTGCAGTTGACAAATCCACTCCATACATATATATGGGGAGGTACTAGCTCCAACTACGTTTTACAGTGAAAACTGCAGGAATTTCAAACAGTCACAAGGAAACAGACTGAGAAACCAGAGTAAATGTTTCAAATGCAACGCGTTCCCTTTGAGCTAGATGAACGAACGTCGCTCCACATGCTCAGGTCTGATAGATAAGTGTGTGTGAAAGCCGTACTTCACCTAGCTTGTTGGGAACACAAAGATTCGTTTCAGTTGCCAAATCCACTCCATACATATATATGGGGAGGTACTACCTCCTACTCGGTTTTACAGTGAAAACTGCAGGAAATTAAACAGGCACAAGGAAACAGACTGAGATATCAGAGTAAATGTTTCTCCTGCAACCCATTTCCTTTGTGATAGATGAACGAAAGTCTCTCCACATGCTCAGTTCTGAGAGATTAGTGTGTGTGAAAACTGTCCTTTAACAAGCTTGTTGGGAACACAAAGATTCTTTTCAGTTGCCAAATCCACTCCATACATCTATATGGGGAGGTACAAGCTCCAAATCTGTTTTACAGTGAAAACTGCAGGAACTTCAAACCGGCACTAGGAAACAGACTGAGAAACCAGAGTAAAAGTTTCTCTGCAACCCGTTCCATTTGAGCTAGATGAACGAAAGTCTCTCCACATACTAAGTTCTGAGAGATAAGTGTGTGTGTAAGCCGTCCTTCAAATAGATTGTTGGGAACACAAAGTTCCTTTTCAGTTGCAAACTCACCTCCAATACAAATCTAAGGGGAGTTACTAGCTCCAACTCGGTTTTACAGTGAAAACTGCAGGAAATCCATACCGGCACTAGGAAAAAGACTGAGAATCCTAAGTAAAACTTTCCCCTGCAACCCGTTCCCTTTGTGCTAGATGAAAGAAATCTCTCCACATGCTCAGTTCTGAGAGATAAGTGTGTGTGAAAGCCGTCCTTCACCTAGCTTGTTGGGAACACAAAGTTTCTTTTCAGTTGCCAACTCCACTCCATAAATATATATGGGGAGGTACAAGCTCCAACTCGATTTTACTGTGAAAACAGGAAGAACTTCAAACCGGCACTAGGAAACAGACTTAGAAACCAGAGTAAAAGTTTCTCCTGCAACTCTTTCCCTTTGTGCTAGATGAACGAACGTCGCTCAAGATTCTCAGTTCTGATAGATAAGTGTGTGTGAAAGCCGTACTTCACCTAGCTTGTTGGGAACACAAAGATTCTTTTCAGTTGCCAACTCCACTCCATACATATATATGGGGAGGTACTAGCTCCTACTCGGTCTTACAGTGAAAACTGCAGTAAGTTAAAACAGGCACAAGGAAACAGTCTGAGATATCAGAGTAAATGTTTCTCCTGCAACCCATTCCCTTTGTGATAGATGAACGAAAGTCTCTCCACATGCTCAGTTCTGAGAGATTAGTGTGTGTGAAAACTGTCCTTTAACAAGCTTGTTGGGAACACAAAGATTCTTTTCAGTGGCCACATCCACTCCATACATCTATAAGGGGAGGTACATGCTCCAAATCGGTTTTACAGTGAAAACTGCAGGAACTTCAAACCGGCACTAGGAAACAGTATGAGAATCCAGAGTAAAAGTTTCTACTGCAACCCGTTCACTTTGTGCTAGATGAACGATTGTCTCTCCACATGCTCAGGTCTGAGAGACAAGTGTGTGTGAAAGCCGTAATTCACCTAGCTTGTTGGGAACACATAGTTTCTTTTCAGTTGCCAACTCCAATCCATACATATATATGGGGAGGTACTAGCTCCAACTCGGTTTTACAGTGAATTCTAAAGTAACTTCAAAGCGGCACTAGGAAACAGACTGAGAAACCAGAGTAAAAGTTACTCTGCAACCTGTTCCCTTTGAGCTAGATTAACGAAAGTATCTCCACATACTCAGTTCTGAGAGAAAAGTGTGTGTGTAAGCCGTCCTTCAAATAGATTGTTGGGAACACAAAGTTTCTTTTCTGATGCCAACTCCAATCCATATATATATTTATGGGGAGGTACAAGCTCCAGCTCAGTTTTACAGTGAAAACTGCAGGAACTTCAAACAGCACTGGGAAGCAGACTGAGAAAAAATAGTTAAAGTTTCTCCTGCAACCCGTTCCCTTTATGCTAGATGAACGAACGTCTATCCACATGCTCAGTTCTGAGAGTTAAGTGTGTGTGAAGGCCGTCCTTCACCTAGCTTGTTGGGAACACAAAGGTCATTTTCAGTTGCACACTACACTCCAATACAAATCTAAGGGGAGTTACTAGCTCCAACCCGGGGTTACAGTGAAAATTGCAGGAAATCCATACCGGCACTAGGAAAAAGACTGAGAATCCTGACTAAAATTGTCCCCTGCAACCCGTTCCATTTGTGCTAGATGAAAGAAATCTCTCCACATGCTCAGTTCTGAGAGACAAGTGTGTGTGAAATCCTTCCTTCACCTATCTTGCTGGGAACACAAAGTTTCTTTTCTGTTGCCAACCCCAGTCCATACATTTATATGGGGAGGTACTAGCTCCAACTCGGTTTTACAGTGAAAACTGCAGGAACTTCAAACCGGCACTAGGAAACTTACTGAGAAACGAGAGTAAAATTTCCCCCTGCAAAAGTTATATTTTTGCTCGATGAACGAACGTCTCTCCACATGATCAGATCTCAGATATAAGTGTGTGTGAAAGCCGTACTTCACCTAGCATGTGGGAACACAAAGTTTCTTTTCAGGTGCCAACTCCACTCCATAAATTTATATGGTCAGGTACTAGCTAAAACTCGGTTTTACAGTGAAAACTGCAGGAAATTCAAACCGGCTCTAGGAAACAGACTGAGAAACCAGAGTAAAAGTTTCTCCTGCAACCCTTTCCCTTTGTGCTAGATGAACGAAAGTCTCTCCACATGCTCAGTTCTGAGAGATTAGTGTGTGTGAAAACTGTCCTTTAACAAGCTTGTTGGGAACACAAAGATTCTTTTCAGTTGCCACATCCACTCCAAACATCTATAAGGGGAGGTACAAGCTCCAAATCTGTTTTACAGTGAAAACTGCAGGAACTTAAAACCGGCACTAGGAAACAGTGTGAGAATCCAGAGTAAAAGTTTCTCCTGCAACCCGTTCACTTTGTGCTAGATGAACGATTGTCTCTCCACATGCTCAGGTCTGAGAGACAAGTGTGTGTGAAAGCCGTACTTCACCTAGCTTGTTGGGAACACATAGTTTCTTTTCAGTTGCCAACTCCACTCCATACATATATATGGGGAGGTACTAGCTCCAACTCGGTTTTACAGTGAATTCTAAAGGAACTTCAAACCGGCACTAGGAAACAGACTGAGAAACCAGAGTAAAAGTTTCTCTGCAATCCGTTCCCTTTGAGCTAGATGAACGAAAGTCTCTCCACATACTCAGTTCTGAGAGATAAGTGTGTGTGTAAGCCGTCCTTCAAATAGATTTTTGGGAACACAAAGTTTCTTTTCTGATGCCAACTCCAATCCATATATATATATATGGGGAGGTACTAGATCCAAATTAGTTTTACAGTGAAAAATGCAGGAACTTCAAACCGGCACTAGGAAGCAGACTGAGAAAAAAGAGTTAAAGTTTCTCCTGCAACCCGTTCCCTTTGTGCTAGATGAACGAACTTCTCTCCACATGCTCAGGTCTGAGAGTTAAGTGTGTGTGAAAGCCGTCCTTCACCTAGCTTGTTGGGAACACAAAGTTCCTTTTCAGTTGCACAATCCACTCCAATACAAATCTAAGGGGAGTTACTAGCTCCAACTCGGTTTTACAGTGAAAACTGCAGGAAATCCATACCGGCACTAGGAAAAAGACTGAGAATCCTGAGTAATATTTTCCCCCACAACCCGTTCCCTTTGTGCTAGATGAAAGAAATCTCTCCACATGCTCAGTTCTGAGAGATAAGTGTGTGTGAAAGCCGTCCTTCACCAAGCTTGTTGGGAACACAAAGTTTCTTTTCAGTTGCCAACTCCACTCCATAAATATAAATGGGGAGGTACTAGCTCCAACTCGGTTTTACTGTGAAAACTGGAAGAACTTCAAACCGGCACTAGGAAACAGACTGAGAAACCAGAGTAAAAGTTTCCGCTGCAAACCGTTCGCATTGTGCTAGATGAACGAACGTCTCTCCACATGCTCAGTTCTGAGAGATAAGTGTGTGTGAAAGCCATCCTTCACCTAGCTTGTTGGGAACACAAACTTTCTTTTCAGTTGGCAACTCAATTCCATACATATATATGGGGAAGTTCTAGCTCCAAATCTGTTTTACAGTGAAAACTTCAGGAACTTCAAACTGGCACTAGGAAACAGACTGAGAAAGCAGAGTAAAAGTTTCTCCTGCAACGCGTTCCATTTGTGCTAGATGAACGAACGTCTCTCCACATGCTCAGTTCTGAGAGATAAGTGTGTGTGAAAGCCTTCCTTCACCTAGCTTGTTGGGAACACAAAGTTTCTTTGCAGTGGCCAACACCACTCCATACATATATATGGGGAGGTACTTGTTAAAACTCGGTTTTACAGTGAAAAGTGCAGGAACATCAAACAGGCACAAGGAAACAGACAGAGTAACCAGAGTAAAAGTTTCCCCTGCAAACAGTTCCCATTGTACTAGATGAACGAACGTCTCTCCACATGCTCAGTTCTGTGAGTTAAGTGTGTGTGAAAGCCGTCTTTCACTTAGCTTGTTGGGAAAACATATTTCCTTTGCAGTTGCCAACTCCAATCCATACATATGTATGTGGAGTTACTAGCTCCAACTCTGTTTTACAGTGAAAACTGCAGGAACTTCAAACCGGCTCTAGGAAACAGACTGAGAAACCAGAGTAATAATTTCCTCTGCAAACCGTTCCCTTTGTGCTAGATGAACGAAAGTCTCTCCACATGCTCAGTTCTGAGAGATAAGTGTGTGTGAAAGCCGTCCTTCACCTACCTTGTTATGAACACAAAGTTTCTTTGCAGTTGACAAATCCACTCCATACATATATATGGGGAGGTACTAGCTCCAACTACGTTTTACAGTGAAAACTGCAGGAATTTCAAACAGTCACAAGGAAACAGACTGAGAAACCAGAGTAAATGTTTCAAATGCAACGCGTTCCCTTTGAGCTAGATGAACGAACGTCGCTCCACATGCTCAGGTCTGATAGATAAGTGTGTGTGTAAGCCGTCCTTCAAATAGATTGTTGGGAACACAAAGTTCCTTTTCAGTTGCAAACTCACCTCCAATACAAATCTAAGGGGAGTTACTAGCTCCAACTCGGTTTTACAGTGAAAACTGCAGGAAATCCATACCGGCACTAGGAAAAAGACTGAGAATCCTAAGTAAAACTTTCCCCTGCAACCCGTTCCCTTTGTGCTAGATGAAAGAAATCTCTCCACATGCTCAGTTCTGAGAGATAAGTGTGTGTGAAAGCCGTCCTTCACCTAGCTTGTTGGGAACACAAAGTTTCTTTTCAGTTGCCAACTCCACTCCATAAATATATATGGGGAGGTACAAGCTCCAACTCGATTTTACTGTGAAAACAGGAAGAACTTCAAACCGGCACTAGGAAACAGACTTAGAAACCAGAGTAAAAGTTTCTCCTGCAACTCTTTCCCTTTGTGCTAGATGAACGAACGTCGCTCAAGATTCTCAGTTCTGATAGATAAGTGTGTGTGAAAGCCGTACTTCACCTAGCTTGTTGGGAACACAAAGATTCTTTTCAGTTGCCAACTCCACTCCATACATATATATGGGGAGGTACTAGCTCCTACTCGGTCTTACAGTGAAAACTGCAGTAAGTTAAAACAGGCACAAGGAAACAGTCTGAGATATCAGAGTAAATGTTTCTCCTGCAACCCATTCCCTTTGTGATAGATGAACGAAAGTCTCTCCACATGCTCAGTTCTGAGAGATTAGTGTGTGTGAAAACTGTCCTTTAACAAGCTTGTTGGGAACACAAAGATTCTTTTCAGTGGCCACATCCACTCCATACATCTATAAGGGGAGGTACATGCTCCAAATCGGTTTTACAGTGAAAACTGCAGGAACTTCAAACCGGCACTAGGAAACAGTATGAGAATCCAGAGTAAAAGTTTCTACTGCAACCCGTTCACTTTGTGCTAGATGAACGATTGTCTCTCCACATGCTCAGGTCTGAGAGACAAGTGTGTGTGAAAGCCGTAATTCACCTAGCTTGTTGGGAACACATAGTTTCTTTTCAGTTGCCAACTCCAATCCATACATATATATGGGGAGGTACTAGCTCCAACTCGGTTTTACAGTGAATTCTAAAGTAACTTCAAAGCGGCACTAGGAAACAGACTGAGAAACCAGAGTAAAAGTTACTCTGCAACCTGTTCCCTTTGAGCTAGATTAACGAAAGTATCTCCACATACTCAGTTCTGAGAGAAAAGTGTGTGTGTAAGCCGTCCTTCAAATAGATTGTTGGGAACACAAAGTTTCTTTTCTGATGCCAACTCCAATCCATATATATATTTATGGGGAGGTACAAGCTCCAGCTCAGTTTTACAGTGAAAACTGCAGGAACTTCAAACAGCACTGGGAAGCAGACTGAGAAAAAATAGTTAAAGTTTCTCCTGCAACCCGTTCCCTTTATGCTAGATGAACGAACGTCTATCCACATGCTCAGTTCTGAGAGTTAAGTGTGTGTGAAGGCCGTCCTTCACCTAGCTTGTTGGGAACACAAAGGTCATTTTCAGTTGCACACTACACTCCAATACAAATCTAAGGGGAGTTACTAGCTCCAACCCGGGGTTACAGTGAAAATTGCAGGAAATCCATACCGGCACTAGGAAAAAGACTGAGAATCCTGACTAAAATTGTCCCCTGCAACCCGTTCCATTTGTGCTAGATGAAAGAAATCTCTCCACATGCTCAGTTCTGAGAGACAAGTGTGTGTGAAATCCTTCCTTCACCTATCTTGCTGGGAACACAAAGTTTCTTTTCTGTTGCCAACCCCAGTCCATACATTTATATGGGGAGGTACTAGCTCCAACTCGGTTTTACAGTGAAAACTGCAGGAACTTCAAACCGGCACTAGGAAACTTACTGAGAAACGAGAGTAAAATTTCCCCCTGCAAAAGTTATATTTTTGCTCGATGAACGAACGTCTCTCCACATGATCAGATCTCAGATATAAGTGTGTGTGAAAGCCGTACTTCACCTAGCATGTGGGAACACAAAGTTTCTTTTCAGGTGCCAACTCCACTCCATAAATTTATATGGTCAGGTACTAGCTAAAACTCGGTTTTACAGTGAAAACTGCAGGAAATTCAAACCGGCTCTAGGAAACAGACTGAGAAACCAGAGTAAAAGTTTCTCCTGCAACCCTTTCCCTTTGTGCTAGATGAACGAAAGTCTCTCCACATGCTCAGTTCTGAGAGATTAGTGTGTGTGAAAACTGTCCTTTAACAAGCTTGTTGGGAACACAAAGATTCTTTTCAGTTGCCACATCCACTCCAAACATCTATAAGGGGAGGTACAAGCTCCAAATCTGTTTTACAGTGAAAACTGCAGGAACTTAAAACCGGCACTAGGAAACAGTGTGAGAATCCAGAGTAAAAGTTTCTCCTGCAACCCGTTCACTTTGTGCTAGATGAACGATTGTCTCTCCACATGCTCAGGTCTGAGAGACAAGTGTGTGTGAAAGCCGTACTTCACCTAGCTTGTTGGGAACACATAGTTTCTTTTCAGTTGCCAACTCCACTCCATACATATATATGGGGAGGTACTAGCTCCAACTCGGTTTTACAGTGAATTCTAAAGGAACTTCAAACCGGCACTAGGAAACAGACTGAGAAACCAGAGTAAAAGTTTCTCTGCAATCCGTTCCCTTTGAGCTAGATGAACGAAAGTCTCTCCACATACTCAGTTCTGAGAGATAAGTGTGTGTGTAAGCCGTCCTTCAAATAGATTTTTGGGAACACAAAGTTTCTTTTCTGATGCCAACTCCAATCCATATATATATATATGGGGAGGTACTAGATCCAAATTAGTTTTACAGTGAAAAATGCAGGAACTTCAAACCGGCACTAGGAAGCAGACTGAGAAAAAAGAGTTAAAGTTTCTCCTGCAACCCGTTCCCTTTGTGCTAGATGAACGAACTTCTCTCCACATGCTCAGGTCTGAGAGTTAAGTGTGTGTGAAAGCCGTCCTTCACCTAGCTTGTTGGGAACACAAAGTTCCTTTTCAGTTGCACAATCCACTCCAATACAAATCTAAGGGGAGTTACTAGTTCCAACTCGGTTTTACAGTGAAAACTGCAGGAAATCCATACCGGCACTAGGAAAAAGACTGAGAATCCTGAGTAATATTTTCCCCCACAACCCGTTCCCTTTGTGCTAGATGAAAGAAATCTCTCCACATGCTCAGTTCTGAGAGATAAGTGTGTGTGAAAGCCGTCCTTCACCAAGCTTGTTGGGAACACAAAGTTTCTTTTCAGTTGCCAACTACACTCCATAAATATATATGGGGAGGTACTAGCTCCAACTCGGTTTTACTGTGAATACTGGAAGAACTTCAAACCGGCACTAGGAAACAGACTGAGAAACCAGAGTAAATGTGTCTCCTGCAACCCGTACCCTTTGTTCTAGATGAACGAACGTCTCTCCACATGCTCAGTTCTGAGAAATAAGTTTGTGTGAAAGCCATCCTTCACCCAGCTTCTTGGGAACACAAAGTTTCTTTTCAGTTGGCAACTCCATTCCATACATATATACGGGGAGGTACTAGCTCCAACTCGATTTTACAGTGAAAACTCCTGGAAATCCATACCGGCACTAGGAAAAAGACTGAGAATCCTGAGTAATATTTAGCCTGCAACCCGTTCCCTTTGTGCTAGATGAACGAAATCTCTCCACATGCTCAGTTCTTAGAAATAAGTGTGTGTGAAAGCCGTCCTTCACCTAGCTTGTTGGGAACACAAAGTTTCTTTTCAGTTGCCAAATCCACCCCATAAATATATATGGGGAGGCACTAGCTCCAACTCTGTTTTACTGTGAAAACTGCAGGAATTTCAAACCGGCACTAGGAAACTTACTGAGAAACCAGAGTAAAAGTTTCCCCTGCAACCCGTTCCATTTGTGCTACATGAACGAATGTCTCTCCACATGCTGAATTCTTAGAGACATATGTGTGTGAAATCCATTCTTCACCTAACTTGCTGGGAACACAAAGTTTCTTTTCAGTTGCCAACTACACTCCATAAATATATATGGGGAGGTACTAGCTCCAACTCGGTTTTACTGTGAATACTGGAAGAACTTCAAACCGGCACTAGGAAACAGACTGAGAAACCAGAGTAAATGTGTCTCCTGCAACCCGTACCCTTTGTTCTAGATGAACGAACGTCTCTCCACATGCTCAGTTCTGAGAAATAAGTTTGTGTGAAAGCCATCCTTCACCCAGCTTCTTGGGAACACAAAGTTTCTTTTCAGTTGGCAACTCCATTCCATACATATATACGGGGAGGTACTAGCTCCAACTCGATTTTACAGTGAAAACTCCTGGAAATCCATACCGGCACTAGGAAAAAGACTGAGAATCCTGAGTAATATTTAGCCTGCAACCCGTTCCCTTTGTGCTAGATGAACGAAATCTCTCCACATGCTCAGTTCTTAGAAATAAGTGTGTGTGAAAGCCGTCCTTCACCTAGCTTGTTGGGAACACAAAGTTTCTTTTCAGTTGCCAAATCCACCCCATAAATATATATGGGGAGGTACTAGCTCCAACTCTGTTTTACTGTGAAAACTGCAGGAATTTCAAACCGGCACTAGGAAACTTACTGAGAAACCAGAGTAAAAGTTTCCCCTGCAACCCGTTCCATTTGTGCTACATGAACGAATGTCTCTCCACATGCTGAATTCTTAGAGACATATGTGTGTGAAATCCATTCTTCACCTAACTTGCTGGGAACACAAAGTTTCTTTTCAGGTGCCAACTCCACTCCATAAATGTATATGGTGAGGTACTAGCTAAAACTCGGTTTTACAGTGAAAACTGCAGGTATTTCAAACCGGCTCTAGGAAACAGACTGAGAAACCAGAGTAAAAGTTTCTCCTGCAACCCATTCCCTTTGTGATAGATGAACGAAAGTCTCTCCACATGCTCAATTCTGAGAGATTAGTGTGTGTGAAAACTGTCCTTTAACAAGCTTGTTGGGAACACAAAGATTCTTTTCAGTTGCCAAATCCACTCCATACATCTATATGGGGAGGTACAAGCTCCAAATCGGTTTTACAGTGAAAACTGCAGGAACTTCAAACCGGAAATAGGAAACAGTGTGAGAATCCAGAGAAAAAGTTTCTCCTGCACCCCGTTCACTTTGTGCTAGATGAACGATTGTCTCTCCACATGCTCAGTTCTGAGAGACAAGTGTGTGTGAAAGCCGTAATTCACCTAGCTTGTTGGGAACACATAGTTTCTTTTCAGTAGCCAACTCCACTCCATACATATATATGGGGAGGAACTAGCTCCAACTCCGTTTTACAGTGAATTCTAAAGTAACTTCAAAGCGGCACTAGGAAACAGACTGAGAAACCAGAGTAAAAGTTTCTCTGCAAATCGTTCCCTTTGAGCTAGATGAACGAAAGTCTCTCCACATACTCAGTTCTGAGAGATAAGTGTGTGTGTAAGCCGTCCTTCAAATAGATTGTTGGGAACACAAAGTTTCTTTTCTTATGCCAACTTCAATCCATATATATATATATGGGGAGTTACTAGCTCCAACTCAGTTTTACAGTGAAAAATGCAGGAACATCAAACTGGCACTAGGAAGCAGACTGAGAAAAAAGAGTTAAAGTTTCTCCAGCAACCCGTTCCCTTTGTGCTAGATGAACGAACTTCTCTACACATGCTCAGGTCTGAGAGTTAAGTGTGTGTGAAAGCCGTCCTTCACCTAGCTTGTTGGGAACACAAAGGTCCTTTTCAGTTGCACACTCCACTCCAATACAAATCTAAGGGGAGTTACTAGCTCCAACTCGGGTTTACAGTGAAAATTGCAGGAAATCCATACCGGCACTAGGAAAAAGACTGAGAATCCTGAGTAAAATTTTCCCCTGCAACCCGTTCCATTTGTGCTAGATGAAAGAAATCTCTCCACATGCTCAGTTCTGAGAGACAAGTGTGTGTGAAATCCTTCCTTCTCCTATCTTGCTGGGAACACAAAGTTTCTTTTCTGTTGCCAACCTCAGTCCATACATATATATGGGGAGGTACTAGATCCAACTCGGTTTTACAGTGAAAACTGCAGGAACTTCAAACCGGCACTAGGAAACTTACTGAGAAACGAGAGTAAAATTTCCCCCTGCAAAATTTCTATTTGTGCTAGATGAACGAACATCTCTACACATGATCAGTTCTCAGATATAAGTGTGTGTGGAAGCCGTCCTTCACCTAGCATGTGGGAACACAAAGTTTCTTTTAAGGTGCCAACTCCACTCCATAAATGTATATGGTGAGGTACTAGCTAAAACTCGGTTTTACAGTGAAAACTGCAGGAAATTCAAACCGGATCTAGGAAACAGACTGAGAAACCTGAGTAAAAGTTTCTCCTGCAACCCTTTCCCTTTGTGCTAGATGAACGAACGTCGCTCAACATTCTCAGTTCTGATAGATAAGTGTGTGTGAAAGCCGTACTTCACCTAGCTTGTTGGGAACACAAAAATTCTTTTCAGTAGCCAACTCCACTCCATACATATATATGGGGAGGTACTAGCTCCTACTCGGTTTTACAGTGAAAACTGCTGTAACTTAAAACAGGCACAAGGAAACAGTCTGAGATATCAGAATAAATGTTTCTCCTGCAACCTATTCCCTTTGTGATAGATGAACGAAAGTCTCTCCACGTGCTCAGTTCTGAGAGATTAGTGTGTGTGAAAACTGTCCTTTAACAAGCTTGTTGGGAACACAAAGATTCTTTTCAGTGGCCAAATCCACTCCATACATCTATAAGGGGAGGTACAAGCTCCAATTCTGTTTTACAGTGAAAACTGCAGGAACTTCAAACCGGCAATAGGAAACAGTGTGAGAATCCAGAGTAAAAGTTTCTCCTGCAACCCGTTCACTTTGTGCTAGATGAACGATTGTCTCTCCACATGCTCAGGTCTGAGAGACAAGTGTGTGTGAAAGCCGTAATTCACCTAGCTTGTTGGGAACACATAGTTTCTTTTCAGTTGCCAACTCCACTCCATACATAATTATGGGGAGGTACTAGCTCCAACTCGGTTTTACAGTGAATTCTAAAGTAACTTCAAAGCGGTACTAGGAAACAGACTGAGAAAACAGAGTAAAAGTTACTCTGCAACCCGTTCCCTTTGAGCTAGATTAACGAAAGTCTCTCCACATACTCAGTTCTGAGAGAAAAGTATGTGTGTAAGACGTCCTTCAAATAGATTTTTGGGAACACAAAGTTTCTTTTCTGATGCCAACTCCAATCCATATAAATATATGGGGAGGTACAAGCTCCAGCTCAGTTTTACAGTGAAAACTGCAGGAACTTCAAACCGGCACTAGGAAGCAGACTGAGAAAAAAGAGTTAAAGTTTCTCCTGCAACCCGTTCCCTTTATGCTAGATGAACGAACGTCTATCCACATGCTCAGTTCTGAGAGTTAAGTGTGTGTGAAAGCCGTCCTTCACCTAGCTTGTTATGAACACAAAGGACCTTTTCAGTTGCACACTCCACTCCAATACAAATCTAAGGGGAGTTACTAGCTCCAACTCGGGTTTACAGTGAAAATTGCAGGAAATCCATACCGGCACTAGGAAAAAGACTGAGAATCCTGAGTAAAATTTTCCCCTGCAACCCGTTCCATTTGTGCTAGATGAAAGAAATCTCTCCACATGCTCAGTTCTGAGAGACAAGTGTGTGTGAAATCCTTCCTTCACCTATCTTGCTGGGAACACAAAGTTTCTTTTCTGTTGCCAACCCCAGTCCATACATATATATGGGGAGGTACTAGCTCCAACTCGGTTTTACAGTGAAAACTGCAGGAACTTCAAACCGGCACTAGGAAACTTACTGAGAAACGAGAGTAAAATTTCCCCCTGCCAAAGTTCTATTTGTGCTAGATGAAAGAACGTCTCTCCACATGATCAGTTCTCAGATATAAGTGTGTGTGGAAGCCGTCCTTCACCTAGCATGTGGGAACACAAAGTTTCTTTTAAGGTGCCAACTCCACTCCATAAATGTATATGGTGAGGTACTAGCTAAAATTCGGTTTTACATTGAAAACTGTAGGAAATTCAAACCGGCTCTAGGAAACAGACTGAGAAACCAGTGTAAAAGTTTCCCCTGCAAACCTTTCCCTTTGTGCTAGATGAACGAACGTCGCTCAACATTCTCAGTTCTGATAGATAAGTGTGTGTGAAAGCCGTACTTCACCTAGCTTGTTGGGAATACAAAGATTCGTTTCAGTTGCCAACTCCACTCCATACATATATATGGGGAGGTACTAGCTCCTACTCGGTATTACAGTGAAAACTGCAGGAACATAAAACAGGCACAAGGAAACAGACTGAGATATCAGAATAAATGTTTCTCCTGCAACCCATTCTATTTGTGATAGATGAAAGAAAGTCTCTCCACATGCTCAGTTCTGAGAGATTAGTGTGTGTGAAAACTGTCCTTTAACAAGCTTGTTGGGAACACAAAGATTCTTTTCAGTTGCCACATCCACTCCAAACATCTATAAGGGGAGGTACAAGCTCCAAATCTGTTTTACAGTGAAAACTGCAGGAACTTAAAACCGGCACTAGGAAACAGTGTGAGAATCCAGAGTAAAAGTTTCTCCTGCAACCCGTTCACTTTGTGCTAGATGAACGATTGTCTCTCCACATGCTCAGGTCTGAGAGACAAGTGTGTGTGAAAGCCGTACTTCACCTAGCTTGTTGGGAACACATAGTTTCTTTTCAGTTGCCAACTCCAATCCATACATATATATGGGGAGGTACTAGCTCCAACTCGGTTTTACAGTGAATTCTAAAGGAACTTCAAACCGGCACTAGGAAACAGACTGAGAAACCAGAGTAAAAGTTTCTCTGCAATCCGTTCCCTTTGAGCTAGATGAACGAAAGTCTCTCCACATACTAAGTTCTGAGAGATAAGTGTGTGTGTAAGCCGTCCTTCAAATAGATTTTTGGGAACACAAAGTTTCTTTTCTGATGCCAACTCCAATCCATATATATATATATGGGGAGGTACTAGATCCAAATTAGTTTTACAGTGAAAAATGCAGGAACTTCAAACCGGCACTAGGAAGCAGACTGAGAAAAAAGAGTTAAAGTTTCTCCTGCAACCCGTTCCCTTTGTGCTAGATGAACGAACTTCTCTCCACATGCTCAGGTCTGAGAGTTAAGTGTGTGTGAAAGCCGTCCTTCACCTAGCTTGTTGGGAACACAAAGTTCCTATTCAGTTGCACAATCCACTCCAATACAAATCTAAGGGGAGTTACTAGTTCCAACTCGGTTTTACAGTGAAAACTGCAGGAACTTCAAACCGGCACTAGGAAACTTACTGAGAAACGAGAGTAAAATTTCCCCCTGCAAAATTTCTATTTGTGCTAGATGAACGAACATCTCTACACATGATCAGTTCTCAGATATAAGTGTGTGTGGAAGCCGTCCTTCACCTAGCATGTGGGAACACAAAGTTTCTTTTAAGGTGCCAACTCCACTCCATAAATGTATATGGTGAGGTACTAGCTAAAACTCGGTTTTACAGTGAAAACTGCAGGAAATTCAAACCGGATCTAGGAAACAGACTGAGAAACCTGAGTAAAAGTTTCTCCTGCAACCCTTTCCCTTTGTGCTAGATGAACGAACGTCGCTCAACATTCTCAGTTCTGATAGATAAGTGTGTGTGAAAGCCGTACTTCACCTAGCTTGTTGGGAACACAAAAATTCTTTTCAGTAGCCAACTCCACTCCATACATATATATGGGGAGGTACTAGCTCCTACTCGGTTTTACAGTGAAAACTGCTGTAACTTAAAACAGGCACAAGGAAACAGTCTGAGATATCAGAATAAATGTTTCTCCTGCAACCTATTCCCTTTGTGATAGATGAACGAAAGTCTCTCCACGTGCTCAGTTCTGAGAGATTAGTGTGTGTGAAAACTGTCCTTTAACAAGCTTGTTGGGAACACAAAGATTCTTTTCAGTGGCCAAATCCACTCCATACATCTATAAGGGGAGGTACAAGCTCCAATTCTGTTTTACAGTGAAAACTGCAGGAACTTCAAACCGGCAATAGGAAACAGTGTGAGAATCCAGAGTAAAAGTTTCTCCTGCAACCCGTTCACTTTGTGCTAGATGAACGATTGTCTCTCCACATGCTCAGGTCTGAGAGACAAGTGTGTGTGAAAGCCGTAATTCACCTAGCTTGTTGGGAACACATAGTTTCTTTTCAGTTGCCAACTCCACTCCATACATAATTATGGGGAGGTACTAGCTCCAACTCGGTTTTACAGTGAATTCTAAAGTAACTTCAAAGCGGTACTAGGAAACAGACTGAGAAAACAGAGTAAAAGTTACTCTGCAACCCGTTCCCTTTGAGCTAGATTAACGAAAGTCTCTCCACATACTCAGTTCTGAGAGAAAAGTATGTGTGTAAGACGTCCTTCAAATAGATTTTTGGGAACACAAAGTTTCTTTTCTGATGCCAACTCCAATCCATATAAATATATGGGGAGGTACAAGCTCCAGCTCAGTTTTACAGTGAAAACTGCAGGAACTTCAAACCGGCACTAGGAAGCAGACTGAGAAAAAAGAGTTAAAGTTTCTCCTGCAACCCGTTCCCTTTATGCTAGATGAACGAACGTCTATCCACATGCTCAGTTCTGAGAGTTAAGTGTGTGTGAAAGCCGTCCTTCACCTAGCTTGTTATGAACACAAAGGACCTTTTCAGTTGCACACTCCACTCCAATACAAATCTAAGGGGAGTTACTAGCTCCAACTCGGGTTTACAGTGAAAATTGCAGGAAATCCATACCGGCACTAGGAAAAAGACTGAGAATCCTGAGTAAAATTTTCCCCTGCAACCCGTTCCATTTGTGCTAGATGAAAGAAATCTCTCCACATGCTCAGTTCTGAGAGACAAGTGTGTGTGAAATCCTTCCTTCACCTATCTTGCTGGGAACACAAAGTTTCTTTTCTGTTGCCAACCCCAGTCCATACATATATATGGGGAGGTACTAGCTCCAACTCGGTTTTACAGTGAAAACTGCAGGAACTTCAAACCGGCACTAGGAAACTTACTGAGAAACGAGAGTAAAATTTCCCCCTGCCAAAGTTCTATTTGTGCTAGATGAAAGAACGTCTCTCCACATGATCAGTTCTCAGATATAAGTGTGTGTGGAAGCCGTCCTTCACCTAGCATGTGGGAACACAAAGTTTCTTTTAAGGTGCCAACTCCACTCCATAAATGTATATGGTGAGGTACTAGCTAAAATTCGGTTTTACATTGAAAACTGTAGGAAATTCAAACCGGCTCTAGGAAACAGACTGAGAAACCAGTGTAAAAGTTTCCCCTGCAAACCTTTCCCTTTGTGCTAGATGAACGAACGTCGCTCAACATTCTCAGTTCTGATAGATAAGTGTGTGTGAAAGCCGTACTTCACCTAGCTTGTTGGGAATACAAAGATTCGTTTCAGTTGCCAACTCCACTCCATACATATATATGGGGAGGTACTAGCTCCTACTCGGTATTACAGTGAAAACTGCAGGAACTTAAAACAGGCACAAGGAAACAGACTGAGATATCAGAATAAATGTTTCTCCTGCAACCCATTCTATTTGTGATAGATGAAAGAAAGTCTCTCCACATGCTCAGTTCTGAGAGATTAGTGTGTGTGAAAACTGTCCTTTAACAAGCTTGTTGGGAACACAAAGATTCTTTTCAGTTGCCACATCCACTCCAAACATCTATAAGGGGAGGTACAAGCTCCAAATCTGTTTTACAGTGAAAACTGCAGGAACTTAAAACCGGCACTAGGAAACAGTGTGAGAATCCAGAGTAAAAGTTTCTCCTGCAACCCGTTCACTTTGTGCTAGATGAACGATTGTCTCTCCACATGCTCAGGTCTGAGAGACAAGTGTGTGTGAAAGCCGTACTTCACCTAGCTTGTTGGGAACACATAGTTTCTTTTCAGTTGCCAACTCCAATCCATACATATATATGGGGAGGTACTAGCTCCAACTCGGTTTTACAGTGAATTCTAAAGGAACTTCAAACCGGCACTAGGAAACAGACTGAGAAACCAGAGTAAAAGTTTCTCTGCAATCCGTTCCCTTTGAGCTAGATGAACGAAAGTCTCTCCACATACTAAGTTCTGAGAGATAAGTGTGTGTGTAAGCCGTCCTTCAAATAGATTTTTGGGAACACAAAGTTTCTTTTCTGATGCCAACTCCAATCCATATATATATATATGGGGAGGTACTAGATCCAAATTAGTTTTACAGTGAAAAATGCAGGAACTTCAAACCGGCACTAGGAAGCAGACTGAGAAAAAAGAGTTAAAGTTTCTCCTGCAACCCGTTCCCTTTGTGCTAGATGAACGAACTTCTCTCCACATGCTCAGGTCTGAGAGTTAAGTGTGTGTGAAAGCCGTCCTTCACCTAGCTTGTTGGGAACACAAAGTTCCTATTCAGTTGCACAATCCACTCCAATACAAATCTAAGGGGAGTTACTAGTTCCAACTCGGTTTTACAGTGAAAACTGCAGGAAATCCATACCGGCACTAGGAAAAAGACTGAGAATCCTGAGTAATATTTTCCCCCGCAACCCGTTCCCTTTGTGCTAGATGAAAGAAATCTCTCCACATGCTCAGTTCTGAGAGATAAGTGTGTGTGAAAGCCGTCCTTCACCAAGCTTGTTGGGAACACAAAGTTTCTTTTCAGTTGCCAACTACACTCCATAAATATATATGGGGAGGTACTAGCTCCAACTCGGTTTTACTGTGAATACTGGAAGAACTTCAAACCGGCACTAGGAAACAGACTGAGAAACCAGAGTAAATGTGTCTCCTGCAACCCGTACCCATTTTTCTAGATGAACGAACGTCTCTCCACATGCTCAGTTCTGAGAAATAAGTTTGTGTGAAAGCCATCCTTCACCCAGCTTCTTGGGAACACAAAGTTTCTTTTCAGTTGGCAACTCCATTCCATACATATATACGTGGAGGTACTAGCTCCAACTCGGTTTTACAGTGAAAACTGCAGGAAATCCATACCGGCACTAGGAAAAAGACTGAGAATCCTGAGTAATATTTTCCCCTGCAACCCGTTCCCTTTGTGCTAGATGAAAGTAATCTCTCCACATGCTCAGGTCTGAGAGATAAGTGTGTGTGAAAGCCGTCCTTCACCTAGCTTGTTGGGAACACAAAGTTTCTTTTCAGTTGCAAACTAAAATCCATACATATATATGGGGTGGCACTATTTCCAACACGGTTTTACAGTGAAAACTGCAGGAACTTCAAACCGACACTAGGAAACAGTCTGAGAAACCGGAGTAAAAGTTTCTCCTGCAACCCTTTCTCTTTGTGCTAGATGAACGAAATCTCTCCACATGCTCAGTTCTGAGAGATAAGTGTGTGTGAAAGCCGTCCTTCATATAGCTTGTTGGGAACACAAAATTTCTTTTCAGTTGCCAACTCCACTCCATAAATATATATGGGGAGGTACAAGCTCCAACTCGTTTTTACTGTGAAAACTGGAAGAACATCAAACCGGCACTAGGAAAGAGACAGAGAAAGCAGAGTAAAAGTTTGCCCTGCAACGCGTTCAATTTGTGCTAGATGAACGAACGTCTATCCACATGCTCAATTCTGATAGATAAGTGTGTGTGAAAGACGTCGTTCACCTAGCTTGTTGGGAACACAAAGTTTCTTTTCATTTGCCAAATCCACTCTATACATATATATGGGGAGGTACAACTCCAACTCGGTTTTACAGTGAGTATTGCAGGAAATTCAAACAGTCACAAGGAAACAGACAGAGAAACCAGAGTAAAAGATTCCCCTGCAACCCGTTCCCTTTATGCTAAATGAACGAACGTCTCTCCACATGCTCAGTTCTGAGAGTTAAGTGTGTGTGAAAGCTGTCCTTCAACGAGCTGGTTGGGAACATATATTTTCTTTGCAGTTGCCAACTCCACTCCATACATATATATGGGGAGGTACTAGCTCCAACTTGGTTTTACAGTGAAATCTGCAGGAACTTCAAACCGGCTCTAGGAAACAGACTGTGAATCCAGAGTAAAAGTTTCTCATGCAAACCGTTCCTTTTGTGCTAGATGAACGAACGTCTCTCCACATGCTAAGTTCTGAGAGATAAGTGTCTGTGAAAGCCGTCCTTCACCTAGCTAGTTGGGAACACAAAGTTTCTTTTCAGTTGCAAATTGAACTAAAATACATATCTAAGGGGAGTTACTAGCTCCAAATCGGTTTAACAGTGAAAACTGCCGGAAATCCATACCGGCACTAGGAAAAAGGCTGAGAATCCTGAGTAAAATTTTCCCCTGCAACACGTTCCCTTTGTGCTAGATGAACGAAATCTCTCCACATGCTCAGTTCTGAGATATAAGTGTGTGTGAAAGCCGTCCTTCACCTAGCTTGTTGGGAACACAAATTTTCTTTTCAGTTCCCAACACCACTCCATAAATATATATGGGGAGGTACTAGTTCCAACTCGGTTTTACAGTGAATTCTAAAGGAACTTCACACTGGCACTAGGAAACAGACTGAGAAACCAGAGTAAAAGTTTCTCTGAAACCCGTTCCCTTTGAGCTAGATGAACGAAAGTCTCTCCACATAGTCCGTTCTGAGAGATAACTGTGTGTGTAAGCCGTCCTTCAAATAGATTGTTGGGAACACAAAGTTTCTTTTCTGATGCCAACTCCAATCCATATATATATATATGGGGATGTACTAGCTCCAACTCAGTTTTACAGTGAAAAATGCAGGAACTTCAAACTGGCACTAGGAAACTTACTGAGAAACCAGAGTAAAAGTTTCTCCTGCAACCCGTTCCATTTGTGCTACATGAACGAATGTCTCTCCACATGCTCAATTCTGAGAGTCAATTGTGTGTGAAATCCTTCCTTCACCTATCTAGCTGGGAACACAAAGTTTCTTTTCATTTGCCAACCCCAGTCCATACATATATATGGGGAGGTACCTGCTCCAACTCGGTTTTACAGTGAAAACTGGAAGAACTTCAAACCGGCACTAGGAAACAGACTGAGAAACCAGAGTAAAAGTTTCCCCTGCAACACGTTCCATTTGTGCTACATGAACGAATGTCTCTCCACATGCTCAAGTCTGAGAGACAAGTTTGTGTGAAATCCTTCCTTCACCTATCTTGCTGGGAACACAAAGTTTCTTTTCAGTTGCCAACCCCAGTCCATACATATATATGGGGAGGTACTAGTCCAAATCGGTTTTACAGTGAAAACTGCAGGAACTTCAAACCGGCACTAGGAAACTTACTGAGAAACGAGAGTAAAATTTCCCCCTGTAAAAGTTCTAATTGTGCTAGTTGAACGAACGTCTCTCCACATGCTCAGTTCTCAGATATAAGTGTGTGTGAAAGCCTTCATTCACCTAGCATGTGGGAACACAAAGTTTCTTATCAGGTGCCAACTCCACTCCATAAATGTATATGGTGAGGTACTAGCTAAAACTCGGTTCTACAGTGAAAACTGCAGGAAATTCAAACAGGCTCTAGGAAATAGACTGAGAAACCAGAGTAAAAGTTTCTCCTGCAACCCTTTCCCTTTGTGCTAGATGAACGAACGTCGCTCCACATGCTCAGTTCTGATAGATAAGTGTGTGTGAAAGCCGTACTTCACCTAGCTTGTTGGGAACACAAAGATACTTTTCAGTTGCCATCTCCAATCCATACATATATATGGGGAGGTACTAGCTCCTACTCCGTTTTACAGTGAAAAAAGCAGGAACTTAAAACAGGCACAAGGAAACAGACTGAGATATCAGAGTAAATGTTTCTCCTGCAACCCATTCCCTTTGTGATAGATGAACGAAAGTCTCTCCTCATGCTCAGTTCTGAGAGATTAGTGTTTGTGAAAACTGTCCTTTAACAAGCTTGTTGGGAACACAAAGATTCTTTTCAGTTGCCAAATCCAATCCGTACATATATATGGGGAGGTACAAACTCCAAATCTGTTTTACAGTGAAAACTGCAGGAATTTCAAACCGGCACTAGGAAACAGACTGAGAAACCAGAGTAAAAGTTCCTCTGCAACCCGTTCCCTTTGAGCTAGATGAACGAAAGTCTCTCCACATACTCAGTTGTGAGAGATAAGTGTGCGTGTAAGTCGTCCTTCAAAAAGATTGTAGGGAACACAAAGTTTCTTTTCTGATTCCAACTCCAATCCATATATATATATATGCGGAGTTACTAGCTCCAACACAGTTTTGCAGAGAAAAAATGCAGGAACTTCAAAATGGCACTAGGAAGCAGACTGAGAAAAAAGAGTTAAAGTTTCTCCTGCAACCCGTTCCCTTTGTGCTAGATGAACGAACGTCTCTCCACATGCTCACTTCTGAGAGTTAAGTGTGTGTGAAAGCCGTCCTTCACCTAGCTTGTTGGGAACACAAAGTTCCTTTTCAGTTGCAAACCCCACTCCAATACATATCTAAGGGGAGTTACTAGCTCCAACTCGGTTTTACAGTGAAAACTGCAGGAAATCCATACCGGCACTAGGAAAAAGACTGAGAATCCTGAGTAATATTTTCCCCTGCAACCCGTTCCCTTTGTGCTAGATGAAAGTAATCTCTCCACATGCTCAGGTCTGAGAGATAAGTGTGTGTGAAAGCCGTCCTTCACCTAGCTTGTTGGGAACACAAAGTTTCTTTTCAGTTGCAAACTAAAATCCATACATATATATGGGGTGGCACTATTTCCAACACGGTTTTACAGTGAAAACTGCAGGAACTTCAAACCGACACTAGGAAACAGTCTGAGAAACCGGAGTAAAAGTTTCTCCTGCAACCCTTTCTCTTTGTGCTAGATGAACGAAATCTCTCCACATGCTCAGTTCTGAGAGATAAGTGTGTGTGAAAGCCGTCCTTCATATAGCTTGTTGGGAACACAAAATTTCTTTTCAGTTGCCAACTCCACTCCATAAATATATAAGGGGAGGTACAAGCTCCAACTCGTTTTTACTGTGAAAACTGGAAGAACATCAAACCGGCACTAGGAAAGAGACAGAGAAAGCAGAGTAAAAGTTTGCCCTGCAACGCGTTCAATTTGTGCTAGATGAACGAACGTCTATCCACATGCTCAATTCTGATAGATAAGTGTGTGTGAAAGACGTCGTTCACCTAGCTTGTTGGGAACACAAAGTTTCTTTTCATTTGCCAAATCCACTCTATACATATATATGGGGAGGTACAACTCCAACTCGGTTTTACAGTGAGTATTGCAGGAAATTCAAACAGTCACAAGGAAACAGACAGAGAAACCAGAGTAAAAGATTCCCCTGCAACCCGTTCCCTTTATGCTAAATGAACGAACGTCTCTCCACATGCTCAGTTCTGAGAGTTAAGTGTGTGTGAAAGCTGTCCTTCAACGAGCTGGTTGGGAACATATATTTTCTTTGCAGTTGCCAACTCCACTCCATACATATATATGGGGAGGTACTAGCTCCAACTTGGTTTTACAGTGAAATCTGCAGGAACTTCAAACCGGCTCTAGGAAACAGACTGTGAATCCAGAGTAAAAGTTTCTCATGCAAACCGTTCCTTTTGTGCTAGATGAACGAACGTCTCTCCACATGCTAAGTTCTGAGAGATAAGTGTCTGTGAAAGCCGTCCTTCACCTAGCTAGTTGGGAACACAAAGTTTCTTTTCAGTTGCAAATTGAACTAAAATACATATCTAAGGGGAGTTACTAGCTCCAAATCGGTTTAACAGTGAAAACTGCCGGAAATCCATACCGGCACTAGGAAAAAGGCTGAGAATCCTGAGTAAAATTTTCCCCTGCAACACGTTCCCTTTGTGCTAGATGAACGAAATCTCTCCACATGCTCAGTTCTGAGATATAAGTGTGTGTGAAAGCCGTCCTTCACCTAGCTTGTTGGGAACACAAATTTTCTTTTCAGTTCCCAACACCACTCCATAAATATATATGGGGAGGTACTAGTTCCAACTCGGTTTTACAGTGAATTCTAAAGGAACTTCACACTGGCACTAGGAAACAGACTGAGAAACCAGAGTAAAAGTTTCTCTGAAACCCGTTCCCTTTGAGCTAGATGAACGAAAGTCTCTCCACATAGTCCGTTCTGAGAGATAACTGTGTGTGTAAGCCGTCCTTCAAATAGATTGTTGGGAACACAAAGTTTCTTTTCTGATGCCAACTCCAATCCATATATATATATATGGGGATGTACTAGCTCCAACTCAGTTTTACAGTGAAAAATGCAGGAACTTCAAACTGGCACTAGGAAACTTACTGAGAAACCAGAGTAAAAGTTTCTCCTGCAACCCGTTCCATTTGTGCTACATGAACGAATGTCTCTCCACATGCTCAATTCTGAGAGACAATTGTGTGTGAAATCCTTCCTTCACCTATCTAGCTGGGAACACAAAGTTTCTTTTCAGTTGCCAACCCCAGTCCATACATATATATGGGGAGGTACCTGCTCCAACTCGGTTTTACAGTGAAAACTGCAGGAACTTCAAACCGGCACTAGGAAACTTACTGAGAAACCAGAGTTAAAGTTTCTCCTGCAACCCGTTCCATTTGTGCTACATGAACGAATGTCTCTCCACATGCTCAAGTCTGAGAGACAAGTGTGTGTGAAATCCTTCCTTCACCTATCTTGCTGGGAACACAAAGTTTCTTTTCAGTTGCCAACCCCAGTCCATACATATATATGGGGAGGTACTAGTCCAAATCGGTTTTACAGTGAAAACTGCAGGAACTTCAAACCGGCACTAGGAAACTTACTGAGAAACGAGAGTAAAATTTCCCCCTGTAAAAGTTCTAATTGTGCTAGATGAACGAACGTCTCTCCACATGCTCAGTTCTCAGATATAAGTGTGTGTGAAAGCCTTCATTCACCTAGCATGTGGGAACACAAAGTTTCTTTTCAGGTGCCAACTCCACTCCATAAATGTATATGGTGAGGTACTAGCTAAAACTCGGTTCTACAGTGAAAACTGCAGGAAATTCAAACAGGCTCTAGGAAATAGACTGAGAAACCAGAGTAAAAGTTTCTCCTGCAACCCTTTCCCTTTGTGCTAGATGAACGAACGTCGCTCCACATGCTCAGTTCTGATAGATAAGTGTGTGTGAAAGCCGTACTTCACCTAGCTTGTTGGGAACACAAAGATACTTTTCAGTTGCCATCTCCAATCCATACATATATATGGGGAGGTACTAGCTCCTACTCCGTTTTACAGTGAAAAAAGCAGGAACTTAAAACAGGCACAAGGAAACAGACTGAGATATCAGAGTAAATGTTTCTCCTGCAACCCATTCCCTTTGTGATAGATGAACGAAAGTCTCTCCTCATGCTCAGTTCTGAGAGATTAGTGTTTGTGAAAACTGTCCTTTAACAAGCTTGTTGGGAACACAAAGATTCTTTTCAGTTGCCAAATCCAATCCGTACATCTATATGGGGAGGTACAAACTCCAAATCTGTTTTACAGTGAAAACTGCAGGAACTTCAAACCGGCACTAGGAAACAGACTGAGAAACCAGAGTAAAAGTTCCTCTGCAACCCGTTCCCTTTGAGCTAGATGAACGAAAGTGTCTCCACATACTCAGTTGTGAGAGATAATTGTGCGTGTAAGCCGTCCTTCAAAAAGATTGTAGGGAACACAAAGTTTCTTTTCTGATTCCAACTCCAATCCATATATATATATATATGCGGAGTTACTAGCTCCAACACAGTTTTACAGAGAAAAAATGCAGGAACTTCAAAATGGCACTAGGAAGCAGACTGAGAAAAAAGAGTTAAAGTTTCTCCTGCAACCCGTTCCCTTTGTGCTAGATGAACGAACGTCTCTCCACATGCTCACTTCTGAGAGTTAAGTGTGTGTGAAAGCCGTCCTTCACCTAGCTTGTTGGGAACACAAAGTTCCTTTTCAGTTGCAAACCACACTCCAATACATATCTAAGGGGAGTTACTAGCTCCAACTCGGTTTTACAGTGAAAACTGCAGGAAATCCATACCGGCACTAGGAAAAAGACTGAGAATCCTGAGTAAAATTTTCCCCTGCAACCCGTTCCCTTTGTGCTAGATGAAACAAATCTCTCCACATGCTCAGGTCTGAGAGATAAGTGTGTGTGAAAGCCGTCCTTCACCTAGCTTGTTGGGAACACAAAATTTCTTTTCAGTTGCAAACTAAACTCCATAAATATATATGGGGTGGCACTACTTCCAACACGGTTTTACAGTGAAAACTGCAGGAACTTCAAACCGACACTAGGAAACAGACTGAGAAACCGGAGTAAAAGTTTCTCCTGCAACCTTTTCCCTTTGTGCTAAATGAACGAACGTCTCTCCACATGCTCAGATCTGAGAGATAAGTGTGTGTGAAAGCCGTTCTTCACATATATTGTAGGGAACTCAAAGTTTCTTTTCAGTTGCAAACTCCACTCCATATATATATATGGGGAGGTAATAGTTCAAACTCAGTTTTAAGTGAAAATTGCAGGAAATTCAAAACATCACTAGGAAACAGACTGATAAAACAGAGTAAAAGTTTCTACTGAAACCCGTTCCTTTTGTGCTAGATGAACGAATGTCTCTCCACATGCTCAGATCTGAGAAATAAGTGTGTGTGAAAGCCTTCCTTCATTTAGCTTGTTGGGAACACAAATTTCTTTTCAGTTGCCAAATCCACTCCATTCATATATATGGGGATGTACTAGCTTCAACACGGTTTTACAGTGAAAACTGCAGGAACTTCAAACCGGCACTAGGAAACAGACTGAAAAACCAGAGTAAAACTTCCTCCTGTAACCCGTTCTTTGTGCGAGATGAACTAACGTCTCTCCACATGCTCAGTTCTGAGAGATATTTGTGTGTGAAAGCCGTCCTTCACCTAGCTTGTTGGGAACACAAAGTTTCTTTTAAGTTGCAAACTCCACTCCATACATATATATGGGGAGGTACTACTTCCAACACAATTTTACAGTGAAAATTGCAGGAACCTCAAACCGGCACTAGGAAACAGACTGAGAAACCAGAGTAAAAGTTTCTCCTGCAACCCTTTCCCTTAGTGCTAGATGAACGAAATCTCTCCACATGCTCAGTTCTGAGAGATAAGTGTGTGTGAAATCCTTCCTTCACCTATCTTGCTGGGAACACAAAGTTTCTTTTCAGTTGCCAACCCCAGTCCATACATATAAATGGGGAGGTACTAGCTCCAACTCCGTTTTACAGTGAAAACTGCAGGAACTTCAAACCGGTACTAGGAAATTTACTGAGAATCGAGAGTAAAATTTCCCCCTGCAAATTTTCTATTTGTGCTAGATGAACGAACGTCTCTCCACATGCTCAGTTCTCAGATATAAGTGTGTGTGAAAGCCGTCATTCACCTAGCATGTTGGAACACAAAGTTTCTTTTCAGGTGCCAACTGCACTCCATAAATGTATATGGTGAGGTACTAGCTAAAACTCTGTTTTACAGTGAAAACTGCAGGAAATTCAAACCGGTTCTTGGAAACAGACTGAGAAACCAGAGTAAAAGTTTCTCCTGCAACCCTTTCCCTTAGTGCTAGATGAACGAAATCTCTCCACATGCTCAGTTCTGAGAGATAAGTGTGTGTGAAGCCGTCCTTCATATAGCTTGTTGGGAACACAAAGTTTCTTTTCAGGTGCCAACTCCACTCCATAAATATATATGGGGAGGTACAAGCTCCAACTCTTTTTTACTGTGAAAACTGGAAGAACATCAAACCGGCACTAGGAAAGAGACAGAGAAAGCAGAGTAAAAGTTTGCCCTGCAACGCGTTCAATTTGTGCTAGATGAACGAACGTCTATCCACATGCTCAATTCTGATAGATAAGTGTGTGTGAAAGACGTCATTCACCTAGCTTGTTGGGAACACAAAGTTTCTTTTCAGTTGCAAACTCCAATCCATAAATATATATGGGGAGGTACTAGCTCCAACTCGGATTTACAGTGAAAACTGCAGGAACTTCAAACCGGCACTAGGAAACAGACTGAGAATCCAGTGTAATATTTTCTCCTGCAACCCGTTCCCTTTGTGCTAGATGAACGAACGTCTTTCCACATGCTCAGTTCTGAGAGATAATTGTGTGTGAAAGCCATCCTTCACCTATCTTGTTGGGAACACAAAGTTTCTTTTCAGTTGCAAATTCCACTCCATACTTATATATGGGGAGGTACAAGCTCCAACTCGATTTTACAGTGAAAACTGCAGGAACTTCAAACCGGCACTAGGAAACAGACTGAGAAACCATAGTAAAAGTTTCTCCTGCAACCCGTTCCCTTTGTGCTAGATGAACGAACGTCCCTTCACATACTCAGTTCTGAGAGATAAGTGTGTGTGAAAGCCGTCCTTCACCTAGCTTGATAGGAACACAAAGTTTCTTTTAATTTGCAAACTCCAATCCATACATATATATGGTGTGGTACTAGCTCCAACTCTGTTTTACAGTGAAAACTGCAGGAACTTCAAACCGGCACTAGGCAACGGACTGGGAAACCAGAGTAAAATTTTCTCCTGCAAAACGATCCATTTTTGGTAGATGAACTAACGTCTATCCACATGCTCATTTCTGAGAGATAAGTTTGTGTTAAAGCCGTCCTTCACCTAGCTTGTTGGGAACACAAAGTTTCTTTTCGGTTGCAAACACCACTCCATAAATATTTATGGGGAGGTACAAGCTCCAACTCGGTTTTACACTGAAAACTGCAGGAACTTCAAACCGGCACTAGGAAACAGACTGAGAATCCAGTGTAAAACTTTCTCCTGCAACCCGTTCCCATTGTGATAGATGAACGAACGTCTCTCCACATGCTCAGTTCTGAGAGATGTGTGTGTGAACGCCAGCCTTCACCTATCTTGTTGGGAACACAAAGTTTCTTTTCAGTTGCAAACTCCACTCCATACATATATATGGGGTGGTACTAGTTCCAACTCGGTTTTACAGAGAAAACTGCAGGAAGTTCAAACCGGCACTAGGAAACAGACTGAGAATCCAGAGTAAATTTTCTCCTGCAAAACGTTCCCTTTGTGCTAGATGAACTAACGTCTCTCCACATGCTCATTTCTGAGAGATAAGTGTGTGTGAAAGCCGTCATTCACCTAGCTTGTTGGGAAAACAAAGTTTCTTTTCAGTTGCAAACTCCACTCCATACATATATATGGGGAGGTACTAGCTCCAACTCGGTTTTACAGTGGAAACTGCAGGAACTTCAAACAGGCACTAGAAAACAGACTGAGAAAACATAGTAAAAGTTTCTCCTGCAACCCTTTCCCTTTGTGCTAGATGAACGAACGTCCCTTCACATGATCAGTTCTGAGAGATAATTGTGTGTGAAAGCCGTCCTTCAACTAGCTTGATTGGAACACAAAGTTTCTTTTCATTTGCAATCTCCAATACATACATATATAAGGGGAAGTACAAGCTCCAAATCTGTTTACAGTGAAAACTGCAGGAACTTCAAACCGGCACTAGGAAACAGACTGAGAAACCAAAGTAAAAGTTTCTCCTGCAACCCGTTCCCATTTTGCTAGATGAACGAACGTCTCTCCACATGCTCAGTTCTGAGAGATAAATGTGTGTGAAAGCCGAGATTCACCTGCCTTTCTGGGATCACTAAGATACTTTTCAGTTGCAAATTCCACTCCATACATATATATGCGGAGGTAAGAGCTCCAACACGGTTTTACCGTGAAAACTGCAGGAACTTCAAATTGGCACTAGGAAACAGAATGAGAATCCAGGGTAATAGTTTCTCCTGAAACCCGTTCCATTTTTGCTAGATGAACGAAAGTCTCTTCACATGCTCAGTTCTGAGAGATAAGTGTGTGTGAAAGCCGTCCTTCACCTAACTTGATAGGAACACAAAGTTTCTTTTAATTTGCAAACTCCAATCCATACATATATATGGTGTGGTACAAGCTCCAACTCGGTTTTACAGTGAAAACTGCAGGAACTTCAAACCGGCACTAGGCAATGGACTGGGAAACCAGAGTAAAATTTTCTCCTGCAAAACGATCCATTTTTGGTAGATGAACTAACGTCTATCCACATGCTCATTTCTGAGAGGTAAGTTTGTGTTAAAGCCGTCCTTCAACTAGCTTGTTGGGAACACAAAGTTTCTTTTCGGTTGCAAACACCACTCCATAAATATTTATGGGGAGGTACAAGCTCCAACTCGGTTTTACACTGAAAACTGCAGGAACTTCAAACCGGCACTAGGAAAGAGACTGAGAATCCAGTGTAAAAGTTTCTCCTGCAACCCGTTCCCATTGTGATAGATGAACGAACGTCTCTCCACATGCTCAGTTCTGAGAGATATGTGTGTGAAAGCCAGCCTTCACCTATCTTGTTGGGAACACAAAGTTTCTTTTCAGTTGCAAACTCCACTCCATACATATATATGGGGTGGTACTAGCTCCAACTCGGTTTTACAGAGAAAACTGCAGGAAGTTCAAACCGGCACTAGGAAACAGACTGAGAATCCAGAGTAAATTTTCTCCTGCAAAACGTTCCCTATGTGCTAGATGAACTAACGTCTCTCCACATGCTCATTTCTGAGAGATAAGTGTTTGTGAAAGCCGTCCTTCACCTAGCTTGATTGGAACACAAAGTTTCTTTTCATTTGCAATCTCCAATACATACATATATATGGGGAAGTACAAGCTCCAAATCTGTTTACAGTGAAAACTGCAGGAACTTCAAACCGGCACTAGGAAACAGACTGAGAAACCAAAGTAAAAGTTTCCCCTGCAACCCGTTCCCATTTTGCTAGATGAACGAACGTCTCTCCACATGCTCAGTTCTGAGAGATAAATGTGTGTGAAAGCCGAGATTCACCTGCCTTTCTGGGATCACTAAGATACTTTTCAGTTGCAAATTCCACTCCATACATATATATGTGGAGGTAATAGCTCCAACACGGTTTTACCGTGAAAACTTCAGGAACTTCAAATTGGCACTAGGAAACAGAATGAGAATCCAGGGTAATAGTTTCTCCTGAAACCCGTTCCATTTTTGCTAGATGAACGAAAGTCTCTTCACATGCTCAGTTCTGAGAGATAAGTGTTTGTGAAAGCCGTAGTTCAACCAGCTTGTTGGGAACACAAAGTTACTTTTCAGTTGCAAACCCAACTCCATAAAATTATATGGGGAGGTACTAGCTCCAACTCGGTTTTTTAGTGAAAACTGCAAGATATTCAAACGGGCACTAGGCAACAGACTGGGAAACCAGAGTAAAAGTTTCTTCTGCAAGCCGTTCCCTTTGTGCTAGATGAACGAACGTCTCTCCACATGCTCATTTCTGAGAGATAAATGTGTGTGAAATCCGTCCTTCACCTAGCTTGTTGGGAACACAAAGTTTCTTTTCAGTTGCAAACCCCAATCCATAAATATATATGGGGAGGTACTAGCTCCAACTCGGATTTACAGTGAAAACTGCAGGAACTTCAAACCGGCACTAGGAAACAGACTGAGAATCCAGTGTAATATTTTCTCCTGCAACCCGTTCCCTTTGTGCTAGATGAACGAACGTCTCTCCACATGCTCAGTTCTGAGAGATAATTGTGTGTGAAAGACATCCTTCACATATCTTGTTGGGAACACAAAGTTTCTTTTCAGTTGCAAACTCCAGTCCATACTTATATATGGGAAGGTACAAGCTCCAACTCGATTTTACAGTGAAAACTGCAGGAACTTCAAACCGGCACTAGGAAACAGACTGAGAAACCATAGTAAAAGTTTCTCCTGCAACCCGTTCCCTTTGTGCTAGATGAACGAACGTCCCTTCACATGCTCAGTTCTGAGAGATAAGTGTGTGTGAATGCCGTCCTTCACTTAGCTTGATTGGAACACAAAGTTTCTTTTCATTTGCAAACACCAAACCTTACATATATATGGGGAGGTACTAGCTCCAACTCTGTTTACAGTGAAAACTGCAGGAACTTCAAACCGGCACTAGAAAACAGACTGAGAATCCAAAGTAAAAGTTTCTCCTGCAACCCGTTCCCATTTTGCTAGATGAACGAACGTCTCTCCACATGCTCAGTTCTGAGAGATAAATGTGTGTGAAAGCCGAACTTCACCTGGCTTGTTGGGAACACTCAGATACTTGAAAAGTTGCAAACTCAACTCCATACATATATATGGGGAGGTAAGAACTCCAACACGGTTTTACAGTGAAAACTGCAGGAACTTCAAATTGGCACTAGGAAACAGTATGAGAATCCAGGGTAAATGTTTCTCCTGAAACCCGTTCCCTTTTTGCTAGATGAACAAACGTCTCTTCACATGCTCAGTTCTGAGAGATAAGTGTTTGTGAAAGCTGTAGTTCAACTACCTTGTTGGGAACACAATGTTTCTTTTCAGTTGCAAACCCAACTCCATAAATTTATATGGGGAGGTACAAGCTCCAACTCGGTTTTACAGGGAAAATTGCAGGAACTTCAAACAGGCACTAGGCAACAGACTGGGAAACAAGAGTAAAAGTTTCTCCTGCAACCCGTTCCCTTTTTGCTAGATGAACTAACGTCTCTTCACATGCTCATTTCTGAGAGATAAGTGTGTGTGAAAGCCGTCCTTCAACTAGCTTGTTGGGAACACAAAGTTCCTTTTCAGTTGCAAACTCCACTCCATAAATATATATGGGGAGGTACTAGCTCCAACTTGGTTTTACACTGAAAAGTGCAGGAACTTCAAACCGGCACCAGGAAACAGACTGAGAATCCAGTGTAAAAGTTTCTCCTGCAACCCGTTCCCTTTGTGCTAGATGAACGAACGTCTCTCCACATGCTCAGTTCTGAGAGATGTGTGTGTGAAAGCCATCCCACACCTATCTTGTTGGGAACACAAAGTTTCTTTTCAGTTGCAAACTCCACTCCATACATATATATGGGGAGGTAATAGCTCCAACTCGGTTTCACAGTGAAAACTGCAGGAACTTCAAACCGGCACTAGGAAACAGACTGAGAAACCAGAGTAAATTTTCCCCTGCAAACTTTTCCCTTTGTGCTAGATGAACTAACGACTCTTCACATGCTCAGTTCTGAGAGATAAGTGTGTGTGAAAGCCGTCCTTCACCTAGATTGTTGGGAAAAGAAAGTTTCTTTTCAGTTGCAAAATCCACTCCATACATATATATGAGGAGGTACTAGCTCCAACTCGGTTTTACAGTGAAAACTGCAGGAACTTCAAACTGGCACTAGGAAACAGACTGAGAAACCAGAGTAATAGTTTCTCCTGCAACCCGTTCCCTTTGTGCTAGATGAACGAACGTCTCTCCACATGCTGAGTTCTGAGAGATAAGGGTGTGTGAAAGCCTTACTTCACCTATCTTGTTGGGAACACAAAGTTTCTTTTCAGTTTCAAACTCCACTCCATACATATATATGGGGAGGTACTAGCTCCAAATTGGTTTTACAGTGAAAAATGCAGGAAATTCTAATCGGCACTAGGAAACAGACTGAGAATCCAGAGTAAAAGTTTATCCTGCAACCATTCCCTTTGTGCTAGGTGAACGAACCTCTTTCCACATGCTCATTTCTGAGAGATAAGTGTGTGTGAAAGCCGTCCTTCACCTATCTTGATTGGAACACAAAGTTTCTTTTCATTTGCAATCTCCAATACATACATATATATGGGGAAGTACAAGCTCCAACTCTGTTTACAGTGAAAACTGCAGGAACTTCAAACCGGCACTAGGAAACAGACTGAGAAACCAAAGTAAAAGTTTCCCCTGCAACCCGTTCCCATTTTGCTAGATGAACGAACGTCTCTCCACATGCTCAGTTCTGAGAGATAAATGTGTGTGAAAGCCGAGATTCACCTGCCTTTCTGGGATCACTAAGATACTTTTCAGTTGCAAATTCCACTCCATACATATATATGTGGAGGTAAGAGCTCCAAAACGGTTTTACCGTGAAAACTGCAGGAACATCAAACTGGCACTAGGAAGCAGACTGAGAAAAAAGAGTTAAAGTTTCTCCAGCAACCCGTTCCATTTGTGCTAGATGAACGAATTTCTCTCCACATGCTCAAGTCTGAGAGACAAGTGTGTGTGAAATCCTTCCTTCACATATCTTGCTGGGAACACAATGTTTCTTTTCAGTTGCCAACCCCAGTCCATACATATATATGGGGAGGTACTAGTCCAAATCGGTTTTACAGTGAAAACTGCAGGAACTTCAAACCGGCACTAGGAAACTTACTGAGAAACGAGAGTAAAATTTCCCCCTGTAAAAGTTCTAATTGTGCTTGATGAACGAACGTCTCTCCACATGCTCACTTCTCAGATATAAGTGTGTGTGAAAGCCTTCATTCACCTAGCATGTGGGAACACAAAGTTTCTTTTCAGGTGCCAACTCCACTCCATAAATGTGTATGGTGAGGTAATAGCTAAAACTCGGTTCTACAGTGAAAACTGCAGGAAATTCAAACAGGCTCTAGGAAATAGACTGAGAAACCAGAGTAAAAGTTTCTCCTGCAACCCTTTCCCTTTGTGCTAGATGAACGAACGTCGCTCCACATGCTCAGTTCTGATAGATAAGTGTGTGTGAAAGCCGTACTTCACCTAGCTTGTTGGGAACACAAAGATACTTTTCAGTTGCCATCTCCAATCCATACATATATATGGGGAGGTACTAGCTCCTACTCCGTTTTACAGTGAAAAAAGCAGGAACTTAAAAAAGGCACAAGGAAACAGACTGAGATATCAGAGTAAATGTTTCTCCTGCAACCCATTCCCTTTGTGATAGATGAACGAAAGTCTCTCCTCATGCTCAGTTCTGAGAGATTAGTGTTTGTGAAAATTGTCCTTTAATAAGCTTGTTGGGAACACAAAGATTCTTTTCAGTTGCCAAATCCAATCCGTACATCTATATGGGGAGGTACAAACTCCAAATCTGTTTTACAGTGAAAACTGCAGGAACTTCAAACCGGCACTAGGAAACAGACTGAGAAACCTGAGTAAAAGTTCCTCTGCAACCCGTTCCCTTTGTGCTAGATAAACGAACGTCTCTCCACATGCTCATTTCCGAGAGATATATGTGTGTGAAAGCCGTCCTTCACCTATCTTGTTGGGAACACAAAGTTTCTTTTCAGTTGCAAACTCCACTCCATACATATATATGGGGAGGTACTAGCTCCAACTGTGTTTTACAGTGAAAAATGCAGGAACTTCAAACCGGCACTAGGACACAGACTGAGAAACCAGAGTTAAAGTTTCTCCTGCAACCCGTTCCCTTTGTGCTAGATGAACGAACGACTCTCCACATGCTCAGTTCTGAGAGATAAGTGTGTGTGAAAGCCTTCCTACACCTATCTTGTTGGGAAAACAAAGTTTCTTTTAAGTTGCAAACTCCACTCCATACATATATATGGTGAGGTACTAGCTCCAACTCGGTTTTACAGTGAAAACTGCAGAAACTTCAAACCGGCACTAGGAATCAGACTGAGAAACCAGAGTAAAAGTTTCTCCTGCAACCCGTTCCCTTTATGCTAGATGAACGAACGCCTCACCCCATGCTCAGTTCTGAGAGAAAAGTGTGTGTGAAAGCCGTCCTTCACTTATATTGTTGTAAACACAAAGTTTCTTTTCAGTTGCAAACTCCACCCCATATATATATATGGGGAGGTACTAGCTCCAACTCGGTTTTACAGTGAAAACTGCAGGAACTTCAAACCGGCACTAGGAAACAGACTGAGAAACCAGAGTAAATGTTTCTCCTGCAACCCGTTCCTTTGTGCTAGATGAATGAACGTCTATCCACAGGCTCAGTTCTGAGAGATAAGTGTGTGTGAAAGCCGTCCTTCACCTAGCTTGTTGGGAACACAAAGTTTCTTTTCAGTTTCAAAGTCCACTCTATAAACATAAATGGGGAGGTACTAGCGCCAACTCAGTTTACAGTGAAAAGTGCAGGAACTTCAAACCGGCACTAGGAAACAGACTGAGAATCCAGAGTAAAATTTTCTCCTGCAACCCATTCTCCTTGTGCTAGATGAACGAACGTCTCTCCACATGCTCAGTTCTGAGAGAAAAGTGTGTGTGAAAGCCGTACTTCAACTGGATTATTGGGAACACAGAGATTCTTTTCATTTGCAAACTCCAATCCATACATATATATGGGGAGGTACTAGCTTCAACTCGTGTTTACAGAGAAAATTGCAGGAACTTCAAACCGGCACTAGGAAACAGACTGAGAATCCAGAGTAAAAGTTTCTCCTGCAACCCGTTCCCTTTGTGCTAGATGAAAGAACGTCTCTCCACATGCTCAGTTCTGAGAGATAATTGTGTGTGAAAGCCGAACTTCACCTATCTTGTTGGGAACACAAAGTTTATTTTCACATGCAAACTCCACTCCATACATATATATGGGGAGGTACTAGCTCCAACTTTGTTTTACAGTGAAAAATGCAGGAACTTCAAACCGGCACTAGGACACAGACTGAGAAACCAGAGTTAAAGTTTCTCCTGCAACCCGTTCCCTTTGTGCTAGATGAACGAACGACTCTCCACATGCTCAGTTCTGAGAGATAAGTGTGTGTGAAAGCCTTCCTACACCTATCTTGTTGGGAAAACAAAGTTTCTTTCCAGTTGCAAACTCCACTCCATACAAATATATGGGGAGGTTGTATCTCCAACTCGGTTTTACAGTGAAAACTGCAGGAACTTCAAACCGGCACTAGGAAACAGAGTGAGAAACCAGAGTAAAAGTTTCCCCTGCAACCCGTTCCCTTTGTGCTAGATGAAAGAACGTCTCTCCACATGCTCAGTTCTGAGAGATAAATGTGTGTGAAAGCCGTCCTTCACATAGCTTGTTGGGAACACAAAGTTTCTTTTCACTTGCAAACTCCAATCCATACATATATATGGGGAGGTACTAGCTCCAAATCCCTTTTACAGTGAAAACTGCAGGAACTTCAAACCGGCACTAGGAAACAAACTGAGAATCCAGAGTAAATGTTTCCCCTTCAAACCGTTCCCTTTGTGCTAGATGAACGAACGTCGCTCCACATGCTCAGTTCTGATAGATAAGTGTGTGTGAAAGCCGTACTTCACCTAGCTTGTTGGGAACACAAAGATACTTTTCAGTTGCCATCTCCAATCCATACATATATATGGGGAGGTACTAGCTCCTACTCCGTTTTACAGTGAAAAAAGCAGGAACTTAAAAAAGGCACAAGGAAACAGACTGAGATATCAGAGTAAATGTTTCTCCTGCAACCCATTCCCTTTGTGATAAATGAACGAAAGTCTCTCCTCATGCTCAGTTCTGAGAGATTAGTGTTTGTGAAAACTGTCCTTTAACAAGCTTGTTGGGAACACAAAGATTCTTTTCAGTTGCCAAATCCAATCCGTACATCTATATGGGGAGGTACAAACTCCAAATCTGTTTTACAGTGAAAACTGCAGGAACTTCAAACCGGCACTAGGAAACAGACTGAGAAACCAGAGTAAAAGTTCCTCTGCAACCCGTTCCCTTTGTGCTAGATGAACGAACGTCTATCCACATGCTCAGTTCTGAGAGATAAGTGTGTGTGAAAGCCGAACTTCACCTAGCTTGTTGGGAACACAAAGTTTCTTTTCAGTTGCAAACTCCACTCCATACATATATATGGGGAGGTACTAGCTCCAACTGTGTTTTACAGTGAAAAATGCAGGAACTTCAAACAGGCACTAGGACACAGACTGAGAAACCAGAGTTAAAGTTTCTCCTGCAACCCGTTCCCTTTGTGCTAGATGAACGAACGAATCTCCACATGCTCAGTTCTGAGAGATAAGTGTGTGTGAAAGCATTCCTACACCTATCTTGTTGGGAAAACAAAGTTTCTTTTCAGTTGCAAACTCCACTCCATACATATATATGGTGAGGTACTAGCTCCAACTCGGTTTTACAGTGAAAACTGCAGAAACTTCAAACCGGCACTAGGAATCAGACTGAGAAACCAGAGTAAAAGTTTCTCCTGCAACCCGTTCCCTTTATGATAGATGAACGAACGCCTCACCCCATGCTCAGTTCTGAGAGAAATGTGTGTGTGAAAGCCGTCCTTCACTTATATTGTTGTAAACACAAAGTTTCTTTTCAGTTGCAAACTCCACCCCATATATATATATGGGGAGGTACTAGCTCCAACTCGGTTTTACAGTGAAAACTGCAGGAACTTCAAACCGGCACTAGGAAACAGACTGAGAAACCAGAGTAAATGTTTCTCCTGCAACCCGTTCCCTTTGTGCTAGATGAATGAACGTCTCTCCACAGGCTCAGTTCTGAGAGATAAGTGTGTGTGAAAGCCGTCCTTCACCTAGCTTGTTGGGAACACAAAGTTTCTTTTCAGTTTCAAAGTCCACTCTATAAACATAAATGGGGAGGTACTAGCGCCAACTCAGTTTACAGTGAAAACTGCAGGAACTTCAAACCGGCACTAGGAAACAGACTGAGAATCCAGAGTAAAATTTTCTCCTCCAACCCATTCTCCTTGTGCTAGATGAACGAACGTCTCTCCACATGCTCAGTTCTGAGAGAAAAGTGTGTGTGAAAGCCGTACTTCAACTGGATTATTGGGAACACAGAGATTCTTTTCATTTGCAAACTCCAATCCATAAATATATATGGGGAGGTACTAGCTTCAACTCGTGTTTACAGAGAAAATTGCAGGAACTTCAAACAGGCACTAGGAAACAGACTGAGAATCCAGAGTAAAAGTTTCTCCTGCAACCCGTTCCCTTTGTGCTAGATGAACGAACGTCTCTCCACATGCTCAGTTCTGAGAGATAAGTGTGTGTGAAAGCCGAACTTCACCTAGCTTGTTGGGAACACAAAGTTTCTTTTCACTTGCAAACTCCACTCCATACATATATATGGGGAGGTACTAGCTCCAACTGTGTTTTACAGTGAAAAATGCAGGAACTTCAAACCGGCACTAGGACACAGACTGAGAAACCAGAGTTAAAGTTTCTCCTGCAACCCGTTCCCTTTGTGCTAGATGAACGAACGACTCTCCACATGCTCAGTTCTGAGAGATAAGTGTGTGTGAAAGCCTTCCTACACCTATCTTGTTGGGAAAACAAAGTTTCTTTCCAGTTGCAAACTCCACTCCATACATATATAAGGGGAGGTTCTATCTCCAACTCGGTTTTACAGTGAAAACTGCAGGAACTTCAAACCGGCACTAGGAAACAGAGTGAGAAACCAGAGTAAAAGTTTCCCCTGCAACCCGTTCCCTTTGTGCAAGATGAACGAACGTCTCTCCACATGCTCAGTTGTGAGAGATAAGTGTGTGTGAAAGCCGTCCTTCACATAGCTTGTTGGGAACACAAAGTTTCTTTTCACTTGCAAACTCCAATCCATACATATATATGGGGAGGTACTAGCTCCAAATCCCTTTTACAGTGAAAACTGCAGGAACTTCAAACCGGCACTAGGAAACAAACTGAGAATCCAGAGTATAAGTTTCCCCTTCAACCCGTTCCCTTTGTGCTAGATGAACGAACGTCTATCCACATGCTCATTTCTGAGAGATATATGTGTGTGAAAGCCGACCTTCACCTATCTTGTTGGGAACACAAAGTTTCTTCTCAGTTGCAAACTCCACTCCATACATATATATGGGGAGGTACTAGATCCAACTGGGTTTTACACTGAAAACTGCAGGAACTACAAACCGGCACTAGGAAACAGACTGAGAAACCAGATTTAAGTTTCTCCTGCAACCCGTTCCCTTTGTGCTAGATGAACGAACGACTATCCACATGCTCAGTTCTGAGAGATAAATGTGTGTGAAAGCCGTAATAAACCTATCTTGTTGGGAAAACAAAGTTTCTTTTCAGTTGCAAACTCCACTCCATACATATATATGGTGAGGTACTAGCTCCAACTCGGTTTTACAGTGAAAAATGAAGGAACTTCAAACCGGCACTAGGAAACAGACTGAGAAACCAGAGTAAATGTTTCTCCTACAACCCGTTCCCTTTGTGCTATATGAACGAACATCTCTCCACATGCTCAGTTCTGAGAGATAAGAGTGTGTGAAAGTCGTCCTTCACATAGCTTGTTGGGAACACAAATATTCTTTTCAGTTGCAAAATCCACTCCATACATATATATGGGGAGGAACTAGCTCCAACTCGGTTTTACAGTGAAAACTGCAGGAACGTCAAACCGGCATTAGGAAACAGACTGGGATTCCAGAGTAATACTTCCTCCTGCTACAGGTACCCTTTGTGCTAGATGAACTAACTTCTCTCCACATGTTCAGTTTTGAGAGATAAGTGTTTGTGAAAGCTGTCCTTCACCAAGCTTGTTGGGAACACAAAGTTTCTTTTCAGTTGCAAACCCAACTACATACATATATATGGGGAGGTACTACCTCCAACTCGGTTTACAGTGAAATCTGCAGGAACTTCAAACCGGCACTAGGAAACAGACTGAGAAACCAGAGTAAAAGTTTCTCCTGCAACCCGTTCCCCTTGTGCTAGATGAACAAACGTCTCTCCACATGCTCAGTTCTGAGAAATAAATTTGTGTGAAATCCGTTCTTCACCTAGCTTGTAGGGAACACAAAGTTTCTTTTCAGTTGCAAACTCCACTCCATACATATATATGGGGTGGTACTAGTTCCAAATCGGTTTTACATTTAAAACTGCAGGAAATTCAAACCAGCACTATGAAACAGACTGAGAATCCAGAGTAAAAGTTTCTCCTGCAACACGTTCCCTTTGTGCTAGATGAGCGAACGTCTCTCCACATGCTCAGTTTTGAGAGATAAGTGTGTGTGAAAGCCGTCCTTCACCTAGCTGTTGCGAACACAAAGTTTCTTTTCAGTTGCAAACTCCACTCCTTACATATATATGGGGAGGTACTAGCTCCAACTCGGTTTTACAGTGAAAACTGCAGGAACTTCAAAACGGCACTAGGAAACAGACTGAGAAACCAGAGTAAAAGTTTCTCCTGCAACCCGTTCCCTTTGTGCTAGATGAACGAACGTTTCTCCACATGCTCAGTTCTGAGAGATAAGTGTGTGTGAAAGCCGTTCTTCACCTATCTTGTTGGGAACACAAAGTTTCTTTTCACTTGCAAAATCCACTCCATACATATATATGGGGAGGTACTAGCTCCAAATCGGTTTTACAGTGAAAACTGCAGGAACTTCAAACCGGCACTAGGAATCAGACTGAGAATCCAGGGTAAAAATTTCTCCTGCATTCCGCTCCATTTGTGCTAGATGAACGAACGTCTCTCCACATGCTCAGTTCAGAGAGATAAGTGTGTGTGAAAGCCGTCCTTCAATTATCTTGCTGGGAACACAAAGTTTCTTTTCAGTTGCAAACTCTTCTCTATACATATATATGAGGATTTACTAGCTCCAACTCGGTTTTACAATGAAAACTGCAGGAAATTCAAACCGGCACAAGAAACAGACTGAGAAACCAGAGTAAAAGTTTCTCCTGCAACCCGTTCCCTTTGTGCTAGATGAACGAACGTCTCTCCACATGCTCAGATCTGAGAGATATGTGTGTGTGAAAGCCGTTTTTCACTTAGGTTGTTGGGAACACAAAGTTTCTTTTCAGTTTCAAACTCCACTCCATAAATATATATGGGGAGGTACTAGCTCCAACTCGGTTTTACAGTGAAAACTGCAGGAGCTTCAAACCGGCACTAGGAAACAAACTGAGATTCCAGAGTAAAACTTCCTCCTGCAACCGGTACCCTTTTTGCTAAATGAAATAACTTCTCTCCACATGCTCAGTTCTGAGAGATAATTATTTGTGAAAGCCGTCCTTCACCTAGTTTGTTGGGAACACAAAGTTTCTTTTCAGTTGCAAACCCCACTCCATATAAATATATGGGGAGGTACTACCTCCAACTCAGTTTACAGTGTAAACTGCAGGAACTTCAAAACGGAACTAGGAAACAGACTGAGAAACCAGAGTAAAAGTTGCTCCTGCAACCCTTTCCCCTTGTGCTAGATGAACGAACGTCTCTCCACATGCTCAGTTCTGAGAGTTAAGTGTGTGTGAAAGCCGTTCTTCACCTGGCTTGTTGGGAACACAAAGATTCTTTTCATTTGCTAACTCCACTCCATACATATATATGGGGAGGTACTAGCTCATACTCGGTTTTACAGTGAAAACTGCAGGAACTTCAAACCGGCACTAGGAAACAGACTGATATACCAGAGTAAAAGTTTCTCCTGCAACACGTTCCTTTTGTGCTAGATGAACTAACGTCCTTCCATATGCTCAGTTCTCAGAGATATTTGTGTGTGAAAGCATTCCTTCATATAGCTTGTTGGGAACACAAAGTTTCTTATCAGATGCAAACTCCAATTCATACATATATATGGGGACGTACTATCTCCAACTCGGTTTTACAGTGTAAACTGCAGGAACTTCAAACCGGCACTAGGAAACACACTGAGAATTCAAAGTTTCTCCTGCAACACTTTCCCTTTGTGCTAATGAACGAAAGTCTCTTCACATGCTCAGATCTGAGAGATAAGTTTTTGTGAAAGCCGTCCTTCACCTAGGTTGTTGGGAACACAAAGTTTCTTTTCAGTTGCAAACCCCACTCCATATAAATATATGGGGAGGTACTACTTCCAACTCAGTTTACAGTGTAAACTGCAGGAACTTCAAACCGGCACTAGGAAACAGACTGAGAAACCAGAGTAAAAGTTTCTCCTGCAACCCTTTCCCCTTGTGCTAGATGAACGAACGTCTCTCCACATGCTCAGTTCTGAGAAATATATGTGTTTGAAAGCCGTCCTTCACCTAGCTTGTTGGGAACACAAAGTTCCTTTTCAGTTGGAAACTACACCCCATACATATATGAGGGGAGGTACTAGTTCCAAATCGGTTTTACAGTGAAAACTGCAGGAACTTCAAACCGGCATTAGGAAACAGACTGAGAATCCAGAGTAAAAGTTTCTCCTGCAAACCGTTCCCTTTGTGCTAGATGAACGAACGTTTCTCCACATGCTAAGTTCTGAGAGATAAGTGTGTGTGAATGCCGTACTTCACCTATCTTGTTGGGAAAACAAAGTTTCTTTTCAGTTGCAAACTCCACTCCATACATATATATGTGGAGGTACTAGCTTGAAATCTGTTTTACAGTGAAAGCTGCAGGATATTCAAACCAGCACTAGGAAACAGACTGAGAAACCAAAGAAAGAGTTTCTCCTGCAACCCGTTCCCATGGTGCAAGATGAACGAACGTATCTCCACATGCTCAGTTCTGAGAGATAAGTGTGGTTGAAAGCAGTCCTTCACCTGGCTTGTTGGGAACACAAAGATTCTTTTCATTTGCTAACTCCGCTCCATACATATATATAGGGAGGCACTTGCTCCAACTCGATTTTACAGTGAAAACTGCGGGAACTTCTAACCAGCACTAGGAAACAGACTGAGAATCCTGGGTAAAAGTTTCTCCTGCAAACCGTTCCCTTGGTGCAAGATGAACGAACGTCTCTCCACATGCTCAGTTCTGAGAAATAAGTGTGTGTGAAAGCCGTCCTTAACCTAGGTTTTTGGGAAAACAAAGTTCCTTTTCTGTTGCAAACTCCCCTCCATACATATATATGGGGAGGTACTAGCTCAAAATCGGTTTTACAGTGAAAACTGCAGGAACTTCAAACCGGCACTAGGAAACAGACTGAGAAACCAGAGTAAAAGTTTCTCCTGCAACCAGTTCTTTTGTGCTAGATGAACTAAAGTCTTTCCATATGCTCAGTTCTCAGAGATATTAGTGTGTGAAAGCAGTCCTTCACATAGCCTGTTGGGAACACAAAGTTTCTTTTCAGATGCAAACTCCACTTCATACATATATATGGGGAAGTACTATCTCCAACTCGGTTTTACAGTTAAAATTGCAGGAACTTCAAACCGGCACTAGGAAACAGACTGAGAATCCAGAGTAAAAGTTTCTCCTGCAACCCGTTCCATTTGTGCTAGATGAACGAACGTCTCTCCACATGCTCAGTCCTGAGAGATAATTGTTCGTGAAATCCGTCCTTCACCTATCTTGTTGGGAACAGAAAGTTCCTTTTCAGTGGCAAACTCCCCTCCATACATATATATGGTGAGGTACCAGCTCCAAGTCGGTTTTACTGTGAAAACTGCAGGAACTTCAAACCGGCACTAGAAAACAGACTGAGTATCCAGAGTAAAATTTCTCCTGCAAACCGTTCCATTTGTGCTAGATGAACGAACGTATCTCCACATGCTCAGTTCTGAGAGATAAGTGTGTGTGAAAGCCGTCCTTCACCTGGCTTTTTGGGAACACAAAATTCTTTTCATTTGCTAACTCTACTCCATACATATATATAGGGATGTACTAGCTCCAACTCGGGTTTACAGTGAAAACTGCAGGAACTTCAAACCAGCACTAGGAAACAGACTGAGAATCCTGGGTAAAAGTTTCTCCTGCAACCCGTTCCCTTTGTGCTAGATGAACGAACGTCTCTCCACATGCTCAGGTCTGAGAGATAAGTGTGTGTGAAAGCCGCCTTCATCTAGCTTTTTGGGAACACAAAGTTTCTTTTCAGATGAAACCCCGCTCCATACATATATGCGGGTAGGTACTAGCTCCAACTCGGTTTTACAGTGAAAACTGCAAGAACTTCCAACCGGCACTAGGAAACAGACTGAGAATTCAAAGTTTCTCCTGCAACCCGTTCCCTTTGTGCTAGATGAACGAACGTCTGTTCACATGCTCAGTTCTGAGCAATAATTGTGTGTGAAAGCCGCACTTCACCTAGCTTGTTGGGAACACAAAGTTTCTTTTCAGTTGCAAACTCCACTCCATACATATATATGGGTTGGTACAAGCTCCAACTCGGATTTACAGTGAAAACTGCAGGAAATTCAAACCGGCACTAGGAAACAGACTGAGAATCCAGAGTAAAAGTTTCTGAGGCAACCCGTTCCCTTTGTGCTAGATGAACGAACGTCTCTCCACATGCTAATTTCTGAGAGATAAGTGTGTGTGAAAGCCGCCCTTCACCTAGCTTGTTAGGAACACAAAGTTTCTTTTCAGTTGCAAACAGCTCTCCATACATATATATGGGGAGGTACTAGTTCCAACTCGGTTTTACAGTGAAAACTGCAGGAACTTCAAACCGGCACTAGGAAACAGACTGAGAAACCAGAGTAAAAGTTTCTCCTGCAACCCGTTCCATTTCTGCTAGATGAACGAACGTCTCTCCACATGCTCAGTCCTGAGAGATAATTGTGCGTGAAATCCGTCCTTCACCTATCTTGTTGGGAACAGAAAGTTCCTTTTCAGTTGCCATCTCCCCTCCATACATATATATGGTGAGGTACCAACTCCAAGTCGGTTTTACAGTGAAAACTGCAGGAACTTCAAACCGGCACTAGAAAACAGACTGAGTATCCAGAGTAAAAGTTTCTCCTGCAAACCTTTCCCTTTGTGCTAGATGAACGAACGAATCTCCACATGCTCAGTTCTGAGAGATAAGTGTGTGTGAAAGCCGTCCTTCACCTGGCTTTTTGGGAACACAAAATTCTTTTCATTTGCTAACTCTACTCCATACATATATATAGGGATGTACTAGCTCCAACTCGGGTTTACAGTGAAAACTGCAGGAACTTCAAACCAGCACTAGGAAACAGACTGAGAATCCTGGGTAAAAGTTTCTCCTGCAACCCGTTCCCTTTTTGCTAGATGAACGAACGTCTCTCCACATGCTCAGTTCTGAGAGATAAGTGTGTGTGAAAGCCGCCTTCATCAAGCTTTTTGGGAACACAAAGTTTCTTTTCAGATGAAACCCCACTCCATACATATATACGGGTAGGTAATAGCTCCAACTCGGTTTTACAGTGAAAACTGCAGGAACTTCCAACCGGCACTAGGAAACAGACTGAGAATTCAAAGTTTCCCCTGCAACCCGTTCCCTTTGTGCTAGATGAACGAACGTCTCTTCACATGCTCAGTTATGAGCAATAATTGGGTGTGAAAGCCGCACTTCACCTAGCTTGTTGGGAACACAAAGTTTCTTCTCAGTTGCAAACTCCACTCCATACATATATATGGGTAGGTACTAGCTCCAACTCGGATTTAAAGTGAAAACTGCAGGAAATTCAAACCTGCACTAGGAAACAGACTGAGATTCCAGAGTAAAAGTTTCTGCGGCAACCCGTTCCGTTTGTGCTAGATGAACGAACGTCTCTCCACATGCTAATTTCTGAGAGATAAGTGTGTGTGAAAGCCGCCCTTCACCTAGCTTGTTGGGAACACAAAGTTTCTTTTCAGTTGCAAACAGCTCTCCATACATATATAGGGGGGGTACTAATTCCAACTCGGTTTTACAGTGAAAACTGCAGGAACTTCAAACCGGCACTAGGAAACAGACTGAGAAACCAGAGTAAAAGTTTCTCCTGCAACCCGTTCCATTTGTGCTAGATGAACGAACGTCTCTCCACATTCTCTGTTCTGAGAGATATGTGTGTGCGAAAGCCGTACTTCACCTAACTTGTTGGGAACACAAAGTTTCTTTTCACTTGCAAACTCTACTCCATACATATATATGGGGAGGTACTAGCTCCAACACGGTTTTACAGTGAAAACTGGAGGAACTTCAAACCGGCACAAGGAAACAGACTGAGAAACCAGAGTAAAAGTTTCTCCTGCAACCCGTTCCATTTGTGCTATATGAACGAACGTCTCTCCACATGCTCAGTTCTGAAAGATAATTGTTTGTGAAAGCCGTTCTTCACATATCTTGTTGGGAACACAAAGTTTCTTTTCAGTTGCTAAATCCAATCCATACATATATATGGGGAGGTACTTGCTCCAACTCGGTTTTACAGTGAAAACTGCAGGAACTTCAAACCGGCACTAGGAAACAGACTGAGAAACCAGAGTAAAAGTTTCTTCTGCAAACCGTTCCCTTGGTGCAAGATGAACGAACGTCTCTCCACATGCTCAGTTCTGAGAAAAAAGTGTGTGTGAAAGCCGTCCTTAACCTAGGTTTTTGGGAAAACAAAGTTCCTTTTCTGTTGCAAACTCCCCTCCATACATATATATGGGGAAGTACTATCTCCAACTCGGTTTTACAGTTAAAATTGCAGGAACTTCAAACCGGCACTAGGAAACAGACTGAGAATCCAGAGTAAAAGTTTCTCCTGCAACCCGTTCCATTTGTGCTAGATGAACGAACGTCTCTCCACATGCTCAGTCCTGAGAGATAATTGTGCGTGAAATCCGTCCTTCACCTATCTTGTTGGGAACAGAAAGTTCCTTTTCAGTTGCAAACTCCCCTCCATACATATATATGGTGAGGTACCAGCTCCAAGTCGGTTTTACTGTGAAAACTGCAGGAACTTCAAACCGGCACTAGAAAACAGACTGAGTATCCAGAGTAAAAGTTTCTCCTGCAAACCTTTCCCTTTGTGCTAGATGAACGAACGAATCTCCACATGCTCAGTTCTGAGAGATAAGTGTGTGTGAAAGCCGTCCTTCACCTATCTTGTTGGGAACACAAAGTTTCTTTTCAGTTGCTAACTCCACTCCATACATATGTATGGGGAGGTACTAGCTCCAACTCGGTTTTACAGTGAAAACTGCAGGAACTTCAAACCAGCACTAGGAAACAGACTGAGAAACCGGAGTAAAAGTTTCTCCTGCAACCCGTTCCCTTGGTGCTAGATTAACGAACGTTTCTCCACATACTCAGATCTGAGAGATAAGTGAGTGTGAAAGCCATCATTCACCTAATTTGTTGAGAACACAAAGATTCTTTTCACTTGCAAACTCCACTCCATACATATATATGGGGAGTTACTAACTCCAACTCTGTTTTACAGTGAAAACTGCAGGAACTTCAAACCGGCACTAGGAAACAGACTGAGAAACCAGAGTAGAAGTTTCTCCTGCAACCCGTTCCATTTGTGCTAGATGAACGAACGTCTCTCCACATTCTCTGTTCTGAGAGATATGTGTGTGCGAAAGCCGTACTTCACCTAACTTGTTGGGAACACAAAGTTTCTTTTCACTTGCAAACTCTACTCCATACATATATATGGGGAGGTACTAGCTCCAACACGGTTTTGCAGTGAAAACTGGAGGAACTTCAAACCGGCACAAGGAAACAGACTGAGAAACCAGAGTAAAAGTTTCTCCTGCAACCCGTTCCATTTGTGCTATATGAACGAACGTCTCTCCACATGCTCAGTTCTGAGAGATAATTGTGTGTGAAAGCCGTTCTTCACATATCTTGTTGGGAACACAAAGTTTCTTTTCAGTTGCTAAATCCAATCCATACATATATATGGGGAGGTACTTGCTCCAACTCGGTTTTACAGTGTAAACTGCAGGAACTTCAAACCGGCACTAGGAAACACACTGAGAATTCAAAGTTTCTCCTGCAACACTTTCCCTTTGTGCTAATGAACGAAAGTCTCTTCACATGCTCAGATCTGAGAGATAAGTTTTTGTGAAAGCCGTCCTTCACCTAGGTTGTTGGGAACACAAAGTTTCTTTTCAGTTGCAAACCCCACTCCATATAAATATATGGGGAGGTACTACTTCCAACTCAGTTTACAGTGTAAACTGCAGGAACTTCAAACCGGCACTAGGAAACAGACTGAGAAACCAGAGTAAAAGTTTCTCCTGCAACCCTTTCCCCTTGTGCTAGATGAACGAACGTCTCTCCACATGCTCAGTTCTGAGAAATATATGTGTTTGAAAGCCGTCCTTCACCTAGCTTGTTGGGAACACAAAGTTCCTTTTCAGTTGGAAACTACACCCCATACATATATGAGGGGAGGTACTAGTTCCAAATCGGTTTTACAGTGAAAACTGCAGGAACTTCAAACCGGCATTAGGAAACAGACTGAGAATCCAGAGTAAAAGTTTCTCCTGCAAACCGTTCCCTTTGTGCTAGATGAACGAACGTTTCTCCACATGCTAAGTTCTGAGAGATAAGTGTGTGTGAATGCCGTACTTCACCTATCTTGTTGGGAAAACAAAGTTTCTTTTCAGTTGCAAACTCCACTCCATACATATATATGTGGAGGTACTAGCTTGAAATCTGTTTTACAGTGAAAGCTGCAGGATATTCAAACCAGCACTAGGAAACAGACTTAGAAACCAGAGAAAGAGTTTCTCCTGCAACCAGTTCCCATGGTGCAAGATGAACGAACGTATCTCCACATGCTCAGTTCTGAGAGATAAGTGTGGTTGAAAGCAGTCCTTCACCTGGCTTGTTGGGAACACAAAGATTCTTTTCATTTGCTAACTCCACTCCATACATATATATAGGGAGGCACTTGCTCCAACTCGATTTTACAGTGAAAACTGCGGGAACTTCTAACCAGCACTAGGAAACAGACTGAGAATCCTGGGTAAAAGTTTCTCCTGCAAACCGTTCCCTTGGTGCAAGATGAACGAACGTCTCTCCACATGCTCAGTTCTGAGAAATAAGTGTGTGTGAAAGCCGTCCTTAACCTAGGTTTTTGGGAAAACAAAGTTCCTTTTCTGTTGCAAACTCCCCTCCATACATATATATGGGGAGGTACTAGCTCAAACTCGGTTTTACAGTGAAAACTGCAGGAACTTCAAACCGGCACTAGGAAACAGACTGAGAAACCAGAGTAAAAGTTTCTCCTGCAACCAGTTCTTTTGTGCTAGATGAACTAAAGTCTTTCCATATGCTCAGTTCTCAGAGATATTAGTGTGTGAAAGCAGTCCTTCACATAGCCTGTTGGGAACACAAAGTTTCTTTTAAGATGCAAACTCCACTTCATACATATATATGGGGAAGTACTATCTCCAACTCGGTTTTACAGTTAAAATTGCAGGAACTTCAAACCGGCACTAGGAAACAGACTGAGAATCCAGAGTAAAAGTTTCTCCTGCAACCCGTTCCATTTGTGCTAGATGAACGAACGTCTCTCCACATGCTCAGTCCTGAGAGATAATTGTGCGTGAAATCCGTCCTTCACCTATCTTGTTGGGAACAGAAAGTTCCTTTTCAGTTGCAAACTCCCCTCCATACATATATATGGTGAGGTACCAGCTCCAAGTCGGTTTTACTGTGAAAACTGCAGGAACTTCAAACCGGCACTAGAAAACAGACTGAGTATCCAGAGTAAAATTTCTCCTACAAACCGTTCCATTTGTGCTAGATGAACGAACGTATCTCCACATGCTCAGTTCTGAGAGATAAGTGTGTGTGAAAGCCGTCCTTCACCTGGCTTTTTGGGAACACAAAATTCTTTTCATTTGCTAACTCTACTCCATACATATATATAGGGATGTACTAGCTCCAACTCGGGTTTACAGTGAAAACTGCAGGAACTTCAAACCAGCACTAGGAAACAGACTGAGAATCCTGGGTAAAAGTTTCTCCTGCAACCCGTTCCCTTTGTGCTAGATGAACGAACGTCTCTCCACATGCTCAGGTCTGAGAGATAAGTGTGTGTGAAAGCCGCCTTCATCTAGCTTTTTGGGAACACAAAGTTTCTTTTCAGATGAAACCCCACTCCATACATATATGCGGGTAGGTACTAGCTCCAACTCGGTTTTACAGTGAAAACTGCAAGAACTTCCAACCGGCACTAGGAAACAGACTGAGAATTCAAAGTTTCTCCTGCAACCCGTTCCCTTTGTGCTAGATGAACGAACGTCTGTTCACATGCTCAGTTCTGAGCAATAATTGTGTGTGAAAGCCGCACTTCAACTAGCTTGTTGGGAACACAAAGTTTCTTTTCAGTTGCAAACTCCACTCCATACATATATATGGGTTGGTACAAGCTCCAACTCGGATTTACAGTGAAAACTGCAGGAAATTCAAACCGGCACTAGGAAACAGACTGAGAATCCAGAGTAAAAGTTTCTGAGGCAACCCGTTCCCTTTTTGCTAGATGAAAGAACGTCTCTCCACATGCTAATTTCTGAGAGATAAGTGTGTGTGAAAGCCGCCCTTCACCTAGCTTGTTAGGAACACAAAGTTTCTTTTCAGTTGCAAACAGCTCTCCATACATATATATGGGGAGGTACTAGTTCCAACTCGGTTTTACAGTGAAAACTGCAGGAACTTCAAACCGGCACTAGGAAACAGACTGAGAAACCAGAGTAAAAGTTTCTCCTGCAACCCGTTCCATTTCTGCTAGATGAACGAACGTCTCTCCACATGCTCAGTCCTGAGAGATAATTGTGCGTGAAATCCGTCCTTCACCTATCTTGTTGGGAACAAAAAGTTCCTTTTCAGTTGCCATCTCCCCTCCATACATATATATGGTGAGGTACCAACTCCAAGTCGGTTTTACAGTGAAAACTGCAGGAACTTCAAACCGGCACTAGAAAACAGACTGAGTATCCAGAGTAAAAGTTTCTCCTGCAAACCTTTCCCTTTGTGCTAGATGAACGAACGAATCTCCACATGCTCAGTTCTGAGAGATAAATGTGTGTGAAAGCCGTCCTTCACCTGGCTTTTTGGGAACACAAAATTCTTTTCATTTGCTAACTCTACTCCATACATATATATAGGGATGTACTAGCTCCAACTCGTGTTTACAGTGAAAACTGCAGGAACTTCAAACCAGCACTAGGAAACAGACTGAGAATCCTGGGTAAAAGTTTCTCCTGCAACCCGTTCCCTTTTTGCTAGATGAACGAACGTCTCTCCACATGCTCAGTTCTGAGAGATAAGTGTGTGTGAAAGCCGCCTTCATCAAGCTTATTGGGAACACAAAGTTTCTTTTCAGATGAAACCCCACTCCATACATATATACGGGTAGGTAATAGCTCCAACTCGGTTTTACAGTGAAAACTGCAGGAACTTCCAACCGGCACTAGGAAACAGACTGAGAATTCAAAGTTTCCCCTGCAACCCGTTCCCTTTGTGCTAGATGAACGAACGTCTCTTCACATGCTCAGTTATGAGCAATAATTGGGTGTGAAAGCCGCACTTCACCTAGCTTGTTGGGAACACAAAGTTTCTTCTCAGTTGCAAACTCCACTCCATACATATATATGGGTAGGTACTAGCTCCAACTCGGATTTACAGTGAAAACTGCAGGAAATTCAAACCTGCACTAGGAAACAGACTGAGATTCCAGAGTAAAAGTTTCTGCGGCAACCCGTTCCGTTTGTGCTAGATGAACGAACGTCTCTCCACATGCTAATTTCTGAGAGATAAGTGTGTGTGAAAGCCGCCCTTCACCTAGCTTGTTGGGAACACAAAGTTTCTTTTCAGTTGCAAACAGCTCTCCATACATATATAGGGGGGGTACTAGTTCCAACTCGGTTTTACAGTGAAAACTGCAGGAACTTCAAACCGGCACTAGGAAACAGACTGAGAAACCAGAGTAAAAGTTTCTCCTGCAACCCGTTCCATTTGTGCTAGATGAACGAACGTCTCTCCACATTCTCTGTTCTGAGAGATATGTGTGTGCGAAAGCCGTACTTCACCTAACTTGTTGGGAACACAAAGTTTCTTTTCACTTGCAAACTCTACTCCATACATATATATGGGGAGGTACTAGCTCCAACACGGTTTTACAGTGAAAACTGGAGGAACTTCAAACCGGCACAAGGAAACAGACTGAGAAACCAGAGTAAAAGTTTCTCCTGCAACCCGTTCCATTTGTGCTATATGAACGAACGTCTCTCCACATGCTCAGTTCTGAGAGATAATTGTGTGTGAAAGCCGTTCTTCACATATCTTGTTGGGAACACAAAGTTTCTTTTCAGTTGCTAAATCCAATCCATACATATATATGGGGAGGTACTTGCTCCAACTCGGTTTTACAGTGAAAACTGCAGGAACTTCAAACCGGCACTAGGAAACAGACTGAGAAACCAGAGTAAAAGTTTCTTCTGCAAACCGTGCCCTTGGTGCAAGATGAACGAACGTCTCTCCACATGCTCAGTTCTGAGAAATAAGTGTGTGTGAAAGCCGTCCTTAACCTAGGTTTTTGGGAAAACAAAGTTCCTTTTCTGTTGCAAACTCCCCTCCATACATATATATGGGGAGGTACTAGCTCAAACTCGGTTTTACAGTGAAAACTGCAGGAACTTCAAACCGGCACTAGGAAACAGACTGAGAAACAAGAGTAAAAGTTTCTCCTGCAACCAGTTCTTTTGTGCTAGATGAACTAAAGTCTTTCCATATGCTCAGTTCTCAGAGATATTAGTGTGTGAAAGCAGTCCTTCACATAGCCTGTTGGGAACACAAAGTTTCTTTTCAGATGCAAACTCCACTTCATACATATATATGGGGAAGTACTATCTCCAACTCGGTTTTACAGTTAAAATTGCAGGAACTTCAAACCGGCACTAGGAAACAGACTGAGAATCCAGAGTAAAAGTTTCTCCTGCAACCCGTTCCATTTGTGCTAGATGAACGAACGTCTCTCCACATGCTCAGTCCTGAGAGATAATTGTGCGTGAAATCCGTCCTTCACCTATCTTGTTGGGAACAGAAAGTTCCTTTTCAGTTGCAAACTCCCCTCCATACATATTTATGGTGAGGTACCAGCTCCAAGTCGGTTTTACTGGGAAAACTGCAGGAACTTCAAACCGGCACTAGAAAACAGACTGAGTATCCAGAGTAAAAGTTTCTCCTGCAAACCTTTCCCTTTGTGCTAGATGAACGAACGAATCTCCACATGCTCAGTTCTGAGAGATAAGTGTGTGTGAAAGCCGTCCTTCACCTATCTTGTTGGGAACACAAAGTTTCTTTTCAGTTGCTAACTCCACTCCATACATATGTATGGGGAGGTACTAGCTCCAACTCGGTTTTACAGTGAAAACTGCAGGAACTTCAAACCAGCACTAGGAAACAGACTGAGAAACCGGAGTAAAAGTTTCTCCTGCAACCCGTTCCCTTGGTGCTAGATTAACGAACGTTTCTCCACATACTCAGATCTGAGAGATAAGTGAGTGTGAAAGCCATCATTCACCTAATTTGTTGAGAACACAAAGATTCTTTTCACTTGCAAACTCCACTCCATACATATATATGGGGAGTTACTAACTCCAACTCTGTTTTACAGTGAAAACTGCAGGAACTTCAAACCGGCACTAGGAAACAGACTGAGAAACCAGAGTAAAAGTTTCTCCTGCAACCCGTTCCATTTGTGCTAGATGAACGAACGTCTCTCCACATTCTCTGTTCTGAGAGATATGTGTGTGCGAAAGCCGTACTTCACCTAACTTGTTGGGAACACAAAGTTTCTTTTCACTTGCAAACTCTACTCCATACATATATATGGGGAGGTACTAGCTCCAACACGGTTTTGCAGTGAAAACTGGAGGAACTTCAAACCGGCACAAGGAAACAGACTGAGAAACCAGAGTAAAAGTTTCTCCTGCAACCCGTTCCATTTGTGCTATATGAACGAACGTCTCTCCACATGCTCAGTTCTGAGAGATAATTGTGTGTGAAAGCCGTTCTTCACATATCTTGTTGGGAACACAAAGTTTCTTTTCAGTTGCTAAATCCAATCCATACATATATATGGGGAGGTACTTGCTCCAACTCGGTTTTACAGTGAAAACTGCAGGAACTTCAAACCGGCACTAGGAAACAGACTGAGAAACCAGAGTAAAGTTTCTTCTGCAATCCGTTTCCTTGTTGCTAGATGAACGAAAGTTTCTCCACATGCTCAGTTCTGAGAGATAAGTGTGTGTGAAAGCCGTCCTTCACATAGCTTGATGGAAACACAAAGATTCTTTTCAGTTGCAAACTCCACTCCATACATATATATAGGTAGGTACTAGCTCCAACTCTGTTTTACAGTGAAAACTGCAGGAACTTCAAACCGGCACTAGGAAACAGACTGAGAATCCAGAGTAAAAGTTTCTCCTTCAACCCGTTCCCTTGGTGCTAGATGAAAGAACGTCCCTCCACATGCTCAGTTCTGTGAGATAACTGTGTGTGAAAGACGTCCTTCATCTAGCTTGTTGGGAAAACAAAATTTCTTTTCAGATGCAAACCCCAATCCATACATATATATATGGGGAGATACTAGCTCCAACTCGGTTTTACAGTGAAAACTGCAGGAACTTCAAACCGGCACTAGGAAACAGACTGAGAATTCAAAGTTTCTCCTGCAACCCGTTCCCTTTGTGCTAGATGAACGAACGTCTCTCCACATGTTCAGTTCTGAGAAATAATTGTGTGTGAAAGCCGCCCTTCACCAAGCTTGTTGGGAACACAAAGTTTCTTTTCAGTTGCAAACTCCATTCCATACATATATATGGGTAGGTAATAGCTCCAACTCGGATTTACACAGAAAACTCCAGGAACTTCAAACCGGCACTAGGAAACAGAATGAGAACCCAGAGTAAAAGTTTCTCCTGCAACCCGTTCCCTTTGTGCTTGATGAACGAACATCTCTCCACATGCTCAGTTCTGAGAGATAAGTGTTTGTGAAAGCCGTCCTTCACCTATCTTCTTGGGAACACAACGTTTCTTTTCAGTTTGAAACACCACTCCATACATATATATGGGGAGGTACTAGTTCCAACTCGGTTTTACAGTGAAAACTGCAGGAACATCAAACCGTCTGTAGGAAACCGACTGAGATACCAGAGTAAAAGTTTCTCCTGCAAACCGTTCCCTTTGTGCTAGATGAACGAACGTCTCTCCACATGCTCATTTCTGAGGGATAAGTTTGTGTGAAAGCCGTCCTTCAGCTATCTTGTTGGGAACACAAAATTTCTTTTCAGTTGCAAACTCCCCTCCATACATATATATGGGGAGGTGCAAGCTCAAACTCGCTGTTACAGTGAAAACTGCAGGAACTTCAAACAGGCACTAGGAAACAGACTGAGAATCCAGATTAAAAATTTCTCCTGCAACCCGTTCCCTTTGTGCTAGATGAACAAACGTATCTCCACATGCTCAGTTCTGAGAGATAAATGTGTGTGAAAGCGGTCCTTCACCTAGCTTGTTGGGAACACAAAGTTCCTTTTCATTTGCAAACACCTCTCCATATATATATATGGGGAGGTACTAGATCCAAATCTGTTTTACAGTGAAAACTGCAGGAAATTCAAACCGGCAGTACGAAACAGACTGAGAAACCAGATTAAAATTTCCCATGCAACCCGTTCCTTTTGTGCTAAATGAACGAACGTCTCTCCACATGCTAAGTTCTGAGAGATAAGTGTGTGCGAAATCCGTCCTTCACCTAGCTTGTTGAGAACAAAAAGTTTCATTTCACTTGCAAACTCCACTCCATACATATATATGGGGAGGTACTAACTTCAACCCTGTTTTACAGTGAAAACTGCAGGAACTTCAAACCGGCACTAGGAAACAGATTGAGAAACCAGAGTAAAAGTTTCTCATGCAACCCGTTCCATTTGTGCTAGATGAACGAAAGTCTCTCCACATTCTCAGTTCTGAGAGATAAGTGTGTGCGAAAGCCGTACTTCACCTAGCTTTTTGGGAACACAAAGTTTCTTTTCACTTGCAAACTACACTCCATACATATATATGGGGAGGTAGTAGCTCCAAATCGGTTTTACAGTGAAAACTGCAGGAACTTCATACCGGCACTAGGAAACAGACTGAGAAACCAGAGTAAAAGTTTCTCCTGCAACCCGTTCCCTTGTGCTAGATGAACGAACGTCTCTCCACATGCTCAGTTCTGAGATATGTGTGTGTGAAAGCCGTCCTTCACCTATCTTGTTGTGAACACAAATTTTCTTTTCAGTTGCTAACTCCACTACATACATATATATGTTGATGTACTAGCTCCAACTCGGTTTTACAGTGAAAACTGCAGGAACTTCAAACCAGCACTAGGAAACACACTGAGAATCCAGAGTAAAAGTTTCCCCTGCAAACCATTCCCCTTTTGCTAGATGAACGAACGTCTCTCCACATGCTCAGTTCTGAGAGAAAAGTGTGTTTGAAAGCCGTCCTTCACCTAGCTTGTTGAGAACACAAAGTTTCTTTTCACTTGCAAACTCCACTCCATACATATATATGGTTAGGTACCAGCTCCAACTCGGTTTTACAGTGAAAACTGCAGTAAATTCAAACCGGCACTAGGAAACAGACTGAGAAACCAGAGTAAAAGTTTCCCTTGCAACCCGTTCCCTTTGTGCTAGATGAACGAACGTCTCTCCACATGCTCAGTTCTGAGAGATAAGTGTGTGTGAAAGCCGTCCTTCAACTTGCTTGTTGGGAACACAAAGTTTCTTTTCAGTTTCAAACACCACTCCATACATATATATGGGGAGGTACTAGCCCTAACGCACTAGGATACAGACTGAGAAACCAGAGTAAAAGTTTCTCCTTTAACCCGATCCCTTTGAACTACATGAACGATCGTCTCTCCACATGCTCAGTTCTGAGAGTTTAGTGTGTGTGAAAGCCGTCCTTCAACTAGCTTGTTGGGAACAGAAAGTTCCTTTTCATTTGCCAACTCCCCTCCATAAATATATAAGGGGATTTAATAGCTCCAAATCGGTTTTACAGTGAAAACTGCAGGAACTTAAACCGGCACTAGGAAACAGAATGAGAATCCAGAGTAATAGATTCTCCTGCAACCCGTTCCATTTTTACTAGATGAACGAACATGTCTCCACATGCTCAGTTCTGAGAGATAAGTTTTTGTGAAAGCCGTCCTTCACCTATCTTATTGGGAAAACAAAGTTTCTTTTCAGTGGCTAACTCCACTCCATACATATATATGGGGAAGTACTAGCTCCAAAACGGGTTTACAGTGAAAACTGCAGGAACTTCAAACCGGCACTAGGAAACAGAATGAGAAACCAGAGTAAAAGTTTCCCCTGCAAACCGTTCCCCTTGTTCTAGATGAACGAACGTCTCTCCACATGCTCAGTTCTGTAGATAAATGTGTGTGAAAGCCGTCCTTCAAATATCTTGTTGGGAAAACAAAGTTCCTTTTCTGTTGCAAACTCCACTCCACACATATATATGGGGAGGTACTAGCTCCAACTCGGTTTTACAGTGAAAACTGCAGGAATATCAAACCGGCACTAGGAAACAGACTGAGAAACCAGAGTAAAAGTTTCTCCTTCAAAACGTTCCCATTGAACTAGATGAACGATCGTCTCTCCACATGCTCATTTCTCAGAGTTAAGTTTGTGTGAAAGCCGTCCTTCAACTAGCTTGTTGGGAACACAAAGTGTCTTTTCAGTTGCAAACTCCACTCCATATATATATATGGGGAGGAACTAGCTCCAACACGGCTTTACAGTGAAAACTGCAGGAACTTCAAACCGGCACTAGGAAACAGAATGAGAAACCAGAGTAAAAGTTTCCCTGCAAACCGTTCCCCTTATGCTAGATGAACGAACGTCTCTCCACATGCTCAGTTCTGAGAGATAAGTGTGTTTGAACGTCGTACTTCACCTAGCTTGTTGGGAAAACAAAGTTTCTTTTCACTTGCAAACTCCACTCCATACATATATATGGTTAGGTACTAGCTCCAACTCGGTTTTACAGTGAAAACTGCAGTAAATTCAAAACGGCACTAGGAAACAGACTGAGAAACCAGAGTAAAATTTCCCTTGCAACCCGTTCCCTTTGTGCTAGATGAACGAACGTCTCTCCACATGCTCAGATCTGAGAGAAAAGTGTGTGTGAAGTCCGTCCTTCACCTATCTTGTTGGGAACACAAAGTTTCTTTTCAGTTGCAATCTCCAGTCCATACATATATATGGGGAGGTAATAGCCCCAACTCGGTTTTACAGTGAAAAATGCAGGAACTTCAAACCGGCAGTAGGAAACAGATTAAGGTACCAGAGTAAAAGTTTCTCCTGCAACACGTTCCCTTGGTGCTAGATGAACGAACGTCTCTCCACATGCTCAGATCTGAGAGACAAGTGTGTGTGAAAGCCGTACTTCTCCTAGCTTGTTGGGAACACAAAGTTTCTTTTCAGTTGCAAACTCCACTCCATAAATATATATGGGGAGGTACTAGCTCCAAATCTTTTTAACAGTGAAAACCGCAGGAACTTCAAAACGGCACTAGGAATCAGACTGAGAAACCAGAGTAAAAGTTACTCCTGCAACCCGTTCCCTTGGTGCTAGATGAACGAACGTCTCTCCACATGCTCAGTTCTGAGAGATTAGTGTGTGTGAAAGCCGTCCTTCACCTAGCTTGTTGGGAACACAATGTTTCTTTTCAGTTGCAACTCCACTACATACATATATATGGGCAGGTACTAGCTCCAACTCGGTTTTACAGTGAAAACTGCAGGAACTTCTAAACGGCACTAGCAAACAGACTGAGAAACCAGAGTAAAAGTTTCTCCTGCAACCCGTTCCCTTGGTGCTAAATGAACGAACGTCTCTCCACATGCTCAGTTCTGAGAGATAAATGTGTGTCAAAGCCGTCCTTCACCTATCTTGTTGGGAAATCAAAGTTCCTTTTCAGTTGCAAACTCCACTCCATACATATATATGGGGAGGTACTAGCTCCAACTCGGTTTTACAGTGAAAACTGCAGGAACATCAAACCGGCACTAGGAAACAGACTAAGAAACCAGAGTAAATGTTTTCCTTCAAAACGTTTCCTTTGAACTAGATGAACGATCGTCTCTCCACATGCTAATTTCTGAGAGTTAAGTGTGTGTGAAAGCCGTACTTCAATTAGCTTGTTGGGAACACAAAGTTTCTTTTCAGTTGCAAACTCCACTCCATACATATATATGGGGCGGTACTAGCTCCAACACGGGTTTACAGTGAAAACTGCAGGAACTTCAAACCGGCACTAGGAAACAGAATGAGAAACCAGAGAAAAGTTTCCCCTGCAAACCGTTCCCCTTGTTCTAGATGAATGAACCTCTCTCCACATGCTCATTTCTGAGAGATAAGTGTGTTTGAAAGCCGTCCTTCACCTAGCTTGTTGGGAACACAAAGTTTCTTTTCACTTGCAAACACCACTCCATACATATATATGGGCAGGTACTAGCTCCAACTCGGTTTTACAGTGAAAACTGCAGGAACTTCCAACCGGCACTAGGAAACAGACTGAGAATTCAAAGTTTCCCCTGCAACCCGTTCCCTTTGTGCTAGATGAACGAACGTCTCTTCACATGCTCAGTTATGAGCAATAATTGGGTGTGAAAGCCGCACTTCACCTAGCTTGTTGGGAACACAAAGTTTCTTCTCAGTTGCAAACTCCACTCCATACATATATATGGGTAGGTACTAGCTCCAACTCGGATTTACAGTGAAAACTGCAGGAAATTCAAACCTGCACTAGGAAACAGACTGAGATTCCAGAGTAAAAGTTTCTGCGGCAACCCGTTCCGTTTGTGCTAGATGAACTAACGTCTCTCCACATGCTAATTTCTGAGAGATAAGTGTGTGTGAAAGCCGTCCTTCACCTAGCTTGTTGGGAACACAAAGTTTCTTTTCAGTTGCAAACAGCTCTCCATACATATATAGGGGGGGTACTAGTTCCAACTCGGTTTTACAGTGAAAACTGCAGGAACTTCAAACCGGCACTAGGAAACAGACTGAGAAACCAGAGTAAAAGTTTCTCCTGCAACCCGTTCCATTTGTGCTAGATGAACGAACGTCTCTCCACATTCTCTGTTCTGAGAGATATGTGTGTGCGAAAGCCGTACTTCACCTAACTTGTTGGGAACACAAAGTTTCTTTTCACTTGCAAACTCTACTCCATACATATATATGGGGAGGTACTAGCTCCAACACGGTTTTACAGTGAAAACTGGAGGAACTTCAAACCGGCACAAGGAAACAGACTGAGAAACCAGAGTAAAAGTTTCTCCTTTAAGCCGATCCCTTTGAACTACATGAATGATCGTCTCTCCACATGCACAGTTCTGAGAGTTAAGTGTGTGTGAAAGCCGTCCTTCACCTAGCTTGTTGGGAACAGAAAGTTTCTTTTCAGTTGCAAACTCCACTCCATAAATATATATGGGAAGGTACTAGCTCCAAATCGGTTTTAAAGGGAAAACTGCAGGAACTTAAACCGGCACTAGGAAACAGACTGAGTATCCTGAGTAATAGATTCACCTGCAACCCGTTCCCTTTTTGCTAGATGAACGAACGTCTCTCCACATGCTCAGTTCTGAGAGATAAGTGTGTTTGAACGCCGTCCTTCACCTAGCTTGTTGGAAACACAAAGTTTCTTTTCACTTGCAAACTCCACTCCATATATATATATGGTTAGGTACTAGCTCCAACTCGGTTTTACAGTGAAAACTGCAGTAAATTCAAACCGGCACTAGGAAACAGACTGAGAAACCAGAGTAAAAGTTTCCCTTGCAAACCTTTCCCTTTGTGCTAGATGAACGAACGTCTCTCCACATGCTCAGATCTGAGAGAAAAGTGTGTGTGAAATCCGTCCTTCACCTATCTTGTAGGGAACACAAAGTTTCTTATCAGTTGCAAACTCCACTCCATACATATATATGGGGAGGTACTAGCTCCAACTCGGTTTTACAGTGAAAACTGCAGGAACATCAAACCGGCACTAGGAAACAGACTAAGAAACCAGAGTAAATGTTTTCCTTCAAAACGTTTCCTTTGAACTAGATGAACGATCGTCTCTCCACATGCTAATTTCTGAGAGTTAAGTGTGTGTGAAAGCCGTACTTCAATTAGCTTGTTGGGAACACAAAGTTTCTTTTCAGTTGCAAAATCCACTCCATACATATATATGGGGCGGTACTAGCTCCAACACGGGTTTACAGTGAAAACTGCAGGAACTTCAAACCGGCACTAGGAAACAGAATGAGAAACCAGAGAAAAGTTTCCCCTGCAAACCGTTCCCCTTGTTCTAGATGAACGAACCTCTCTCCACATGCTCATTTCTGAGAGATAAGTGTGTTTGAAAGCCGTCCTTCACCTAGCTTGTTGGGAACACAAAGTTTCTTTTCACTTGCAAACACCACTCCATACATATATATGGTTAGGTACTAGATCCAAGTCGGTTTTACAGTGAAAACTGCAGTTAATTCAAACCGGCACTAAGAAACAGACTGAGAAACCAGAGTAAAAGTTTCCCTTGCAACCGGTTCCCTTTGTGCTAGATGAACGAACGTCTCTCCACATGCTAAGATCTGAGAGAAAAGTGTGTGTGAAATCCTTCCTTCACCTATCTTGTTGGGAACACAAAGTTTCTTTTCAGTTGCAAACTCCACTCCATACATATATATGGGGAGGTACTAGCTCCAACTCGGTTTTACAGTGAAAACAGCAGGAACTTCAAACCGGCAGTAGGAAACAGCTTAAGAAACCAGAGTAAAAGTTTCTCCTGCAACACGTTCCCTTGGTGCTAGATGAACGAACGTCTCTCCACATGCTCAGATCTGAGAGACAAGTGTGTGTGAAAGCCATCCTTCACCTAGCTTGTTGGGAACACAAAGTTACTTTTCAGTTGCAAACTCCACTCCATACATATATATGGGGAAGTACTAGCTCCAAATCGGTTTTACAGTGAAAACTGCAGGAACTTCTAAACGGCACTAGCAAGCAGACTGAGAATCCAGTGTAAAAGTTTCTCCGGCAACCTGTTCCCTTTGTGCTAGATGAACGAACGTCTCTCCAGATGCTCAGTTCTGAGAGATAAGTGTGTGTGAAAGCCGTCCTTCACCTAGCTTGTTCGGAACACAAAGTTTCTTTTCAGTTGCAAACTCCACTCCATACATAAATATGGGGAGGTACTAGCTCCAAATCGGTTTTACAGTGAAAACTGCAGGAACTTCATACCAGCACTAGGAAACAGACTGAGAAACCAGAGTAAAAGTTTCTCCTGCAACCAGTTCCCTTGGTGCTAAATGAACGAACGTCTCTCCACATGCTCAGTTCTGAGAAATAAATGTGTGTGAAAGCCGTACTTCACCTATCTTGTTGGTTAAACAAAGTTCCTTTTCAGTTGCAAACTCCACTCCATACATATATATGGGGAGGTACTAGCTCCAACTCGGTTTTACAGTGAAAACTCAGGAATGTCAAACCGGCACTAGGAAACAGACTGAGAAACCAGAGTAAAAGTTTCTCCTCCAAAACGTTTCCTTTGATCTAGATGAACGATCGTCTCTCCACATGCTCATTTCTGAGAGTTAAGTGTGTGTGAAAGCCGTCCTTCACCTAGCTTGTTGGGAACACAAAGTTTCTTTTCACTTGCAAACTCCACTCCATACATATATATGGTTAGGTACTAGCTCCAAATCGGTTTTACAGGGAAAACTGCAGTAAATTCCAACCGGCACTAGGAAACAGACTGAGAAACCAGAGTAAAAGTTTCCCTTGCAATCCGTTCCCTTTGTGCTAGATGAACGAACGTCTCTCCACATGCTCAGATCTGAGAGATAAGTGTGTGTGAAATCCGTCCTTCACCTATCTTGTTGGGAACACAAAGTTTCTTTTCAGTTGCAAACTCCACTCTATACATATATATGAGGAGGTACTAGCTCCAACTCGCTTTTACAGTGAAAATTGCAGAAATTTCCAAACGGCACTAGGAAACAGACTGAGAATCCAAAAAATAAGTTGCTCCTGCAACCCGTTCCCTTTGTGCTAGATGAACGAACGTCTCTCCATATGCTCAGTTCTGAGAGATAAGTGTGTGTGAAAGCCGTCCTTCACCTAGCTTCTTGGGAACACAAAGTTTCTTTTCAGTTTCAAACACCACTCCATACATATATATGGGGAGGTACTAGCTCTAACTCGGTTTTACAGTGAAAACTGCAGGAACATCAAACTGGCACTAGGAAACAGACTGAGAAACCAGAGTAAAAGTTTCTCCTTCAAGCCGATCCCTTTGAACTACATGAATGATCGTCTCTCCACATGCACAGTTCTGAGAGTTAAGTGTGTGTGAAAGCCGTCCTTCACCTAGCTTGTTGGGAACAGAAAGTTTCTTTTCAGTTGCAAACTCCACTCCATAAATATATATGGGGAGGTACTAGCTCCAAATCGGTTTTACAGGGAAAACTGCAGGAACTTAAACCGGCACTAGGAAACAGACTGAGAATCCTGAGTAATAGATTCTCCTGCAAACCGTTCCCTTTTTGCTAGATGAACGAACGTCTCTCCACATGCTCAGTTCTGAGAGATAAGTGTGTTTGAACGCCGTCATTCACCTAGCTTGTTGGAAACACAAAGTTTCTTTTCACTTGCAAACTCCACTCCATATATATATATGGTTAGGTACTAGCTCCAACTCGGTTTTACAGTGAAAACTGCAGTAAATTCAAACCGGCACTAGGAAACAGACTGAGAAACCAGAGTAAAAGTTTCCCTTGCAACACTTTCCCTTTGTGCTAGATGAACGAACGTCTCTCCACATGCTCAGATCTGAGAGAAAAGTGTGTGTGAAATCCGTCCTTCACCTATCTTGTTGGGAACACAAAGTTTCTTATCAGTTGCAAACTCCACTCCATACATATATATGGGGAGGTACTAGCCCCAACTCGGTTTTACAGTGAAAACTGCAGGAACTTCAAACCGGCAGTAGGAAACAGATTAAGAAACCAGAGTAAAAGTTTCTCCTGCAACACGTTCCCTTGGTGCTAGATGAACGAACGTCTCTCCACATGCTCAGATCTGAGAGACAAGTTTGTGTGAAAGCCGTCCTTCACCTAGCTTGTTGGGAACAAAAAGTTTCTTTTCAGTTGCAAACTCCACTCCATACATATATATGGGGCGGTACTAGCTCCAACACGGGTTTACAGTGAAAACTGCAGGAACTTCAAACCGGCACTAGGAAACAGAATGAGAAACCAGAGTAAAAGTTTCCCCTGCAAACCGTTCCTCTTGTGCTAGATGAACGAACGACTCTCCACATGCTCAGTTCTGAGAGATTAGTGTGTTTGAAAGCCGTCCTTCACTTAGCTTGTTGGGAACACAAAGTTTCTTTTCACTTGCAAACTCCACTCCATACATATATATGGTTAGGTACTAGCTCCAAATCATTTTAACAGTGAAAACTGCAGGAACTTCAAACAGGCACTAGGAATCAGACTGAGAAACCAGAGTAAAAGTTTCTCATGCAACCCGTTCCCTTGGTGCTAGATGAACGAACGTCTCTCCACATGCTCAGTTCTGAGAGATAAGTGTGTGTGAAAGCTGTCCTTCACCTAGCTTGTTGGGAACAGAAAGTTTCTTTTCAGTTGCAAACTCCACTCCATACATATATATGGGGAGGTACTAGCTCCAACTCGGTTTTACAGTGAAAACTGCAAGAACTTCTAAACGGCACTAGCAAACAGACTGAGAATCCAGTGTAAAAGTTTCTCCTGCAACCTGTTCCATTTGTGCTATTTGAACGAACGTCTCTCCACATGCTCAGTTCTGAGAGATAAGTGTGTGTGAAAGCCGTCCTTCACCTAGCTTGTTGGGAACACAAAGTTCATTTTCAGTTGCAAAATCCACTCCATACATATATATGGGGAGCTACTATCTCCAACTCGGTTTTACAGTGAAAACTGCAGGAACTTCTAAACGGCACTAGCAAACAGACTGAGAATTCAGTGTAAAAGTTTCTCCGGCAACCTGTTCCCTTTGTTCTAGATGAACGAACGTTTCTCCACATGCTCAGTTCTGAGAGATAAGTGTGTGTGAAAGCCGTCCTTCACCTACCTTGTTGGGAACACAAAGTTTCTTTTCAGTTGCAAACTCCACTCCATACATAAATATGGGAAGGTACTAGCTCCAAATCGGTTTTACAGTGAAAACTGCAGGAACTTCATACCAGCACTAGGAAACTGACTGAGAAACCAGAGTAAAAGTTTCTCCTGCAACCCGTTCCCTTGGTGCTAAATGAACGAACGTCTCTCCACATGCTCAGTTCTGAGAGATAAATGTGTGTGAAAGCCGTCCTTCACCTATCTTGTTGGGAAAACAAAGTTCCTTTTCAATTGGAAACTCCACACCATACATATATATGGGGAGGTAATAGCTCCAAGTCGGTTTTACAGTGAAAACTGCAGGAACTTCAAACCGGCACTAGGAAACAGAATGAGAAACCAAAATAAAAGTTTCCCCTGCAAAACTTTCCCCTTGTGCTAGAAGAACGAACGTTTCTCCAAATGCTCAGTTCTGAGAGATAATTGTGTGTGAAAGCCGTCCTTCACCTAGCTTGTTGGGAACACAAAGATTCTTTTCAGCTGCAAACTCCACTCCATACATAAATATGGGTAGGTACTAACTCCAAATCGGATTTACAGTGAAAACTGCAGGAAATTCATACCGGCACTAGGAAACAGACTGAGAAACAAGAGTAAAAGTTTTTCTTGCAAACCGTTCCCTTTGTGCTAGATGAACGAAAGTTTTTCCACATGCTCAGTTCTGAGAGATAAGTGTGTGAGAAAGCCGACCTTCAAATATCTTGTTGAAAATACAAAGTTTCTTTTCAGTTGCAAACTCCACTCCATACATATATATGGGGAGGTACTAGCTCCAACTCGGTTTTACAGTGAAAACTGCAGGAACTTCAAACCGGCACTAGGAAACAGATTGAGAAACCAGAGTAAAAGTTTCTCCTGCAACACGTTCCCTTTGTGCTAGATGAACGAACGTCTCTCCACATGCTCAGATCTGAGAGAAAATTGTGTGTGAAAGCCGTACTTCACCTAGCTTGTTGGGAACACAAAGTTTCTTTTCATTTGCAAACCCCACTCCATACATATATATGGGGAGGAACTAGCTCCAAATCATTTTAACAATGAAAACTGCAGGAACTTCAAACAGGCACTAGGAATCAGACTGAGAAACCAGAGTAAAAGTTTCTCATGCAACCCGTTCCCTTGGTGCTAGATGAACGACCGTCTCTCCACATGCTCAGTTCTGAGAGATAAGTGTGTGTGAAAGCCGTCCTTCACCTAGCTTGTTGGGAACTCAAAGTTTCTTTTCAGTTGCAAACTCCACTCCATACATATATATGGGGAGGTACTAGCTCCAACTCGGTTTTACAGTGAAAACTGCAGGAACTTCTAAACGGCACTAGCAAAAAGACTGAGAATCCAGTGTAAAAGTTTCTCCTGCAACCTGTTCCCTTTGTTCTAGTTGAACGAACGTCTCTCCACATGCTCAGTTCTGAGAGATAAGTGTGTGTGAAAGCCGTCCTTCACCTAGCTTGTTGGGAACACAAAGTATCTTTTCAGTTGCAAACTACACTCCATACATATATATGGGGAGGTACTAGCTCCAACCCGGGTTTACAGTGAAAACTGCAGGAACTTCAAACCGGCACTAGGAAACAGACTGAGAAACCAGAGTAAGAGTTTCTCATGCAACCCGTTCCCTTGGTGCTAGATGAACGAACGTCTCTCCACATGCTCAGTTCTGAGAGATAAGTGTGTGTGAAAGCCGTCCTTCACCTATCTTGTTGGGAACACAAAGTTCCTTTTCAGTTGCAAAATCCACTCCATACATATATATGGGGAGGTACTATCTCCAACTCGGTTTTACAGTGAAAACTGCAGGAACTTCTAAACGGCACTAGCAAACAGACTGAGAATCCAGTGTAAAAGTTTCTCCGGCAACCTGTTCCTTTTGTGCTAGATGAAAGAACGTTTCTCCACATGCTCAGTTCTGAGAGATAAGTGTGTGTGAAAGCCGACCTTCACCTACCTTGTTGGGAACACAAAGTTTCTTTTCAGTTGCAAACTCCACTCCATACATAAATATGGGAAGGTACTAGCTCCAAATCGATTTTACAGTGAAAACTGCAGGAACTTCATACCAGCACTAGGAAACAGACTGAGAAACCAGAGTAAAAGTTTCTCCTGCAACCCGTTCCCTTGGTGCTAAATGAACGAACGTCTCTCCACATGCTCAGTTCTGAGAGATAAATGTGTGTGAAAGCCTTCCTTCAACTATCTTGTTGGGAAAACAAAGTTCCTTTTCAATTGGAAACTCCACACCATACATATATATGGGGAGGTACTAGCTCCAACTCGGTTTTACAGTGAAAACTGCAGGAACTTCAAACCGGCACTAGGAAACAGAATGAGAAACCAAAATAAAAGTTTCCCCTGCAAAACTTTCCCCTTGTGCTAGATGAACGAACGTTTCTCCAAATGCTCAGTTCTGAGAGATAAGTGTGTGTGAAAGCCGTCCTTCACCTAGCTTGTTGGGAACACAAAGATTCTTTTCAGCTGCAAACTCCACTCCATACATATATATGGGGAGGTACTAGCTCCAAATCGGATTTACAGTGAAAACTGCAGGAAATTCATACCGGCACTAGGAAACAGACTGAGAAACAAGAGTAAAAGTTTTCCCTGCAAACCGTTCCCTTTGTGCTAGATGAACGAAAGTTTTTCCACATGCTCAGTTCTGAGAGATAAGTGTGTGAGAAAGCCGACCTTCAAATATCTTGTTGGAAATACAAAGATTCTTTTCAGTTGCAAACTCCACTCCATACATATATATGGGGAGGTAATAGATCCAAATCATTTTAACAGTGAAAACTGCAGGAACTTCAAACAGGCACTAGGAATCATACTGAGAATCCAGAGTAAAAGTTTCTCATGCAACCCGTTCCCTTGGTGCTAGATGAACGAACGTCTCTCCACATGCTCAGTTCTGAGAGATAAGTGTGTGTCAAAGCCGTCCTTCACCTAGCTTGTTGGGAACTCAAAGTTTCTTTTCAGTTGCAAACTCCACTCCATACATATATATGGGGAGGTACTAGCTCCAACTCGGCTTTACAGTGAAACCTGCAGGAACTTCAAACCGGCACTAGTAAACAGACTGAGAAACCAGAGTAAAAATTTCTTCTGCAACCCGTTCCCTTGGTGCTAGATGAAAGAACGTCTCTCCACATGCTCAGATCTGAGAGATAAGTGTCTGTGAAAGCCGTCCTTCACCTAGCTTGTTGGGAACACAAAGTTTCTTTTCACTTGCAAACTCCACTCCATACATATATATGGTTAGGTACTAGCTCCAACTATGTTTTACAATGAAAACTGCAGTAAATTCAAACCGGCAATAGGAAACAGACTGAGAAACCAGAGTAAAATTTTCTCTTGCAACACGTTCCATTTGTGCTAGATGAATGAAAGTCTCTCCACATGCTCAGTTCTGAGATAAAATTGTGTGTGATAGCCGTCCTTAACCTAGCTTGTTGTGAACACAAAGTTTCTTTTCAGTTACAAACTCCACTCCATACATAAATATGGGGAGGTACTAGCTCCAAATCGGTTTTACAGTGAAAACTGCAGGAACTTCATACCAGCACTAGGAAACAGACTGAGAAACGAGAGTAAAAGTTTCTCCTGCAACCCGTTCCCTTGGTGCTAAATAAACGAACGTCTCTCCACATGCTCAGTTCTGAGAGGTATATGTGTGTGAAAGCCGTCCTTCACCTATCTTGTTGGGAAAACAAAGTTCCTTTTCAGTTGCAAACTCCACTCCATACATATATATGGGGAGGTACCAGCTCCAACTCGGTTTTACAGTGAAAACTGCAGGAACTTCAAACCGGCACTAGGAAACAGAATGAGAAACCAGAGTAAAAGTTTCCCCTGCAAACCGTTCCCATTGTGCTAGATGAACGAACGTCTCTCCACATGCTCAGTTCTGAGAGATAAGTGTGTGTGAAAGCCGTCCTTCACCTACCTTGTTGGGAACACAAAGTTTCTTTTCAGTTGCAAACTCCACTCCATACATAAATATGGGAAGGTACTAGCTCCAAATCGGTTTTATGGTGAAAACTGCAGGAACTTCATACCAGCACTAGGAAACAGACTGAGAAACCAGAGTAAAAGTTTCTCCTGCAACCCGTTCCCTTGGTGCTAAATGAACGAACGTCTCTCCACATGCTCAGTTCTGAGAGATAAATGTGTGTGAAAGCCGCCCTTCACCTATCTTGTTGGGAAAACAAAGTTCCTTTTCAATTGGAAACTCCACACCATACATATATATGGGGAGGTACTAGCTCCAACTCGGTTTTACAGTGAAAACTGCAGGAACTTCAAACCGGCACTAGGAAACAGAATGAGAAACCAAAATAAAAGTTTCCCCTGCAAAACTTTCCCCTTGTGCTAGATGAACGAACGTTTCTCCAAATGCTCAGTTCTGAGAGATAAGTGTGTGTGAAAGCCGTCCTTCACTTAGCTTGTTGGGAACACAAAGATTCTTTTCAGCTGCAAACTCCACTCCATACATAAATATGGGTAGGTACTAGCTCCAAATCGGATTTACAGTGAAAACTGCAGGAAATTCATACCGGCACTAGGAAACAGACTGAGAAACAAGAGTAAAAGTTTTCCCTGCAAACCGTTCCCTTTGTGCTAGATGAACGAAAGTTTTTCCACATGCTCAGTCCTGAGAAATAAGTGTGTGAGAAAGCCGACCTTCAAATATCTTGTTGGAAATACAAAGTTTCTTTTCAGTTGCAAACTCCACTCCATACATATATATGGGGAGGTACTAGCTCCAACTCGGTTTTACAGTGAAAACTGCAGGAACTTCAAACCGGCACTAGGAAACAGATTGAGAAACCAGAGTAAAAGTTTCTCCTGCAACACGTTCCCTTTGTGCTAGATGAACGAACGTCTCTCCACATGCTCAGATCTGAGAGACAATTGTGTGTGAAAGCCGTACTTCACCTAGCTTGTTGGGAACACAAAGTTTCTTTTCATTTGCAAACTCCACTCCATACATATATATGGGGAGGTACTAGCTCCAAATCATTTTAACAGTGAAAACTGCAGGAACTTCAAACAGGCACTAGGAATCAGACTGAGAAACCAGAGTAAAAGTTTCTCATGCAACCCGTTCCCTTGGTGCTAGATGAACGACCGTCTCTCCACATGATCAGTTCTGAGAGATAAGTGTGTGTGAAAGCCGTCCTTCACCTAGCTTGTTGGGAACTCAAAGTTTCTTTTCACTTGCAAACTCCAATCCATACATATATATGGGGAGGTACTAGCTCCAACTCGGTTTTACAGTGAAAACTGCAGGAACTTCTAAACGGCACTAGCAAACAGACTGAGAATCCAGTGTAAAAGTTTCTCCTGCAACCTGTTCCCTTTGTGCTAGTTGAACGAACGTCTCTCCACATGCTCAGTTCTGAGAGATAAGTGTGTGTGAATGCCGTCCTTCACCTAGCTTGTTGGGAACACAAAGTTTCTTTTCAGTTGCAAACTACACTCCATACATATATATATGGAGGTACTAGCTCCAACTCGGGTTTACAGTGAAAACTGCAGGAACTTCATACCAGCACTAGGAAACAGACTGAGAAACCAGAGTAAAAGTTTCTCCTGCAACCCGTTCCCTTGGTGCTAAATGAACGAACGTCTCTCCACATGCTAAGTTCTGAGAGATAAATGTGTGTGAAAGCCTTCCTTCACCTATCTTGTTGGGAAAACAAAGTTCCTTTTCATTTGGAAACTCCACTCCATACATATATTCGGGGAGGTACTAGCTCCAAATCGGTTTTACAGTGAAAACTGCAGGAACTTCAAACCGGCACTAGGAAACAGAATGAGAAACCAAAATAAAAGTTTCCCCTGCAAAACTTTCCCCTTGTGCTAGATGAACGAACGTTTCTCCAAATGCTCAGTTCTGAGAGATAAGTGTGTATGAAAGCCTTCCTTCACTTAGCTTGTTGGGAACACAAAGATTCTTTTCAGCTGCAAACTCCACTCCTTACATAAATATGGGTAGGTACTAGCTCCAAATCGGATTTACAGTGAAAACTGCAGGAAATTCATACCGGCACTAGGAAACAGACTGAGAAACAAGAGTAAAAGTTTTCCTGCAAACCGTTCCCTTTGTGCTAGATGAACGAAAGTTTTTCCACATGCTCAGTTCTGAGAGATAAGTGTGTGTGAAAGCCGTCCTTCACCTAGCTTGTTGGGAACTCAAAGTTTCTTTTCAGTTGCAAACTCCACTCCATACATATATATGGGGAGGTACTAGCTCCAACTCGGTTTTACAGTGAAAACTGCAGGAACTTCTTAACGGCACTACAAACAGACTTAGAATCCAGTGTAAAAGTTTCACCGGCAACCTGTTCCCTTTGTGCTAGATGAACGAACGTTTCTCCACATGCTCAGTTCTGAGAGATAAGTGTGTTTGAACGCCGTCTTCACCTAGATTGTTGGGAACACAAAGTATCTTTTCAGTTGCAAACTACACTCCATACATATATATGGGGAGGTACTAGCTCCAACTCGGTTTTACAGTGAAACCTGCAGGAACTTCAAACCGGCACTAGTAAACAGACTGAGAAACCAGAGTAAAAATTTCTCCTGCAACCCGTTCCCTTGGTGCTAGATGAAAGAACGTCTCTCCACATGCTCAGATCTGAGAGATAAGTGTCTGTGAAAGCCGTCCTTCACCTAGCTTGTTGGGAACACAAAGTTTCTTTTCACTTGCAAACTCCACTCCAAACATATATATGGTTAGGTACTAGCTCCAACTAGGTTTTACAATGAAAACTGCAGTAAATTCAAACCGGCAATAGGAAACAGACTGAGAAACCAGAGTAAAATTTTCTCTTGCAACACGTTCCATTTGTGCTAGATGAATGAACGTCTCTCCACATGCTCAGTTCTGAGATAAAATTGTGTGTGATAGCCGTCCTTCACCTAGCTTGTTGTGAACACAAAGTTTCTTTTCAGTTACAAACTCCACTCCATACATAAATATGGGTAGGTACTAGCTCCAAATCGGTTTTACAGTGAAAACTGCAGGAACTTCATACCAGCACTAGGAAACAGACTGAGAAACGAGAGTAAAAGTTTCTCCTGCAACCCGTTCCTTTGGTGCTAAATAAACGAAAGTCTCTCCACATGCTCAGTTCTGAGAGATATATGTGTGTGAAAGCCGTCCTTCACCTATCTTGTTGGGAAAACAAAGTTCCTTTTCATTTGCAAACTCCACTCCATACATATATATGGGGAGGTACCAGCTCCAACTCGGTTTTACAGTGAAAACTGCAGCAAATTCAAACCGGCACTACGAAACAGAATGAGAAACCAGAGTAAAAGTTTCCCCTGCAAACCGTTCCCCTTGTGCTAGATGAACGAACGTCTCTCCACATGCTCAGTTCTGAGAGATAAGTGTGTTTGAAAGCCGTCCTTCACCTAGCTTGTTGGGAACACAAAGTTAATATTCACTTGCAAACTCCACTCCATACATATATATGGTTAGGTACTAGCTCCAACTCGGTTTTACAGTGAAAACTGCAGGAACTTCAAACCGGCACTAGGAAACAGATTGAGAAACCAGAGTAAAAGTTTCACCTGCAACACGTTCCCTTATGCTAGATGAACGAACGTCTTTCCACATGCTCAGATCTGAGAGACAAGTGTGTGTGAAAGCCGTAGTTCACCTAGCTTTTTGGGAACACAAAGTTTCTTTTCAGTTGCAAACTCCACTCCATACATAAATATGGGGAGGTACTAGCTCCAAATCGTTTTAACAGTGAAAACTGCAGGAACTTCAAACAGGCACTAGGAATCAGACTGAGAAACCAGAGTAAAAGTTTCTCATGCAACCCTTTCCCTTGGTGCTAGATGAATGAACGTCTCTCCACATGCTCAGTTCTGAGAGATAAGTGTGTGTGAAAGCCGTCCTTCACCTAGCTTGTTGGGAACACAAAGTTTCTTTTCAGTTGCAAACTCCACTCCATACATATATATGGGGAGTTACTAGCTCCAACTCGATTTTACAGTGAAAACTGCAGGAACTTCTAAACGGCTCTAGCAAACAGACTGAGAATCCAGTGTAAAAGTTTCTCCTGCAACCTGTTCCCTTTGTGCTAGATGAACGAACGTCTCACCACATGCTCAGTTCTGAGAGATAAGTGTGTGTGAAAGCCGTCCTTCACCTAGCTTGTTGGGAACACAAAGTTTCTTTTCAGTTGCAAACTCCACTTCATACATATATATGGGGAGGTACTAGCTCCAACGCAGGTTTACAGTGAAAACTGCAGGATCTTCAAACCGGCACTAGGAAACAAACTGAGAAACCAGAGTAAAAGTTTCCCTGCAAACCGTTCCCCTTGTGCTAGATGAACGAACGTCTGTCCACATGCTCAGATCTGAGAGTTAAGTGTGTGTGAAAGCCGTCCTTCACCTAGCTTGTTGGGAACACAAAGTATCTTTTCAGTTGCAAACTCCACTCCATACATAAATATGGGAAGGTACTAGCTCCAAATCGGTTTTACAGTGAAAACTGCAGGAACTTCATACCAGCACTAGGAAACAGACTGAGAAACCAGAGTAAAAGTTTCTCCTGCAACCCGTTCCCTTGGTGCTAAATGAACGAACGTCTCTCCACATGCTCAGTTCTGAGAGATAAATGTGTGTGAAAGCCGTCCTTCACCTATCTTGTTGGGAAAACAAAGTTCCTTTTCAATTGGAAACTCCACACCATACCTATATATGGGGAGGTACTAGCTCCAACTCGGTTTTACAGTGAAAACTGCAGGAACTTCAAACCGGCACTAGGAAACAGAATGAGAAACCAAAATAAAAGTTTCCCCTGCAAAACTTTCCCCTTGTGCTAGATGAACGAACGTTTCTCCAAATGCTCAGTTCTGAGAGATAAGTGTGTGTGAAAGCCGTCCTTCACCTAGCTTGTTGGGAACACAAAGATTCTTTTCAGCTGCAAACTCCACTCCATACATAAATATGGGTAGGTACTAGCTCCAAATCGGATTTACAGTGAAAACTGCAGGAAATTCATACCGGCACTAGAAAACAGACTGAGAAACAAGAGTAAAAGATTTCCCTGCAAACCGTTCCCTTTGTGCTAGATGAACGAAAGTTTTTCCACATGCTCAGTTCTGAGAGATAAGTGTGTGAGAAAGCCTACCTTCAAATATCTTGTTGGAAATACAAAGTTTCTTTTCAGTTGCAAACTCCACTCCATACATATATATGGGGAGGTACTAGCTCCAACTCGGTTTTACAGTGAAAACTGCAGGAACTTCAAACCGGCACTAGGAAACAGATTGAGAAACCAGAGAAAAAGTTTCTCCTGCAACACGTTCCCTTTGTGCTAGTTGAACGAACGTCTCTCCACATGCTCAGATCTGAGAGACAATTGTGTTTGAAAGCCGTAATTCAACTAGCTTGTTGGGAACACAAAGTTTCTTTTCATTTGCAAACTCCACTCCATACATATATATGGGGAGGTACTATCTCCAAATCATTTTAACAGTGAAAACTGCAGGAACTTCAAACAGGCACTAGGAATCAGACTGAGAAACCAGAGTAAAAGTTTCTCATGCAACCCGTTCCCTTGGTGCTAGATGAACGACCGTCTCTCCACATGCTCAGTTCTGAGAGATAAGTGTGTGTGAAAGCCGTCCTTCACCTAGCTTGTTGGGAACTCAAAGTTCCTTTTCAGTTGCAAACTCCACTCCATACATATATATGGGGAGGTACTAGCTCCAACTCGGTTTTACAGTGAAAACTGCAGGAACTTCTAAACGGCACTAGCAAACAGACTGAGAATCCAGTGTAAAAGTTTCTCCTGCAACCTGTTCCCTTTGTGCTAGTTGAACGAACGTCTCTCCACATGCTCAGTTCTGAGAGATAAGTGTGTGTGAAAGCCGTCCTTCACCTAGCTTGTTGGGAACACAAAGTTTCTTTTCAGTTGCAAACTCCACTCCATACATAAATATGGGAAGGTAGTAGCTCCAAATCGGTTTTACAGTGAAAACTGCAGGAACTTCATACCAGCACTAGGAAACAGACTGAGAAACCAGAGTAAAAGTTTCTCCTGCAACCCGTTCCCTTGGTGCTAAATGAACGAACGTCTCTCCACATGCTCAGTTCTGAGAGATAAATGTGTGTGAAAGCCGTCCTTCACCTATCTTGTTGGGAAAACAAAGTTCCTTTTCAATTGGAAACTCCACTCCATACATATATATGGGGAGGTACTAGCTCCAACTCGGTTTTACAGTGAAAAATGCAGGAACTTCAAACCGGCACTAGGAAACAGAATGAGAAACCAAAATAAAAGTTTCCCCTGCAAAACTTTCCCCTTGTGCTAGATGAACGAACGTTTCTCCAAATGCTCAGTTCTGAGAGATAAGTGTGTGTGAAAGCCGTCCTTCACCTAGCTTGTTGGGAACACAAAGATTCTTTTCAGCTGCAAACTCCACTCCATACATAAATATGGGTAGGTACTAGCTCCAAATCGGATTTACAGTGAAAACTGCAGGAAATTCATACCGGCACTAGGAAACAGACTGAGAAACAAGAGTAAAAGTTTTTCCTGCAAACCGTTCCCTTTGTGCTAGATGAACGAAAGTTTTTCCACATGCTCAGTTCTGAGAGATAAGTGTGTGAGAAAGCCGACCTTCAAATGTCTTGTTGGAAATACAAAGTTTCTTTTCAGTTGCAAACTCCATTCCATATATGTATATATGGGGAGGTACTAGCTCCAACTCTGTTTTACAGTGAAAACTGCAGGAACTTCAAACCGGCACTAGGAAACAGATTGAGAAACCAGAGTAAAAGTTTCTCCTGCAACACGTTCCCTTTGTGCTAGATGAACGAACGTCTCTCCACATGCTCAGATCTGAGAGACAATTGTGTGTGAAAGCCGTACTTCACATAGCTTGTTGGGAACACAAAGTTTCTTTTAACTTGCAAACTCCACTCCATACATATATATGGGGAGGTAATAGCTCCAAATCATTTTAACAGTGAAAACTGCAGGAACTTCAAACAGGCACTAGGAATCAGACTGAGAAACCAGAGTAAAAGTTTCTCATGCAACCCGTTCCCTTGGTGCTAGATGAACGAACGTCTCTCCACATGCTAAGTTCTGAGAGATAAGTGTGTGTGAAAGCCGTCCTTCACCTAGCTTGTTGGGAACTCAAAGTTTCTTTTCAGTTGCAAACTCCAGTCCATACATATATATGGGGAGGTACTAGCTCCAACTCGGTTTTACAGTGAAAACTGCAGGAACTTCTAAACGGCACTAGCAAACAGACTGAGAATCCAGTGTAAAAGTTTCTCCGGCAACCTGTTCCCTTTGTGCTTGTTGAACGAACTTCTCTCCACATGCTCAGTTCTGAGAGAAAAGTGTGTGTGAAAGCCGTCCTTCACCTAGCTTGTTGGGAACACAAAGTATCTTTTCAGTTGCAAACTACACTCCATACATATATATGGGGAGGTACTAGCTCCAACTCGGGTTTACAGTGAAAACTGCAGGAACTTCAAACCGGCACTAGGAAACAGACTGAGAAACCAGAGTAAAAGTTTCTCATGCAAACCGTTCCTTTGGTGCTAGATGAACGAACGTCTCTCCACATGCTCAGTTCTGAGAGATAAGTGTGTGTGAAAGCCGTCCTTCACCTAGCTTGTTGGGAACACAAAGTTCCTTTTCAGTTGCAAAATCCACTCCATACATATATATGGGGAGGTACTATCTCCAACTCGGTTTTACAGTGAAAACTGCAGGAACTTCTAAACGGCACTAGCAAACAGACTGAGAATCCAGTGTAATAGTTTCTCCTGCAACCTGTTCCCTTTGTGCTAGATGAACGAACGTTTCTCCACATGCTCAGTTCTGAGAGATAAGTGTGTGTGAATGCCGTCCTTCACCTAACTTGTTCGGAACACAAAGTTTCTTTTCAGTTGCAAACTCCACTCCATACATAAATATGGGAAGGTACTAGCTCCAAATCGGTTTTACAGTGAAAACTGCAGGAACTTCATACCAGCACTAGGAAACAGACTGAGAAACCAGAGTAAAATTTTCTCCTGCAACCCGTTCCCTTGGTGCTAAATGAACGAACGTCTCTCCACATGCTCAGTTCTGAGAGATAAATGTGTGTGAAAGCCGTCCTTCACTTATCTTGTTGGGAAAACAAAGTTCCTTTTCAATTGGAAACTCCACACCATACATATATATGGGGAGGTACTAGCTCCAACTCGGTTTTACAGTGAAAACTGCAGGAACTTCAAACCGGCACTAGGAAACAGAATGAGAAACCAAAATAAAAGTTTCCCCTGCAAAACTTTCCCCTTGTGCTAGATGAACGAACGTTTCTCCAAATGCTCAGTTCTGAGAGATAAGGGTGTGTGAAAGCCGTCCTTCACCTAGCTTGTTGGGAACACAAAGATTCTTTTCAGCTGCAAACTCCACTCCATATATAAATATGGGTAGGTACTAGCTCCAAATCGGATTTACAGTGAAAACTGCAGGAAATTCATACCGGCACTAGGAAACAGACTGAGAAACAAGAGTAAAAGTTTTTCCTGCAAACCGTTCCCTTTGTGCTAGATGAACGAAAGTTTTTCCACATGCTCAGTTCTGAGAGATAAGTGTGTGAGAAAGCCGACCTTCAAATATCTTGTTGGAAATACAAAGATTCTTTTCAGTTGCAAACTCCACTCCATACATATATATGGGGAGGTACTAGCTCCAACTCGGTTTTACAGTGAAAACTGCAGGAACTTCAAACCGGCACTAGGAAACAGATTGAGAAACCAGAGTAAAAGTTTCTCCTGCAACACGTTCCCTTTGTGCTAGATGAACGAACGTCTCTCCACATGCTCAGATCTGAGAGACAATTGTGTGTGAAAGCCGTACTTCACCTAGCTTGTTGGGAACACAAAGTTTCTTTTCATTTGCAAACTCCACTCCATACATATATATGGGGAGGTACTAGCTCCAAATCATTTTAACAGTGAAAACTGCATCAACTTCAAACAGGCACTAGGAATCAGACTGAGAAACCAGAGTAAAAGTTTCTCATGCAACACGTTCCCTTTGTGCTAGATGAACGAACGTCTCTCCACATGCTCAGATCTGAGAGACAATTGTGTGTGAAAGCCGTACTTCACATAGCTTGTTGGGAACACAAAGTTTCTTTTAACTTGCAAACTCCACTCCATACATATATATGGGGAGGTAATAGCTCCAAATCATTTTAACAGTGAAAACTACAGGAACTTCAAACAGGAACTAGGAATCAGACTGAGAAACCAGAGTAAAAGTTTCTCATGCAACCCGTTCCCTTGGTGCTAGATGAACGACCGTCTCTCCACATGCTCAGTTCTGAGAGATAAGTGTGTGTGAAAGCCGTCCTTCACCTAGCTTGTTGGGAACTCAAAGTTTCTTTTCAGTTGCAAACTCCAGTCCATACATATATATGGGGAGGTACTAGCTCCAACTCGGTTTTACAGTGAAAACTGCAGGAACTTCTAAACGGCACTAGCAAACAGACTGAGAATCCAGTGTAAAAGTTTCTCCGGCAACCTGTTCCCTTTGTGCTTGTTGAACGAACTTCTCTCCACATGCTCAGTTCTGAGAGAAAAGTGTGTGTGAAAGCCGTACTTCACCTAGCTTGTTGGGAACACAAAGTATCTTTTCAGTTGCAAACTACACTCCATACATATATATGGGGAGGTACTAGCTCCAACTCGGTTTTACAGTGAAAACTGCAGGAACTTCAAACCGGCACTAGGAAACAGAATGAGAAACCAAAATAAAAGTTTCCCCTGCAAAACTTTCCCCTTGTGCTAGATGAACGAACGTTTCTCCAAATGCTCAGTTCTGAGAGATAAGGGTGTGTGAAAGCCGTCCTTCACCTAGCTTGTTGGGAACACAAAGATTCTTTTCAGCTGCAAACTCCACTCCATACATAAATATGGGTAGGTACTAGCTCCAAATCGGATTTACAGTGAAAACTGCAGGAAATTCATACCGGCACTAGGAAACAGACTGAGAAACAAGAGTAAAAGTTTTCCTGCAAACCGTTCCCTTTGTGCTAGATGAACGAAAGTTTTTCCACATGCTCAGTTCTGAGAGATAAGTGTGTGAGAAAGCCGACCTTCAAATATCTTGTTGGAAATACAAAGATTCTTTTCAGTTGCAAACTCCACTCCATACATATATATGGGGAGGTACTAGCTCCAACTCGGTTTTACAGTGAAAACTGCAGGAACTTCAAACCGGCACTAGGAAACAGATTGAGAAACCAGAGTAAAAGTTTCTCCTGCAACACGTTCCCTTTGTGCTAGATGAACGAACGTCTCTCCACATGCTCAGATCTGAGAGACAATTGTGTGTGAAAGCCGTACTTCACCTAGCTTGTTGGGAACACAAAGTTTCTTTTCATTTGCAAACTCCACTCCATACATATATATGGGGAGGTACTAGCTCCAAATCATTTTAACAGTGAAAACTGCATCAACTTCAAACAGGCACTAGGAATCAGACTGAGAAACCAGAGTAAAAGTTTCTCATGCAACCCGTTCCCTTGGTGCTAGATGAACGACCGTCTCTCCACATGCTCAGTTCTGAGAGATAAGTGTGTGTGAAAGCCGTCCTTCACCTAGCTTGTTGGGAACTCAAAGTTTCTTTTCAGTTGCAAACTCCACTCCATACATATATATGGGTAGGTACTAGCTCCAACTCGGTTTTACAGTGAAAACTGCAGGAACTTCTAAACGGCACTAGCAAACAGACTGAGAATCCAGTGTAAAAGTTTCTCCTGCAACCTGTTCCCTTTGTGCTAGTTGAACGAACTTCTCTCCACATGCTCAGTTCTGAGAGATAAGTGTGTGTGAAAGCCGTTCTTCACCTAGCTTGTTGGGAACACAAAGTATCTATTCAGTTGCAAACTACACTCCATACATATATATTTGGAGGTACTAGCTCCAACTCGGGTTTACAGTGAAAACTGCAGGAAATTCAAACCGGCACTAGGAAACAGACTGAGATACCAGAGTAAAAGTTTCTCATGCAACCCGTTCCCTTGGTGCTAGATGAACGAACGTCTCTCCACATGCTCAGTTCTGAGAGATAAGTGTGTGTGAAAGCCGTCCTTCACCTAGCTTGTTGGGAACACAAAGTTCCTTTTCAGTTGCAAAATCCACTCCATACATATATATGGGGAGGTACTATCTTCAACTCGGTTTTACAGTGAAAACTGCAGGAACTTCTAAACGGCACTAGCAAACAGACTGAGAATCCAGTGTAAAAGTTTCACCGGCAACCTGTTCCTTTTGTGCTAGATGATCGAACGTTTCTCCACATGCTCAGTTCTGAGAGATAAGTGTGAGTGAATGCCGTCCTTCACCTACCTTGTTGGGAACACAAAGTTTCTTTTCAGTTGCAAACTCCACTCCATACATAAATATGGGAAGGTACTAGCTCCAAATCGGTTTTACAGTGAAAACTGCAGGAAATTCATACCAGCACTAGGAAACAGACTGAGAAACCAGAGTAAAAGTTTCTCCTGCAACCCGTTCCCTTGGTGCTAAATGAACGAACGTCTCTCCACATGCTCATTTCTGAGAGATAAATGTGTGTGAAAGCCGTTCTTCACCTATCTTGTTGGGAAAACAAAGTTCCTTTTCAATTGGAAACTCCACTCCATACATATATATGGGGAGGTACTAGCTCCAACTCGGTTTTACAGTGAAAACTGCAGGAACTTCAAACCGGCACTAGGAAACAGAATGAGAAACCAAAATAAAAGTTTCCCCTGCAAAACTTTCCCCTTGTGCTAGATGAACGAACGTTTCTCCAAATGCTCAGTTCTGAGAGATAAGTGTGTATGAAAGCCGTCCTTCACCTAGCTTGTTGGGAACACAAAGATTCTTTTCAGCTGCAAACTCCACTCCATACATAAATATGGGTAGGTACTAGCTCCAAATCGGATTTACAGTGAAAACTGCAGGAAATTCATACCGGCACTAGGAAACAGACTGAGAAACAATAGTAAAAGTTTCCCTGCAAACCGTTCCTTTGTGCTAGATGAACGAAAGTTTTTCCACATGCTCAGTTCTGAGAGATAAGTGTGTGAGAAAGCCGACCTTCAAATATCTTGTTGGAAATTCAAAGTTTCTTTTCAGTTGCAAACTCCACTCCATACATATATATGGGGAGGTACTAGCTCCAACTCGGGTTTACAGTGAAAACTGCAGGAACTTCAAACCGGCACTAGGAAACAGATTGAGAAACCAGAGTAAAAGTTTCTCCTGCAACACGTTCCCTTGTTGCTAGATGAACGAACGTCTCTCCACATGCTCAGATCTGAGAGACATTTGTGTGTGAAAGCCGTACTTCACCAAGCTTGTTGGGAACACAAAGTTTCTTTTCATTTGCAAACTCCATTCCATACATATATATGGGGAGGTAATAGCTCCAAATCATTTTAACAGTGAAAACTGCAGGAACTTCAAACAGGCACTAGGAATCAGACTGAGAATCCAGAGTAAAAGTTTCTCATGCAACCCGTTCCCTTGGTGCTAGATGAACGACCGTCCCTCCACATGCTCAGTTCTGAGAGATAAGTGTGTGTGAAAGCCGTCCTTCACCTAGCTTATTGGGAACTCAAAGTTTCTTTTCAGTTGCAAACTCCACTCCATACATATATATGGGGAGGTACTAGCTCCAACTCGGTTTTACAGTGAAAACTGCAGGAACTTCTTAACGGCACTAGCAAACAGACTGAGAATCCAGTGTAAAAGTTTCACCGGCAACCTGTTCCCTTTGTGCTAGATGAACGAACGTTTCTCCACATGCTCAGTTCTGAGAGATAAGTGTGTGTGAACGCCGTCTTCACCTAGCTTGTTGGGAACACAAAGTATCTTTTCAGTTGCAAACTACACTCAATACATATATATGGGGAGGTACTAGCTCCAACTCGGTTTTACAGTGAAACCTGCAGGAACTTCAAACCGGCACTAGTAAACAGACTGAGAAACCAGAGTAAAAATTTCTCCTGCAACCCGTTCCCTTGGTGCTAGATGAAAGAACGTCTCTCCACATGCTCAGATCTGAGAGATAAGTGTCTGTGAAACCGTCCTTCACCTAGCTTGTTGGGAACACAAAGTTTCTTTTCACTTGCAAACTCCACTCCAAACATATATATGGTTAGGTACTAGCTCCAACTAGGTTTTACAATGAAAACTGCAGTAAATTCAAACCGGCAATAGGAAACAGACTGAGAAACCAGAGTAAAATTTTCTCTTGCAACACGTTCCATTTGTGCTAGATGAATGAACGTCTCTCCACATGCTCAGTTCTGAGATAAAATTGTGTGTGATAGCCGTCCTTCACCTAGCTTGTTGTGAACACAAAGTTTCTTTTCAGTTACAAACTCCACTCCATACATAAATATGGGGAGGTACTAGCTCCAAATCGGTTTTACAGTGAAAACTGCAGGAACTTCATACCAGCACTAGGAAACAGACTGAGAAACGAGAGTAAAAGTTTCTCCTGCAACCCGTTCCTTTGGTGCTAAATAAACGAAAGTCTCTCCACATGCTCAGTTCTGAGAGATATATGTGTGTGAAAGCCGTCCTTCACCTATCTTGTTGGGAAAACAAAGTTCCTTTTCATTTGCAAACTCCACTCCATACATATATATGGGGAGGTACCAGCTCCAACTCGGTTTTACAGTGAAAACTGCAGCAAATTCAAACCGGCACTACGAAACAGAATGAGAAACCAGAGTAAAAGTTTCCCCTGCAAACCGTTCCCCTTGTGCTAGATGAACGAACGTCTCTCCACATGCTCAGTTCTGAGAGATAAGTGTGTTTGAAAGCCGTCCTTCACCTAGCTTGTTGGGAACACAAAGTTAATATTCACTTGCAAACTCCACTCCATACATATATATGGTTAGGTACTAGCTCCAACTCGGTTTTACAGTGAAAACTGCAGGAACTTCAAACCGGCACTAGGAAACAGATTGAGAAACCAGAGTAAAAGTTTCACCTGCAACACGTTCCCTTATGCTAGATGAACGAACGTCTTTCCACATGCTCAGATCTGAGAGACAAGTGTGTGTGAAAGCCGTAGTTCACCTAGCTTTTTGGGAACACAAAGTTTCTTTTCAGTTGCAAACTCCACTCCATACATAAATATGGGGAGGTACTAGCTCCAAATCGTTTTAACAGTGAAAACTGCAGGAACTTCAAACAGGCACTAGGAATCAGACTGAGAAACCAGAGTAAAAGTTTCTCATGCAACCCTTTCCCTTGGTGCTAGATGAATGAACGTCTCTCCACATGCTCAGTTCTGAGAGATAAGTGTGTGTGAAAGCCGTCCTTCACCTAGCTTGTTGGGAACACAAAGTTTCTTTTCAGTTGCAAACTCCACTCCATACATATATATGGGGAGTTACTAGCTCCAACTCGATTTTACAGTGAAAACTGCAGGAACTTCTAAACGGCTCTAGCAAACAGACTGAGAATCCAGTGTAAAAGTTTCTCCTGCAACCTGTTCCCTTTGTGCTAGATGAACGAACGTCTCACCACATGCTCAGTTCTGAGAGATAAGTGTGTGTGAAAGCCGTCCTTCACCTAGCTTGTTGGGAACACAAAGTTTCTTTTCAGTTGCAAACTCCACTTCATACATATATATGGGGAGGTACTAGCTCCAACGCAGGTTTACAGTGAAAACTGCAGGATCTTCAAACCGGCACTAGGAAACAAACTGAGAAACCAGAGTAAAAGTTTCCCTGCAAACCGTTCCCCTTGTGCTAGATGAACGAACGTCTGTCCACATGCTCAGATCTGAGAGTTAAGTGTGTGTGAAAGCCGTCCTTCACCTAGCTTGTTGGGAACACAAAGTATCTTTTCAGTTGCAAACTCCACTCCATACATAAATATGGGAAGGTACTAGCTCCAAATCGGTTTTACAGTGAAAACTGCAGGAACTTCATACCAGCACTAGGAAACAGACTGAGAAACCAGAGTAAAAGTTTCTCCTGCAACCCGTTCCCTTGGTGCTAAATGAACGAACGTCTCTCCACATGCTCAGTTCTGAGAGATAAATGTGTGTGAAAGCCGTCCTTCACCTATCTTGTTGGGAAAACAAAGTTCCTTTTCAATTGGAAACTCCACACCATACCTATATATGGGGAGGTACTAGCTCCAACTCGGTTTTACAGTGAAAACTGCAGGAACTTCAAACCGGCACTAGGAAACAGAATGAGAAACCAAAATAAAAGTTTCCCCTGCAAAACTTTCCCCTTGTGCTAGATGAACGAACGTTTCTCCAAATGCTCAGTTCTGAGAGATAAGTGTGTGTGAAAGCCGTCCTTCACCTAGCTTGTTGGGAACACAAAGATTCTTTTCAGCTGCAAACTCCACTCCATACATAAATATGGGTAGGTACTAGCTCCAAATCGGATTTACAGTGAAAACTGCAGGAAATTCATACCGGCACTAGAAAACAGACTGAGAAACAAGAGTAAAAGATTTCCCTGCAAACCGTTCCCTTTGTGCTAGATGAACGAAAGTTTTTCCACATGCTCAGTTCTGAGAGATAAGTGTGTGAGAAAGCCTACCTTCAAATATCTTGTTGGAAATACAAAGTTTCTTTTCAGTTGCAAACTCCACTCCATACATATATATGGGGAGGTACTAGCTCCAACTCGGTTTTACAGTGAAAACTGCAGGAACTTCAAACCGGCACTAGGAAACAGATTGAGAAACCAGAGAAAAAGTTTCTCCTGCAACACGTTCCCTTTGTGCTAGTTGAACGAACGTCTCTCCACATGCTCAGATCTGAGAGACAATTGTGTTTGAAAGCCGTAATTCAACTAGCTTGTTGGGAACACAAAGTTTCTTTTCATTTGCAAACTCCACTCCATACATATATATGGGGAGGTACTATCTCCAAATCATTTTAACAGTGAAAACTGCAGGAACTTCAAACAGGCACTAGGAATCAGACTGAGAAACCAGAGTAAAAGTTTCTCATGCAACCCGTTCCCTTGGTGCTAGATGAACGACCGTCTCTCCACATGCTCAGTTCTGAGAGATAAGTGTGTGTGAAAGCCGTCCTTCACCTAGCTTGTTGGGAACTCAAAGTTCCTTTTCAGTTGCAAACTCCACTCCATACATATATATGGGGAGGTACTAGCTCCAACTCGGTTTTACAGTGAAAACTGCAGGAACTTCTAAACGGCACTAGCAAACAGACTGAGAATCCAGTGTAAAAGTTTCTCCTGCAACCTGTTCCCTTTGTGCTAGTTGAACGAACGTCTCTCCACATGCTCAGTTCTGAGAGATAAGTGTGTGTGAAAGCCGTCCTTCACCTAGCTTGTTGGGAACACAAAGTTTCTTTTCAGTTGCAAACTCCACTCCATACATAAATATGGGAAGGTAGTAGCTCCAAATCGGTTTTACAGTGAAAACTGCAGGAACTTCATACCAGCACTAGGAAACAGACTGAGAAACCAGAGTAAAAGTTTCTCCTGCAACCCGTTCCCTTGGTGCTAAATGAACGAACGTCTCTCCACATGCTCAGTTCTGAGAGATAAATGTGTGTGAAAGCCGTCCTTCACCTATCTTGTTGGGAAAACAAAGTTCCTTTTCAATTGGAAACTCCACTCCATACATATATATGGGGAGGTACTAGCTCCAACTCGGTTTTACAGTGAAAAATGCAGGAACTTCAAACCGGCACTAGGAAACAGAATGAGAAACCAAAATAAAAGTTTCCCCTGCAAAACTTTCCCCTTGTGCTAGATGAACGAACGTTTCTCCAAATGCTCAGTTCTGAGAGATAAGTGTGTGTGAAAGCCGTCCTTCACCTAGCTTGTTGGGAACACAAAGATTCTTTTCAGCTGCAAACTCCACTCCATACATAAATATGGGTAGGTACTAGCTCCAAATCGGATTTACAGTGAAAACTGCAGGAAATTCATACCGGCACTAGGAAACAGACTGAGAAAAAAGAGTAAAAGTTTTTCCTGCAAACCGTTCCCTTTGTGCTAGATGAACGAAAGTTTTTCCACATGCTCAGTTCTGAGAGATAAGTGTGTGAGAAAGCCGACCTTCAAATGTCTTGTTGGAAATACAAAGTTTCTTTTCAGTTGCAAACTCCACTCCATATATGTATATATGGGGAGGTACTAGCTCCAACTCTGTTTTACAGTGAAAACTGCAGGAACTTCAAACCGGCACTAGGAAACAGATTGAGAAACCAGAGTAAAAGTTTCTCCTGCAACACGTTCCCTTTGTGCTAGATGAACGAACGTCTCTCCACATGCTCAGATCTGAGAGACAATTGTGTGTGAAAGCCGTACTTCACATAGCTTGTTGGGAACACAAAGTTTCTTTTAACTTGCAAACTCCACTCCATACATATATATGGGGAGGTAATAGCTCCAAATCATTTTAACAGTGAAAACTGCAGGAACTTCAAACAGGCACTAGGAATCAGACTGAGAAACCAGAGTAAAAGTTTCTCATGCAACCCGTTCCCTTGGTGCTAGATGAACGAACGTCTCTCCACATGCTCAGTTCTGAGAGATAAGTGTGTGTGAAAGCCGTCCTTCACCTAGCTTGTTGGGAACTCAAAGTTTCTTTTCAGTTGCAAACTCCACTCCATACATATATATGGGGAGGTACTAGCTCCAACTCGGTTTTACAGTGAAAACTGCAGGAACTTCTAAACGGCACTAGCAAACAGACTGAGAATCCAGTGTAAAAGTTTCTCCGGCAACCTGTTCCCTTTGTGCTTGTTGAACGAACTTCTCTCCACATGCTCAGTTCTGAGAGAAAAGTGTGTGTGAAAGCCGTCCTTCACCTAGCTTGTTGGGAACACAAAGTATCTTTTCAGTTGCAAACTACACTCCATACATATATATGGGGAGGTACTAGCTCCAACTCGGGTTTACAGTGAAAACTGCAGGAACTTCAAACCGGCACTAGGAAACAGACTGAGAAACCAGAGTAAAAGTTTCTCATGCAAACCGTTCCTTTGGTGCTAGATGAACGAACGTCTCTCCACATGCTCAGTTCTGAGAGATAAGTGTGTGTGAAAGCCGTCCTTCACCTAGCTTGTTGGGAACACAAAGTTCCTTTTCAGTTGCAAAATCCACTCCATACATATATATGGGGAGGTACTATCTCCAACTCGGTTTTACAGTGAAAACTGCAGGAACTTCTAAACGGCACTAGCAAACAGACTGAGAATCCAGTGTAATAGTTTCTCCTGCAACCTGTTCCCTTTGTGCTAGATGAACGAACGTTTCTCCACATGCTCAGTTCTGAGAGATAAGTGTGTGTGAATGCCGTCCTTCACCTAACTTGTTCGGAACACAAAGTTTCTTTTCAGTTGCAAACTCCACTCCATACATAAATATGGGAAGGTACTAGCTCCAAATCGGTTTTACAGTGAAAACTGCAGGAACTTCATACCAGCACTAGGAAACAGACTGAGAAACCAGAGTAAAATTTTCTCCTGCAACCCGTTCCCTTGGTGCTAAATGAACGAACGTCTCTCCACATGCTCAGTTCTGAGAGATAAATGTGTGTGAAAGCCGTCCTTCACTTATCTTGTTGGGAAAACAAAGTTCCTTTTCAATTGGAAACTCCAAACCATACATATATATGGGGAGGTACTAGCTCCAACTCGGTTTTACAGTGAAAACTGCAGGAACTTCAAACCGGCACTAGGAAACAGAATGAGAAACCAAAATAAAAGTTTCCCCTGCAAAACTTTCCCCTTGTGCTAGATGAACGAACGTTTCTCCAAATGCTCAGTTCTGAGAGATAAGGGTGTGTGAAAGCCGTCCTTCACCTAGCTTGTTGGGAACACAAAGATTCTTTTCAGCTGCAAACTCCACTCCATATATAAATATGGGTAGGTACTAGCTCCAAATCGGATTTACAGTGAAAACTGCAGGAAATTCATACCGGCACTAGGAAACAGACTGAGAAACAAGAGTAAAAGTTTTTCCTGCAAACCGTTCCCTTTGTGCTAGATGAACGAAAGTTTTTCCACATGCTCAGTTCTGAGAGATAAGTGTGTGAGAAAGCCGACCTTCAAATATCTTGTTGGAAATACAAAGATTCTTTTCAGTTGCAAACTCCACTCCATACATATATATGGGGAGGTACTAGCTCCAACTCGGTTTTACAGTGAAAACTGCAGGAACTTCAAACCGGCACTAGGAAACAGATTGAGAAACCAGAGTAAAAGTTTCTCCTGCAACACGTTCCCTTTGTGCTAGATGAACGAACGTCTCTCCACATGCTCAGATCTGAGAGACAATTGTGTGTGAAAGCCGTACTTCACCTAGCTTGTTGGGAACACAAAGTTTCTTTTCATTTGCAAACTCCACTCCATACATATATATGGGGAGGTACTAGCTCCAAATCATTTTAACAGTGAAAACTGCATCAACTTCAAACAGGCACTAGGAATCAGACTGAGAAACCAGAGTAAAAGTTTCTCATGCAACACGTTCCCTTTGTGCTAGATGAACGAACGTCTCTCCACATGCTCAGATCTGAGAGACAATTGTGTGTGAAAGCCGTACTTCACATAGCTTGTTGGGAACACAAAGTTTCTTTTAACTTGCAAACTCCACTCCATACATATATATGGGGAGGTAATAGCTCCAAATCATTTTAACAGTGAAAACTACAGGAACTTCAAACAGGCACTAGGAATCAGACTGAGAAACCAGAGTAAAAGTTTCTCATGCAACCCGTTCCCTTGGTGCTAGATGAACGACCGTCTCTCCACATGCTCAGTTCTGAGAGATAAGTGTGTGTGAAAGCCGTCCTTCACCTAGCTTGTTGGGAACTCAAAGTTTCTTTTCAGTTGCAAACTCCAGTCCATACATATATATGGGGAGGTACTAGCTCCAACTCGGTTTTACAGTGAAAACTGCAGGAACTTCTAAACGGCACTAGCAAACAGACTGAGAATCCAGTGTAAAAGTTTCTCCGGCAACCTGTTCCCTTTGTGCTTGTTGAACGAACTTCTCTCCACATGCTCAGTTCTGAGAGAAAAGTGTGTGTGAAAGCCGTACTTCACCTAGCTTGTTGGGAACACAAAGTATCTTTTCAGTTGCAAACTACACTCCATACATATATATGGGGAGGTACTAGCTCCAACTCGGTTTTACAGTGAAAACTGCAGGAACTTCAAACCGGCACTAGGAAACAGAATGAGAAACCAAAATAAAAGTTTCCCCTGCAAAACTTTCCCCTTGTGCTAGATGAACGAACGTTTCTCCAAATGCTCAGTTCTGAGAGATAAGGGTGTGTGAAAGCCGTCCTTCACCTAGCTTGTTGGGAACACAAAGATTCTTTTCAGCTGCAAACTCCACTCCATACATAAATATGGGTAGGTACTAGCTCCAAATCGGATTTACAGTGAAAACTGCAGGAAATTCATACCGGCACTAGGAAACAGACTGAGAAACAAGAGTAAAAGTTTTCCTGCAAACCGTTCCCTTTGTGCTAGATGAACGAAAGTTTTTCCACATGCTCAGTTCTGAGAGATAAGTGTGTGAGAAAGCCGACCTTCAAATATCTTGTTGGAAATACAAAGATTCTTTTCAGTTGCAAACTCCACTCCATACATATATATGGGGAGGTACTAGCTCCAACTCGGTTTTACAGTGAAAACTGCAGGAACTTCAAACCGGCACTAGGAAACAGATTGAGAAACCAGAGTAAAAGTTTCTCCTGCAACACGTTCCCTTTGTGCTAGATGAACGAACGTCTCTCCACATGCTCAGATCTGAGAGACAATTGTGTGTGAAAGCCGTACTTCACCTAGCTTGTTGGGAACACAAAGTTTCTTTTCATTTGCAAACTCCACTCCATACATATATATGGGGAGGTACTAGCTCCAAATCATTTTAACAGTGAAAACTGCATCAACTTCAAACAGGCACTAGGAATCAGACTGAGAAACCAGAGTAAAAGTTTCTCATGCAACCCGTTCCCTTGGTGCTAGATGAACGACCGTCTCTCCACATGCTCAGTTCTGAGAGATAAGTGTGTGTGAAAGCCGTCCTTCACCTAGCTTGTTGGGAACTCAAAGTTTCTTTTCAGTTGCAAACTCCACTCCATACATATATATGGGTAGGTACTAGCTCCAACTCGGTTTTACAGTGAAAACTGCAGGAACTTCTAAACGGCACTAGCAAACAGACTGAGAATCCAGTGTAAAAGTTTCTCCTGCAACCTGTTCCCTTTGTGCTAGTTGAACGAACTTCTCTCCACATGCTCAGTTCTGAGAGATAAGTGTGTGTGAAAGCCGTTCTTCACCTAGCTTGTTGGGAACACAAAGTATCTATTCAGTTGCAAACTACACTCCATACATATATATATGGAGGTACTAGCTCCAACTCGGGTTTACAGTGAAAACTGCAGGAAATTCAAACCGGCACTAGGAAACAGACTGAGATACCAGAGTAAAAGTTTCTCATGCAACCCGTTCCCTTGGTGCTAGATGAACGAACGTCTCTCCACATGCTCAGTTCTGAGAGATAAGTGTGTGTGAAAGCCGTCCTTCACCTAGCTTGTTGGGAACACAAAGTTCCTTTTCAGTTGCAAAATCCACTCCATACATATATATGGGGAGGTACTATCTTCAACTCGGTTTTACAGTGAAAACTGCAGGAACTTCTAAACGGCACTAGCAAACAGACTGAGAATCCAGTGTAAAAGTTTCACCGGCAACCTGTTCCTTTTGTGCTAGATGATCGAACGTTTCTCCACATGCTCAGTTCTGAGAGATAAGTGTGAGTGAATGCCGTCCTTCACCTACCTTGTTGGGAACACAAAGTTTCTTTTCAGTTGCAAACTCCACTCCATACATAAATATGGGAAGGTACTAGCTCCAAATCGGTTTTACAGTGAAAACTGCAGGAAATTCATACCAGCACTAGGAAACAGACTGAGAAACCAGAGTAAAAGTTTCTCCTGCAACCCGTTCCCTTGGTGCTAAATGAACGAACGTCTCTCCACATGCTCATTTCTGAGAGATAAATGTGTGTGAAAGCCGTTCTTCACCTATCTTGTTGGGAAAACAAAGTTCCTTTTCAATTGGAAACTCCACTCCATACATATATATGGGGAGGTACTAGCTCCAACTCGGTTTTACAGTGAAAACTGCAGGAACTTCAAACCGGCACTAGGAAACAGAATGAGAAACCAAAATAAAAGTTTCCCCTGCAAAACTTTCCCCTTGTGCTAGATGAACGAACGTTTCTCCAAATGCTCAGTTCTGAGAGATAAGTGTGTATGAAAGCCGTCCTTCACCTAGCTTGTTGGGAACACAAAGATTCTTTTCAGCTGCAAACTCCACTCCATACATAAATATGGGTAGGTACTAGCTCCAAATCGGATTTACAGTGAAAACTGCAGGAAATTCATACCGGCACTAGGAAACAGACTGAGAAACAATAGTAAAAGTTTCCCTGCAAACCGTTCCCTTTGTGCTAGATGAACGAAAGTTTTTCCACATGCTCAGTTCTGAGAGATAAGTGTGTGAGAAAGCCGACCTTCAAATATCTTGTTGGAAATTCAAAGTTTCTTTTCAGTTGCAAACTCCACTCCATACATATATATGGGGAGGTACTAGCTCCAACTCGGGTTTACAGTGAAAACTGCAGGAACTTCAAACCGGCACTAGGAAACAGATTGAGAAACCAGAGTAAAAGTTTCTCCTGCAACACGTTCCCTTGTTGCTAGATGAACGAACGTCTCTCCACATGCTCAGATCTGAGAGACATTTGTGTGTGAAAGCCGTACTTCACCAAGCTTGTTGGGAACACAAAGTTTCTTTTCATTTGCAAACTCCATTCCATACATATATATGGGGAGGTAATAGCTCCAAATCATTTTAACAGTGAAAACTGCAGGAACTTCAAACAGGCACTAGGAATCAGACTGAGAATCCAGAGTAAAAGTTTCTCATGCAACCCGTTCCCTTGGTGCTAGATGAACGACCGTCCCTCCACATGCTCAGTTCTGAGAGATAAGTGTGTGTGAAAGCCGTCCTTCACCTAGCTTGTTGGGAACTCAAAGTTTCTTTTCAGTTGCAAACTCCACTCCATACATATATATGGGGAGGTACTAGCTCCAACTCGGTTTTACAGTGAAAACTGCAGGAACTTCTTAACGGCACTAGCAAACAGACTGAGAATCCAGTGTAAAAGTTTCACCGGCAACCTGTTCCCTTTGTGCTAGATGAACGAACGTTTCTCCACATGCTCAGTTCTGAGAGATAAGTGTGTGTGAACGCCGTCTTCACCTAGCTTGTTGGGAACACAAAGTATCTTTTCAGTTGCAAACTACACTCAATACATATATATGGGGAGGTACTAGCTCCAACTCGGTTTTACAGTGAAACCTGCAGGAACTTCAAACCGGCACTAGTAAACAGACTGAGAAACCGGAGTAAAAATTTCTCCTGCAACCCGTTCCCTTGGTGCTAGATGAATGAACGTCTCTCCACATGTTCAGTTCTGAGATAAATTTGTGTGTGATAGCCGTCCTTCACCTAGCTTGTTGTGAACGCAAAGTTTCTTTTCAGTTACAAACTCCACTCCATACATAAATATGGGGAGGTACTAGCTCCAAATCGGTTTTACAGTGAAAACTGCAGGAACTTCATACCAGCACTAGGAAACAGACTGAGAAACTAGAGTAAAAGTTTCTCCTGCAACCCGTTCCCTTGGTGCTAAATAAACGAACGTCTCTCCACATGCTCAGTTCTGAGAGATATAAGTGTGTGAAAGCCGTCCTTCACCTATCTTGTTGGGAAAACAAAGTTCCTTTTCAGTTGCAAACTCCTCTCCATACATATATATGGGGAGGTACCAGCTCCAACTCGGTTTTACAGTGAAAACTGCAGGAACTTCAAACCGGCACTAGGAAACAGAATGAGAAACCAGAGTAAAAGTTTCCCATGCAAACCGTTCCCCTTGTGCTAGATGAACGAACGTCTCTCCACATGCTCAGTTCTGAGAGATAAGTGTGTGTGAAAGCCGTTCTTCACCTACCTTGTTGGGAACACAAAGTTTCTTTTCAGTTGCAAACTCCACTCCATACATAAATATGGGAAGGTACTAGCTCCAAATCGGTTTTACAGTGAAAACTGCAGGAACTTCATACCAGCACTAGGAAACAGACTGAGAAACCAGAGTAAAAGTTTCTCCTGCAACCCGTTCCCTTGGTGCTAAATGAACGAACGTCTCTCCACATGCTCAGTTCTGAGAGATAAATGTGTGTGAAAGCCGTCCTTCACCTATCTTGTTGGGAAAACAAAGTTCCTTTTCAATTGGAAACTCCACACCATACATATATATGGGCAGGTACTAGCTCCAACTCGGTTTTACAGTGAAAACTGCAGGAACTTCAAACCGGCACTAGGAAACAGAATGAGAAACCAAAATAAAAGTTTCCCCTGCAAAACTTTCCCCTTGTGCTAGATGAACGAACGTTTCTCCAAATGCTCAGTTCTGAGAGATAAGGGTGTGTGAAAGCCGTCCTTCACCTAGCTTGTTGGGAACACAAAGATTCTTTTCAGCTGCAAACTCCACTCCATACATAAATATGGGTAGGTACTAGCTCCAAATCGGATTTACAGTGAAAACTGCAGGAAATTCATACCGGCACTAGGAAACAGACTGAGAAACAAGAGTAAAAGTTTTCCCTGCAAACCGTTCCCTTTGTGCTAGATGAACGAAATTTTTTCCACATGCTCAGTTCTGAGAGATAAGTGTGTGAGAAAGCCGACCTTCAAATATCTTGTTGGAAATACAAAGTTTCTTTTCAGTTGCAAACTCCACTCCATACATATATATGGGGAGGTACTAGCTCCAACTCGGTTTTACACTGAAAACTGCAGGAACTTCAAACCGGCACTAGGAAACAGATTGAGAAACCAGAGTAAAAGTTTCTCCTGCAACACGTTCCCTTTGTGCTAGATGAACGAACGTCTCTCCACATGCTCAGGTCTGAGAGACAATTGTGTGTGAAAGCCGTACTTCACCTAGCTTGTTGGGAACACAAAGTTTCTTTTCATTTGCAAACTCCACTCCATACATATATATGGGGAGGTACTAGCTCCAAATCATTTTAACAGTGAAAACTGCAGGAACTTCAAACAGGCACTAGGAATCAGACTGAGAAACCAGAGTAAAAGTTTCTCATGCAACCCGTTCCCTTGGTGCTAGATGAACGACCGTCTCTCCACATGCTCAGTTCTGAGAGATAAGTGTGTGTGAAAGCCGTCCTTCACCTAGCTTGTTGGGAACACAAAGTATCTTTTCAGTTGCAAACTACACTCCATACATATATATTTGGAGGTACTAGCTCCAACTGGTGTTTACAGTGAAAACTGCAGGAAATTCAAACCGGCACTAGGAAACAGACTGAGAAACCAGAGTAAAAGTTTCTCATGCAACCCGTTCCTTTGGTGCTAGATGAACGAACGTCTCTCCACATGCTCAGTTCTGAGAGATAAGTGTGTGTGAAAGCCGTCCTTCACCTAGCTTGTTGGGAACACAAAGTTCCTTTTCAGTTGCAAAATCCACTCCATACATATATATGGGGAGGTACTATCTTCAACTCGGTTTTACAGTGAAAACTGCAGGAACTTCTAAACGGCACTAGCAAACAGACTGAGAATCCAGTGTAAAAGTTTCACCGGCAACCTGTTCCTTTTGTGCTAGATGATCGAACGTTTCTCCACATGCTCAGTTCTGAGAGATAAGTGTGTGTGAATGCCGTTTTTCACCTACCTTGTTGGGAACACAAAGTTTCTTTTCAGTTACAAACTCCACTCCATACATAAATATGGGAAGGTACTAGCTCCAAATCGGTTTTACAGTGAAAACTGCAGGAACTTCTTACCAGCACTAGGAAACAGACTGAGAAACCAGAGTAAAAGTTTCTCCTGCAACCCGTTCCCTTGGTGCTAAATGAACGAACGTCTCTCCACATGCTCAGTTCTGAGAGATAAATGTTTGTGAAAGCCGTCCTTCACCTATCTTGTTGGGAAAACAAAGTTCCTTTTCAATTGGAAACTCCACTCCATACATATATATGGGGAGGTACTAGCTCCAACTCGGTTTTACAGTGAAAACTGCAGGAACTTCAAACCGGCACTAGGAAACAGATTGAGAAACCAGAGTAAAAGTTTCTCCTGCAACACGTTCCCTTTGTGCTAGATGAACGAACGTCTCTCCACATGCTCAGATCTGAGAGACAATTGTGTGTGAAAGCCGTACTTCACCTAGCTTGTTGGGATCACAAAGTTTCTTTTCATTTGCAAACTCCACTCCATACATATATATGGGGAGGTACTAGCTCCAAATCATTTTAACAGTGAAAACTGCATCAACTTCAAACAGGCACTAGGAATCAGACTGAGAAACCAGAGTAAAAGTTTCTCATGCAACCCGTTCCCTTGGTGCTAGATGAACGAACGTCTCTCCACATGCTCAGTTCTGAGAGATAAGTGTGTGTGAAAGCCGTCCTTCACCTAGCTTGTTGGGAACTCAAAGTTTCTTTTCAGTTGCAAACTCCACTCCATACATATATATGGGTAGGTACTAGCTCCAACTCGGTTTTACAGTGAAAACTGCAGGAACTTCTAAACGGCACTAGCAAACAGACTGAGAATCCAGTGTAAAAGTTTCTCCTGCAACCTGTTCCCTTTGTGCTAGTTGAACGAACTTCTCTCCACATGCTCAGTTCTGAGAGATAAGTGTGTGTGAAAGCCGTTCTTCACCTAGCTTGTTGGGAACACAAAGTATCTATTCAGTTGCAAACTACACTCCATACATATATATTTGGAGGTACTAGCTCCAACTCGGGTTTACAGTGAAAACTGCAGGAAATTCAAACCGGCACTAGGAAACAGACTGAGAAACCAGAGTAAAAGTTTCTCATGCAACCCGTTCCCTTGGTGCTAGATGAACGAACGTCTCTCCACATGCTCAGTTCTGAGAGATAAGTGTGTGTGAAAGCCGTCCTTCACCTAGCTTGTTGGGAACACAAAGTTCCTTTTCAGTTGCAAAATCCACTCCATACATATATATGGGGAGATACTATCTTCAACTCGGTTTTACAGTGAAAACTGCAGGAACTTCTAAACGGCACTAGCAAACAGACTGAGAATCCAGTGTAAAAGTTTCACCGGCAACCTGTTCCTTTTGTGCTAGATGATCGAACGTTTCTCCACATGCTCAGTTCTGAGAGATAAGTGTGAGTGAATGCCGTCCTTCACCTACCTTGTTGGGAACACAAAGTTTCTTTTCAGTTGCAAACTCCACTCCATACATAAATATGGGAAGGTACTAGCTCCAAATCGGTTTTACAGTGAAAACTGCAGGAAATTCATACCAGCACTAGGAAACAGACTGAGAAACCAGAGTAAAAGTTTCCCCTGCAACCCGTTCCCTTGGTGCTAAATGAACGAACGTCTCTCCACATGCTCATTTCTGAGAGATAAATGTGTGTGAAAGCCGTCCTTCACCTATCTTGTTGGGAAAACAAAGTTCCTTTTCAATTGGAAACTCCACTCCATACATATATATGGGGAGGTACTAGCTCCAACTCGTTTTTACAGTGAAAACTGCAGGAACTTCAAACAGGCACTAGGAAACAGAATGAGAAACCAAAATAAAAGTTTCCCCTGCAAAACTTTCCCCTTGTGCTAGATGAACGAACGTTTCTCCAAATGCTCAGTTCTGAGAGATAAGTGTGTATGAAAGCCGTCCTTCACCTAGCTTGTTGGGAACACAAAGATTCTTTTCAGCTGCAAACTCCACTCCATACATAAATATGGGTAGGTACTAGCTCCAAATCGGATTTACAGTGAAAACTGCAGGAACTTCAAACAGGCACTAGGAATCAGACTGAGAAACAAGAGTAAAAGTTTCTCATGCAACCCGTTCCCTTGGTGCTAGATGAACGACCGTCTCTCCACATGCTCAGTTCTGAGAGATAAGTGTGTGTGAAAGCCGTCCTTCAACTAGCTTGTTGGGAACACAAAGTATCTTTTCAGTTGCAAACTACACTCCATACATATATATTTGGAGGTACTAGCTCCAACTGGTGTTTACAGTGAAAACTGCAGGAAATTCAAACCGGCACTAGGAAACAGACTGAGAAACCAGAGTAAAAGTTTCTCATGCAACCCGTTCCTTTGGTGCTAGATGAACGAACGTCTCTCCACATGCTCAGTTCTGAGAGATAAGTGTGTGTGAAAGCCGTCCTTCACCTAGCTTGTTGGGAACACAAAGTTCCTTTTCAGTTGCAAAATCCACTCCATACATATATATGGGGAGGTACTATATTCAACTCGGTTTTACAGTGAAAACTGCAGGAACTTCTAAACGGCACTAGCAAACAGACTGAGAATCCAGTGTAAAAGTTTCACCGGCAACCTGTTCCTTTTGTGCTAGATGATCGAACGTTTCTCCACATGCTCAGTTCTGAGAGATAAGTGTGTGTGAAAGCCGTCCTTCACTTAGCTTGTTGGGAACACAAAGATTCTTTTCAGCTGCAAACTCCACTCCATACATAAATATGGGTAGGTACTAGCTCCAAATCGGATTTACAGTGAAAACTGCAGGAAATTCATACCGGAACTAGGAAACAGACTGAGAAACAAGAGTAAAAGTTTTCCCTGCAAACCGTTCCCTTTGTGCTAGATGAACGAAATTTTTTCCACATGCTCAGTTCTGAGTGATAAGTGTGTGAGAAAGCCGACCTTCAAATATCTTGTTGGAAATACAAAGTTTCTTTTCAGTTGCCAACTCCACTCCATACATATATATGGGGAGGTACTAGCTCCAACTCGGTTTTACAGTGAAAACTGCAGGAACTTCAAACCGGCACTAGGAAACAGATTGAGAAACCAGAGTAAAAGTTTCTCCTGCAACACGTTCCCTTTGTGCTAGATGAACGAACGTCTCTCCACATGCTCAGATCTGAGAGACAATTGTGTGTGAAAGCCGTACTTCACCTAGCTTGTTGGGATCACAAAGTTTCTTTTCATTTGCAAACTCCACTCCATACATATATATGGGGAGGTACTAGCTCCAAATCATTTTAACAGTGAAAACTGCATCAACTTCAAACAGGCACTAGGAATCAGACTGAGAAACCAGAGTAAAAGTTTCTCATGCAACCCGTTCCCTTGGTGCTAGATGAACGAACGTCTCTCCACATGCTCAGTTCTGAGAGATAAGTGTGTGTGAAAGCCGTCCTTCACCTAGCTTGTTGGGAACTCAAAGTTTCTTTTCAGTTGCAAACTCCACTCCATACATATATATGGGTAGGTACTAGCTCCAACTCGGTTTTACAGTGAAAACTGCAGGAACTTCTAAACGGCACTAGCAAACAGACTGAGAATCCAGTGTAAAAGTTTCTCCTGCAACCTGTTCCCTTTGTGCTAGTTGAACGAACTTCTCTCCACATGCTCAGTTCTGAGAGATAAGTGTGTGTGAAAGCCGTTCTTCACCTAGCTTGTTGGGAACACAAAGTATCTATTCAGTTGCAAACTACACTCCATACATATATATTTGGAGGTACTAGCTCCAACTCGGGTTTACAGTGAAAACTGCAGGAAATTCAAACCGGCACTAGGAAACAGACTGAGAAACCAGAGTAAAAGTTTCTCATGCAACCCGTTCCCTTGGTGCTAGATGAACGAACGTCTCTCCACATGCTCAGTTCTGAGAGATAAGTGTGTGTGAAAGCCGTCCTTCACCTAGCTTGTTGGGAACACAAAGTTCCTTTTCAGTTGCAAAATCCACTCCATACATATATATGGGGAGATACTATCTTCAACTCGGTTTTACAGTGAAAACTGCAGGAACTTCTAAACGGCACTAGCAAACAGACTGAGAATCCAGTGTAAAAGTTTCACCGGCAACCTGTTCCTTTTGTGCTAGATGATCGAACGTTTCTCCACATGCTCAGTTCTGAGAGATAAGTGTGAGTGAATGCCGTCCTTCACCTACCTTGTTGGGAACACAAAGTTTCTTTTCAGTTGCAAACTCCACTCCATACATAAATATGGGAAGGTACTAGCTCCAAATCGGTTTTACAGTGAAAACTGCAGGAAATTCATACCAGCACTAGGAAACAGACTGAGAAACCAGAGTAAAAGTTTCCCCTGCAACCCGTTCCCTTGGTGCTAAATGAACGAACGTCTCTCCACATGCTCATTTCTGAGAGATAAATGTGTGTGAAAGCCGTCCTTCACCTATCTTGTTGGGAAAACAAAGTTCCTTTTCAATTGGAAACTCCACTCCATACATATATATGGGGAGGTACTAGCTCCAACTCGGTTTTACAGTGAAAACTGCAGGAACTTCAAACAGGCACTAGGAAACAGAATGAGAAACCAAAATAAAAGTTTCCCCTGCAAAACTTTCCCCTTGTGCTAGATGAACGAACGTTTCTCCAAATGCTCAGTTCTGAGAGATAAGTGTGTATGAAAGCCGTCCTTCACCTAGCTTGTTGGGAACACAAAGATTCTTTTCAGCTGCAAACTCCACTCCATACATAAATATGGGTAGGTACTAGCTCCAAATCGGATTTACAGTGAAAACTGCAGGAACTTCAAACAGGCACTAGGAATCAGACTGAGAAACAAGAGTAAAAGTTTCTCATGCAACCCGTTCCCTTGGTGCTAGATGAACGACCGTCTCTCCACATGCTCAGTTCTGAGAGATAAGTGTGTGTGAAAGCCGTCCTTCAACTAGCTTGTTGGGAACACAAAGTATCTTTTCAGTTGCAAACTACACTCCATACATATATATTTGGAGGTACTAGCTCCAACTGGTGTTTACAGTGAAAACTGCAGGAAATTCAAACCGGCACTAGGAAACAGACTGAGAAACCAGAGTAAAAGTTTCTCATGCAACCCGTTCCTTTGGTGCTAGATGAACGAACGTCTCTCCACATGCTCAGTTCTGAGAGATAAGTGTGTGTGAAAGCCGTCCTTCACCTAGCTTGTTGGGAACACAAAGTTCCTTTTCAGTTGCAAAATCCACTCCATACATATATATGGGGAGGTACTATATTCAACTCGGTTTTACAGTGAAAACTGCAGGAACTTCTAAACGGCACTAGCAAACAGACTGAGAATCCAGTGTAAAAGTTTCACCGGCAACCTGTTCCTTTTGTGCTAGATGATCGAACGTTTCTCCACATGCTCAGTTCTGAGAGATAAGTGTGTGTGAAAGCCGTCCTTCACTTAGCTTGTTGGGAACACAAAGATTCTTTTCAGCTGCAAACTCCACTCCATACATAAATATGGGTAGGTACTAGCTCCAAATCGGATTTACAGTGAAAACTGCAGGAAATTCATACCGGCACTAGGAAACAGACTGAGAAACAAGAGTAAAAGTTTTCCCTGCAAACCGTTCCCTTTGTGCTAGATGAACGAAATTTTTTCCACATGCTCAGTTCTGAGTGATAAGTGTGTGAGAAAGCCGACCTTCAAATATCTTGTTGGAAATACAAAGTTTCTTTTCAGTTGCCAACTCCACTCCATACATATATATGGGGAGGTACTAGCTCCAACTCGGTTTTACACTGAAAACTGCAGGAACTTCAAACCGGCACTAGGAAACAGATTGAGAAACCAGAGTAAAAGTTTCTCCTGCAACACGTTCCCTTTGTGCTAGATGAACGAACGTCTCTCCACATGCTCAGGTCTGAGAGACAATTGTGTGTGAAAGCCGTACTTCACCTAGCTTGTTGGGAACACAAAGTTTCTTTTCATTTGTAAACTCCACTCCATACATATATATGGGGAGGTACTAGCTCCAAATCATTTTAACAGTGAAAACTGCAGGAACTTCAAACAGGCACTAGGAATCAGACTGAGAAACCAGAGTAAAAGTTTCTCATGCAACCCGTTCCCTTGGTGCTAGATGAACGACCGTCTCTCCACATGCTCAGTTCTGAGAGATAAGTGTGTGTGAAAGCCGTCCTTCACCTAGCTTGTTGGGAACACAAAGTATCTTTTCAGTTGCAAACTACACTCCATACATATATATTTGGAGGTACTAGCTCCAACTGGTGTTTACAGTGAAAACTGCAGGAAATTCAAACCGGCACTAGGAAACAGACTGAGAAACCAGAGTAAAAGTTTCTCATGCAACCCGTTCCTTTGGTGCTAGATGAACGAACGTCTCTCCACATGCTCAGTTCTGAGAGATAAGTGTGTGTGAAAGCCGTCCTTCACCTAGCTTGTTGGGAACACAAAGTTCCTTTTCAGTTGCAAAATCCACTCCATACATATATATGGGGAGGTACTATCTTCAACTCGGTTTTACAGTGAAAACTGCAGGAACTTCTAAACGGCACTAGCAAACAGACTGAGAATCCAGTGTAAAAGTTTCACCGGCAACCTGTTCCTTTTGTGCTAGATGATCGAACGTTTCTCCACATGCTCAGTTCTGAGAGATAGGTGTGTGTGAATGCCGTTTTTCACCTACCTTGTTGGGAACACAAAGTTTCTTTTCAGTTACAAACTCCACTCCATACATAAATATGGGAAGGTACTAGCTCCAAATCGGTTTTACAGTGAAAACTGCAGGAACTTCTTACCAGCACTAGGAAACAGACTGAGAAACCAGAGTAAAAGTTTCTCCTGCAACCCGTTCCCTTGGTGCTAAATGAACTAACGTCTCTCCACATGCTCAGTTCTGAGAGATAAATGTTTGTGAAAGCCGTCCTTCACCTATCTTGTTGGGAAAACAAAGTTCCTTTTCAATTGGAAACTCCACTCCATACATATATATGGGGAGGTACTAGCTCCAACTCGGTTTTACAGTGAAAACTGCAGGAACTTCAAACCGGCACTAGGAAACAGAATGAGAAACCAAAATAAAAGTTTCCCCTGCAAAACTTTCCCCTTGTGCTAGATGAACGAACGTTTCTCCAAATGCTCAGTTCTGAGAGATAAGTGTGTATGAAAGCCGTCCTTCACCTAGCTTGTTGGGAACACAAAGATTCTTTTCAGCTGCAAACTCCACTCCATACATAAATATGGGTAGGTACTAGCTCCAAATCGGATTTACAGTGAAAACTGCAGGAAATTCATACCGGCACTAGGAAACAGACTGAGAAACAAGAGTAAAAGTTTTCCTGCAAACCTTTCCCTTTGTGCTAGATGAACGAAAGTTTTTCCACATGCTCAGTTCTGAGAGATAAGTGTGTGAGAAAGCCGACCTTCAAATATCTTGTTGGAAATTCAAAGTTTCTTTTCAGTTGCAAACTCCACTCCATACATATATATGGGGAGGTACTAGCTCCAACTCGGGTTTACAGTGAAAACTGCAGGAACTTCAAACCGGCACTAGGAAACAGACTGAGAAACCAGAGTAAAAGTTTCTCTTGCAACATGTTCCCTTTGTGCTAGATGAACGAACGTCTCTTCACATGCTCTGTTCTGACAGATAAGTGTGTGTGAAAGCCGTTCTTCAACTAGATTGATTGGAACACAAAGTTTCTTTTCAGTTGCAAACTCCAATCCATACATATATATGGGGAGTTACTAGCTCCAACTCTGTTTACAGTGAAAACTGCAGGAACTTCAAACCGGCACTAGGAAACAGACTCAGAAACAAGAGTAAAAGTTTCTCCTGCAACCCGTTCCCCTTTTGCTAGATGAACGAACGTCTCTCCAAATGCTCAGTTCAGAGAGATAACTGTGTGTGAAAGCCGTCCTTCACATGGCTTGTTGGGAACACAAAGATTCTTTTCAGTTGCAAACTCCAATCCATACATATATATGTGGAGGCAAGAGCTCCAACTCGGTTTTACAGTGAAAACTGAAGGAACTTCAAACTGGCAATAGGAAACAGACTGAGAATCCAGGGTCAAATTTTCTCCTGCAAACCGTTCCCTTTTTGCTAGATGAACGAACGTCTCTCCTCTTGCTCATTTCTGAGAGATAAGTGTGTGTGAAAGCCGTCCTTCACCTATCTTGTTGGGAACACAAAATTTCTTTTCAGTTGCAAACTCCACTCCATACATATATATGAGGAGGTACTAGCTCCAACTCGGTTTTACAGTGAAAACTGCAGGAACTTCAATCCTGCACTAGGAAAAAGACTGAAAAACCAGTGAAAAACTTTTTCCTGCAACACGTTCCGTTGTGCTAGATGAACGAACGTCTCTCCACATGCTCAGTTCTGAGAGAAAAGTGTCTGTGAAAGCCGTAATTCACATATCTTTTTGGGAACACAAAGTTTCTTTTCAGTAGCAAACTCCAATCCATATATATATATGGGGAGGTACTAGCTCCAACTCGGTTTTACAGTGAAAACGGCAGGAACATCAATCCTGCACTAGGAAACAGACTGAGAAACCAGAGAAAAAGTTTCTCCTGCAACACGTTCCCTTTGTGCTACATGAACGATCGTCTCTCCACATGCTCAGTTCTGAGAGTTATTTGTGTGTGAAAGCCGTCCTTCACATAGCTTGTTGGGAACACAAAGTTTCTTTTCAGTTGCAAACTCCACTCCATACATATATATGGGGAGGTACTAGCTCCAAATCGATTTTACAGTGAAAACTGCAGGAACTTAAACCGGCACTAGGAAACAGACTGAGAATCCAGAGTAATAGATTCCCCTGAACCCGTTCCCTTTTTGCTAGATGAACGAACGTCTCTCCACATGCTCAGGTCTGAGAGATAATTGTGTGTGAAAGCCTTCCTTCACCTATCTTATTGGGAACACAAAGTTTCTTTTCAGTAGCTAACTCCATTCAATACATATATATGGGGAGGTATTAGCTCCAACACGGGTTTACAGTGAAAACTGCAGGAACGTCAAACCGGCACTAGGAAACAGAATGAGAAACCAGAGTAAAAGTTTCCCCTGCATACCGTTCCCCTTGTCCTAGATGAACGAAAGTCTCTCCACATGATCAGTTCTGAGAGATAAGTGTGTTTGAAAGCCGTCCTTCACCTAGCTTGTTGGGAACACAAAGTTTCTTTTCACATGCAAACACCACTCCATACATGTATATGGTTAGGTACTAGCTCCAACCCGGTTTTACAGTGAAAACTGCAGTAAATTCAAACCGGCAGTAGGAAACAGACTGAGAAACCAGAGTAAATTTTCCCTTGCAACCCGTTCCCTTTGTGCTAGATGAACGAACGTCTCTCCACATGCTCAGTTCTGAGATATAATTGTGTGTGAAAGCCGTCCTTCACCTAGCTTGTTGGGAACACAAAGTTTCTTTTCAGTTGCAAACTCCAATCCATACATAAATATGTGTACGTACAAGCTCTAAATCGGATTTACAGTGAAAACTGCAGGAACTTCATACCGGCACTAGGAAACAGACTGAGAAACAAGAGTAAAAGTTTCCCCTGAAACCCGTTCCCTTGGTGCTAGATGAACGAATGTTTCTCCACATGCTCAGTTCTGAGAGATAAGTGTGTGTGAAAGCCGTCCTTCACCTATCTTGTTGGGAAAACAAAGTTTCTTTTCAGTTGCAAACTCCACTCCTACATATATATGGGGAGGTACGAGCTCCAACTCGGTTTTACAGTGAAAACTGCAGGAACTTCAAACCGGCACTAGGAAACAGATTGAGAAACCAGAGTAAAAGTTTCTCCTGCAACACGTTTCCTTGGTGCTAGATGAACGAACGTCTCTCCACATGCTCAGTTCTGAGGATAAGTGTGTGTGAAAGCCGTCCTTCACCTAGCTTGTTGGGAACACAAAGTTTCTTTTCAGTTGCAAGCTCCACTCCATACATATATATGGGGAGGTACTAGCTCCAACTCGGTTTTACAGTGAAAACTGCAGGAACTTCTAAACTGCACTAGCAAACAGACTGAGAATCCAGTGTAACAGTTTCTCCTGCAACCTGTTCCCTTTGTGCTAGATGAACGAACGTCTCTCCACATGCTCAGTTCTGAGAGATATGTGTGTGTGTGAAAGCCGTCCTTCACCTAGCTTGTTGGGAACACAAAGTATCTTTTCAGTTGCAAACTCCACTCCATACATATATATGGGGAGGTACTAGCTCCAACTCGGGTTTACAGTGAAAAATGCAGGAACTTCAAACCGGCACTAGGAAACAGACTGAGAAACCAGTGTAAAAGTTTCCCTGCAAACTGTTCCCCTTGTGCTAGATGAACGAACGTCTCTCCACATGCTAAGTTCTGAGAGATAAGTGTGTTTGAAAGCCGTCCTTCACCAAGCTTGTTGGGAACACAAAGATTCTTTTCACTTGCAAACTCCACTCCATACATATATATGGTTAGGTACTAGCTCCAACTCGGTTTTACACTGAAAACTGCAGTAAATTCAAACCGGCACTAGGAAACAGACTGAGAAACCAGAGTAAAAGTTTATCTTGCAACACGTTCCATTTGTGCTAGATGAACGAACGTCTCTCCATATGCTCAGTTCTGAGATATAATTGTGTGTGAAAGCCGTCCTTCACCTGGCTTGTTGGGAACACAAAGTTTCTTTTCAGTTGCAAACTCCACTCCATACATAAATACGGGGAGGTACTAGCTCCAAATCGGTTTTACAGTGAAAACTGCAGGAACTTCATACCGGCACTAAGAAACAGACTGAGAAACAATAGTAAAAGTTTCTCCTGCAACCCGTTCCATTAGTGCTAGATGAACGAACGTCTCTCCACATGCTCAGTTCTGAGAGATAACTGTGTCTGAAAGCCGTCCTTCACCTAGCTTGTTGGGAACACAAAGTTTCTTTTCAGTTGCAAACTCCAATCCATACAAATATATGGGGAAGTACTAGCTCCAACTCTGTTTTACAGTTAAAAATGCAGGAACTTCTAAACGGCACTAGGAAACAGACTGAGAATCAAGTGTTAAAGTTCCTCCTGCAACCCGTCCCTTTGTGCTAGATGAACGAACGTCTAAGCACATGCTCAGTTCTGAGAGATTAGTGTGTGTAAAAGTCGTCCTTCACCTAGCTTGTTGGGAACACAAAGTTTCTTTCAGTTGCAAACCCCAATCCATAAATATATATGGGAAGGTACTAGCTCCAACTCTGTTTTACAGTGAAAACTGCATGAAGTTAAAACCGGCATTAGGAAACAGATTGAGAAACCAGAGTAAAAGTTTCACCTGCAACACGTTCCGTTTGTGCTAGATGAACGAAAGTCCCTTCACATGCTCTGTTCTGACAGATAAGTGTGTGTGAAAGCCGTCCTTCAACTAGATTGATTGGAACTCAAAGTTTCTTTCCAGTTGCAAACTCCAATCCATACATATATATGGGGAGGTACTAGCTCCAACTCTGTTTACAGTGAAAACTGCAGGAACTTCAAATCGGCACTTGGAAACAGACTGAGAAACCAGAGTAAAAGTTTCTCCTGCAACCTGTTCCCATTTTGCTAGATGAACGAACGTCTCTCCAAATGCTCAGTTCTGAGAGATAAGTGTGTGTGAAAGCCGTCCTTTACCTGGCTTGTTGGGAACACAAAAATTCTTTTCAGTTGCAAACTCCACTCCATACATATATATGTGGAGGTAAGAGCTCCAACTCGGTTTTTCAGTGAAAACTGCAGGAACTTCAAACTGGCACTAGGAAACAGACTGAGAAACCAGGGTAAAATTTTCTCCTGCAAACCGTTCCATTTTTGCTAGATGAACGAACTTCTCTCCTCATGCTCATTTATGAGAGATAAGTGTGTGTGAAAGCCGTCCTTCAACTATCTTGTTGGGAACACAAAGTTTCTTTTCATTTGCAAACTCCACTCCATTCATATATATGAGGAGGTACTAGCTCCAACTCGGTTTTACAGTGAAAACTGCAGGAACATCAAACTGGCACAAGGAAACAGACTGAGAAACCAGAGTAAAAGTTTCTCCTGCAACCCGTTCCCTTTGTGCTAGATGAACGAACGTCTCTCCACATGCTCAGTTCTGAGAGATAAGTGTTTGTGAAAGCCGTCCTTCACCTAGCTTGTTGGGAACACAAAGTTTCTTTTCAGCTGCAAACTCCAATCCATACATATATATGAGGATGTACTAGCTCCAACTCGATTTTACAGTGAAAACTGCAGGAACTTCAAACCGACACTAGGAAACTGACTGAGAACCCAGAGTAATAGTTTCCCCTGCAAACCGTTCCCCTTGTGCTAGATAAACGAACGTCTCTCCACATGCTCAATTCTGAGAGATAAGTGTGTGTGAAAGCCGTCCTTCAACTAGCTTGTTGGGAACACAAAGTTTCTTTTAACTTGCAAACTCCACTCCATACATATATATGGGGAGGTACTAGCTCCAAATCGGTTTTACAGTTAAAACTGCAGGAATTTCAATCCTGCACTAGGAAACAGACTGAGAAACCAGACAAAAAGTTTTTCCTGCAACCCGTTCCGTTGTGCTAGATGAACGAACGTCTCTCCACATGCTCAGTTCTGAGAGAAAAGTGTGTGTGAAAGCCCTACTTCACCTATATTTTTTGGGAACACAATGTTTCTGTTCAGTTGCAAACTCCAATCCATACATATATATGGGGAGGTACTAGCTCCATCTCGGTTTTACTGGGAAAACTGCAGGAAATTCAATCCTGCACTAGGAAACAGAATGAGAAACCAGAGAAAAAGTTTCCCCTGCAACACGTTCCCTTTGTGCTAGATGAACGAACGTCTCTCAACATGCTCAGGTCTGAGAGAAAAGTGTGTGTGAATGCCGTACTTCACCTATCTTGTTGGGAACACAAAGTTTCTTTTCAGTTGCAAACTCCAATCCATACATATATATGGGGAGGTACTAGCTCCAACTCGGTTTTACAGGGAAAATTGCAGGATCTTCAAACCGGCACTAGGAAACAGACTGAGAAACCAGAGAAAAAGTTGCTCTTGCAACCCGTTCCCTTTGTGCTAGATGAACGAACGTCTCTCCATATGCTCAGTTCTGAGATATAATTGTGTGTGAAAGCCGTCCTTCACCTGGCTTGTTGGGAACACAAAGTTTCTTTTAAGTTGCAAACTCCACTCCATACAAATATATGGGGAAGTACTAGCTCCAACTCAGTTTAACAGTTAAAAATGCAGGAACTGCTAAACGGCACTAGGAAACAGACAGAGAATCAAGTGTAAAAGTTTCTCCTGCAACACGTCCCTTTGTGCTAGAAGAACGAACGTCTATTCACATGCTCGTTCGGAGAGATAAGTGTGTGTGAAATCCGTCCTTCACATAGCTTGTTGGGAACACAAAGTTTCTTTTCAGTTGCAAACCCCAATCCATAAATATATATGGGGAGGTACTAGCTCCAACTCTGTTTTACAGTGAAAACTGCAGGAATATAAAACCGGCATTAGGAAACAGACTGAGAAACCAGAGTAAAAGTTTCACCTGCAACCCTTTCCATTTGGGCTAGATGAACGAACGTCTCTTCACATGCTCAATTCTGACAGATAAGTGTGTGTGAAAGCCGTCCTTCACCTGGCTTGTTGGGAACACAAAGATACTTTTCAGTTGCAAACTCCACTCCATACATATATATGGGGAGGTAAGAGCTGCAACTCGGTTTTACAGTGAAAACTGCAGGAACTTCAAACTGGCACTAGGAAACAGACTGAGAATCCAGTTTGAAATTTCCCCTGCAAACCGTTCCCTGTTTGGTAGATGAAAGAACGTCTCTCCTCATTCTCATTTCTGAGAGATAAGTGTGTGTGAAAGCCGTTCTTCACCTATCTTGTTGGGAACACAAAGTTTCTTTTCAGTTGCAAACTCCACTCCATACATATATATGGGGAGGTACTAGCTCCAACTCGGGTTTACAGTGAAAACTGCAGGAACTTCAAACCGGCACAAGGAAACAGATTGAGAAACCAGAGTAAAAGTTTCTCCTGCAACACGTTCCCTTGGTGCTAGATGAACGAACGTCTCTCCACATGCTCAGATCTGAGAGACAATTGTGTGTGAAAGCCGTACTTCACCTAGCTTGTTGGGAACACAAGGATTCTTTTCATTTGCAAACTCCACTCCATACATATATATGGGGAGGTAATAGCTCCAAATCATTTTAACAGTGAAAACTGCAGGAACTTCAAACAGGCACTAGGAATCAGACTGAGAAACCAGAGTAAAAGTTTCACATGCAACCCGTTCCATTGGTGCTAGATGAACGACCGTCTATCCACATGCTCAGTTCTGAGAGATAAGTGTGTGTGAAAGCCGTCCTTCACCTAGCTTGTTGGGAACACAAAGTTTCTTTTCAGTTGCAAACTCCACTCCATACATATATATGGGGAGGTACTAGCTCCAACTCGGTTTTATAGTGAAAACTGCAGGAACTTCTTAACGGCACTAGCAAACAGACTGAGAATCCAGTGTAAAAGTTTCACCGGCAACCCATTCCCTTTGTGCTAGATGAACGAACGTTTCTCCACATGCTCAGTTCTGAGAGATAAGTGTGTGTGAACGCCGTCTTCACCTAGCTTGTTGGGAACACAAAGTATCTTTTCAGTTGCAAACTACACTCCATACATATATATGGGGAGGTACTAGCTCCAACTCGGTTTTAAAGTGAAACCTGCAGGAACTTCAAACCGGCACTAGTAAACAGACTGAGAAACCAGAGTAAAAATTTCTCCTGCAACCCGTTCCCTTGGTGCTAGATGAAAGAACGTCTCTCCACATGCTCAGATCTGAGAGATAAGTGTCTGTGAAAGCCGTCCTTCACCTAGCTTGTTGGGAACACAAAGTTTCTTTTCACTTGCAAACTCCACTCCATACATATATATGGTTAGGTACTAGCTCCAACTAGGTTTTACAATGAAAACTGCAGTAAATTCAAACCGGCAATAGGAAACAGACTGAGAAACCAGAGTAAAATTTTCTCTTGCAACACGTTCCATTTGTGCTAGATGAATGAACGTCTCTCCACATGCTCAGTTCTGAGATAAAATTGTGTGTGATAGCCGTCCTTCACCTAGCTTGTTGTGAACACAAAGTTTCTTTTCAGTTACAAACTCCACTCCATATATAAATATGGGGAGGTACTATCTCCAAATCGGTTTTACAGTGAAAACTGCAGGAACTTCATACCAGCACTAGGAAACAGACTGAGAAACGAGAGTAAAAGTTTCTCCTGCAACCCGTTCCCTTGGTGCTAAACGAACGTCTCTCCACATGCTCAGTTCTGAGAGATATATGTGTGTGAAAGCCGTCCTTCACCTATCTTGTTGGGAAAACAAAGTTCCTTTTCAGTTGCAAACTCCACTCCATACATATATATGGGGAGGTACCAGCTCCAACTCGGTTTTACAGTGAAAACTGCAGGAACTTCAAACCGGCACTAGGAAACAGAATGAGAAACCAGAGTAAAAGTTTCCCCTGCAAACCGTTCCCCTTGTGCTAGATGAACGAACGTCTCTCCACATGCTCAGTTCTGAGAGATAAGTGTGTTTGAAAGCCGTCCTTCACCTAGCTTGTTGGGAACACAAAGTTACTTTTCACTTGCAAACTCCACTCCATACATATATATGGTTAGGTACTAGCTCCAACTCGGTTTTACAGTGAAAACTGCAGGAACTTCAAACCGGCACTAGGAAACAGATTGAGAAACCAGAGTAAAAGTTTCTCCTGCAACACGTTCCCTTGGTGCTAGATGAACGAACGTCTCTCCACATGCTCAGATCTGAGAGACAAGTGTGTGTGAAAGCCGTACTTCACCTAGCTTTTTGGGAACACAAAGTTTCTTTTCAGTTGCAAACTCAACTCCATACATATATATGGGGAGGTACTAGCTCCAAATCGTTTTAACAGTGAAAACTGCAGGAACTTCAAACCGGCACTAGGAAACAGACTGAGAATCCAGGGTCAAATTTTCTCTGGAAACAGTTCCCTTTTTGCTAGATGAACGAACGTCTCTCCTCTTGCTCATTTCTGAGAGATAAGTGTGTGTGAAAGCCGTCCTTCACCTATATTGTTGGGAACACAAAATTTCTTTTCAGTTGCAAACTCCACTCCATACATATATATGAGGAGGTACTAGCTCCAACTCGGTTTTACAGTGAAAACTACAGGAACTTCAATCCTGCACTAGGAAACAGACTGAAAAACCAGAGAAAAACTTTTTCCTGCAACCCGTTCCGTTGTGCTAAATGAACGAACGTCTCTCCACATGCTCAGTTCTGAGAGAAAAGTGTCTGTGAAAGCCGTAATTCACATATCTTTTTGGGAACACAAAGTTTCTTTTCAGTTGCAAACTCCAATCCATATATATATATGGGGAGGTACTAGCTCCAACTCGGTTTTACAGTGAAAACGGCAGGAACATCAATCCTGCACTAGGAAACAGACTGAGAAATCAGAGAAAAAGTTTCTCCTGCAACACGTTCCCTTTGTGCTACATGAACGATCGTCTCTCCACATGCTCAGTTCTGAGAGTTATTTGTGTGTGAAAGCCGTCCTTCACATAGCTTGTTGGGAACACAAAGTTTCTTTTCAGTTGCAAACTCCACTCCATACATATATATGGGGAGGTACTAGCTCCAAATCGATTTTACAGTGAAAACTGCAGGAAATTAAACCGGCACTAGAAAACAGACTGAGAATCCAGAGTAATAGATTCTCCTGCAACCCGTTCCCGTTTTGCTAGATGAACGAACGTCTCTCCACATGCTCAGTTCTGAGAGATAATTGTGTGTGAAAGCCGTCCTTCACCAAGATTGTTGGGAACACAAAGTTTCTTTTCAGTTGCAAACTCCAATCCATACATATATATGGGGAGGTACTAGCTCCAACTCGGTTTTACAGTGAAAACTGCAGGAAATACAAACCGGCACTAGGAAACAGACTGAGAAACCAGAGTAAAAGTTGCTCTTGCAAACCGTTCCCTTTGTGCTAGATGAACGAACGTCTCTCCATATGCTCAGTTCTGAGATATAATTGTGTGTGAAAGCCGTCCTTCACCTGGCTTGTTGGGAACACAAAGTTTCTTTTAAGTTGCAAACTCCACTCCATACAAATATATGGGGAAGTACTAGCTCCAACTCAGTTTAACAGTTAAAAATGCAGGAACTGCTAAACGGCACTAGGAAACAGACAGAGAATCAAGTGTAAAAGTTTCTCCTGCAACACGTCCCTTTGTGCTAGAAGAACGAACGTCTATTCACATGCTCAGTTCGGAGAAATAAGTGTGTGTGAAATCCGTCCTTCACCTAGCTTGTTGGGAACACAAAGTTTCTTTTCAGTTGCAAACCCCAATCCATAAATATATATGGGGATGTACTAGCTCCAACTCTGTTTTACAGTGAAAACTGCAGGAATATAAAACCGGCATTAGGAAACAGACTGAGAAACCAGAGTAAAAGTTTCACCTGCAACACTTTCCATTTGGGCTAGAAGAACGAACGTCTCTTCACATGCTCAATTCTGACAGATAAGTGTGTGTGTAAGCCGTCCTTCACCTGGCTTGTTGGGAACACAAAGATACTTTTCAGTTGCAAACTCCACTCCATACATATATATGGGGAGGTAAGAGCTGCAACTCGGTTTTACAGTGAAAACTGCAGGAACTTCAAACTGGCACTAGGAAACAGACTGAGAATCCAGTTTGAAATTTCCCCTGCAAACCGTTCCCTGTTTGGTAGATGAAAGAACGTCTCTCCTCATTCTCATTTCTGAGAGATAAGTGTGTGTGAAAGCCGTTCTTCACCTATCTTGTTGGGAACACAAAGTTTCTTTACAGTTGCAAACTCCAATCCATACATATATATGGGGAGGTACTAGCTCCAACTCGGGTTTACAGTGAAAACTGCAGGAACTTCAAACCGGCACTAGGAAACAGATTGAGAAACCAGAGTAAAAGTTTCTCCTGCAACACTTTCCCTTGGTGCTAGATGAACGAACGTCTCTCCACATGCTCAGATCTGAGAGACAATTGTGTGTGAAAGCCGTACTTCACCTAGCTTGTTGGGAACACAAAGTTTCTTTTCATTTGCAAACTCCACTCCATAAATATATATGGGGAGGTACCAGCTCCAACTCGGTTTTACAGTGAAAACTGCAGGAACTTCAAACCGGCACTAGGAAACAGAATGAGAAACCAGAGTAAAAGTTTCCCCTGCAAACCGTTCCCCTTGTGCTAGATGAACGAACGTCTCTCCACATGCTCAGTTCTGAGAGATAAGTGTGTTTGAAAGCCGTCCTTCACCTAGCTTGTTGGGAACACAAAGTTACTTTTCACTTGCAAACTCCACTCCATACATATATATGGTTAGGTACTAGCTCCAACTCGGTTTTACAGTGAAAACTGCAGGAACTTCAAACCGGCACTAGGAAACAGATTGAGAAACCAGAGTAAAAGTTTCTCTTGCAACACGTTCCCTTGGTGCAGGATGAACGAACGTCTCTCCACATGCTCAGATCTGAGAGACAAGTGTGTGTGAAAGCCGTACTTCACCTAGCTTTTTGGGAACACAAAGTTTCTTTTCAGTTGCAAACTCCACTCCATACATATATATGGGGAGGTACTAGCTCCAAATCGTTTTAACAGTGAAAACTGCAGGAACTTCAAACCGGCACTAGGAATCAGACTGAGAAACCAGAGTAAAAGTTTCTCATGCAACCCGTTCCCTTGGTGCTAGATGAATGAACGTCTCTCCACATGCTCAGTTCTGAGAGTTAAGTGTGTGTGAAAGCCGTCCTTCACCTAGCTTGTTGGGAACACAAAGATTCTTTTCAGTTGCAAACTCCACTCCATACATATATATGGGTAGTTACTAGCTCCAACTCGATTTTACAGTGAAAACTGCAGGAACTTCTAAACGGCTCTAGCAAACAGACTGAGAATCCAGTGTAAAAGTTTCTCTTGCAACCTGTTCCCTTTGTGCTAGATGAACGAACGTCTCACCACATGCTCAGTTCTGAGAGATAAGTGTGTGTGAAAGCCGTCCTTCACCTAGCTTGTTGGGAACACAAAGTATCTTTTCAGTTGCAAACTCCACTCCATACATATATATGGGGAGGTACTAGCTCCAACGCAGGTTTACAGTGAAAACTGCAGGAACTTCAAACCGGCACTAGGAAACAAACTGAGAAACCAGAGTAAAAGTTTCCCTGCAAACCGTTCCCCTTGTGCTAGATGAACGAACGTCTCTCCACATGCTCAGTTCTGAGAGTTAAGTGTGTGTGAAAGCCGTCCTTCAACTAGCTTGTTGGGAACACAAAGTTTCTTTTCAGTAGCAAACTCCACTCCATACATATATATGGGGAGGTTCTAGCTCCAACTCGGTTTAACAATGAAAACTGCAGTAAATTCAAACCGGCACTAGGAAACAGACTGAGAAACCAGAGTAAAAGTTTCTCTTGCAACATGTTCCCTTTGTGCTAGATGAACGAACGTCTCTTCACATGCTCTGTTCTGACAGATAAGTGTGTGTGAAAGCCGTTCTTCAACTAGATTGATTGGAACACAAAGTTTCTTTTCAGTTGCAAACTCCAATCCATACATATATATGGGGAGTTACTAGCTCCAACTCTGTTTACAGTGAAAACTGCAGGAACTTCAAACCGGCACTAGGAAACAGACTGAGAAACAAGAGTAAAAGTTTCTCCTGCAACCCGTTCCCCTTTTGCTAGATGAACGAACGTCTCTCCAAATGCTCAGTTCAGAGAGATAACTGTGTGTGAAAGCCGTCCTTCACATGGCTTGTTGGGAACAAAAAGATTCTTTTCAGTTGCAAACTCCACTCCATACATATATATGTGGAGGCAAGAGCTCCAACTCGGTTTTACAGTGAAAACTGAAGGAACTTCAAACTGGCAATAGGAAACAGACTGAGAATCCAGGGTCAAATTTTCTCCTGCAAACCTTTCCCTTTTTGCTAGATGAACGAACGTCTCTCCTCTTGCTCATTTCTGAGAGATAAGTGTGTGTGAAAGCCGTCCTTCACCTATCTTGTTGGGAACACAAAATTTCTTTTCAGTTGCAAACTCCACTCCATACATATATATGAGGAGGTACTAGCTCCAACTCGGTTTTACAGTGAAAACTACAGGAACTTCAATCCTGCACTAGGAAACAGACTGAAAAACCAGAGAAAAACTTTTTCCTGCAACCCGTTCCGTTGTGCTAGATGAACGAACGTCTCTCCACATGCTCAGTTCTGAGAGAAAAGTGTCTGTGAAAGCCGTAATTCACATATCTTTTTGGGAACACAAAGTTTCTTTTCAGTTGCAAACTCCAATCCATATATATATATGGGGAGGTACTAGCTCCAACTCGGTTTTACAGTGAAAACGGCAGGAACATCAATCCTGCACTAGGAAACAGACTGAGAAATCAGAGAAAAAGTTTCTCCTGCAACACGTTCCCTTTATGCTACATGAACGATCGTCTCTCCACATGCTCAGTTCTGAGAGTTATTTGTGTGTGAAAGCCGTCCTTCACATAGCTTGTTGGGAACACAAATTTTCTTTTCAGTTGCAAACTCCACTCCATACATATATATGGGGAGGTACTAGCTCCAAATCGATTTTACAGTGAAAACTGCAGGAACTTAAACCGGCACTAGAAAACAGACTGAGAATCCAGAGTAATAGATTCTCCTGCAACCCGTTCCCTTTTTGCTAGATGAACGAACGTCTCTCCACATGCTCAGTTCTGAGAGATAATTGTGTGTGAAAGCCGTCCTTCACCAAGATTGTTGGGAACACAAAGTTTCTTTTCAGTTGCAAACTCCAATCCATACATATATATGGGGAGGTACTAGCTCCAACTCGGTTTTACAGTGAAAACTGCAGGAAATACAAACCGGCACTAGGAAACAGACTGAGAAACCAGAGTAAAAGTTGCTCTTGCAAACCGTTCCCTTTGTGCTAGATGAACGAACGTCTCTCCATATGCTCAGTTCTGAGATATAATTGTGTGTGAAAGCCGTCCTTCACCTGGCTTGTTGGGAACACAAAGTTTCTTTTAAGTTGCAAACTCCACTCCATACAAATATATGGGGAAGTACTAGCTCCAACTCAGTTTAACAGTTAAAAATGCAGGAACTGCTAAACGGCACTAGGAAACAGACAGAGAATCAAGTGTAAAAGTTTCTCCTGCAACACGTCCCTTTGTGCTAGAAGAACGAACGTCTATTCACATGCTCAGTTCGGAGAGATAAGTGTGTGTGAAATCCGTCCTTCACCTAGCTTGTTGGGAACACAAAGTTTCTTTTCAGTTGCAAACCCCAATCCATAAATATATATGGGGATGTACTAGCTCCAACTCTGTTTTACAGTGAAAACTGCAGGAATGTAAAACCGGCATTAGGAAACAGACTGAGAAACCAGAGTAAAAGTTTCACCTGCAACACTTTCCATTTGGGCTAGATGAACGAACGTCTCTTCACATGCTCAATTCTGACAGATAAGTGTGTGTGTAAGCCGTCCTTCACCTGGCTTGTTGGGAACACAAAGATACTTTTAAGTTGCAAACTCCACTCCATACATATATATGGGGAGGTAAGAGCTGCAACTCGGTTTTACAGTGAAAACTGCAGGAACTTCAAACTGGCACTAGGAAACAGACTGAGAATCCAGTTTGAAATTTCCCCTGCAAACCGTTCCCTGTTTGGTAGATGAAAGAACGTCTCTCCTCATTCTCATTTCTGAGAGATAAGTGTGTGTGAAAGCCGTTCTTCACCTATCTTGTTGGGAACACAAAGTTTCTTTTCAGTTGCAAACTCCAATCCATACATATATATGGGGAGGTACTAGCTCCAACTCGGGTTTACAGTGAAAACTGCAGGAACTTCAAACCGGCACTAGGAAACAGATTGAGAAACCAGAGTAAAAGTTTCTCCTGCAACACTTTCCCTTGGTGCTAGATGAACGAACGTCTCTCCACATGCTCAGATCTGAGAGACAATTGTGTGTGAAAGCCGTACTTCACCTAGCTTGTTGGGAACACAAAGTTTCTTTTCATTTGCAAACTCCACTCCATAAATATATATGGGGAGGTACCAGCTCCAACTCGGTTTTACAGTGAAAACTGCAGGAACTTCAAACCGGCACTAGGAAACAGAATGAGAAACCAGAGTAAAAGGTTCCCCTGCAAACCGTTCCCCTTGTGCTAGATGAACGAACGTCTCTCCATATGCTCAGTTCTGAGATATAATTGTGTGTGAAAGCCGTCCTTCACCTGGCTTGTTGGGAACACAAAGTTTCTTTTAAGTTGCAAACTCCACTCCATACAAATATATGGGGAAGTACTAGCTCCAACTCAGTTTAACAGTTAAAAATGCAGGAACTGCTAAACGGCACTAGGAAACAGACAGAGAATCAAGTGTAAAAGTTTCTCCTGCAACACGTCCCTTTGTGCTAGAAGAACGAACGTCTATTCACATGCTCAGTTCGGAGAAATAAGTGTGTGTGAAATCCGTCCTTCACCTAGCTTGTTGGGAACACAAAGTTTCTTTTCAGTTGCAAACCCCAATCCATAAATATATATGGGGATGTACTAGCTCCAACTCTGTTTTACAGTGAAAACTGCAGGAATATAAAACCGGCATTAGGAAACAGACTGAGAAACCAGAGTAAAAGTTTCACCTGCAACACTTTCCATTTGGGCTAGAAGAACGAACGTCTCTTCACATGCTCAATTCTGACAGATAAGTGTGTGTGTAAGCCGTCCTTCACCTGGCTTGTTGGGAACACAAAGATACTTTTCAGTTGCAAACTCCACTCCATACATATATATGGGGAGGTAAGAGCTGCAACTCGGTTTTACAGTGAAAACTGCAGGAACTTCAAACTGGCACTAGGAAACAGACTGAGAATCCAGTTTGAAATTTCCCCTGCAAACCGTTCCCTGTTTGGTAGATGAAAGAACGTCTCTCCTCATTCTCATTTCTGAGAGATAAGTGTGTGTGAAAGCCGTTCTTCACCTATCTTGTTGGGAACACAAAGTTTCTTTACAGTTGCAAACTCCAATCCATACATATATATGGGGAGGTACTAGCTCCAACTCGGGTTTACAGTGAAAACTGCAGGAACTTCAAACCGGCACTAGGAAACAGATTGAGAAACCAGAGTAAAAGTTTCTCCTGCAACACTTTCCCTTGGTGCTAGATGAACGAACGTCTCTCCACATGCTCAGATCTGAGAGACAATTGTGTGTGAAAGCCGTACTTCACCTAGCTTGTTGGGAACACAAAGTTTCTTTTCATTTGCAAACTCCACTCCATAAATATATATGGGGAGGTACCAGCTCCAACTCGGTTTTACAGTGAAAACTGCAGGAACTTCAAACCGGCACTAGGAAACAGAATGAGAAACCAGAGTAAAAGTTTCTCCTGCAAACCGTTCCCCTTGTGCTAGATGAACGAACGTCTCTCCACATGCTCAGTTCTGAGAGATAAGTGTGTTTGAAAGCCGTCCTTCACCTAGCTTGTTGGGAACACAAAGTTACTTTTCACTTGCAAACTCCACTCCATACATATATATGGTTAGGTACTAGCTCCAACTCGGTTTTACAGTGAAAACTGCAGGAACTTCAAACCGGCACTAGGAAACAGATTGAGAAACCAGAGTAAAAGTTTCTCTTGCAACACGTTCCCTTGGTGCAGGATGAACGAACGTCTCTCCACATGCTCAGATCTGAGAGACAAGTGTGTGTGAAAGCCGTACTTCACCTAGCTTTTTGGGAACACAAAGTTTCTTTTCAGTTGCAAACTCCACTCCATACATATATATGGGGAGGTACTAGCTCCAAATCGTTTTAACAGTGAAAACTGCAGGAACTTCAAACCGGCACTAGGAATCAGACTGAGAAACCAGAGTAAAAGTTTCTCATGCAACCCGTTCCCTTGGTGCTAGATGAATGAACGTCTCTCCACATGCTCAGTTCTGAGAGTTAAGTGTGTGTGAAAGCCGTCCTTCACCTAGCTTGTTGGGAACACAAAGATTCTTTTCAGTTGCAAACTCCACTCCATACATATATATGGGTAGTTACTAGCTCCAACTCGATTTTACAGTGAAAACTGCAGGAACTTCTAAACGGCTCTAGCAAACAGACTGAGAATCCAGTGTAAAAGTTTCTCTTGCAACCTGTTCCCTTTGTGCTAGATGAACGAACGTCTCACCACATGCTCAGTTCTGAGAGATAAGTGTGTGTGAAAGCCGTCCTTCACCTAGCTTGTTGGGAACACAAAGTATCTTTTCAGTTGCAAACTCCACTCCATACATATATATGGGGAGGTACTAGCTCCAACGCAGGTTTACAGTGAAAACTGCAGGAACTTCAAACCGGCACTAGGAAACAAACTGAGAAACCAGAGTAAAAGTTTCCCTGCAAACCGTTCCCCTTGTGCTAGATGAACGAACGTCTCTCCACATGCTCAGTTCTGAGAGTTAAGTGTGTGTGAAAGCCGTCCTTCAACTAGCTTGTTGGGAACACAAAGTTTCTTTTCAGTAGCAAACTCCACTCCATACATATATATGGGGAGGTTCTAGCTCCAACTCGGTTTAACAATGAAAACTGCAGTAAATTCAAACCGGCACTAGGAAACAGACTGAGAAACCAGAGTAAAAGTTTCTCTTGCAACATGTTCCCTTTGTGCTAGATGAACGAACGTCTCTTCACATGCTCTGTTCTGACAGATAAGTGTGTGTGAAAGCCGTTCTTCAACTAGATTGATTGGAACACAAAGTTTCTTTTCAGTTGCAAACTCCAATCCATACATATATATGGGGAGTTACTAGCTCCAACTCTGTTTACAGTGAAAACTGCAGGAACTTCAAACCGGCACTAGGAAACAGACTGAGAAACAAGAGTAAAAGTTTCTCCTGCAACCCGTTCCCCTTTTGCTAGATGAACGAACGTCTCTCCAAATGCTCAGTTCAGAGAGATAACTGTGTGTGAAAGCCGTCCTTCACATGGCTTGTTGGGAACAAAAAGATTCTTTTCAGTTGCAAACTCCACTCCATACATATATATGTGGAGGCAAGAGCTCCAACTCGGTTTTACAGTGAAAACTGAAGGAACTTCAAACTGGCAATAGGAAACAGACTGAGAATCCAGGGTCAAATTTTCTCCTGCAAACCTTTCCCTTTTTGCTAGATGAACGAACGTCTCTCCTCTTGCTCATTTCTGAGAGATAAGTGTGTGTGAAAGCCGTCCTTCACCTATCTTGTTGGGAACACAAAATTTCTTTTCAGTTGCAAACTCCACTCCATACATATATATGAGGAGGTACTAGCTCCAACTCGGTTTTACAGTGAAAACTACAGGAACTTCAATCCTGCACTAGGAAACAGACTGAAAAACCAGAGAAAAACTTTTTCCTGCAACCCGTTCCGTTGTGCTAGATGAACGAACGTCTCTCCACATGCTCAGTTCTGAGAGAAAAGTGTCTGTGAAAGCCGTAATTCACATATCTTTTTGGGAACACAAAGTTTCTTTTCAGTTGCAAACTCCAATCCATATATATATATGGGGAGGTACTAGCTCCAACTCGGTTTTACAGTGAAAACGGCAGGAACATCAATCCTGCACTAGGAAACAGACTGAGAAATCAGAGAAAAAGTTTCTCCTGCAACACGTTCCCTTTATGCTACATGAACGATCGTCTCTCCACATGCTCAGTTCTGAGAGTTATTTGTGTGTGAAAGCCGTCCTTCACATAGCTTGTTGGGAACACAAATTTTCTTTTCAGTTGCAAACTCCACTCCATACATATATATGGGGAGGTACTAGCTCCAAATCGATTTTACAGTGAAAACTGCAGGAACTTAAACCGGCACTAGAAAACAGACTGAGAATCCAGAGTAATAGATTCTCCTGCAACCCGTTCCCTTTTTGCTAGATGAACGAACGTCTCTCCTCTTGCTCATTTCTGAGAGATAAGTGTGTTTGAAAGCCGTCTTTCACCTAGCTTGTTTGGAACACAAAATTTCTTTCAGTTGCAAACTCCACGCCATACATATATATGGGGATGTACTAGCTCTAACTCGGTTTACAGTGAAAACTGCAGGAATTTCTCACCGGCACTAGGAAACAGACTGATAAACCAGAGTAAAAATTTCTCCTGCAACCCGTTCCCCTTTTGCTAGATGAACGAACTTCTTTCCACATGCTCAGTTCTGAGAGATAAGTGTGTGAGCAAGCCGTGCTTCACCTGGCTTGTTGGGAACACAAAGTTTCTTTTCAGTTGCAAACTCCACTCCATACATATATATGGGGAGGTACTAGCTCCAAATCAGTTTTACAGTGAAAACTGCAGGAACTTCTAAACTGCACTAGCAAACAGACTGAGAATCCAGCGTAAAAGTTTCCCCTGCAACCTGTTCCCTTTGTGCTAGATGAACGAACGTCTCTCCACATGCTCAGTTCTGAGAGATAAGTGTGTGTGAAAGCCGTCCTTCACCTAGCTTGTTGGGAACACAAAGTATGTTTTCAGTTGCAAACTCCACTCCATACATATATATGGGGAGGTACTAGCTCCAACTCGGGTTTACAGTGAAAACTGCAGGAACTTCAAACCGGCACTAGGAAACAGACTGAGAAACCAGTGTAAAATTTCCCTGCAAAAAGTTCCCCTTGTGCTAGATGAACGAACGTCTCTCCACATGCTAAGTTCTGAGAGATAAGTGTGTTTGAAAGCCGTCCTTCACAAAGCTTGTTGGGAACACAAAGTTACTTTTCACTTGCAAACTCCACTCCATACATATATATGGTTAGGTACTAGCTCCAACTCGGTTTTACACTGAAAACTGCAGTAAATTCAAACCGGCACTAGGAAACAGACTGAGAAACCAGAGTAATAGTTTCTCTTGCAACACGTTCCATTTGTGCTAGATGAACGAACGTCTCTCCATATGCTCAGTTCTGAGATATATTTGTGTGTGAAAGCCGTACTTCACCTGGCTTGTTGGGAACACAAAGTTTCTTTTCAGTTGCAAACTCCACTCCATACATAAATACGGGGAGATACTAGCTCCAAATCGGTTTTACAGTGAAAACTGCAGGAACTTCATACCGGCACTAGGAAACACACTGAGAAACAATAGTAAAAGTTTCTCCTGCCACCCGTTCCATTTGTGCTAGATGAACGAACGTCTCTCCACATGCTCAGTTCTGAGAGATAACTGTGTCTGAAAGCCGTACTTCACCTAGCTTGTTGGGAACACAAAGTTTCTTTTCAGTTGCTAACTCCACTCCATACAAATATATGGGGAAGTACTAGCTCCAACTCTGTTTTACAGTTAAAAATGCAGGAACTTCTAAACGGCACTAGGAAACAGACTGAGAATCAAGTGTTAAAGTTCCTCCTGCAACCCGTCCCTTTGTGCTAGATGAACGAACGTCTAACCACATGCTCAGTTCTGAGAGATTAGTGTGTGTAAAAGCCGTCCTTCACCTAGCTTGTTGGGAACACAAAGTTTCTTTCAGTTGCAAACCCCAATCCATAAATATATATGGGAAGGTACTAGCTCCAACTCTGTTTTACAGTGAAAACTGCATGAACTTAAAACCAGCATTAGGAAACAGACTGAGAAACCAGAGTAATTGTTTCACCTGCAACACGTTCCGTTTGTGCTAGATGAACGAACGTCTCTTCACATGCTCTGTTCTGACAGATAAGTGTGTGTGAAAGCTGTCCTTCAACTAGATTGATTGGAACTCAAAGTTTCTTTTCAGTTGCAAACTCCAAACCATACATATATATGGGGAGGTACTAGCTCCAACTCTGTTTACAGTGAAAACTGCAGGAACTTCAAATCGGCACTAGGAAACAGACTGAGAAACCAGAGTAAAAGTTTCTCCTGCAACCTGTTCCCATTTTGCTAGATGAACGAACGTCTCTCCAAATGCTCAGTTCTGAGAGATAAGTGTGTGTGAAAGCCGACCTTCACCTGGCTTGTTGGGAACACAAAAATTCTTTTCAGTTGCAAACTCCACTCCATACATATATATGTGGAGGTAAGAGCTCCAACTCGGTTTTACAGTGAAAACTGCAGGAACTTCAAACTGGCACTAGGAAACAGACTGAGAAAACAGGGTAAAACTTTCTCCTGCAAACCGTTCCCTTTTTGCTAGATGAACGAACTTCTCTCCTCATGCTCATTTATGAGAGATAAGTGTGTGTGAAAGCCGTCCTTCAACTATCTTGTTGGGAACACAAAGTTTCTTTTCATTTGCAAACTCCACTCCATTCATATATATGAGGAGGTACTAGCTCCAACTCGGTTTTACAGTGAAAACTGCAGGAACATCAAACTGGCACAAGGAAACAGACTGAGAATCCAGAGTAAAAGTTTCTCCTGCAACCCGTTCCCTTTGTGCTAGATGAACGAACGTCTCTCCACATGCTCAGTTCTGAGAGATACGTGTGTGTGAAACCGTCCTTCACATAGCTTGTTGGGAAAACAAAGTTTCTTTTCAGTTGCAAACTCCACTCCATACATATATATGGGGAGGTACTAGCTCCAACTTGGTTTTACAGTGAAAACCGCAGGAACTTCAAACCGGCACTAGGAAACAGACTGATAAACCAGAGTAAAAATTTCTCCTGCAACCCGTTCCCCTTTTGCTAGATGAACGAACTTCTTTCCACATGCTCAGTTCTGAGAGATAAGTGTGTGAGCAAGCCGTGCTTCACCTGGCTTGTTGGGAACACAAAGATTCTTTTCAGTTGCAATCTCCACTCCATACATATAAATGGGGAGGTACTAGCTCCAACTCGATTTTACAGTGAAAACTGCAGGAACTTCATACCGGCACTAGGAAACAGACTGAGAAACCAGAGTAAAATTTTCTCCTGCAACCCGTTCCTTTGTGCTAGATGAACGAACGTCTATCCACATGTTCAGTTCTGAGAGATAAGTGTGTGTGAAAGCCGTCCTTCACCTAGCTTGTTGGGAACACAAAGTTTCTTTTCAGTTGCAAACTCCACTCCATACATATATATGGGGAGGTACTAGCTCCAAATCAGTTTTACAGTGAAAACTGCAGGAACTTCTAAACTGCACTAGCAAACACACTGAGAATCCAGTGTAAAAGTTTCCCCTGCAACCTGTTCCCTTTGTGCTAGATGAACGAACGTCTCTCCACATGCTCAGTTCTGAGAGATAAGTGTGTGTGAAAGCCGTCCTTCAACTAGCTTGTTGGGAACACAAAGTATGTTTTCAGTTGCAAACTCCACTCCATACATATATATGGGGAGGTACTAGCTCCAACTCGGGTTTACAGTGAAAACTGCAGGAACTTCAAACCGGCACTAGGAAACAGACTGAGAAACCAGTGTAAAGTTTCCCTGCAAAAAGTTCCCCTTGTGCTAGATGAACGAACGTCTCTCCACATGCTAAGTTCTGAGAGATAAGTGTGTTTGAAAGCCGTCCTTCACAAAGCTTGTTGGGAACACAAAGTTACTTTTCACTTGCAAACTCCACTCCATACATATATATGGTTAGGTACTAGCTCCAACTCGGTTTTACACTGAAAACTGCAGTAAATTCAAACCGGCACTAGGAAACAGACTGAGAAACCAGAGTAATAGTTTCTCTTGCAACACGTTCCATTTGTGCTAGATGAACGAACGTCTCTCCATATGCTCAGTTCTGAGATATATTTGTGTGTGAAAGCCGTACTTCACCTGGCTTGTTGGGAACACAAAGTTTCTTTTCAGTTGCAAACTCCACTCCATACATAAATACGGGGAGATACTAGCTCCAAATCGGTTTTACAGTGAAAACTGCAGGAACTTCATACCGGCACTAGGAAACACACTGAGAAACAATAGTAAAAGTTTCTCCTGCAACCCGTTCCATTTGTGCTAGATGAACGAACGTCTCTCCACATGCTCAGTTCTGAGAGATAACTGTGTCTGAAAGCCGTACTTCACCTAGCTTGTTGGGAACACAAAGTTTCTTTTCAGTTGCTAACTCCACTCCATACAAATATATGGGGAAGTACTAGCTCCAACTCTGTTTTACAGTTAAAAATGCAGGAACTTCTAAACGGCACTAGGAAACAGACTGAGAATCAAGTGTTAAAGTTCCTCCTGCAACCCGTCCCTTTGTGCTAGATGAACGAACGTCTAACCACATGCTCAGTTCTGAGAGATTAGTGTGTGTAAAAGCCGTCCTTCACCTAGCTTGTTGGGAACACAAAGTTTCTTTCAGTTGCAAACCCCAATCCATAAATATATATGGGAAGGTACTAGATCCAACTCTGTTTTACAGTGAAAACTGCATGAACTTAAAACCGGCATTAGGAAACAGACTGAGAAACCAGAGTAAATGTTTCACCTGCAACACGTTCCGTTTGTGCTAGATGAACGAACGTCTCTTCACATGCTCTGTTCTGACAGATAAGTGTGTGTGAAAGCTGTCCTTCAACTAGATTGATTGGAACTCAAAGTTTCTTTTCAGTTGCAAACTCCAATCCATACATATATATGGGGAGGTACTAGCTCCAACTCTGTTTACAGTGAAAACTGCAGGAACTTCAAATCGGCACTAGGAAACAGACTGAGAAACCAGAGTAAAAGTTTCTCCTGCAACCTGTTCCCATTTTGCTAGATGAACGAACGTCTCTCCAAATGCTCAGTTCTGAGAGATAAGTGTGTGTGAAAGCCGTCCTTCACCTGGCTTGTTGGGAACACAAAAATTCTTTTCAGTTGCAAACTCCACTCCATACATATATATGTGGAGGTAAGAGCTCCAACTCGGTTTTACAGTGAAAACTGCAGGAACTTCAAACTGGCACTAGGAAACAGACTGAGAAAACAGGGTAAAACTTTCTCCTGCAAACCGTTCCCTTTTTGCTAGATGAACGAACTTCTCTCCTCATGCTCATTTATGAGAGATAAGTGTGTGTGAAAGCCGTCCTTCAACTATCTTGTTGGGAACACAAAGTTTCTTTTCATTTGCAAACTCCACACCATTCATATATATGAGGAGGTACTAGCTCCAACTCGGTTTTACAGTGAAAACTGCAGGAACATCAAACTGGCACAAGGAAACAGACTGAGAAACCAGAGTAAATGTTTCTCCTGCAACCCGTTCCCTTTGTGCTAGATGAACGAACGTCTCTCCACATGCTCAGTTCTGAGAGATACGTGTGTGTGAAATCCGTCCTTCACGTAGCTTGTTGGGAACACAAAGTTTCTTTTCAGATGCAAACTCCAATGCATACATATATATGGGGAGGTACTAGCTCCAACTCGGTTTTAAAGTGAAAACTGCAGGAACTTCAAACCGGCACTAGGAAACTGACTGAGAACCCAGAGTAATAGTTTCCCCTGCAACCCGTTCCCCTTGTGCTAGATAAACGAACGTCTCTCCACATGCTCAGTTCTGAGAGATAATTGTGTGTGTGAAGCCGTCCTTCACATAGCTTGTTGGGAAAACAAAGTTTCTTTTCAGTTGCAAACTCCACTCCATACATATATATGGGGAGGTACTAGCTCCAACTTGGTTTTACAGTGAAAACCGCAGGAACTTCAAACCGGCACTAGGAAACAGACTGAGAAACTAGAGCAAAAATTTCTCCTGCAACCCGTTCCCTTGGTGCTAGATGAAAGAACGTCTCTCCACATGCTCAGATCTGAGAGATAAGTGTGTGTGAAAGCCGTCCTTCACATAGCTTGTTGGGAACACAAAGTTTCTTTTCAGTTGCAATCTCCACTCCATACATATATATGGGAAGGTACTAGCTCCAACTCGGTTTTACAGTGAAAACTGCAGGAAATACAAACCGGCACTAGGAAACAGACTGAGAAACCAGAGTAAAAGTTTCTCCTGCAACCCGTTCCCTTTGTGCTAGATGAACGAACGTCTCTCCACATGCTCAGTTCTGAGAGATACGTGTGTGTGAAAGCCGTCCTTCACCAAGGTTCTTGGGAACACAAAGTTACTTTTCAGTTGCAAACTCCAATCCATACATATATATGGGGAGGTACTAGCTCCAACTCGGTTTTACAGTGAAAAATGCAGGAACTTCAAACCGGCACTAGGAAACAGACTGAGAAACCAGAGTAAAAGTTTCTCCTGCAAAACGTTCCCTTTGTGCTAGATGAACGAACGTCTCTCCACATGCTCAGTTCTGAGAGATAAGTTGTGTGAAAGCCGTCCTTCAACTAGCTTGTTGGGAACACAAAGATTCTTTTCACTTGCAAACTCCACTCCATACATATATATGGGGAGGTACTAGCTCCAACTCTGTTTTAAAGTGAAAACTGCAGGAACTTCAAACCTGCACTAGGAAACAGACTGAGAATCCAGAGTAAAAGATTCTCCTGCAACACGTTCCCTTTGTGCTAGATGAACGAAAGTCTCTCCACATGCTCAGTTCTGAGAGATAAGTTGTGTGAAAGCCGTCTTTCACCTAGCTAGTTTTGAACACAAAGTTTCTTTTCACTTGCAAACTCCACTCCATACATATATATGGGGAGGTACTAGCTCCAAATCGGTTTTACAGTTAAAACTGCAGGAACTTCAATCCTGCACTAGGAAAGAGACTGAGAAACCAGAGTAAAAGTTTCACCTGCAACCCGTTCCCTTTGTGCTAGATGAACGAAAGTCTCTCCACATGCTCAGATCTGAGAGATAATTGTGTGTGTGAAGCCGTCCTTCACCAAGCTTGTTGGGAACACAAAGTTTCTTTTCAGTTGCAAACTCCAATCCATACATATATATGGGGAGGTACTAGCTCCAACTCGGTTTTACAGTGAAAAATGCAGGAACTTCAAACCTTCACTAGGAAACTGACTGAGAACCCAGAGTAATAGTTTCCCCTGCAACCCGTTCCCCTTGTGCTAGATAAACGAACGTCTCTCCACATGCTCATTTCTGAGAGATAAGTGTGTGTGAATGCCGTCCTTCAACTAGCTTGTTGGGAACACAAAGATTCTTTTCACTTGCAAACTCCACTACTTACATATATATGGGGAGGTACTAGCTCCAACTCTGTTTTAAAGTGAAAACTGCAGGAACTTCAAACCGGCACTAGGAAACAGACTGAGAATCCAGAGTAAAAGTTTCTCCTGCAACACGTTCCCTTTGTGCTAGATGAACGAACGTCTCTCCACATGCTCAGTTCTGAGAGATAAGTTGTGTGTGAAAGCCGTCCTTCACCTGGCTTGTTGGGAACACAAAGTTTCTTTTAAGTTGCAAACCCCACTCCATACAAATATATGGGGAAGTACTAGCTCCAACTCAGTTTAACAGTTAAAAATGCAGGAACTTCTAAAAGGCACTAGGAAACAGACAGAGAATCAAGTGTAAAAATTTCTCCTGCAACCCGTCCCTTTGTGCTAGATGAACGAACGTCTATCCACATGCTCAGTTCTGAGAGATAAGTGTGTGTGAAAGCCGTCCTTCACCTAGCTTGTTGGGAACACAAAGTTTCTTTTGAGTTGCAAACCCCAATGCATAAATATATATGGGGAGGTACTGGCTCCAACTCTGTTTTACAGTAAAAACTGCAGGAATATAAAACCGGCATTAGGAAACAGACTGAGAAACCAGAGTAAAAGTTTCACCTGCAACCCTTTCCGTTTGTGCTAGATGAACGAACGTCTCTTCACATGCTCAGTTCTGACAGATAAGTGTGTGTGAAAGCCGTCCTTCAACTAGATTGATTGGAACACAAAGTTTCTTCTCAGTTGCAAACTCCAATCCATACATATATATGGGGAGGTACTAGCTCCAACTCTGTTTACAGTGAAAACTGCAGGAACTTCAAACCGGCACTAGGAAACAGACTGAGAAACCAGAGTAAAAGTTTCTCCTGCAACCCGTTCCCTTTGTGCTAGATGAACGAACGTCTCTCCACATGCTCAGTTCTGAGAGATACGTGTGTGTGAAATCCGTCCTTCACCTAGCTTGTTGGGAACACAAAGTTTCTTTTCAGATGCAAACTCCAATCCATACATATATATGGGGAGGTACTAGCTCCAACTCGGTTTTAAAGTGAAAACTGCAGGAACTTCAAACCGGCACTAGGAAACTGACTGAGAACCCAGAGTAATAGTTTCCCCTGCAACCCGTTCCCCTTGTGCTAGATAAACGAACGTCTCTCCACATGCTCAGTTCTGAGAGATAATTGTGTGTGTGAAGCCGTCCTTCACATAGCTTGTTGGGAAAACAAAGTTTCTTTTCAGTTGCAAACTCCACTCCATACATATATATGGGGAGGTACTAGCTCCAACTTGGTTTTACAGTGAAAACCGCAGGAACTTCAAACCGGCACTAGGAAACAGACTGAGAAACTAGAGCAAAAATTTCTCCTGCAACCCGTTCCCTTGGTGCTAGATGAAAGAACGTCTCTCCACATGCTCAGATCTGAGAGATAAGTGTGTGTGAAAGCCGTCCTTCACATAGCTTGTTGGGAACACAAAGTTTCTTTTCAGTTGCAATCTCCACTCCATACATATATATGGGAAGGTACTAGCTCCAAATCGGTTTTACAGTGAAAACTGCAGGAAATACATACCGGCACTAGGAAACAGACTGAGAAACCAGAGTAAAAGTTTCTCCTGCAACCCGTTCCCTTTGTGCTAGATGAACGAACGTCTCTCCACATGCTCAGTTCTGAGAGATACGTGTGTGTGAAAGCCGTCCTTCACCAAGGTTCTTGGGAACACAAAGTTACTTTTCAGTTGCAAACTCCAATCCATACATATATATGGGGAGGTAATAGCTCCAACTCGGTTTTACAGTGAAAAATGCAGGAACTTCAAACCGGCACTAGGAAACAGACTGAGAAACCAGAGTAAAAGTTTCTCCTGCAAAACGTTCCCTTTGTGCTAGATGAACGAACGTCTCTCCACATGCTCAGTTCTGAGAGATAAGTTGTGTGAAAGCCGTCCTTCAACTAGCTTGTTGGGAACACAAAGATTCTTTTCACTTGCAAACTTCACTCCATACATATATATGGGGAGGTACTAGCTCCAACTCTGTTTTAAAGTGAAAACTGCAGGAACTTCAAACCTGCACTAGGAAACAGACTGAGAATCCAGAGTAAAAGATTCTCCTGCAACACGTTCCCTTTGTGCTAGATGAACGAAAGTCTCTCCACATGCTCAGTTCTGAGAGATAAGTTGTGTGAAAGCCGTCTTTCACCTAGCTAGTTTTGAACACAAAGTTTCTTTTCACTTGCAAACTCCACTCCATACATATATATGGGGAGGTACTAGCTCCAAATCGGTTTTACAGTTAAAACTGCAGGAACTTCAATCCTGCACTAGGAAAGAGACTGAGAAACCAGAGTAAAAGTTTCACCTGCAACCCGTTCCCTTTGTGCTAGATGAACGAAAGTCTCTCCACATGCTCAGATCTGAGAGATAATTGTGTGTGTGAAGCCGTCCTTCACCAAGCTTGTTGGGAACACAAAGTTTCTTTTCAGTTGCAAACTCCAATCCATACATATATATGGGGAGGTACTAGCTCCAACTCGGTTTTACAGTGAAAAATGCAGGAACTTCAAACCTTCACTAGGAAACTGACTGAGAACCCAGAGTAATAGTTTCCCCTGCAACCCGTTCCCCTTGTGCTAGATAAACGAACGTCTCTCCACATGCTCATTTCTGAGAGATAATTGTGTGTGAAAGCCGTCCTTCAACTAGCTTGTTGGGAACACAAAGATTCTTTTCACTTGCAAACTCCACTCCTTACATATATATGGGGAGGTACTAGCTCCAACTCTGTTTTAAAGTGAAAACTGCAGGAACTTCAAACCGGCACTAGGAAACAGACAGAGAATCCAGAGTAAAAGTTTCTCCTGCAACACGTTCCCTTTGTGCTAGATGAACGAACGTCTCTCCACATGCTCAGTTCTGAGAGATAAGTTGTGTGTGAAAGCCGTCCTTCACCTGGCTTGTTGGGAACACAAAGTTTCTTTTAAGTTGCAAACCCCACTCCATACAAATATATGGGGAAGTACTAGCTCCAACTCAGTTTAACAGTTAAAAATGCAGGAACTTCTAAAAGGCACTAGGAAACAGACAGAGAATCAAGTGTAAAAATTTCTCCTGCAACCCGTCCCTTTGTGCTAGATGAACGAACGTCTATCCACATGCTCAGTTCTGAGAGATAAGTGTGTGTGAAAGCCGTCCTTCACCTAGCTTGTTGGGAACACAAAGTTTCTTTTCAGTTGCAAACCCCAATGCATAAATATATATGGGGAGGTACTAGCTCCAACTCGGTTTTACAGTGAAAAATGCAGGAACTTCAAACCGGCACTAGGAAACAGACTGAGAAACCAGAGTAAAAGTTTCTCCTGCAAAACGTTCCCTTTGTGCTAGATGAACGAACGTCTCTCCACATGCTCAGTTCTGAGAGATAAGTTGTGTGAAAGCCGTCCTTCAACTAGCTTGTTGGGAACACAAAGATTCTTTTCACTTGCAAACTTCACTCCATACATATATATGGGGAGGTACTAGCTCCAACTCTGTTTTAAAGTGAAAACTGCAGGAACTTCAAACCTGCACTAGGAAACAGACTGAGAATCCAGAGTAAAAGATTCTCCTGCAACACGTTCCCTTTGTGCTAGATGAACGAAAGTCTCTCCACATGCTCAGTTCTGAGAGATAAGTTGTGTGAAAGCCGTCTTTCACCTAGCTAGTTTTGAACACAAAGTTTCTTTTCACTTGCAAACTCCACTCCATACATATATATGGGGAGGTACTAGCTCCAAATCGGTTTTACAGTTAAAACTGCAGGAACTTCAATCCTGCACTAGGAAAGAGACTGAGAAACCAGAGTAAAAGTTTCACCTGCAACCCGTTCCCTTTGTGCTAGATGAACGAAAGTCTCTCCACATGCTCAGATCTGAGAGATAATTGTGTGTGTGAAGCCGTCCTTCACCAAGCTTGTTGGGAACACAAAGTTTCTTTTCAGTTGCAAACTCCAATCCATACATATATATGGGGAGGTACTAGCTCCAACTCGGTTTTACAGTGAAAAATGCAGGAACTTCAAACCTTCACTAGGAAACTGACTGAGAACCCAGAGTAATAGTTTCCCCTGCAACCCGTTCCCCTTGTGCTAGATAAACGAACGTCTCTCCACATGCTCATTTCTGAGAGATAATTGTGTGTGAAAGCCGTCCTTCAACTAGCTTGTTGGGAACACAAAGATTCTTTTCACTTGCAAACTCCACTCCTTACATATATATGGGGAGGTACTAGCTCCAACTCTGTTTTAAAGTGAAAACTGCAGGAACTTCAAACCGGCACTAGGAAACAGACAGAGAATCCAGAGTAAAAGTTTCTCCTGCAACACGTTCCCTTTGTGCTAGATGAACGAACGTCTCTCCACATGCTCAGTTCTGAGAGATAAGTTGTGTGTGAAAGCCGTCCTTCACCTGGCTTGTTGGGAACACAAAGTTTCTTTTAAGTTGCAAACCCCACTCCATACAAATATATGGGGAAGTACTAGCTCCAACTCAGTTTAACAGTTAAAAATGCAGGAACTTCTAAAAGGCACTAGGAAACAGACAGAGAATCAAGTGTAAAAATTTCTCCTGCAACCCGTCCCTTTGTGCTAGATGAACGAACGTCTATCCACATGCTCAGTTCTGAGAGATAAGTGTGTGTGAAAGCCGTCCTTCACCTAGCTTGTTGGGAACACAAAGTTTCTTTTCAGTTGCAAACCCCAATGCATAAATATATATGGGGAGGTACTAGCTCCAACTCTGTTTTACAGTAAAAACTGCAGGAATATAAAACCGGCATTAGGAAACAGACTGAGAAACCAGAGTAAAAGTTTCACCTGCAACCCTTTCCGTTTGTGCTAGATGAACGAACGTCTCTTCACATGCTCAGTTCTGACAGATAAGTGTGTGTGAAAGCCGTCCTTCAACTAGATTGATTGGAACACAAAGTTTCTTCTCAGTTGCAAACTCCAATCCATACATATATATGGGGAGGTACTAGCTCCAACTCTGTTTACAGTGAAAACTGCAGGAACTTCAAACCGGCACTAGGAAACAGACTGAGAAACCAGAGTAAAAGTTTCTCCTGCAACCCGTTTCACTTTTGCTAGATGAACGAACGTCTCTCCAAATGCTCAGTTCTGAGAGATATGTGTGTGTGAAAGCCGTCCTTCACCTGGCTTGTTGGGAACACAAAGATACTTTTCAGTTGCAAACTACACTCCATATATATATAAGGGGAGGTACTAGCTCAAACTCGGTTTTACAGTGAAATATGCAGGAACTTCAAACCGGCACTAGGAAACAGACTGAGAAACCAGAGTAAAAGTTTCTCTTGCAACCCGTTCCCTTTGTGCTAGATGGAACTAACGTCCCTCCACATGCTCATTTCTGAGAGATAAGTGTGTGTGTAAGCCGTCCTTCAAATAGCATGTTGGGAACACAAAGTTTCTTTTTATTGCAAACTCCACTCCATACATATATATGGGGAAGTACTAGCTCCAAGACTGTTTTACAGTGAAAACTGCAGGAACTTCAAACCGGCACTAGGAAACAGACTGAGAATTCAAAGTTTCTCCTGCGAAACGTTCCCTTTGTGCTAGATGAACGAACGTCTCTTCAAATGCTCTGTTCTGAGAGATAAGTCTGTGTGAAAACCGTGCTTCAACTAGCTTCTTGGGATCACAAAGTTTCTTTTCAGTTGCAAACTCCTCTCCATACATATATATGGGGAGGTACTTGCTCCAACTCGGTTTTACAGTGAAAACTGCAGGAACTTCAAACCGGCACTAGGAAACAGACTGAGATTCCAGAGTAAAAGTTTCTCCTGCAACCCGTTCCCTTTGTGCTAGATGAACGAAAGTCTCTCCACATGCTCAGTTCTGAGAGATAAGTGTGTTTGAAAGCCGTCTTTCACCTAGCTTGTTTGGAACACAAAATTTCTTTCAGTTGCAAACTCCACTCCATACATATATATGGGGATGTACTAGCTCTAACTCGGTTTACAGTGAAAACTGCAGGAATTTCTCACCGGCACTAGGAAACAGAATGATAAACCAGAGTAAAAATTTCTCCTGCAACCCGTTCCCCTTTTGCTAGATGAACGAACTTCTTTCCACATGCTCAGTTCTGAGAGATAATTGTGTGTGCAAGCCGTGCTTCACCTGGCTTGTTTGGAACACAAAGATTCTTTTCAGTTGCAAACTCCACTCCATTCATATATATGAGGAGGTACTAGCTCCAACTCTGTTTTACAGTGAAAACTGCAGGAACATCAAACTGGCACAAGGAAACAGACTGAAAACCAGAGTAAAAGTTTCTCCTGCAACCCGTTCCCTTTGTGCTAGATGAACGAACGTCTCTCCACATGCTCAGTACTGAGAGATAAGTGTTTGTGAAAGCCGTCCTTCAACTAGCTTGTTGGGAACACAAAGTTTCTTTTAACTTGCAAACTCCACTCCATACATATATATGGGGAGGTACTAGCTCCAAATCGGTTTTACAGTGAAAACTGCAGGTACTTCAATCCTGCACTAGGAAACAGACTGAGAAACCAGAGAAAAAGTTTTTCCTGCAACCCGTTCCGTTGTGCTAGATGAACGAACGTCTCACCACATGCTCAGTTCTGAGAGAAAAGTGTGTGTGAAAGCCGTACTTCACCTATCTCGTTGGGAACACAAAGTTTCTTTTCAGTTGCAAACTCCAATCCTTACATATATATGGGGAGGTACTAGCTCCAACTCGGTTTTACAGGGAAAATTGCAGAAACTTCCAACCGGCACTAGGAAACAGACTGAGAAACCAGAGAAAATGTTTCTCCTGCAACACGTCCCGTTGTGCTAGATAAACGAACGTCTTTCCACATGCTCAGTTCTGAGAGAAAAGTGTGTGTGAAAGCCGTACTTCACATATCTTGTTGGGAACACAAAGTTTCTTTTAAGTTGCAAACTCCAATCCATACATATATATGGGGAGGTTCTAGCTCCAACTCGGTTTTACAGGGAAAGATGCAGGAACTTCAAACCGGCACTAGGAAACAGACTGAGAAACCAGAGTAAAAGTTTCCCCTGCAACCCTTTCCCTTGGTGCTAGATGAACGAACGTCTCTCCTAATGCTCAGATCTGAGAGATAAGTGTGTGTGTGAAGCCGTCCTTCACCTAGCTTGTTGGAAACACAAAGATTCTTTTCAGTTGCAAACTCCACTCCATACATATATATGGGGAGGTACTAGCTCCAACTCCGTTTTACAGTGAAAACTGCAGGAAATACAAACCGGCACAATAAAAAAGACTGAGAAAACAGAGTAAAAGTTTCTCCTGCAACCCGTTCCCTTTGTGCTAGATGAACGAAAGTCTCTCCACATGCTCAGATCTGAGAGATAATTGTGTGTGTGAAGCCGTCCTTCACCAAGCTTGTTGGGAACACAAAGTTTCTTTTCAGTTGCAAACTCCAATCCATACATATATATGGGGAGGTACTAGCTCCAACTCGGTTTTACAGTGAAAAATGCAGGAACTTCAAACCTTCACTAGGAAACTGACTGAGAACCCAGAGTAATAGTTTCCCCTGCAACCCGTTCCCCTTGTGCTAGATAAACGAACGTCTCTCCACATGCTCATTTCTGAGAGATAATTGTGTGTGAAAGCCGTCCTTCAACTAGCTTGTTGGGAACACAAAGATTCTTTTCACTTGCAAACTCCACTCCTTACATATATATGGGGAGGTACTAGCTCCAACTCTGTTTTAAAGTGAAAACTGCAGGAACTTCAAACCGGCACTAGGAAACAGACAGAGAATCCAGAGTAAAAGTTTCTCCTGCAACACGTTCCCTTTGTGCTAGATGAACGAACGTCTCTCCACATGCTCAGTTCTGAGAGATAAGTTGTGTGTGAAAGCCGTCCTTCACCTGGCTTGTTGGGAACACAAAGTTTCTTTTAAGTTGCAAACCCCACTCCATACAAATATATGGGGAAGTACTAGCTCCAACTCAGTTTAACAGTTAAAAATGCAGGAACTTCTAAAAGGCACTAGGAAACAGACAGAGAATCAAGTGTAAAAATTTCTCCTGCAACCCGTCCCTTTGTGCTAGATGAACGAACGTCTATCCACATGCTCAGTTCTGAGAGATAAGTGTGTGTGAAAGCCGTCCTTCACCTAGCTTGTTGGGAACACAAAGTTTCTTTTCAGTTGCAAACCCCAATGCATAAATATATATGGGGAGGTACTAGCTCCAACTCTGTTTTACAGTAAAAACTGCAGGAATATAAAACCGGCATTAGGAAACAGACTGAGAAACCAGAGTAAAAGTTTCACCTGCAACCCTTTCCGTTTGTGCTAGATGAACGAACGTCTCTTCACATGCTCAGTTCTGACAGATAAGTGTGTGTGAAAGCCGTCCTTCAACTAGATTGATTGGAACACAAAGTTTCTTCTCAGTTGCAAACTCCAATCCATACATATATATGGGGAGGTACTAGCTCCAACTCTGTTTACAGTGAAAACTGCAGGAACTTCAAACCGGCACTAGGAAACAGACTGAGAAACCAGAGTAAAAGTTTCTCCTGCAACCCGTTTCACTTTTGCTAGATGAACGAACGTCTCTCCAAATGCTCAGTTCTGAGAGATATGTGTGTGTGAAAGCCGTCCTTCACCTGGCTTGTTGGGAACACAAAGATACTTTTCAGTTGCAAACTACACTCCATATATATATAAGGGGTGGTACTAGCTCAAACTCGGTTTTACAGTGAAATATGCAGGAACTTCAAACCGGCACTAGGAAACAGACTGAGAAACCAGAGTAAAAGTTTCTCTTGCAACCCGTTCCCTTTGTGCTAGATGGAACTAACGTCCCTCCACATGCTCATTTCTGAGAGATAAGTGTGTGTTAAGCCGTCCTTCAAATAGCATGTTGGGAACACAAAGTTTCTTTTTATTGCAAACTCCACTCCATACATATATATGGGGAAGTACTAGCTCCAAGACTGTTTTACAGTGAAAACTGCAGGAACTTCAAACCGGCACTAGGAAACAGACTGAGAATTCAAAGTTTCTCCTGCGAAACGTTCCCTTTGTGCTAGATGAACGAACGTCTCTTCAAATGCTCTGTTCTGAGAGATAAGTCTGTGTGAAAACCGTGCTTCAACTAGCTTCTTGGGATCACAAAGTTTCTTTTCAGTTGCAAACTCCTCTCCATACATATATATGGGGAGGTACTTGCTCCAACTCGGTTTTACAGTGAAAACTGCAGGAACTTCAAACCGGCACTAGGAAACAGACTGAGATTCCAGAGTAAAAGTTTCTCCTGCAACCCGTTCCCTTTGTGCTAGATGAACGAAAGTCTCTCCACATGCTCAGTTCTGAGAGATAAGTGTGTTTGAAAGCCGTCTTTCACCTAGCTTGTTTGGAACACAAAATTTCTTTCAGTTGCAAACTCCACTCCATACATATATATGGGGATGTACTAGCTCTAACTCGGTTTACAATGAAAACTGCAGGAATTTCTCACCGGCACTAGGAAACAGAATGATAAACCAGAGTAAAAATTTCTCCTGCAACCCGTTCCCCTTTTGCTAGATGAACGAACTTCTTTCCACATGCTCAGTTCTGAGAGATAATTGTGTGTGCAAGCCGTGCTTCACCTGGCTTGTTTGGAACACAAAGATTCTTTTCAGTTGCAAACTCCACTCCATTCATATATATGAGGAGGTACTAGCTCCAACTCTGTTTTACAGTGAAAACTGCAGGAACATCAAACTGGCACAAGGAAACAGACTGAAAACCAGAGTAAAAGTTTCTCCTGCAACCCGTTCCCTTTGTGCTAGATGAACGAACGTCTCTCCACATGCTCAGTACTGAGAGATAAGTGTTTGTGAAAGCCGTCCTTCAACTAGCTTGTTGGGAACACAAAGTTTCTTTTAACTTGCAAACTCCACTCCATACATATATATGGGGAGGTACTAGCTCCAAATCGGTTTTACAGTGAAAACTGCAGGTACTTCAATCCTGCACTAGGAAACAGACTGAGAAACCAGAGAAAAAGTTTTTCCTGCAACCCGTTCCGTTGTGCTAGATGAACGAACGTCTCACCACATGCTCAGTTCTGAGAGAAAGGTGTGTGTGAAAGCCCTACTTCACCTATCTTTTTTGGGAACACAAAGTTTCTTTCCAGTTGCAAACTCCAATCCATACATATATATGGGGAGGTACTAGCTCCAACTCGGTTTTACAGGGAAAAATGCAGGAAATTCAATCCTGCACTAGGAAACAGAATGAGAAACCGGAGAAAAAGTTTCTCCTGCAACACGTTCCCTTTGTGCTAGATGAACGAACGTCTCTCAACATGCTCAGTTCTGAGAGAAAAGTGTGTGTGAAAGCCGTACTTCACCTATCTCGTTGGGAACACAAAGTTTCTTTTCAGTTGCAAACTCCAATCCTTACATATATATGGGGAGGTACTAGCTCCAACTCGGTTTTACAGGGAAAATTGCAGAAACTTCCAACCGGCACTAGGAAACAGACTGAGAAACCAGAGAAAATGTTTCTCCTGCAACACGTCCCGTTGTGCTAGATAAACGAACGTCTTTCCACATGCTCAGTTCTGAGAGAAAAGTGTGTGTGAAAGCCGTACTTCACATATCTTGTTGGGAACACAAAGTTTCTTTTAAGTTGCAAACTCCAATCCATACATATATATGGGGAGGTTCTAGCTCCAACTCGGTTTTACAGGGAAAGATGCAGGAACTTCAAACCGGCACTAGGAAACAGACTGAGAAACCAGAGTAAAAGTTTCCCCTGCAACCCTTTCCCTTGGTGCTAGATGAACGAACGTCTCTCCTAATGCTCAGATCTGAGAGATAAGTGTGTGTGTGAAGCCGTCCTTCACCTAGCTTGTTGGAAACACAAAGATTCTTTTCAGTTGCAAACTCCACTCCATACAAATATATGGGGAGGTACTAGCTCCAACTCCGTTTTACAGTGAAAACTGCAGGAAATACAAACCGGCACAATAAAAAAGACTGAGAAAACAGAGTAAAAGTTTCTCTTGCAACCCGTTCCCTTTGTGCTACATGAACGAACGTCTCTCCATATGCTCAGTTCTGAGATATAATTGTGTGTGAAAGCCGTCCTTCACCTGGCTTGTTGGGAATACAAAGTTTCTTTTAAGTTGCAAACTCCACTCCATACAAATATATGGGTAAGTACTAGCTCCAACTCAGTTTAACAGTTAAAAATGCAGGAACTTCTAAACGGCACTAGGAAACAGACAGAGAATCAAGTGTAAAAGTTTCTCCTGCAACCCGTCCCATTGTGCTAGATGAACGAACGTCTATCCACATGCTCAGTTCTGAGAGATAAGTGTGTGTGAAAGCCGTCCTTCACCTAGCTTGTTGGGAACACAAAGTTTCTTTTCAGTTGCAAACCCCAATCCATAAATATATATGGGGAGGTACTAGCTCCGACTCTGTTTTACAGTGAAAACTGCAGGAATATAAAACCGGCATTAGGAAACAGACTGAGAAACCAGAGTAAAAGTTTCACCTGCAACCCTTTCCGTTTGTGCTAGATGAACGAACGTCTCTTCACATGCTCAGTTCTGACAGATAAGTGTGTGTGAAAGCCGTCCTTCAACTAGATTGTTTGGAACACAAAGTTTCTTCTCAGTTGCAAACTCCAATCCATACATATATATGGGGAGGTACTAGCTCCAACTCGGTTTTAAAGTGAAAACTGCAGGAACTTCAAACCGGCACTAGGAAACAGACTGAGAAACCAGAGTAAATGTTTCTCCTGCAACCCGTTTCCCTGTTGCTAGATGAACGAACGTCTCTCCAAATGCTCAGTTCTGAGAGATAAGTGTGTGTGAAAGCCGTCCTTCACCTGGCTTGTTGGGAACACAAAGATACTTTTCAGTTGCAAACTCCACTCCATACATATATATGGGGAGGTAAGAGCTCCAAATCTGTTTTACAGTGAAAACTGCAGGAACTTCAAACTGGCACTAGGAAACAGACTGAGAATCCAGGGTAAAATTTCCTCCTGCATACCGTTCCCTGTTTGGTAGATGAACGAACGTCTCTCCTCATGCTCATTTCTGAGAGATAAGTGTTTGTGAAAGCCGTTCTTCACCTATCTTGTTGGGAACACAAAGTTTCTTTTCAGTTGCAAACTCCACTCCATACATATATATGAGGAGGTACTAGCTCCAACTCGATTTTACAGTGAAAACTGCAGGAAATTCAAACTGGCACAAGGAAACAGACTGTGAAACCAGAGTAAAAGTTTCCCCTGCAACCCGTTCCATTTGTGCTAGATGAACGAACGTCTCTCCACTTGCTCAGTTCAGAGAGATAAGTGTGTTTGAAAGCCGTCCTTCACCTAGCTTGTTGGGAACACAAAGTTTCTTTTCAGTTGCAAACTCCACTCCATACATATATATGGGGAGGTACTAGCTCCAACTCGGTTTTACAGTGAAAACTGCAGGAACTTCAACCCGGCACTAGGAAACAGACTGAGAATCCAGTGTAAATTTTCTCCAGCAAACCGTTTCCTTTGTGCTAGATGAACGAACGTCTCTCCACATGCTCATTTCTGAGAGATTAGTGTGTGTGAAAGCCATCCTTCACCTGGCTTGTTGGGAACACAAAGATCCTTTTCAGTTGCAAACACCACTCCAAAAATATATATGGGGAGGTAAGAGCTCCAACTCGTTTTTACAGTGGAAACTGCAGGAACTTCAAACTGGAACTAGGAAACAGACTGAGAAACCAGAGTAAAAGTTTCCCCTGCAACCCTTTCCCTTGGTGCTAGATGAACGAACGTCTCTCCTAATGCTCAGATCTGAGAGATAAGTGTGTGTGTGAAGCCGTCCTTCACCTAGCTTGTTGGAAACACAAAGTTTCTTTTCAGTTGCAAACTCCACTCCATACATATATATGGGGAGGTACTAGCTCCAACTCCGTTTTACAGTGAAAACTGCAGGAAATACAAACCGGCACTAGGAAAAAGACTGAGAAAACAGAGTAAAAGTTTCTCTTGCAACCCGTTCCCTTTGTGCTACATGAACGAACGTCTCTCCATATGCTCAGTTCTGAGATATAATTGTGTGTGAAAGCCGTCCTTCACCTGGCTTGTTGGGAATACAAAGTTTCTTTTAAGTTGCAAACTCCACTCCATACAAATATATGGGTAAGTACTAGCTCCAACACAGTTTAACAGTTAAAAATGCAGGAACTTCTAAACGGCACTAGGAAACAGACAGAGAATCAAGTGTAAAAGTTTCTCCTGCAACCCGTCCCTTTGTGCTAGATGAACGAACGTCTATCCACATGCTCAGTTCTGAGAGATAAGTGTGTGTGAAAGCCGTCCTTCACCTAGCTTGTTGGGAACACAAAGTTTCTTTTCAGTTGCAAACCCCAATCCATAATTATATATGGGGAGGTACTAGCTCCGACTCTGTTTTACAGTGAATACTGCAGGAATATAAAACCGGCATTAGGAAACAGACTGAGAAACCAGAGTAAAAGTTTCACCTGCAACCCTTTCCGTTTGTGCTAGATGAACGAACGTCTCTTCACATGCTCAGTTCTGACAGATAAGTGTGTGTGAAAGCCGTCCTTCAACTAGATTGTTTGGAACACAAAGTTTCTTCTCAGTTGCAAACTCCAATCCATACATATATATGGGGAGGTACTAGCTCCAACTCTGTTTACAGTGAAAACTGCAGGAAATTCAAACCGGCACTAGGAAACAGACTGAGAAACCAGAGTAAAAGTTTCTCCTGCAACCCGTTTCCCTGTTGCTAGATGAACGAAAGTCTCTCCAAATGCTCAGTTCTGAGAGATAAGTGTGTGTGAAAGCCGTCCTTCACCTGGCTTGTTGGGAACACAAAGATACTTTTCAGTTGCAAACTCCACTCCATACATATATATGGGGAGGTAAGAGCTCCAAATCTGTTTTACAGTGAAAACTGCAGGAACTTCAAACTGGCACTAGGAAACAGACTGAGAATCCAGGGTAAAATTTCCTCCTGCAAACCGTTCCCTGTTTGGTAGATGAACGAACGTCTCTCCTCATGCTCATTTCTGAGAGATAAGTGTTTGTGAAAGCCGTTCTTCACCTATCTTGTTGGGAACACAAAGTTTCTTTTCAGTTGCAAACTCCATTCCATACATATATATGAGGAGGTACTAGCTCCAACTCGATTTTACAGTGAAAACTGCAGGAAATTCAAACTGGCACAAGGAAACAGACTGTGAAACCAGAGTAAAAGTTTCCCCTGCAACCCGTTCCATTTGTGCTAGATGAACGAACGTCTCTCCACTTGCTCAGTTCAGAGAGATAATTGTGTTTGAAAGCCGTCCTTCACCTAGCTTGTTGGGAACACAAAGTTTCTTTTCAGTTGCAAACTCCACTCCATACATATATATGGGGAGGTACTAGCTCCAACTCGGTTTTACAGTGAAAACTGCAGGAACTTCAACCCGGCACTAGGAAACAGACTGAGAATCCAGTGTAAATTTTCTCCAGCAAACCGTTTCCTTTGTGCTAGATGAACGAACGTCTCTCCACATGCTCATTTCTGAGAGATTAGTGTGTGTGAAAGCCATCCTTCACCTGGCTTGTTGGGAACACAAAGATCCTTTTCAGTTGCAAACACCACTCCAAAAATATATATGGGGAGGTAAGAGCTCCAACTCGTTTTTACAGTGGAAACTGCAGGAACTTCAAACTGGCATTAGGAAACAGACTGAGAATCCAGTTTAAAATTTTTTCCTGAAACCCGTTCCCTTGTGCTAGATGAACGAACGTCTCTCCACATGCTCAGATCTGAGAGATAAATGTTTGTGAAAGCCGTCCTTCACCTAGCTTGTAGGGAACACAAAGTTTCTTTTCAGTTGCAAACTCCAATCCATACATATATATGGGGAGGTACTAGCTCCAACTCGGTTTTACAGGGAAAACTGCAGGAACTTCAAACCGGCACTAGGAAACAGACTGAGAAACCAGAGTAAAAGTTTCTCCTGCAACCCGTTCCCTTGGTGCTAGATGAACGAACGTCTCTCCACATGCTCAGTTCTGAGAGATAAGTGTGTGTGAAAGCCGTCCTTCAATTAGCTTGATGGGAACACAAAGTTTATTTTCAGTTGCAAACTACACTCCATATATATATATGGGGAGGTACTAGCTCAAACTCGGTTTTACAGTGAAATATGCAGGAACTTCAAACCGGCACTAGGAAACAGACTGAGAAACCAGAGTAAAAGTTTCTCTTGCAACCCGTTCCCTTTGTGCTATATGGAACTAACGTCCCTCCACATGCTCAGTTCTGAGAGATAAGTGTGTGTGTAAGCCGTCCTTCACATAGCATGTTGGGAACACAAAGTTTCTTTTTATTGCAAACTCCACTCCATACATATATATGGGGAAGTACTAGCTCCAAGTCTGTTTTACAGTGAAAACTGCAGGAACTTCAAACCGGCACTAGGAAACAGGCTGAGAATTCAAAGTTTCTCCTGCGAAACGTTCCCTTTGTGCTAGATGAACGAACGTCTCTTCAAATGTTCAGTTCTGAGAGATAAGTGTGTGTGAAAACCGTGCTTCAACTAGCTTCTTGGGAACACAAAGTCTTTTCAGTTGCAAACTCCACTCCATACACATATATGGGGAGGTACTTGCTCCAACTCGGTTTTAAAGTGAAAACTGCAGGAACTTCAAACCGGCACTAGGAAACAGACTGAGAATCCAGAGTAAAAGTTTCTCCTGCAACCCGTTCCCTTTGTGATAGATGAACGAAAGTCTCTCCACATGCTCAGTTCTGAGAGATAAGTGTGTTTGAAAGCCATCTTTCACCTAGCTTGTTTGGAACACAAAATTTCTTTCAGTTGCAAACTCCACGCCATACATATATATGGGGATTTACTAGCTCTAACTCGGTTTACAGTGAAAACTGCAGGAATTTCTCACCGGCACTAGGAAACCGACTGATAAACCAGAGTAAAAACTTCTCCTGCAACCCGTTCCAATTAGCTAGATGAACGAAATTCTTTCCACATGCTCAGTTCTGAGAGATAAGTGTGTGTGCAAGCCATGCTTCACCTGGCTTGTTGGGAACACAAAGATTCTTTTCAGTTGCAATCTCCACTCCATACATATAAATGGGGAGGTACTAGCTCCAACTCGGTTTTACAGTGAAAACTGCAGGAACTTCAAACCGGCACTAGGAAACAGACTGAGAAACCAGAGTAAAATTTTCTCCTGCAACCCGTTCCTTTGTGCTAGATGAACGAACGTCTATCCACATGTTCAGTTCTGAGAGATAAGTGTGTGTGAAAGCCGTACTTCACCTAGCTTGTTGGGAACACAAAGATTCTTTTCAGTAGCAAACACCAATCCATACATATATATTGAGAGGTCCTAGCTCCAACTCGGTTTTACAGTGAAAACTGCAGGAACTTCAAACCGGCACTAGGAAACCGACTGAGAAACCAGAGTAAAATTTCTCCTGCAACCCGTTCCCTTTGTGCTAGATGAACTAACGTCTCTCCACATGCTCAGTTCTGAGAGATAAATGTGTGTGAAAGCCGTCCTTCACCTAGCTTGTTGGGAACACAAAGTTTCTTTTCAGTTGCAAATTCCACTCCATACATACATATGGGGAGGTACTAGCTCAAACTCGGTTTTACAGTGAAAACTGCAGGAACTTCAAACCGGCACTAGGAAACAGACTGAGAAACCAGAGTAAAACTTTCTCCTGCTAACCGTTCCCCTTGTGCTAGATGAACGAACGTCTCACCACATGCTCAGTTCTGAGAGATAAGTGTGTGTGAAAGCCGCACTTCACCTAGCATGTTGGGAACACAAAGTTTCTTTTCACTTGCAAAATCCAATCCATACATATATATGGGGAGGTACTAGCTCCAACTCGGTTTTACAGTGAATATTGTAGGAACTTCAAACCGGCACTAGGAAACAGACTGAGAATCCAGGGTAAAATTTCTACTTCAACACGTTCCTTTTGTGCTAGATGAACGAACTTCTCTCCACATGCTCAGTTCTGAGAGATAAGTGTGTGTGAAAGCCGTCCTTCACCTAGCTTGTTGGGAACACAAAGTTTCTTTTAGTTGCAAACTCCACTCCATACATATATATGGGGAGGTACTAGCTCCAACTCGGTTTTACAGTGAAAACTGCAGGAACTTCAAAACGGCACTAGGAAACAGACTGAGAAACCAGAGTAAAAGTTTCTCCTGCAACCCGTTCCCCTTGTGCTAGATGAACGAACATGTCTCCACATGCTCAGTTCTGAGAGATATATGTGTGTGAAAGCAGTCCTTCACCTAGCTTGTTGGGAACTCAAAGAATCTTTTCAGTTGCAATCTCCACTCCATACATATATATGGGGAGGTACTAGATCCACCTCTGTTTTACAGTGAAAACTGCAGGAACTTCAAACCGGCACTAGGAAACATACTGAGAAACCAGAGTAAAACTTTCTCCTGCAACACGTTCCCCTTGTGCTATATGAACGAACGTCTCTCCACATTCTCAGTTCTGAGAGATAAGTGTGTGTGAAAGCCGTTCTTCACATGGATTGTTGGGAACACAAAGATTCTTTTCAGTTGCAAACTCCTCTCCATACATATATATGGGGAGGTACTAGCTCCAAATCTGTTTTACAGTGAAAACTGCAGAAACTTCAAATTGGCACTAGGAAACAGACTGAGAAACCAGAGTGAAAGTTTCTCCTGCACCCCGTTCCCTTTTTGCAAGATGAACGAACGTCTCACCACATGCTTAGTTCTGAGAGATAAGTGTGTGTGAAAGCCGTTATTTACCTAGCTTTTTGGGAACACAAAGTATCTTGTCAGTTGCAAACTCCACTCCATACATATATATGGTGAGGTACAAGCTCCAACTCGGTTTTACAGTGAAAAATGCAGGAACTTCAAACCGGCACTAGGAAACAGAATGAGAATCCAGAGTAAAAGTTTCTCCTGCAACCCGTTCCCCTTGTGCTAGATGAACGAACGTCTCACCACATGCTCAGTTCTGAGAGATAAGTGTGTGTGAAAGCCGCACTTCACCTAGCTTGTTGGGAACACAAAGTTTCTTTTCACTTGCAAAATCCAATCCATACATATATATGGGGAGGTACTAGCTCCAACTCGGTTTTACAGTGAAAACTGCAGGAACTTCAAACCGGCACTAGGAAACAGACTGAGAATCCAGGGTAAAATTTCTACTGCAACACGTTCCCTTTGTGCTAGATGAACGAACTTCTCTCCACATGCTCAGTTTTGAGAGATAAGTGTGTGTGAAAGCCGTCCTTCACCTAGCTTGTTGGGAACACAAAGTTTCTTTTAGTTGCAAACTCCACTCCATACATATATATTGGGAGGTACTAGCTCCAACTCGGTTTTACAGTGAAAACTGCAGGAACTTCAAACCGGCACTAGGAAACAGACTGAGAAACCAGAGTAAAAGTTTCTCCTGCAACCCGTTCCCTTTGTGCTAGATGAACGAACATCTCTCCACCTGCTCAGTTCTGAGAGATATGTGTGTGTGAAAGCAGTCCTTCACCTAGCTTGTTGGGAACTCAAAGTTTCTTTTCAGTTGCAAACTCCACTCCATACATATATATGGGGAGGTACTAGATCCACCTCTGTTTTACAGTGAAAATTGCAGGAACTTCAAACCGGCACTAGGAAGCATACTGAGAAACCAGAGTAAAACTTTCTCCTGCAACACGTTCCACTTGTGCTATATGAACGAACGTCTCTCCACATTCTCATTTCTGAGAGATAAGTGTGTGTGAAAGCCGTTCTTCACATGGATTGTTGGGAACACAAAGATTCTTTTCAGTTGCAAACTCCTCTCCATACATATTTATGGGGAGGTACTAGCTCCAACTCGGTTTTACAGTGAAAACTGCAGGAACTTCAAAACGGCACTTGGAAACAGACTGAGAATCCAGGTTAAAATTTTCTACTGCAACCTGTTCCCTTTGTGCTATATGAACGAACGTCTCTCCACATGCTCAGTTCTGAGAGATAAGTGTGTGTGAAAGCCGTCCTTCACCTATCTTGTTGGGAACACAAAGTTTCTTTCAGTTGCATACTCCACTCCATATATATATATGAGTAGGTACTAGCTCCAACGCTGTTTTACAGTGAAAACTGCAGAAACTTCAAACTGGCTCTAGGAAACAGACTGAGAAAGCAGAGTAAAAGTTTCTCCTGCACCCCGTTCCCTTTTTGCTAGAAGAACGAACGTCTCACCACATGCTTAGTTCTGAGAGATAAGTGTGTGTGAAAGCCGTTAGTTACCTAGCTTTTTGGGAACACAAAGTATCTTGTCAGTTGCAAACTCCACTCCATACATATATATGGTGATGTACTAGCTCCAACTCGGTTTTACAGTGAAAACTGCAGGAACTTCAAACAGGCAATAGGAAACAGAATGAGAATCCAGAGTAAAAGTTTCTCCTGCCACCCGTTTCCCTTGTGCTAGATGAACGAACGTCTCACCACATGCTCAGTTCTGAGAGATAAGTGTGTGTGAAAGCCGCACTTCACTTAGCTTGTTGGGAACACAAAGTTTCTTTTCACTTGCAAAATCCAATCCATACATATATATGTGGAGGTACTAGCTCCAACTCGGTTTTACAGTGAAAACTGCAGGAACTTCAAACCGGCACTAGGAAACAGACTGAGAATCCAGAGTAAAAGTTTCTCCTGCAACCCGTTCCCTTTGTGCTAGATGAACGAACGTCTCTCCACATGCTCAGTTCTGAGAGATAAGTGTGTGTGAAGCCGTCCTTCACATAGCTTGTTGGGAAAACAAAGTTTCTTTTCAGTTGCAAACTCCACTCCATACATATATATGGGGAGGTACTAGCTCCAACTTGGTTTTACAGTGAAAACCGCAGGAACTTCAAACCGGCACTAGGAAACAAACTGATAAACCAGAGTAAAAATTTCTCCTGCAACCCGTTCCCCTTTTGCTAGATGAACGAACTTCTTTCCACATGCTCAGTTCTGAGAGATAAGTGTGTGAGCAAGCCGTGCTTCACATGGCTTGTTGGGAACACAAAGATTCTTTTCAGTTGCAATCTCCACTCCATACATATAAATGGGGAGGTACTAGCTCCAACTCGGTTTTACAGTGAAAACTGCAGGAACTTCATACCGGCACTAGGAAACAGACTGAGAAACCAGAGTAAAATTTTCTCCTGCAACCCGTTCCTTTGTGCTAGATGAACGAACGTCTATCCACATGTTCAGTTCTGAGAGATAAGTGTGTGTGAAAGCCGTCCTTCACCTAGCTTGTTGGGAACACAAAGTTTCTTTTCAGTTGCAAACTCCACTCCATACATATATATGGGGAGGTACTAGCTCCAAATCAGTTTTACAGTGAAAACTGCAGGAACTTCTAAACTGCACTAGCAAACAGACTGAGAATCCAGTGTAAAAGTTTCCCCTGCAACCTGTTCCCTTTGTGCTAGATGAACGAACGTCTCTCCACATGCTCAGTTCTGAGAGATAAGTGTGTGTGAAAGCCGTCCTTCAACTAGCTTGTTGGGAACACAAAGTATGTTTTCAGTTGCAAACTCCACTCCATACAAATATATGGGGAGGTACTAGCTCCAACTCGGGTTTACAGTGAAAACTGCAGGAACTTCAAACCGGCACTAGGAAACAGACTGAGAAACCAGTGTAAAGTTTCCCTGCAAAAAGTTCCCCTTGTGCTAGATGAACGAACGTCTCTCCACATGCTAAGTTCTGAGAGATAAGTGTGTTTGAAAGCCGTCCTTCACAAAGCTTGTTGGGAACACAAAGTTACTTTTCACTTGCAAACTCCACTCCATACATATATATGGTTAGGTACTAGCTCCAACTCGGTTTTACACTGAAAACTGCAGTAAATTCAAACCGGCACTAGGAAACAGACTGAGAAACCAGAGTAATAGTTTCTCTTGCAACACGTTCCATTTGTGCTAGATGAACGAACGTCTCTCCATATGCTCAGTTCTGAGATATATTTGTGTGTGAAAGCCGTACTTCACCTGGCTTGTTGGGAACACAAAGTTTCTTTTCAGTTGCAAACTCCACTCCATACATAAATACGGGGAGATACTAGCTCCAAATCGGTTTTATAGTGAAAACTGCAGGAACTTCATACCGGCACTAGGAAACACACTGAGAAACAATAGTAAAAGTTTCTCCTGCAACCCGTTCCATTTGTGCTAGATGAACGAACGTCTCTCCAAATGCTCAGTTCTGAGAGATAAGTGTGTGTGAAAGCCGTCCTTCACCTGGCTTGTTGGGAACACAAAAATTCTTTTCAGTTGCAAACTCCACTCCATACATATATATGTGGAGGTAAGAGCTCCAACTCGGTTTTACAGTGAAAACTGCAGGAACTTCAAACTGGCACTAGGAAACAGACTGAGAAAACAGGGTAAAACTTTCTCCTGCAAACCGTTCCCTTTTTGCTAGATGAACGAACTTCTCTCCTCATGCTCATTTATGAGAGATAAGTGTGTGTGAAAGCCGTCCTTCAACTATCTTGTTGGGAACACAAAGTTTCTTTTCATTTGCAAACTCCACACCATTCATATATATGAGGAGGTACTAGCTCCAACTCGGTTTTACAGTGAAAACTGCAGGAACATCAAACTGGCACAAGGAAACAGACTGAGAAACCAGAGTAAATGTTTCTCCTGCAACCCGTTCCTTTTGTGCTAGATGAACGAACGTCTCTCCACATGCTCAGTTCTGAGAGATAAATGTGTGTGAAAGCCGTCCTTCACCTAGCTTGTTGGGAACACAAAGTTTCTTTTCAGTTGCAAATTCCACTCCATACATACATATGGGGAGGTACTAGCTCAAACTCGGTTTTACAGTGAAAACTGCAGGAACTTCAAACCGGCACTAGGAAACAGACTGAGAAACCAGAGTAAAACTTTCTCCTGCTAACCGTTCCCCTTGTGCTAGATGAACGAACGTCTCACCACATGCTCAGTTCTGAGAGATAAGTGTGTGTGAAAGCCGCACTTCACCTAGCATGTTGGGAACACAAAGTTTCTTTTCACTTGCAAAATCCAATCCATACATATATATGGGGAGGTACTAGCTCCAACTCGGTTTTACAGTGAATATTGTAGGAACTTCAAACCGGCACTAGGAAACAGACTGAGAATCCAGGGTAAAATTTCTACTTCAACACGTTCCTTTTGTGCTAGATGAACGAACTTCTCTCCACATGCTCAGTTCTGAGAGATAAGTGTGTGTGAAAGCCGTCCTTCACCTAGCTTGTTGGGAACACAAAGTTTCTTTTAGTTGCAAACTCCACTCCATACATATATATGGGGAGGTACTAGCTCCAACTCGGTTTTACAGTGAAAACTGCAGGAACTTCAAAACGGCACTAGGAAACAGACTGAGAAACCAGAGTAAAAGTTTCTCCTGCAACCCGTTCCCCTTGTGCTAGATGAACGAACATGTCTCCACATGCTCAGTTCTGAGAGATATATGTGTGTGAAAGCAGTCCTTCACCTAGCTTGTTGGGAACTCAAAGAATCTTTTCAGTTGCAATCTCCACTCCATACATATATATGGGGAGGTACTAGATCCACCTCTGTTTTACAGTGAAAACTGCAGGAACTTCAAACCGGCACTAGGAAACATACTGAGAAACCAGAGTAAAACTTTCTCCTGCAACACGTTCCCCTTGTGCTATATGAACGAACGTCTCTCCACATTCTCACTTCTGAGAGATAAGTGTGTGTGAAAGCCGTTCTTCACATGGATTGTTGGGAACACAAAGATTCTTTTCAGTTGCAAACTCCTCTCCATACATATATATGGGGAGGTACTAGCTCCAAATCTGTTTTACAGTGAAAACTGCAGAAACTTCAAATTGGCACTAGGAAACAGACTGAGAAACCAGAGTGAAAGTTTCTCCTGCACCCCGTTCCCTTTTTGCAAGATGAACGAACGTCTCACCACATGCTTAGTTCTGAGAGATAAGTGTGTGTGAAAGCCGTTATTTACCTAGCTTTTTGGGAACACAAAGTATCTTGTCAGTTGCAAACTCCACTCCATACATATATATGGTGAGGTACAAGCTCCAACTCGGTTTTACAGTGAAAAATGCAGGAACTTCAAACCGGCACTAGGAAACAGAATGAGAATCCAGAGTAAAAGTTTCTCCTGCAACCCGTTCCCCTTGTGCTAGATGAACGAACGTCTCACCACATGCTCAGTTCTGAGAGATAAGTGTGTGTGAAAGCCGCACTTCACCTAGCTTGTTGGGAACACAAAGTTTCTTTTCACTTGCAAAATCCAATCCATACATATATATGGGGAGGTACTAGCTCCAACTCGGTTTTACAGTGAAAACTGCAGGAACTTCAAACCGGCACTAGGAAACAGACTGAGAATCCAGGGTAAAATTTCTACTGCAACACGTTCCCTTTGTGCTAGATGAACGAACTTCTCTCCACATGCTCAGTTTTGAGAGATAAGTGTGTGTGAAAGCCGTCCTTCACCTAGCTTGTTGGGAACACAAAGTTTCTTTTAGTTGCAAACTCCACTCCATACATATATATTGGGAGGTACTAGCTCCAACTCGGTTTTACAGTGAAAACTGCAGGAACTTCAAACCGGCACTAGGAAACAGACTGAGAAACCAGAGTAAAAGTTTCTCCTGCAACCCGTTCCCTTTGTGCTAGATGAACGAACATCTCTCCACCTGCTCAGTTCTGAGAGATATGTGTGTGTGAAAGCAGTCCTTCACCTAGCTTGTTGGGAACTCAAAGTTTCTTTTCAGTTGCAAACTCCACTCCATACATATATATGGGGAGGTACTAGATCCACCTCTGTTTTACAGTGAAAATTGCAGGAACTTCAAACCGGCACTAGGAAGCATACTGAGAAACCAGAGTAAAACTTTCTCCTGCAACACGTTCCACTTGTGCTATATGAACGAACGTCTCTCCACATTCTCATTTCTGAGAGATAAGTGTGTGTGAAAGCCGTTCTTCACATGGATTGTTGGGAACACAAAGATTCTTTTCAGTTGCAAACTCCTCTCCATACATATTTATGGGGAGGTACTAGCTCCAACTCGGTTTTACAGTGAAAACTGCAGGAACTTCAAAACGGCACTTGGAAACAGACTGAGAATCCAGGTTAAAATTTTCTACTGCAACCTGTTCCCTTTGTGCTATATGAACGAACGTCTCTCCACATGCTCAGTTCTGAGAGATAAGTGTGTGTGAAAGCCGTCCTTCACCTATCTTGTTGGGAACACAAAGTTTCTTTCAGTTGCATACTCCACTCCATATATATATATGAGTAGGTACTAGCTCCAACGCTGTTTTACAGTGAAAACTGCAGAAACTTCAAACTGGCTCTAGGAAACAGACTGAGAAAGCAGAGTAAAAGTTTCTCCTGCACCCCGTTCCCTTTTTGCTAGAAGAACGAACGTCTCACCACATGCTTAGTTCTGAGAGATAAGTGTGTGTGAAAGCCGTTAGTTACCTAGCTTTTTGGGAACACAAAGTATCTTGTCAGTTGCAAACTCCACTCCATACATATATATGGTGATGTACTAGCTCCAACTCGGTTTTACAGTGAAAACTGCAGGAACTTCAAACAGGCAATAGGAAACAGAATGAGAATCCAGAGTAAAAGTTTCTCCTGCCACCCGTTTCCCTTGTGCTAGATGAACGAACGTCTCACCACATGCTCAGTTCTGAGAGATAAGTGTGTGTGAAAGCCGCACTTCACTTAGCTTGTTGGGAACACAAAGTTTCTTTTCACTTGCAAAATCCAATCCATACATATATATGTGGAGGTACTAGCTCCAACTCGGTTTTACAGTGAAAACTGCAGGAACTTCAAACCGGCACTAGGAAACAGACTGAGAATCCAGAGTAAAAGTTTCTCCTGCAACCCGTTCCCTTTGTGCTAGATGAACGAACGTCTCTCCACATGCTCAGTTCTGAGAGATAAGTGTGTGTGAAGCCGTCCTTCACATAGCTTGTTGGGAAAACAAAGTTTCTTTTCAGTTGCAAACTCCACTCCATACATATATATGGGGAGGTACTAGCTCCAACTTGGTTTTACAGTGAAAACCGCAGGAACTTCAAACCGGCACTAGGAAACAGACTGATAAACCAGAGTAAAAATTTCTCCTGCAACCCGTTCCCCTTTTGCTAGATGAACGAACTTCTTTCCACATGCTCAGTTCTGAGAGATAAGTGTGTGAGCAAGCCGTGCTTCACATGGCTTGTTGGGAACACAAAGATTCTTTTCAGTTGCAATCTCCACTCCATACATATAAATGGGGAGGTACTAGCTCCAACTCGGTTTTACAGTGAAAACTGCAGGAACTTCATACCGGCACTAGGAAACAGACTGAGAAACCAGAGTAAAATTTTCTCCTGCAACCCGTTCCTTTGTGCTAGATGAACGAACGTCTATCCACATGTTCAGTTCTGAGAGATAAGTGTGTGTGAAAGCCGTCCTTCACCTAGCTTGTTGGGAACACAAAGTTTCTTTTCAGTTGCAAACTCCACTCCATACATATATATGGGGAGGTACTAGCTCCAAATCAGTTTTACAGTGAAAACTGCAGGAACTTCTAAACTGCACTAGCAAACAGACTGAGAATCCAGTGTAAAAGTTTCCCCTGCAACCTGTTCCCTTTGTGCTAGATGAACGAACGTCTCTCCACATGCTCAGTTCTGAGAGATAAGTGTGTGTGAAAGCCGTCCTTCAACTAGCTTGTTGGGAACACAAAGTATGTTTTCAGTTGCAAACTCCACTCCATACAAATATATGGGGAGGTACTAGCTCCAACTCGGGTTTACAGTGAAAACTGCAGGAACTTCAAACCGGCACTAGGAAACAGACTGAGAAACCAGTGTAAAGTTTCCCTGCAAAAAGTTCCCCTTGTGCTAGATGAACGAACGTCTCTCCACATGCTAAGTTCTGAGAGATAAGTGTGTTTGAAAGCCGTCCTTCACAAAGCTTGTTGGGAACACAAAGTTACTTTTCACTTGCAAACTCCACTCCATACATATATATGGTTAGGTACTAGCTCCAACTCGGTTTTACACTGAAAACTGCAGTAAATTCAAACCGGCACTAGGAAACAGACTGAGAAACCAGAGTAATAGTTTCTCTTGCAACACGTTCCATTTGTGCTAGATGAACGAACGTCTCTCCATATGCTCAGTTCTGAGATATATTTGTGTGTGAAAGCCGTACTTCACCTGGCTTGTTGGGAACACAAAGTTTCTTTTCAGTTGCAAACTCCACTCCATACATAAATACGGGGAGATACTAGCTCCAAATCGGTTTTATAGTGAAAACTGCAGGAACTTCATACCGGCACTAGGAAACACACTGAGAAACAATAGTAAAAGTTTCTCCTGCAACCCGTTCCATTTGTGCTAGATGAACGAACGTCTCTCCACATGCTCAGTTCTGAGAGATAACTGTGTCTGAAAGCCGTACTTCACCTAGCTTGTTGGGAACACAAAGTTTCTTTTCAGTTGCTAACTCCACTCCATACAAATATATGGGGAAGTACTAGCTCCAACTCTGTTTTACAGTTAAAAATGCAGGAACTTCTAAACGGCACTAGGAAACAGACTGAGAATCAAGTGTTAAAGTTCCTCCTGCAACCCGTCCCTTTGTGCTAGATGAACGAACGTCTAACCACATGCTCAGTTCTGAGAGATTAGTGTGTGTAAAAGCCGTCCTTCACCTAGCTTGTTGGGAACACAAAGTTTCTTTCAGTTGCAAACCCCAATCCATAAATATATATTGGAAGGTACTAGCTCCAACTCTGTTTTACAGTGAAAACTGCATGAACTTAAAACCGGCATTAGGAAACAGACTGAGAAACCAGAGTAAATGTTTCACCTGCAACACGTTCCGTTAGTGCTAGATGAACGAACGTCTCTTCACATGCTCTGTTCTGACAGATAAGTGTGTGTGAAAGCTGTCCTTCAACTAGATTGATTGGAACTCAAAGTTTCTTTTCAGTTGCAAACTCCAATCCATACATATATATGGGGAGGTTCTAGCTCCAACTCTGTTTACAGTGAAAACTGCAGGAACTTCAAATCGGCACTAGGAAACAGACTGAGAAACCAGAGTAAAAGTTTCTCCTGCAACCTGTTCCCATTTTGCTAGATGAACGAACGTCTCTCCAAATGCTCAGTTCTGAGAGATAAGTGTGTGTGAAAGCCGTCCTTCACCTGGCTTGTTGGGAACACAAAAATTCTTTTCAGTTGCAAACTCCACTCCATACATATATATGTGGAGGTAAGAGCTCCAACTCGGTTTTACAGTGAAAACTGCAGGAACTTCAAACTGGCACTAGGAAACAGACTGAGAAAACAGGGTAAAACTTTCTCCTGCAAACCGTTCCCTTTTTGCTAGATGAACGAACTTCTCTCCTCATGCTCATTTATGAGAGATAAGTGTGTGTGAAAGCCGTCCTTCAACTATCTTGTTGGGAACACAAAGTTTCTTTTCATTTGCAAACTCCACACCATTCATATATATGAGGAGGTACTAGCTCCAACTCGGTTTTACAGTGAAAACTGCAGGAACATCAAACTGGCACAAGGAAACAGACTGAGAAACCAGAGTAAATGTTTCTCCTGCAACCCGTTCCTTTTGTGCTAGATGAACGAACGTCTCTCCACATGCTCAGTTCTGAGAGATACGTGTGTGTGAAATCCGTCCTTCACCTAGCTTGTTGGGAACACAAAGTTTCTTTTCAGATGCAAACTCCAATCCATACATATATATGGGGAGGTACTAGCTCCAACTCGGTTTTAAAGTGAAAACTGCAGGAACTTCAAACCGGCACTAGGAAACTGACTGAGAACCCAGAGTAATAGTTTCCCCTGCAACCCGTTCCCCTTGTGCTAGATAAACGAACGTCTCTCCACATGCTCAGTTCTGAGAGATAATTGTGTGTGTGAAGCCGTCCTTCACATAGCTTGTTGGGAAAACAAAGTTTCTTTTCAGTTGCAAACTCCACTCCATACATATATATGGGGAGGTACTAGCTCCAACTTGGTTTTACAGTGAAAACCGCAGGAACTTCAAACCGGCACTAGGAAACAGACTGAGAAACTAGAGCAAAAATTTCTCCTGCAACCCGTTCCCTTGGTGCTAGATGAAAGAACGTCTCTCCACATGCTCAGATCTGAGAGATAAGTGTGTGTGAAAGCCGTCCTTCACATAGCTTGTTGGGAACACAAAGTTTCTTTTCAGTTGCAATCTCCACTCCATACATATATATGGGAAGGTACTAGCTCCAACTCGGTTTTACAGTGAAAACTGCAGGAAATACAAACCGGCACTAGGAAACAGACTGAGAAACCAGAGTAAAAGTTTCTCCTGCAACCCGTTCCCTTTGTGCTAGATGAACGAACGTCTCTCCACATGCTCAGTTCTGAGAGATACGTGTGTGTGAAAGCCGTCCTTCACCAAGGTTCTTGGGAACACAAAGTTACTTTTCAGTTGCAAACTCCAATCCATACATATATATGGGGAGGTACTAGCTCCAACTCGGTTTTACAGTGAAAAATGCAGGAACTTCAAACCGGCACTAGGAAACAGACTGAGAAACCAGAGTAAAAGTTTCTCCTGCAAAACGTTCCCTTTGTGCTAGATGAACGAACGTCTCTCCACATGCTCAGTTCTGAGAGATAAGTTGTGTGAAAGCCGTCCTTCAACTAGCTTGTTGGGAACACAAAGATTCTTTTCACTTGCAAACTCCACTCCATACATATATATGGGGAGGTACTAGCTCCAACTCTGTTTTAAAGTGAAAACTGCAGGAACTTCAAACCTGCACTAGGAAACAGACTGAGAATCCAGAGTAAAAGATTCTCCTGCAACACGTTCCCTTTGTGCTAGATGAACGAAAGTCTCTCCACATGCTCAGTTCTGAGAGATAAGTTGTGTGAAAGCCGTCTTTCACCTAGCTAGTTTTGAACACAAAGTTTCTTTTCACTTGCAAACTCCACTCCATACATATATATGGGGAGGTACTAGCTCCAAATCGGTTTTACAGTTAAAACTGCAGGAACTTCAATCCTGCACTAGGAAAGAGACTGAGAAACCAGAGTAAAAGTTTCACCTGCAACCCGTTCCCTTTGTGCTAGATGAACGAAAGTCTCTCCACATGCTCAGATCTGAGAGATAATTGTGTGTGTGAAGCCGTCCTTCACCAAGCTTGTTGGGAACACAAAGTTTCTTTTCAGTTGCAAACTCCAATCCATACATATATATGGGGAGGTACTAGCTCCAACTCGGTTTTACAGTGAAAAATGCAGGAACTTCAAACCTTCACTAGGAAACTGACTGAGAACCCAGAGTAATAGTTTCCCCTGCAACCCGTTCCCCTTGTGCTAGATAAACGAACGTCTCTCCACATGCTCATTTCTGAGAGATAAGTGTGTGTGAATGCCGTCCTTCAACTAGCTTGTTGGGAACACAAAGATTCTTTTCACTTGCAAACTCCACTACTTTCATATATATGGGGAGGTACTAGCTCCAACTCTGTTTTAAAGTGAAAACTGCAGGAACTTCAAACCGGCACTAGGAAACAGACTGAGAATCCAGAGTAAAAGTTTCTCCTGCAACACGTTCCCTTTGTGCTAGATGAACGAACGTCTCTCCACATGCTCAGTTCTGAGAGATAAGTTGTGTGTGAAAGCCGTCCTTCACCTGGCTTGTTGGGAACACAAAGTTTCTTTTAAGTTGCAAACCCCACTCCATACATATATATGGGGAAGTACTAGCTCCAACTCAGTTTAACAGTTAAAAATGCAGGAACTTCTAAAAGGCACTAGGAAACAGACAGAGAATCAAGTGTAAAAATTTCTCCTGCAACCCGTCCCTTTTTTGCTAGATGAACGAACGTCTATCCACATGCTCAGTTCTGAGAGATAAGTGTGTGTGAAAGCCGTCCTTCACCTAGCTTGTTGGGAACACAAAGTTTCTTTTCAGTTGCAAACCCCAATGCATAAATATATATGGGGAGGTACTAGCTCCAACTCTGTTTTACAGTGAAAACTGCAGGAATATAAAACCGGCATTAGGAAACAGACTGAGAAACCAGAGTAAAAGTTTCACCTGCAACCCTTTCCGTTTGTGCTAGATGAACGAACGTCTCTTCACATGCTCAGTTCTGACAGATAAGTGTGTGTGAAAGCCGTCCTTCAACTAGATTGATTGGAACACAAAGTTTCTTCTCAGTTGCAAACTCCAATCCATACATATATATGGGGAGGTACTAGCTCCAACTCGGTTTTAAAGTGAAAACTGCAGGAACTTCAAACCGGCACTAGGAAACTGACTGAGAACCCAGAGTAATAGTTTCCCCTGCAACCCGTTCCCCTTGTGCTAGATAAACGAACGTCTCTCCACATGCTCAGTTCTGAGAGATAATTGTGTGTGTGAAGCCGTCCTTCACATAGCTTGTTGGGAAAACAAAGTTTCTTTTCAGTTGCAAACTCCACTCCATACATATATATGGGGAGGTACTAGCTCCAACTTGGTTTTACAGTGAAAACCGCAGGAACTTCAAACCGGCACTAGGAAACAGACTGAGAAACTAGAGCAAAAATTTCTCCTGCAACCCGTTCCCTTGGTGCTAGATGAAAGAACGTCTCTCCACATGCTCAGATCTGAGAGATAAGTGTGTGTGAAAGCCGTCCTTCACATAGCTTGTTGGGAACACAAAGTTTCTTTTCAGTTGCAATCTCCACTCCATACATATATATGGGAAGGTACTAGCTCCAACTCGGTTTTACAGTGAAAACTGCAGGAAATACAAACCGGCACTAGGAAACAGACTGAGAAACCAGAGTAAAAGTTTCTCCTGCAACCCGTTCCCTTTGTGCTAGATGAACGAACGTCTCTCCACATGCTCAGTTCTGAGAGATACGTGTGTGTGAAAGCCGTCCTTCACCAAGGTTCTTGGGAACACAAAGTTACTTTTCAGTTGCAAACTCCAATCCATACATATATATGGGGAGGTACTAGCTCCAACTCGGTTTTACAGTGAAAAATGCAGGAACTTCAAACCGGCACTAGGAAACAGACTGAGAAACCAGAGTAAAAGTTTCTCCTGCAAAACGTTCCCTTTGTGCTAGATGAACGAACGTCTCTCCACATGCTCAGTTCTGAGAGATAAGTTGTGTGAAAGCCGTCCTTCAACTAGCTTGTTGGGAACACAAAGATTCTTTTCACTTGCAAACTCCACTCCATACATATATATGGGGAGGTACTAGCTCCAACTCTGTTTTAAAGTGAAAACTGCAGGAACTTCAAACCTGCACTAGGAAACAGACTGAGAATCCAGAGTAAAAGATTCTCCTGCAACACGTTCCCTTTGTGCTAGATGAACGAAAGTCTCTCCACATGCTCAGTTCTGAGAGATAAGTTGTGTGAAAGCCGTCTTTCACCTAGCTAGTTTTGAACACAAAGTTTCTTTTCACTTGCAAACTCCACTCCATACATATATATGGGGAGGTACTAGCTCCAAATCGGTTTTACAGTTAAAACTGCAGGAACTTCAATCCTGCACTAGGAAAGAGACTGAGAAACCAGAGTAAAAGTTTCACCTGCAACCCGTTCCCTTTGTGCTAGATGAACGAAAGTCTCTCCACATGCTCAGATCTGAGAGATAATTGTGTGTGTGAAGCCGTCCTTCACCAAGCTTGTTGGGAACACAAAGTTTCTTTTCAGTTGCAAACTCCAATCCATACATATATATGGGGAGGTACTAGCTCCAACTCGGTTTTACAGTGAAAAATGCAGGAACTTCAAACCTTCACTAGGAAACTGACTGAGAACCCAGAGTAATAGTTTCCCCTGCAACCCGTTCCCCTTGTGCTAGATAAACGAACGTCTCTCCACATGCTCATTTCTGAGAGATAAGTGTGTGTGAATGCCGTCCTTCAACTAGCTTGTTGGGAACACAAAGATTCTTTTCACTTGCAAACTCCACTACTTTCATATATATGGGGAGGTACTAGCTCCAACTCTGTTTTAAAGTGAAAACTGCAGGAACTTCAAACCGGCACTAGGAAACAGACTGAGAATCCAGAGTAAAAGTTTCTCCTGCAACACGTTCCCTTTGTGCTAGATGAACGAACGTCTCTCCACATGCTCAGTTCTGAGAGATAAGTTGTGTGTGAAAGCCGTCCTTCACCTGGCTTGTTGGGAACAGAAAGTTTCTTTTAAGTTGCAAACCCCACTCCATACAAATATATGGGGAAGTACTAGCTCCAACTCAGTTTAACAGTTAAAAATGCAGGAACTTCTAAAAGGCACTAGGAAACAGACAGAGAATCAAGTGTAAAAATTTCTCCTGCAACCCGTCCCTTTTTTGCTAGATGAACGAACGTCTATCCACATGCTCAGTTCTGAGAGATAAGTGTGTGTGAAAGCCGTCCTTCACCTAGCTTGTTGGGAACACAAAGTTTCTTTTCAGTTGCAAACCCCAATGCATAAATATATATGGGGAGGTACTAGCTCCAACTCTGTTTTACAGTGAAAACTGCAGGAATATAAAACCGGCATTAGGAAACAGACTGAGAAACCAGAGTAAAAGTTTCACCTGCAACCCTTTCCGTTTGTGCTAGATGAACGAACGTCTCTTCACATGCTCAGTTCTGACAGATAAGTGTGTGTGAAAGCCGTCCTTCAACTAGATTGATTGGAACACAAAGTTTCTTCTCAGTTGCAAACTCCAATCCATACATATATATGGGGAGGTACTAGCTCCAACTCTGTTTACAGTGAAAACTGCAGGAACTTCAAACCGGCACTAGGAAACAGACTGAGAAACCAGAGTAAAAGTTTCTCCTGCAACCCGTTCCCTTTGTGCTAGATGAACGAACGTCTCTCCACATGCTCAGTTCTGAGAGATACGTGTGTGTGAAATCCGTCCTTCACCTAGCTTGTTGGGAACACAAAGTTTCTTTTCAGATGCAAACTCCAATCCATACATATATATGGGGAGGTACTAGCTCCAACTCGGTTTTAAAGTGAAAACTGCAGGAACTTCAAACCGGCACTAGGAAACTGACTGAGAACCCAGAGTAATAGTTTCCCCTACAACCCGTTCCCCTTGTGCTAGATAAACGAACGTCTCTCCACATGCTCAGTTCTGAGAGATAATTGTGTGTGTGAAGCCGTCCTTCACATAGCTTGTTGGGAAAACAAAGTTTCTTTTCAGTTGCAAACTCCACTCCATACATATATATGGGGAGGTACTAGCTCCAACTTGGTTTTACAGTGAAAACCGCAGGAACTTCAAACCGGCACTAGGAAACAGACTGAGAAACTAGAGCAAAAATTTCTCCTGCAACCCGTTCCCTTGGTGCTAGATGAAAGAACGTCTCTCCACATGCTCAGATCTGAGAGATAAGTGTGTGTGAAAGCCGTCCTTCACATAGCTTGTTGGGAACACAAAGTTTCTTTTCAGTTGCAATCTCCACTCCATACATATATATGGGAAGGTACTAGCTCCAACTCGGTTTTACAGTGAAAACTGCAGGAAATACATACCGGCACTAGGAAACAGACTGAGAAACCAGAGTAAAAGTTTCTCCTGCAACCCGTTCCCTTTGTGCTAGATGAACGAACGTCTCTCCACATGCTCAGTTCTGAGAGATACGTGTGTGTGAAAGCCGTCCTTCACCAAGGTTCTTGGGAACACAAAGTTACTTTTCAGTTGCAAACTCCAATCCATACATATATATGGGGAGGTACTAGCTCCAACTCGGTTTTACAGTGAAAAATGCAGGAACTTCAAACCGGCACTAATAAACAGACTGAGAAACCAGAGTAAAAGTTTCTCCTGCAAAACGTTCCCTTTGTGCTAGATGAACGAACGTCTCTCCACATGCTCAGTTCTGAGAGATAAGTTGTGTGAAAGCCGTCCTTCAACTAGCTTGTTGGGAACACAAAGATTCTTTTCACTTGCAAACTTCACTCCATACATATATATGGGGAGGTACTAGCTCCAACTCTGTTTTAAAGTGAAAACTGCAGGAACTTCAAACCTGCACTAGGAAACAGACTGAGAATCCAGAGTAAAAGATTCTCCTGCAACACGTTCCCTTTGTGCTAGATGAACGAAAGTCTCTCCACATGCTCAGTTCTGAGAGATAAGTTGTGTGAAAGCCGTCTTTCACCTAGCTAGTTTTGAACACAAAGTTTCTTTTCACTTGCAAACTCCACTCCATACATATATATGGGGAGGTACTAGCTCCAAATCGGTTTTACAGTTAAAACTGCAGGAACTTCAATCCTGCACTAGGAAAGAGACTGAGAAACCAGAGTAAAAGTTTCACCTGCAACCCGTTCCCTTTGTGCTAGATGAACGAAAGTCTCTCCACATGCTCAGATCTGAGAGATAATTGTGTGTGTGAAGCCGTCCTTCACCAAGCTTGTTGGGAACACAAAGTTTCTTTTCAGTTGCAAACTCCAATCCATACATATATATGGGGAGGTACTAGCTCCAACTCGGTTTTACAGTGAAAAATGCAGGAACTTCAAACCTTCACTAGGAAACTGACTGAGAACCCAGAGTAATAGTTTCCCCTGCAACCCGTTCCCCTTGTGCTAGATAAACGAACGTCTCTCCACATGCTCATTTCTGAGAGATAATTGTGTGTGAAAGCCGTCCTTCAACTAGCTTGTTGGGAACACAAAGATTCTTTTCACTTGCAAACTCCACTCCTTACATATATATGGGGAGGTACTAGCTCCAACTCTGTTTTAAAGTGAAAACTGCAGGAACTTCAAACCGGCACTAGGAAACAGACAGAGAATCCAGAGTAAAAGTTTCTCCTGCAACACGTTCCCTTTGTGCTAGATGAACGAACGTCTCTCCACATGCTCAGTTCTGAGAGATAAGTTGTGTGTGAAAGCCGTCCTTCACCTGGCTTGTTGGGAACACAAAGTTTCTTTTAAGTTGCAAACCCCACTCCATACAAATATATGGGGAAGTACTAGCTCCAACTCAGTTTAACAGTTAAAAATGCAGGAACTTCTAAAAGGCACTAGGAAACAGACAGAGAATCAAGTGTAAAAATTTCTCCTGCAACCCGTCCCTTTGTGCTAGATGAACGAACGTCTATCCACATGCTCAGTTCTGAGAGATAAGTGTGTGTGAAAGCCGTCCTTCACCTAGCTTGTTGGGAACACAAAGTTTCTTTTCAGTTGCAAACCCCAATGCATAAATATATATGGGGAGGTACTAGCTCCAACTCTGTTTTACAGTGAAAACTGCAGGAATATAAAACCGGCATTAGGAAACAGACTGAGAAACCAGAGTAAAAGTTTCACCTGCAACCCTTTCCGTTTGTGCTAGATGAACGAACGTCTCTTCACATGCTCAGTTCTGACAGATAAGTGTGTGTGAAAGCCGTCCTTCAACTAGATTGATTGGAACACAAAGTTTCTTCTCAGTTGCAAACTCCAATCCATACATATATATGGGGAGGTACTAGCTCCAACTCTGTTTACAGTGAAAACTGCAGGAACTTCAAACCGGCACTAGGAAACAGACTGAGAAACCAGAGTAAAAGTTTCTCCTGCAACCCGTTTCACTTTTGCTAGATGAACGAAAGTCTCTCCACATGCTCAGTTCTGAGAGATAAGTTGTGTGAAAGCCGTCTTTCACCTAGCTAGTTTTGAACACAAAGTTTCTTTTCACTTGCAAACTCCACTCCATACATATATATGGGGAGGTACTAGCTCCAAATCGGTTTTACAGTTAAAACTGCAGGAACTTCAATCCTGCACTAGGAAAGAGACTGAGAAACCAGAGTAAAAGTTTCACCTGCAACCCGTTCCCTTTGTGCTAGATGAACGAAAGTCTCTCCACATGCTCAGATCTGAGAGATAATTGTGTGTGTGAAGCCGTCCTTCACCAAGCTTGTTGGGAACACAAAGTTTCTTTTCAGTTGCAAACTCCAATCCATACATATATATGGGGAGGTACTAGCTCCAACTCGGTTTTACAGTGAAAAATGCAGGAACTTCAAACCTTCACTAGGAAACTGACTGAGAACCCAGAGTAATAGTTTCCCCTGCAACCCGTTCCCCTTGTGCTAGATAAACGAACGTCTCTCCACATGCTCATTTCTGAGAGATAAGTGTGTGTGAATGCCGTCCTTCAACTAGCTTGTTGGGAACACAAAGATTCTTTTCACTTGCAAACTCCACTACTTTCATATATATGGGGAGGTACTAGCTCCAACTCTGTTTTAAAGTGAAAACTGCAGGAACTTCAAACCGGCACTAGGAAACAGACTGAGAATCCAGAGTAAAAGTTTCTCCTGCAACACGTTCCCTTTGTGCTAGATGAACGAACGTCTCTCCACATGCTCAGTTCTGAGAGATATGTTGTGTGTGAAAGCCGTCCTTCACCTGGCTTGTTGGGAACAGAAAGTTTCTTTTAAGTTGCAAACCCCACTCCATACAAATATATGGGGAAGTACTAGCTCCAACTCAGTTTAACAGTTAAAAATGCAGGAACTTCTAAAAGGCACTAGGAAACAGACAGAGAATCAAGTGTAAAAATTTCTCCTGCAACCCGTCCCTTTTTTGCTAGATGAACGAACGTCTATCCACATGCTCAGTTCTGAGAGATAAGTGTGTGTGAAAGCCGTCCTTCACCTAGCTTGTTGGGAACACAAAGTTTCTTTTCAGTTGCAAACCCCAATGCATAAATATATATGGGGAGGTACTAGCTCCAACTCTGTTTTACAGTGAAAACTGCAGGAATATAAAACCGGCATTAGGAAACAGACTGAGAAACCAGAGTAAAAGTTTCACCTGCAACCCTTTCCGTTTGTGCTAGATGAACGAACGTCTCTTCACATGCTCAGTTCTGACAGATAAGTGTGTGTGAAAGCCGTCCTTCAACTAGATTGATTGGAACACAAAGTTTCTTCTCAGTTGCAAACTCCAATCCATACATATATATGGGGAGGTACTAGCTCCAACTCTGTTTACAGTGAAAACTGCAGGAACTTCAAACCGGCACTAGGAAACAGACTGAGAAACCAGAGTAAAAGTTTCTCCTGCAACCCGTTCCCTTTGTGCTAGATGAACGAACGTCTCTCCACATGCTCAGTTCTGAGAGATACGTGTGTGTGAAATCCGTCCTTCACCTAGCTTGTTGGGAACACAAAGTTTCTTTTCAGATGCAAACTCCAATCCATACATATATATGGGGAGGTACTAGCTCCAACTCGGTTTTAAAGTGAAAACTGCAGGAACTTCAAACCGGCACTAGGAAACTGACTGAGAACCCAGAGTAATAGTTTCCCCTGCAACCCGTTCCCCTTGTGCTAGATAAACGAACGCCTCTCCACATGCTCAGTTCTGAGAGATAATTGTGTGTGTGAAGCCGTCCTTCACATAGCTTGTTGGGAACACAAAGTTTCTTTTCAGTTGCAAACTCCACTCCATACATATATATGGGGAGGTACTAGCTCCAACTTGGTTTTACAGTGAAAACCGCAGGAACTTCAAACCGGCACTAGGAAACAGACTGAGAAACTAGAGCAAAAATTTCTCCTGCAACCCGTTCCCTTGGTGCTAGATGAAAGAACGTCTCTCCACATGCTCAGATCTGAGAGATAAGTGTGTGTGAAAGCCGTCCTTCACATAGCTTGTTGGGAACACAAAGTTTCTTTTCAGTTGCAATCTCCACTCCATACATATATATGGGAAGGTACTAGCTCCAACTCGGTTTTACAGTGAAAACTGCAGGAAATACATACCGGCACTAGGAAACAGACTGAGAAACCAGAGTAAAAGTTTCTCCTGCAACCCGTTCCCTTTGTGCTAGATGAACGAACGTCTCTCCACATGCTCAGTTCTGAGAGATACGTGTGTGTGAAAGCCGTCCTTCACCAAGGTTCTTGGGAACACAAAGTTACTTTTCAGTTGCAAACTCCAATCCATACATATATATGGGGAGGTACTAGCTCCAACTCGGTTTTACAGTGAAAAATGCAGGAACTTCAAACCGGCACTAGGAAACAGACTGAGAAACCAGAGTAAAAGTTTCTCCTGCAAAACGTTCCCTTTGTGCTAGATGAACGAACGTCTCTCCACATGCTCAGTTCTGAGAGATAAGTTGTGTGAAAGCCGTCCTTCAACTAGCTTGTTGGGAACACAAAGATTCTTTTCACTTGCAAACTTCACTCCATACATATATATGGGGAGGTACTAGCTCCAACTCTGTTTTAAAGTGAAAACTGCAGGAACTTCAAACCTGCACTAGGAAACAGACTGAGAATCCAGAGTAAAAGATTCTCCTGCAACACGTTCCCTTTGTGCTAGATGAACGAAAGTCTCTCCACATGCTCAGTTCTGAGAGATAAGTTGTGTGAAAGCCGTCTTTCACCTAGCTAGTTTTGAACACAAAGTTTCTTTTCACTTGCAAACTCCACTCCATACATATATATGGGGAGGTACTAGCTCCAAATCGGTTTTACAGTTAAAACTGCAGGAACTTCAATCCTGCACTAGGAAAGAGACTGAGAAACCAGAGTAAAAGTTTCACCTGCAACCCGTTCCCTTTGTGCTAGATGAACGAAAGTCTCTCCACATGCTCAGATCTGAGAGATAATTGTGTGTGTGAAGCCGTCCTTCACCAAGCTTGTTGGGAACACAAAGTTTCTTTTCAGTTGCAAACTCCAATCCATACATATATATGGGGAGGTACTAGCTCCAACTCGGTTTTACAGTGAAAAATGCAGGAACTTCAAACCTTCACTAGGAAACTGACTGAGAACCCAGAGTAATAGTTTCCCCTGCAACCCGTTCCCCTTGTGCTAGATAAACGAACGTCTCTCCACATGCTCATTTCTGAGAGATAATTGTGTGTGAAAGCCGTCCTTCAACTAGCTTGTTGGGAACACAAAGATTCTTTTCACTTGCAAACTCCACTCCTTACATATATATGGGGAGGTACTAGCTCCAACTCTGTTTTAAAGTGAAAACTGCAGGAACTTCAAACCGGCACTAGGAAACAGACAGAGAATCCAGAGTAAAAGTTTCTCCTGCAACACGTTCCCTTTGTGCTAGATGAACGAACGTCTCTCCACATGCTCAGTTCTGAGAGATAAGTTGTGTGTGAAAGCCGTCCTTCACCTGGCTTGTTGGGAACACAAAGTTTCTTTTAAGTTGCAAACCCCACTCCATACAAATATATGGGGAAGTACTAGCTCCAACTCAGTTTAACAGTTAAAAATGCAGGAACTTCTAAAAGGCACTAGGAAACAGACAGAGAATCAAGTGTAAAAATTTCTCCTGCAACCCGTCCCTTTGTGCTAGATGAACGAACGTCTATCCACATGCTCAGTTCTGAGAGATAAGTGTGTGTGAAAGCCGTCCTTCACCTAGCTTGTTGGGAACACAAAGTTTCTTTTCAGTTGCAAACCCCAATGCATAAATATATATGGGGAGGTACTAGCTCCAACTCTGTTTTACAGTGAAAACTGCAGGAATATAAAACCGGCATTAGGAAACAGACTGAGAAACCAGAGTAAAAGTTTCACCTGCAACCCTTTCCGTTTGTGCTAGATGAACGAACGTCTCTTCACATGCTCAGTTCTGACAGATAAGTGTGTGTGAAAGCCGTCCTTCAACTAGATTGATTGGAACACAAAGTTTCTTCTCAGTTGCAAACTCCAATCCATACATATATATGGGGAGGTACTAGCTCCAACTCTGTTTACAGTGAAAACTGCAGGAACTTCAAACCGGCACTAGGAAACAGACTGAGAAACCAGAGTAAAAGTTTCTCCTGCAACCCGTTTCACTTTTGCTAGATGAACGAACGTCTCTCCAAATGCTCAGTTCTGAGAGATATGTGTGTGTGAAAGCCGTCCTTCACCTGGCTTGTTGGGAACACAAAGATACTTTTCAGTTGCAAACTACACTCCATATATATATAAGGGGAGGTACTAGCTCAAACTCGGTTTTACAGTGAAATATGCAGGAACTTCAAACCGGCACTAGGAAACAGACTGAGAAACCAGAGTAAAAGTTTCTCTTGCAACCCGTTCCCTTTGTGCTAGATGGAACTAACGTCCCTCCACATGCTCAGTTCTGAGAGATAAGTGTGTGTGTAAGCCGTCCTTCAAATAGCATGTTGGGAACACAAAGTTTCTTTTTATTGCAAACTCCACTCCATACATATATATGGGGAAGTACTAGCTCCAAGACTGTTTTACAGTGAAAACTGCAGGAACTTCAAACCGGCACTAGGAAACAGACTGAGAATTCAAAGTTTCTCCTGCGAAACGTTCCCTTTGTGCTAGATGAACGAACGTCTCTTCAAATGCTCTGTTCTGAGAGATAAGTCTGTGTGAAAACCGTTCTTCAACTAGCTTCTTGGGATCACAAAGTTTCTTCTCAGTTGCAAACTCCAATCCATACATATATATGGGGAGGTACTTGCTCCAACTCGGTTTTACAGTGAAAACTGCAGGAACTTCAAACCGGCACTAGGAAACAGACTGAGATTCCAGAGTAAAAGTTTCTCCTGCAACCCGTTCCCTTTGTGCTAGATGAACGAAAGTCTCTCCACATGCTCAGTTCTGAGAGATAAGTGTGTTTGAAAGCCGTCTTTCACCTAGCTTGTTTGGAACACAAAATTTCTTTCAGTTGCAAACTCCACGCCATACATATATATGGGGATGTACTAGCTCTAACTCGGTTTACAGTGAAAACTGCAGGAATTTCTCACCGGCACTAGGAAACAGACTGATAAACCAGAGTAAAAATTTCTCCTGCAACCCGTTCCCCTTTTGCTAGATGAACGAACTTCTTTCCACATGCTCAGTTCTGAGAGATAATTGTGTGTGCAAGCCGTGCTTCACCTGGCTTGTTTGGAACACAAAGATTCTTTTCAGTTGCAAACTCCACTCCATTCATATATATGAGGAGGTACTAGCTCCAACTCTGTTTTACAGTGAAAACTGCAGGAACATCAAACTGGCACAAGGAAACAGACTGAAAACCAGAGTAAAAGTTTCTCCTGCAACCCGTTCCTTTTGTGCTAGATGAACGAACGTCTCTCCACATGCTCAGTACTGAGAGATAAGTGTTTGTGAAAGCCGTCCTTCAACTAGCTTGTTGGGAACACAAAGTTTCTTTTAACTTGCAAACTCCACTCCATACATATATATGGGGAGGTACTAGCTCCAAATCGGTTTTACAGTGAAAACTGCAGGTACTTCAATCCTGCACTAGGAAACAGACTGAGAAACCAGAGAAAAAGTTTTTCCTGCAACCCGTTCCGTTGTGCTAGATGAACGAACGTCTCACCACATGCTCAGTTCTGAGAGAAAGGTGTGTGTGAAAGCCCTACTTCACCTATCTTTTTTGGGAACACAAAGTTTCTTACCAGTTGCAAACTCCAATCCATACATATATATGGGGAGGTACTAGCTCCAACTCGGTTTTACAGGGAAAAATGCAGGAAATTCAATCCTGCACTAGGAAACAGAATGAGAAACCGGAGAAAAAGTTTCTCCTGCAACACGTTCCCTTTGTGCTAGATGAACGAACGTCTCTCAACATGCTCAGTTCTGAGAGAAAAGTGTGTGTGAAAGCCGTACTTCACCTATCTCGTTGGGAACACAAAGTTTCTTTTCAGTTGCAAACTCCAATCCTTACATATATATGGGGAGGTACAAGCTCCAACTCGGTTTTACAGGGAAAATTGCAGAAACTTCCAACCGGCACTAGGAAACAGACTGAGAAACCAGAGAAAATGTTTCTCCTGCAACACGTTCCGTTGTGCTAGATAAACGAACGTCTTTCCACATGCTCAGTTCTGAGAGAAAAGTGTGTGTGAAAGCCGTACTTCACCTATCTTGTTGGGAACACAAAGTTTCTTTTAAGTTGCAAACTCCAATCCATACATATATATGGGGAGGTTCTAGCTCCAACTCGGTTTTACAGGGAAAGATGCAGGAACTTCAAACCGGCACTAGGAAACAGACTGAGAAACCAGAGTAAAAGTTTCCCCTGCAACCCTTTCCCTTGGTGCTAGATGAACGAACGTCTCTCCTAATGCTCAGATCTGAGAGATAAGTGTGTGTGTGAAGCCGTCCTTCACCTAGCTTGTTGGAAACACAAAGTTTCTTTTCAGTTGCAAACTCCACTCCATACATATATATGGGGAGGTACTAGCTCCAACTCCGTTTTACAGTGAAAACTGCAGGAAATACAAACCGGCACTAGGAAAAAGACTGAGAAAACAGAGTAAAAGTTTCTCTTGCAACCCGTTCCCTTTGTGCTACATGAACGAACGTCTCTCCATATGCTCAGTTCTGAGATATAATTGTGTGTGAAAGCCGTCCTTCACCTGGCTTGTTGGGAATACAAAGTTTCTTTTAAGTTGCAAACTCCACTCCATACAAATATATGGGTAAGTACTAGCTCCAACTCAGTTTAACAGTTAAAAATGCAGGAACTTCTAAACGGCACTAGGAAACAGACAGAGAATCAAGTGTAAAAGTTTCTCCTGCAACCCGTCCCATTGTGCTAGATGAACGAAAGTCTATCCACATGCTCAGTTCTGAGAGATAAGTGTGTGTGAAAGCCGTCCTTCACCTAGCTTGTTGGGAACACAAAGTTTCTTTTCAGTTGCAAACCCCAATCCATAAATATATATGGGGAGGTACTAGCTCCGACTCTGTTTTACAGTGAAAACTGCAGGAATATAAAACCGGCATTAGGAAACAGACTGAGAAACCAGAGTAAAAGTTTCACCTGCAACCCTTTCCGTTTGTGCTAGATGAACGAACGTCTCTTCACATGCTCAGTTCTGACAGATAAGTGTGTGTGAAAGCCGTCCTTCAACTAGATTGTTTGGAACACAAAGTTTCTTCTCAGTTGCAAACTCCAATCCATACATATATATGGGGAGGTACTAGCTCCAACTCTGTTTACAGTGAAAACTGCAGGAAATTCAAACCGGCACTAGGAAACAGACTGAGAAACCAGAGTAAAAGTTTCTCCTGCAACCCGTTTCCCTGTTGCTAGATGAACGTACGTCTCTCCAAATGCTCAGTTCTGAGAGATAAGTGTGTGTGAAAGCCGTCCTTCACCTGGCTTGTTGGGAACACAAAGATACTTTTCAGTTGCAAACTCCACTCCATACATATATATGGGGAGGTAAGAGCTCCAAATCTGTTTTAAAGTGAAAACTGCAGGAACTTCAAACTGGCACTAGGAAACAGACTGAGAATCCAGGGTAAAATTTCCTCCTGCATACCGTTCCCTGTTTGGTAGATGAACGAACGTCTCTCCTCATGCTCATTTCTGAGAGATAAGTGTTTGTGAAAGCCGTTCTTCACCTATCTTGTTGGGAACACAAAGTTTCTTTTCAGTTGCAAACTCCACTCCATACATATATATGAGGAGGTACTAGCTCCAACTCGATTTTACAGTGAAAACTGCAGGAAATTCAAACTGGCACAAGGAAACAGACTGTGAAACCAGAGTAAAAGTTTCCCCTGCAACCCGTTCCATTTGTGCTAGATGAACGAACGTCTCTCCACTTGCTCAGTTCAGAGAGATAAGTGTGTTTGAAAGCCGTCCTTCACCTAGCTTGTTGGGAACACAAAGTTTCTTTTCAGTTGCAAACTCCACTCCATACATATATATGGGGAGGTACTAGCTCCAACTCGGTTTTACAGTGAAAACTGCAGGAACTTCAACCCGGCACTAGGAAACAGACTGAGAATCCAGTGTAAATTTTCTCCAGCAAACCGTTTCCTTTGTGCTAGATGAACGAACGTCTCTCCACATGCTCATTTCTGAGAGATTAGTGTGTGTGAAAGCCATCCTTCACCTGGCTTGTTGGGAACACAAAGATCCTTTTCAGTTGCAAACACCACTCCAAAAATATATATGGGGAGGTAAGAGCTCCAACTCGTTTTTACAGTGGAAACTGCAGGAACTTCAAACTGGAACTAGGAAACAGACTGAGAAACCAGAGTAAAAGTTTCCCCTGCAACCCTTTCCCTTGGTGCTAGATGAACGAACGTCTCTCCTAATGCTCAGATCTGAGAGATAAGTGTGTGTGTGAAGCCGTCCTTCACCTAGCTTGTTGGAAACACAAAGTTTCTTTTCAGTTGCAAACTCCACTCCATACATATATATGGGGAGGTACTAGCTCCAACTCCGTTTTACAGTGAAAACTGCAGGAAATACAAACCGGCACTAGGAAAAAGACTGAGAAAACAGAGTAAAAGTTTCTCTTGCAACCCGTTCCCTTTGTGCTACATGAACGAACGTCTCTCCATATGCTCAGTTCTGAGATATAATTGTGTGTGAAAGCCGTCCTTCACCTGGCTTGTTGGGAATACAAAGTTTCTTTTAAGTTGCAAACTCCACTCCATACAAATATATGGGTAAGTACTAGCTCCAACTCAGTTTAACAGTTAAAAATGCAGGAACTTCTAAACGGCACTAGGAAACAGACAGAGAATCAAGTGTAAAAGTTTCTCCTGCAACCCGTCCCATTGTGCTAGATGAACGAACGTCTATCCACATGCTCAGTTCTGAAGAGATAAGTGTGTGTGAAAGCCGTCCTTCACCTAGCTTGTTGGGAACACAAAGTTTCTTTTCAGTTGCAAACCCCAATCCATAAATATATATGGGGAGGTACTAGCTCCGACTCTGTTTTACAGTGAAAACTGCAGGAATATAAAACCGGCATTAGGAAACAGACTGAGAAACCAGAGTAAAAGTTTCACCTGCAACCCTTTCCGTTTGTGCTAGATGAACGAACGTCTCTTCACATGCTCAGTTCTGACAGATAAGTGTGTGTGAAAGCCGTCCTTCAACTAGATTGTTTGGAACACAAAGTTTCTTCTCAGTTGCAAACTCCAATCCATACATATATATGGGGAGGTACTAGCTCCAACTCTGTTTACAGTGAAAACTGCAGGAAATTCAAACCGGCACTAGGAAACAGACTGAGAAACCAGAGTAAAAGTTTCTCCTGCAACCCGTTTCCCTGTTGCTAGATGAACGAACGTCTCTCCAAATGCTCAGTTCTGAGAGATAAGTGTGTGTGAAAGCCGTCCTTCACCTGGCTTGTTGGGAACACAAAGATACTTTTCAGTTGCAAACTCCACTCCATACATATATATGGGGAGGTAAGAGCTCCAAATCTGTTTTACAGTGAAAACTGCAGGAATTTCAAACTGGCACTAGGAAACAGACTGAGAATCCAGGGTAAAATTTCCTCCTGCATACCGTTCCCTGTTTGGTAGATGAACGAACGTCTCTCCTCATGCTCATTTCTGAGAGATAAGTGTTTGTGAAAGCCGTTCTTCACCTATCTTGTTGGGAACACAAAGTTTCTTTTCAGTTGCAAACTCCACTCCATACATATATATGAGGAGGTACTAGCTCCAACTCGATTTTACAGTGAAAACTGCAGGAAATTCAAACTGGCACAAGGAAACAGACTGTGAAACCAGAGTAAAAGTTTCCCCTGCAACCCGTTCCATTTGTGCTAGATGAACGAACGTCTCTCCACTTGCTCAGTTCAGAGAGATAAGTGTGTTTGAAAGCCGTCCTTCACCTAGCTTGTTGGGAACACAAAGTTTCTTTTCAGTTGCAAACTCCACTCCATACATATATATGGGGAGGTACTAGCTCCAACTCGGTTTTACAGTGAAAACTGCAGGAACTTCAACCCGGCACTAGGAAACAGACTGAGAATCCAGTGTAAATTTTCTCCAGCAAACCGTTTCCTTTGTGCTAGATGAACGAACGTCTCTCCACATGCTCATTTCTGAGAGATTAGTGTGTGTGAAAGCCATCCTTCACCTGGCTTGTTGGGAACACAAAGATCCTTTTCAGTTGCAAACACCACTCCAAAAATATATATGGGGAGGTAAGAGCTCCAACTCGTTTTTACAGTGGAAACTGCAGGAACTTCAAACTGGAACTAGGAAACAGACTGAGAAACCAGAGTAAAAGTTTCCCCTGCAACCCTTTCCCTTGGTGCTAGATGAACGAACGTCTCTCCTAATGCTCAGATCTGAGAGATAAGTGTGTGTGTGAAGCCGTCCTTCACCTAGCTTGTTGGAAACACAAAGTTTCTTTTCAGTTGCAAACTCCACTCCATACATATATATGGGGAGGTACTAGCTCCAACTCCGTTTTACAGTGAAAACTGCAGGAAATACAAACCGGCACTAGGAAAAAGACTGAGAAAACAGAGTAAAAGTTTCTCTTGCAACCCGTTCCCTTTGTGCTACATGAACGAACGTCTCTCCATATGCTCAGTTCTGAGATATAATTGTGTGTGAAAGCCGTCCTTCACCTGGCTTGTTGGGAATACAAAGTTTCTTTTAAGTTGCAAACTCCACTCCATACAAATATATGGGTAAGTACTAGCTCCAACTCAGTTTAACAGTTAAAAATGCAGGAACTTCTAAACGGCACTAGGAAACAGACAGAGAATCAAGTGTAAAAGTTTCTCCTGCAACCCGTCCCATTGTGCTAGATGAACGAACGTCTATCCACATGCTCAGTTCTGAAGAGATAAGTGTGTGTGAAAGCCGTCCTTCACCTAGCTTGTTGGGAACACAAAGTTTCTTTTCAGTTGCAAACCCCAATCCATAAATATATATGGGGAGGTACTAGCTCCGACTCTGTTTTACAGTGAAAACTGCAGGAATATAAAACCGGCATTAGGAAACAGACTGAGAAACCAGAGTAAAAGTTTCACCTGCAACCCTTTCCGTTTGTGCTAGATGAACGAACGTCTCTTCACATGCTCAGTTCTGACAGATAAGTGTGTGTGAAAGCCGTCCTTCAACTAGATTGTTTGGAACACAAAGTTTCTTCTCAGTTGCAAACTCCAATCCATACATATATATGGGGAGGTACTAGCTCCAACTCTGTTTACAGTGAAAACTGCAGGAAATTCAAACCGGCACTAGGAAACAGACTGAGAAACCAGAGTAAAAGTTTCTCCTGCAACCCGTTTCCCTGTTGCTAGATGAACGAACGTCTCTCCAAATGCTCAGTTCTGAGAGATAAGTGTGTGTGAAAGCCGTCCTTCACCTGGCTTGTTGGGAACACAAAGATACTTTTCAGTTGCAAACTCCACTCCATACATATATATGGGGAGGTAAGAGCTCCAAATCTGTTTTACAGTGAAAACTGCAGGAATTTCAAACTGGCACTAGGAAACAGACTGAGAATCCAGGGTAAAATTTCCTCCTGCATACCGTTCCCTGTTTGGTAGATGAACGAACGTCTCTCCTCATGCTCATTTCTGAGAGATAAGTGTTTGTGAAAGCCGTTCTTCACCTATCTTGTTGGGAACACAAAGTTTCTTTTCAGTTGCAAACTCCACTCCATACATATATATGAGGAGGTACTAGCTCCAACTCGATTTTACAGTGAAAACTGCAGGAAATTCAAACTGGCACAAGGAAACAGACTGTGAAACCAGAGTAAAAGTTTCCCCTGCAACCCGTTCCATTTGTGCTAGATGAACGAACGTCTCTCCACTTGCTCAGTTCAGAGAGATAAGTGTGTTTGAAAGCCGTCCTTCACCTAGCTTGTTGGGAACACAAAGTTTCTTTTCAGTTGCAAACTCCACTCCATACATATATATGGGGAGGTACTAGCTCCAACTCGGTTTTACAGTGAAAACTGCAGGAACTTCAACCCGGCACTAGGAAACAGACTGAGAATCCAGTGTAAATTTTCTCCAGCAAACCGTTTCCTTTGTGCTAGATGAACGAACGTCTCTCCACATGCTCATTTCTGAGAGATTAGTGTGTGTGAAAGCCATCCTTCACCTGGCTTGTTGGGAACACAAAGATCCTTTTCAGTTGCAAACACCACTCCAAAAATATATATGGGGAGGTAAGAGCTCCAACTCGTTTTTACAGTGGAAACTGCAGGAACTTCAAACTGGAACTAGGAAACAGACTGAGAAACCAGAGTACAAGTTTCCCCTGCAACTCTTTCCCTTGGTGCTAGATGAACGAACGTCTCTCCTAATGCTCAGATCTGAGAGATAAGTGTGTGTGTGAAGCCGTCCTTCACCTAGCTTGTTGGAAACACAAAGTTTCTTTTCAGTTGCAAACTCCACTCCATACATATATATGGGGAGGTACTAGCTCCAACTCCGTTTTACAGTGAAAACTGCAGGAAATACAAACCGGCACTAGGAAAAAGACTGAGAAAACAGAGTAAAAGTTTCTCTTGCAACCCGTTCCCTTTGTGCTACATGAACGAACGTCTCTCCATATGCTCAGTTCTGAGATATAATTGTGTGTGAAAGCCGTCCTTCACCTGGCTTGTTGGGAATACAAAGTTTCTTTTAAGTTGCAAACTCCACTCCATACAAATATATGGGTAAGTACTAGCTCCAACACAGTTTAACAGTTAAAAATGCAGGAACTTCTAAACGGCACTAGGAAACAGACAGAGAATCAAGTGTAAAAGTTTCTCCTGCAACCCGTCCCTTTGTGCTAGATGAACGAACGTCTATCCACATGCTCAGTTCTGAAGAGATAAGTGTGTGTGAAAGCCGTCCTTCACCTAGCTTGTTGGGAACACAAAGTTTCTTTTCAGTTGCAAACCCCAATCCATAAATATATATGGGGAGGTACTAGCTCCGACTCTGTTTTACAGTGAAAACTGCAGGAATATAAAACCGGCATTAGGAAACAGACTGAGAAACCAGAGTAAAAGTTTCACCTGCAACCCTTTCCGTTTGTGCTAGATGAACGAACGTCTCTTCACATGCTCAGTTCTGACAGATAAGTGTGTGTGAAAGCCGTCCTTCAACTAGATTGTTTGGAACACAAAGTTTCTTCTCAGTTGCAAACTCCAATCCATACATATATATGGGGAGGTACTAGCTCCAACTCTGTTTACAGTGAAAACTGCAGGAAATTCAAACCGGCACTAGGAAACAGACTGAGAAACCAGAGTAAAAGTTTCTCCTGCAACCCGTTTCCCTGTTGCTAGATGAACGAACGTCTCTCCAAATGCTCAGTTCTGAGAGATAAGTGTGTGTGAAAGCCGTCCTTCACCTGGCTTGTTGGGAACACAAAGATACTTTTCAGTTGCAAACTCCACTCCATACATATATATGGGGAGGTAAGAGCTCCAAATCTGTTTTACAGTGAAAACTGCAGGAACTTCAAACTGGCACTAGGAAACAGACTGAGAATCCAGGGTAAAATTTCCTCCTGCAAACCGTTCCCTGTTTGGTAGATGAACGAACGTCTCTCCTCATGCTCATTTCTGAGAGATAAGTGTTTGTGAAAGCCGTTCTTCACCTATCTTGTTGGGAACACAAAGTTTCTTTTCAGTTGCAAACTCCATTCCATACATATATATGAGGAGGTACTAGCTCCAACTCGATTTTACAGTGAAAACTGCAGGAAATTCAAACTGGCACAAGGAAACAGACTGTGAAACCAGAGTAAAAGTTTCCCCTGCAACCCGTTCCATTTGTGCTAGATGAACGAACGTCTCTCCACTTGCTCAGTTCAGAGAGATAAGTGTGTTTGAAAGCCGTCCTTCACCTAGCTTGTTGGGAACACAAAGTTTCTTTTCAGTTGCAAACTCCACTTCATACATATATATGGGGAGGTACTAGCTCCAACTCGGTTTTACAGTGAAAACTGCAGGAACTTCAACCCGGCACTAGGAAACAGACTGAGAATCCAGTGTAAATTTTCTCCAGCAAACCGTTTCCTTTGTGCTAGATGAACGAACGTCTCTCCACATGCTCATTTCTGAGAGATTAGTGTGTGTGAAAGCCATCCTTCACCTGGCTTGTTGGGAACACAAAGATCCTTTTCAGTTGCAAACACCACTCCAAAAATATATATGGGGAGGTAAGAGCTCCAACTCGTTTTTACAGTGGAAACTGCAGGAACTTCAAACTGGCACTAGGAAACAGACTGAGAATCCAGTTTAAAATTTTTTCCTGAAACCCGTTCCCTTGTGCTAGATGAACGAACGTCTCTCCACATGCTCAGATCTGAGAGATAAATGTGTGTGAAAGCCGTCCTTCACCTAGCTTGTAGGGAACACAAAGTTTCTTTTCAGTTGCAAACTCCAATCCATACATATATATGGGGAGGTACTAGCTCCAACTCGGTTTTACAGGGAAAACTGCAGGAACTTCAAACCGGCACTAGGAAACAGACTGAGAAACCAGAGTAAAAGTTTCTCCTGCAACCCGTTCCCTTGGTGCTAGATGAACGAACGTCTCTCCACATGCTCAGTTCTGAGAGATAAGTGTGTGTGAAAGCCGTCCTTCAATTAGCTTGATGGGAACACAAAGTTTATTTTCAGTTGCAAACTACACTCCATATATATATATGGGGAGGTACTAGCTCAAACTCGGTTTTACAGTGAAATATGCAGGAACTTCAAACCGGCACTAGGAAACAGACTGAGAAACCAGAGTAAAAGTTTCTCTTGCAACCCGTTCCCTTTGTGCTATATGGAACTAACGTCCCTCCACATGCTCAGTTCTGAGAGATAAGTGTGTGTGTAAGCCGTCCTTCACATAGCATGTTGGGAACACAAAGTTTCTTTTTATTGCAAACTCCACTCCATACATATATATGGGGAAGTACTAGCTCCAAGTCTGTTTTACAGTGAAAACTGCAGGAACTTCAAACCGGCACTAGGAAACAGGCTGAGAATTCAAAGTTTCTCCTGCGAAACGTTCCCTTTGTGCTAGATGAACGAACGTCTCTTCAAATGTTCAGTTCTGAGAGATAAGTGTGTGTGAAAACCGTGCTTCAACTAGCTTCTTGGGAACACAAAGTCTTTTCAGTTGCAAACTCCACTCCATACATATATATGGGGAGGTACTTGCTCCAACTCGGTTTTACAGTGAAAACTGCAGGAACTTCAAACCGGCACTAGGAAACAGACTGAGAATCCAGAGTAAAAGTTTCTCCTGCAACCCGTTCCCTTTGTGATAGATGAACGAAAGTCTCTCCACATGCTCAGTTCTGAGAGATAAGTGTGTTTGAAAGCCATCTTTCACCTAGCTTGTTTGGAACACAAAATTTCTTTCAGTTGCAAACTCCACGCCATACATATATATGGGGATTTACTAGCTCTAACTCGGTTTACAGTGAAAACTGCAGGAATTTCTCACCGGCACTAGGAAACCGACTGATAAACCAGAGTAAAAAATTCTCCTGCAACCCGTTCCACTTTAGCTAGATGAACGAACTTCTTTCCACATGCTCAGTTCTGAGAGATAAGTGTGTGTGCAAGCCGTGCTTCACCTGGCTTGTTGGGAACACAAAGATTCTTTTCAGTTGCAATCTCCACTCCATACATATAAATGGGGTGGTACTAGCTCCAACTCGGTTTTACAGTGAAAACTGCAGGAACTTCAAACCGGCACTAGGAAACAGACTGAGAAACCAGAGTAAAATTTTCTCCTGCAACCCGTTCCTTTGTGCTAGATGAACGAACGTCTATCCACATGTTCAGTTCTGAGAGATAAGTGTGTGTGAAAGCCGTCCTTCACCTAGCTTGTTGGGAACACAAAGTTTCTTTTCAGTAGCAAACACCAATCCAGACATATATATTGAGAGGTCCTAGCTCCAACTCGGTTTTACAGTGAAAACTGCAGGAACTTCAAACCGGCACTAGGAAACCGACTGAGAAACCAGAGTAAAAGTTTCTCCTGCAACCCGTTCCCTTTGTGCTAGATGAACTAACGTCTCTCCACATGCTCAGTTCTGAGAGATAAATGTGTGTGAAAGCCGTCCTTCACCTAGCTTGTTGGGAACACAAAGTTTCTTTTCAGTTGCAAATTCCACTCCATACATACATATGGGGAGGTACTAGCTCAAACTCGGTTTTACAGTGAAAACTGCAGGAACTTCAAACCGGCACTAGGAAACAGACTGAGAAACCAGAGTAAAACTTTCTCCTGCTAACAGTTCCCCTTGTGCTAGATGAACGAACGTCTCACCACATGCTCAGTTCTGAGAGATAAGTGTGTGTGAAAGCCGCACTTCACCTAGCTTGTTGGGAACACAAAGTTTCTTTTCACTTGCAAAATCCAATCCATACATATATATGGGGAGGTACTAGCTCCAACTCGGTTTTACAGTGAATATTGTAGGAACTTCAAACCGGCACTAGGAAACAGACTGAGAATCCAGGGTAAAATTTCTACTTCAACACGTTCCTTTTGTGCTAGATGAACGAACTTCTCTCCACATGCTCAGTTCTGAGAGATAAGTGTGTGTGAAAGCCGTCCTTCACCTAGCTTGTTGGGAACACAAAGTTTCTTTTAGTTGCAAACTCCACTCCATACATATATATGGGGAGGTACTAGCTCCAACTCGGTTTTACAGTGAAAACTGCAGGAACTTCAAAACGGCACTAGGAAACAGACTGAGAAACCAGAGTAAAAGTTTCTCCTGCAACCCTTTCCCCTTGTGCTAGATGAACGAACATGTCTCCACATGCTCAGTTCTGAGAGATATATGTGTGTGAAAGCAGTCCTTCACCTAGCTTGTTGGGAACTCAAAGAATCTTTTCAGTTGCAATCTCCACTCCATACATATATATGGGGAGGTACTAGATCCACCTCTGTTTTACAGTGAAAACTGCAGGAACTTCAAACCGGCACTAGGAAACATACTGAGAAACCAGAGTAAAACTTTCTCCTGCAACACGTTCCCCTTGTGCTATATGAACGAACGTCTCTCCACATTCTCAGTTCTGAGAGATAAGTGTGTGTGAAAGCCGTTCTTCACATGGATTGTTGGGAACACAAAGATTCTTTTCAGTTGCAAACTCCTCTCCATACATATATATGGGTAGGTACTAGCTCCAAATCTGTTTTACAGTGAAAACTGCAGAAACTTCAAATTGGCACTAGGAAACAGACTGAGAAACCAGAGTGAAAGTTTCTCCTGCACCCCGTTCCCTTTTTGCAAGATGAACGAACGTCTCACCACATGCTTAGTTCTGAGAGATAAGTGTGTGTGAAAGCCGTTATTTACCTAGCTTTTTGGGAACACAAAGTATCTTGTCAGTTGCAAACTCCACTCCATACATATATATGGTGTGGTACAAGCTCCAACTCGGTTTTACAGTGAAAAATGCAGGAACTTCAAACCGGCACTAGGAAACAGAATGAGAATCCAGAGTAAAAGTTTCTCCTGCAACCCGTTCCCCTTGTGCTAGATGAACGAACGTCTCACCACATGCTCAGTTCTGAGAGATAAGTGTGTGTGAAAGCCGCACTTCACCTAGCTTGTTGGGAACACAAAGTTTCTTTTCACTTGCAAAATCCAATCCATACATATATATGGGGAGGTACTAGCTCCAACTCGGTTTTACAGTGAAAACTGCAGGAACTTCAAACCGGCACTAGGAAACAGACTGAGAATCCAGGGTAAAATTTCTACTGCAACACGTTCCCTTTGTGCTAGATGAACGAACTTCTCTCCACATGCTCAGTTTTGAGAGATAAGTGTGTGTGAAAGCCGTCCTTCACCTAGCTTGTTGGGAACACAAAGTTTCTTTTAGTTGCAAACTCCACTCCATACATATATATTGGGAGGTACTAGCTCCAACTCGGTTTTACAGTGAAAACTGCAGGAACTTCAAACCGGCACTAGGAAACAGACTGAGAAACCAGAGTAAAAGTTTCTCCTGCAACCCGTTCCCTTTGTGCTAGATGAACGAACATCTCTCCACCTGCTCAGTTCTGAGAGATATGTGTGTGTGAAAGCAGTCCTTCACCTAGCTTGTTGGGAACTCAAAGTTTCTTTTAAGTTGCAAACTCCACTCCATACATATATATGGGGAGGTACTAGAACCACCTCTGTTTTACAGTGAAAATTGCAGGAACTTCAAACCGGCACTAGGAAGCATACTGAGAAACCAGAGTAAAACTTTCTCCTGCAACACGTTCCACTTGTGCTATATGAACGAACGTCTCTCCACATTCTCATTTCTGAGAGATAAGTGTGTGTGAAAGCCGTTCTTCACATGGATTGTTGGGAACACAAAGATTCTTTTCAGTTGCAAACCCCTCTCCATACATATTTATGGGGAGGTACTAGCTCCAACTCGGTTTTACAGTGAAAACTGCAGGAACTTCAAAACGGCACTTGGAAACAGACTGAGCATCCAGGTTAAAATTTTCTACTGCAACCTGTTCCCTTTGTGCTATATGAACGAACGTCTCTCCACATGCTCAGTTCTGAGAGATAAGTGTGTGTGAAAGCCGTCCTTCACCTATCTTGTTGGGAACACAAAGTTTCTTTCAGTTGCATACTCCACTCCATACATATATATGAGTAGGTACTAGCTCCAACGCTGTTTTACAGTGAAAACTGCAGAAACTTCAAACTGGCTCTAGGAAACAGACTGAGAAAGCAGAGTAAAAGTTTCTCCTGCACCCCGTTCCCTTTTTGCTAGAAGAACGAACGTCTCACCACATGCTTAGTTCTGAGAGATAAGTGTGTGTGAAAGCCGTTAGTTACCTAGCTTTTTGGGAACACAAAGTATCTTGTCAGTTGCAAACTCCACTCCATACATATATATGGTGATGTACTAGCTCCAACTCGGTTTTACAGTGAAAACTGCAGGAACTTCAAACAGGCAATAGGAAACAGAATGAGAATCCAGAGTAAAAGTTTCTCCTGCCACCCGTTTCCCTTGTGCTAGATGAACGAACGTCTCACCACATGCTCAGTTCTGAGAGATAAGTGTGTGTGAAAGCCGCACTTCACTTAGCTTGTTGGGAACACAAAGTTTCTTTTCACTTGCAAAATCCAATCCATACATATATATGTGGAGGTACTAGCTCCAACTCGGTTTTACAGTGAAAACTGCAGGAACTTCAAACCGGCACTAGGAAACAGACTGAGAAACCAGAGTAAAAGTTTCTCCTGCAACTCGTTCCCCTTGTGCTAGATGAACGAACATCTCTCCACATGCTCAGTTCTGAGAGATATGTGTGTGTGAAAGCAGTCCTTCACCTAGCTTGTTGGGAACTCAAAGTTTCTTTTCAGTTGCAAACTCCACTCCATACATATATATGGGGAGGTACTAGATCCACCTCTGTTTTACTGTGAAAACTGCAGGAACTTCAAACCGGCACTAGGAAACAGACTGAGAAACCAGAGTAAAAGTTTCTCCTGCACCCCGTTCCCTTTTTGCTAGATGAACGAACGTCTCACCACATGCTTAGTTCTGAGAGATAAGTGTGTGTGAAAGCCGTTATTTACATAGCTTTTTGGGAACACAAAGTATCTTGTCAGTTGCAAACTCCACTCCATACATATATATGGGGAGGTACGAGCTCCAACTCGGTTTTACAGTGAAAACTGCAGGAACATCAAACCGGCACTAGGAAACAGAATGAGAATACAGAGTAAAAGTTTCTCCTGCAACCCGTTCCCTTTGTGCTAGATGAACGAACTTCTCTCCACATGCTCAGTTCTGAGAGATATGTGATTTTGAAAGCCGCCATTCAAATAGCTTGTTGGGAACACAAAGTATCTTTTCAGTTGCAAACTCCACTCCATAGATATATATGGGGACGTACTAGCTCCAACTCGCTTTTACAGTGCAAATGTAGGAAATTAAAACCGGCACTAGGAAACAGACTGAGAAACCAGAGTAAAAGTTTCTCCTTCAAACCGTTCCGTTTGTGCTATATGAAATAACGTCTCTCCACATGCTCAGTTCTGAGAGATAAATTTGTGTGAAAGCCGTCCTTCACCTAGCTTGTTGGGAACACAAAGTTTCTTTTCAGTTGCAAAATCAACTCCATACATATATATGGGGGGGTACTAGCTCCAAGTCGGTTTTACAGTAAGAACTGCAGGAACTTCAAACCGGCACTAGGAAATAGACTGAGAAACCAGAAAAAGTTTCTCCTGCAACCCGTTCCATTTGTGCTAGATGAACGAAAGTCTCTAAACATGCTCAGTTCTGAGAGATAAGTGTGTGTGAAAGCCGTCCTTCATCTATTTGTTGGGAACACAAAGTTTCTTTTCAGTTGCATACTCCATTCTATACATATATATTTGGAGGTACTAGCTCCAACTCCGTTTTACAGTGAAAACTGCAGGAAATTCAAACAGGCACTAGGAATCAAACTGAGAAACCAGAGAAAAAGTTTCTCCTGCAACCCGTTCCCTTTGTGCTAGATGAACGAACGTCTCTCCACATGCTCAGTTCTGAGAGATAATTGTGTGTGAAAGCTGCACTTCACCTAGCTTGTTGGGAACACAAAGTTTCTTTTAGTTGCAAACTCCACTCCATACATATATATGGGGAGGTACTAGATCCAAATCTGTTTTACAGTGAAAACTGCAGGAAATTCAAACCGGCACTAGGAAACATACTGAGAATCCAGAGTAAATCTTTCTCCTGCAACCCGTTCCTTTGTGCTAGGTTAACTAACGTCTCTCCACATGCTCAGTTCTGAGAGATAAGTGTGTGTGAAAGCCAACCTTCACCTAGCTTGTTTTGAACACAAAGTTTCTTTACAGTTGCCAACTCCAATCCATACATATATATGGGAAGTTCTAGCACCAACTCGGTTTAAAGTGAAAAAGGCAGGAACTTCAAACCGGCACTAGGAATCAGAATGAGAAACCAGAGTAAAAGTTTCTCCTGCAAACCGTTCCCTTTGTGCTAGATGAACGAACATCTCTCCACATGCTCAGTTCTGAGAGATATGTGTGTGTCAAAGCCGTCCTTCACCTAACTTGTTGGGAACTCAAAGTTTCTTTTCAGTTGTAAACTCCGCTCCATACATATATATGGGGAGGTAATAGATCCACATTGGTTTTACAGTGAAAACTGGAGGAACTTCAAACAGGCACTAGGAAACATACTGAGAAACCAGAGTAAATCTTTCTCCTGCAACCCGTTCCCCTTGTGCTAGATGAACGAACGTCTCTCCACATGCTCAGTTCAGAGGGATAAGTGTGTGTGAAAGCCGTTCTTCACATGGATTGTTGGGAACACAAAGTTTCTTGTCAGTTGCAAACTCCACTCCATATATATATATGGGGATGTACTACCTCCAACACGGTATTACAGTGAAAACTGCAGGAACTTCAATCCGGCACTAGGAAACAGACTGCGAAACCAGAGAAAAATTTTTCCTGCAACCAGTTCCCTTTGTGCTAGTTGAACGAACGTCTCTCCACATGCTCAGTTCTGAGAGAAAAGTGTGTGTGAAAGCCGTCCTTCACCTAGCTTGTTGGGAACACAAAGTTTCTTTCAGTTGCATACTCCACTCCATACATATATATGAGGAGGTACTAGCTCCAACGCTGTTTTACAGTGAAAACTGCAGAAACTTCAATCTGGCACTAGGAAACAGACTGAGAAACCAGAGTAAAAGTTTCTCCTGCACCCCGTCCCTTTTTGCTAGATGAACGAACGTCTCACCACATGCTTAGTTCTGAGAGATAAGTGTGTGTGAAAGCCGTTATTTACCTAGCTTTTTGGGAACACAAAGTATCTTGTCATTTGCAAACTCCTCTCCATACATATATATGGGTTGTACTAGCTCCAACTCGGTTTACAGTGAAAACTGCAGGAACTTCAAACCGGCACTAGGAAACAGAATGAGAATCCAGAGTAAAAGTTTCTCCTGCAACCCGTTCCCTTTTTGCTATATGAAATAACGTCTCTCCACATGCTCAGTTCTGAGAGATAAATGTGTGTGAAAGCCGTCCTTCACCTAGCTTGTTGGGAACACAAAGTTTCTTTTCAGTTGCAAAATCAACTCCATACATATATATGGGGAGGTACTAGCTCCAAGTCGGTTTTACAGTAAGAACTGCAGGAACTTCAAACCGGCACTAGGAAATAGACTGAGAACCAGAGAAAAGTTTCTCCTGCAACCCGTTCCCTTTGTGCTAGTTGAACGAACGTCTCTCCACATGTTCAGTTCTGAGAGAAAAGTGTGTGTGAAAGCCGTCCTTCACCTAGCTTGTTGGGAACACAAAGTTTCTTTCAGTTGCATACTCCACTCCATACATATATATGAGGAGGTACTAGCTCCAACGCTGTTTTACAATGAAAACTGCAGAAACTTCAATCTGGCACTAGGAAACAGACTGAGAAACCAGATTAAAAGTTTCTCCTGCACCCCGTTCGCTTTTTGCTAGATGAACGAACGTCTCACCACATGCTTAGTTCTGAGAGATAAGTGTGTGTGAAAGCCGTTATTTACCTAGCTTTTTGGGAACACAAAGTATCTTGTCAGTTGCAAACTCCACTCCATACATATATATGGGGAGGTACGAGCTCCAACTCGGTTTTACAGTGAAAACTGCAGGAACTTCAAACCGGCACTAGGAAACAGAATGAGAATCCAGAGTAAAATTTTCTCCTGCAACCCGTTCCCTTTTTGCTAGATGAACGAACGTCTCTCCACATGCACAGTTCTGAGAGATAAGTGAGTTTGAAAGCCGCCATTCAAATAGCTTGTTGGGAACACAAAGTATCTTTTCAGTAGCAAACTCCACTCCATAGATATATATGGGGAGGTACTAGCTCCAACTCGATTTTACAGTGCAAATGCAGGAACTTCAAACCGGCACTAGGAAACAGACTGAGAAACCAGAGTAAAAGTTTCTCCTTCAAACCGTTCCGTTTTTGCTATATGAAATAACGTCTCTCCACATGCTCAGTTCTGAGAGATAAATGTGTGTGAAAGCCGTCCTTCACCTAGCTTGTTGGGAACACAAAGTTTCTTTTCAGTTGCAAAATCAACTCCATACATATATATGGGGAGGTACTAGCTCCAAGTCGGTTTTACAGAAAGAACTGCAGGAACTTCAAACCGGCACTAGGAAATAGACTGAGAACCAGAGAAAAGTTTCTCCTGCAACCCGTTCCCTTTGTGCTAGATGAACGAAAGTCTCTCCACATGCTCAGTTCTGAGAGATAAGTGTGTGTGAAAGCCGTCCTTCAACTATTTGTTGGGAACACAAAGTTTCTTTTCAGTTGCAAACTCCACTCTATACATATATATGGGGAGGTACTAGCTCCAACTCCGTTTTACAGTGAAAACTGCAGGAACTTCAAACAGGCACTAGGAAACAGACTGAGAAACCAGAGAAAAAGTTTCTCCTGCAACCCGTTCCCTTTGTGCTAGATGAACGAACGTCTCTCCACATGCTCAGTTCTGAGAGATAAGTGTGTGTGAAAGCCGCAATTCACCTAGCTTTTTGGGAACACAATGTTTCTTTTAGTTGCAAACTCCACTCCATACATATATATGGGGAGGTACTAGCTCCAACACGGTTTTACAGTGAAAAGTGTAGGAACTTCAAAACGGCACTAGGGAACAGACTGAGAAACCAGAGTAAAAGTTTCTCCTGCAATCCGTTCCATTTGTGCTAGATGAACGAACATCTCTCCAAATGCTCAGTTCTGTGAGATATGTGTGTGTGAAAGCAGTCCTTCACCTAGGTTGTTTGGAACTCAAAGTTTCTTTTCAGTTGCAAACTCCACTCCATACATATATATGGGGAGGTACTAGATCCAACTCTTTTTTACAGTGAAAACTGCAGGAACTTCAAACCGGCACTAGGAAACATACTGAGAATCCAGAGTAAATCTTTCTCCTGCAACCCGTTCCTTTGTGCTAGATTAACTAACGTCTCTCCACATGCTCAGTTCTGATAGATAAGTGTGTGTGAAAGCCAACCTTCACCTAGCTTGTTTGGAACACAAAGTTTTTTTACAGTTGCAAACTCCAATCCATACATATATATGGGAAGTGCTAGCACCAACTCGGTTTACAGGGAAAAAGGCAGGAACTTCAAACCTGCACTAGGAATCAGAATGAGAAACCAGAGTAAAAGTTTCTCCTGCAACCCGTTCCCTTTGTGCTAGATGAATGAACATCTCTCCACATGCTCAGTTCTGAGAGATATGTGTGTGTCAAAGCCGTCCTTCACCTATCTTGTTGGGAACTCAAAGTTTCTTTTCAGTTGCAAACTCCACTCCATACATATACATGGGGAGGTACTAGATCCACATTGGTTTTACAGTGAAAACTGGAGGAACTTCAAACAGGCACTAGGAAACATACTGAGAAACCAGAGTAAAACTTTCTCCTGCAACCCGTTCCCCTTGTGCTATATGAACGAACGTCTCTCCACATGCTCAGTTCAGAGGGATAAGCGTGTGTGAAAGCCGTTCTTCACATGGATTGTTGGGAACACAAAGATTCTTTTCAGTTGCCAACTCCACTCCATACATATATATGGGGATGTACTACCTCCAACACGGTATTACAGTGAAAACTGCAGGAACTTCCAAACGGCACTAGGAAACTGACTGAGAATCCAGGGTAAAATTTTCTACTGCAACCCGTTCCGTTTGTGCTATATGAACGAAAGTCTCTCCACATGCTCAGTTCTGAGAGATAAGTGTGTGTGAAATCCGTCCTTCAACTTTCTTGTTGGGAACACAAAGTTTCTTTCTGTTGCAAACTCCAATCCATACATATATATGAGGAGGTACTAGCTCCAAATCTGTTTTACAGTGAAAACTGCAGGACTTCAAACTGTCACTAGGAAACAGACTGAGAAACCAGAGTAAAAGTTTCTCCTGCACCCCGTTCCCTTTTTGATAGATGAACGAACGTCTCACCACATGCTCAGTTCTGAGAGATAAGTGTGTGTGAAAGCCGTACTTCACCTAGCTTGTTGGGAACACAAAGTTTCTTTTCAGTTGCAAACACCACTCCATACATATATATGGGGAGGTACTAGCTCCAACTCGGTTTTACAGTGAAAACTGCAGGAACTTCAAACCGGCACTAGGAAACCGACTGAGAAATCAGAGTAATAGTATCTCCTGCAACCCGTTCTTTTGTGCTAGATGAATGAACGTCTCTCCACATGCTCATTTCTGAAAGATATGTGTGTGTGAATGCCGTACATCTCCTAGCATTTTGGGAACACAAAGTATCTTTTCAGTTGCAAACTCCACTCCATACATATATATGGGGAGGTAATAGTTCCAACTCGGTTTTACAGTGAAAACTGCAGGAACTTCAAACCGGCACTAGGAAAGAAAATGAGAAACCAGAGTAAAATTTTCTACTGCAACCCATTCCATTTGTGCTAGATGAACGAAAGTCTCTCCACATGCTCAGTTCTGAGAGATAAGTGAGTTTGAAAGCCGCAATTCAAATTGCTTGTTTTGAACACAAAATTTCTTTTCAGTTGCAAACTCCACTCCATACATATGTATGGGGAGGTACAAGCTCCAACTCGGTTTTACAGTGAAAACTGCATGAACATCAAACCGGCACTAGGAAACATACAGAGAAACCAGAGTAAAAGTTTCTCCTGTAAACCGTTCCCTTTGTGCTAGATGAATTAACGTCTCTCCACATGCTCAGTTCTGAGAGATATATGTGTGTGAAAGCCGTCCGTCACCTAGCTTGTTGGGAACACAAAATTTCTTTTCAGTTGCAAAATCAACTCCATACATATATATGGGGAGGTACTAGCTCCAACTTTGTTTTACAGTAAAAACTGCAGGAACTACAAACTTGCACTAGGAAATAGACTGAGAAACCAGAGTAAAAGTTTCTCCTGAAACCCGTTCCCTTTGTGCTAGATGAACGAACATCTCTCCACATGCTCAGTTCTGAGAGATATGTGAGTTTCAAAGCCGTCCTTCACCTATCTTATTCGGAACTCAAAGTTTCTTTTCAGTTGCAAACTCCACTCCATACATATATATGGGGAGGTACTAGATCCACCTTGGTTTTACAGTGAAAACTGGAGGAACTTCAAACAGGCACTAGGAAACATACTGAGAAACCAGTGTAAAACTTTCTCCTGCAACCCGTTACCCTTGTGCTATATGAACGAACGTCTCTCCACATGCTCAGTTCAGAGAGATAAGTGTGTGTGAAAGCCGTTCTTCGCATGGATTGTTGGGAACACAAAGATTCTTTTCAGTTGCAAACTCCACTCCATACATATATATGGGGAGGTACTAGCTCCAACTCGGTTTTACAGTGAAAACTGCAGGAACTTCAAAAAGGCACTAGGAAACAGACTGAGAATCCAGGGTAAAATTTTCTACTGCAACCCGTTCCCTTTGTGCTATATGAACGAAACTCTCTCCACATGCTCAGTTCTGAGAGATAAGTGTGTGTTAAAGCCGTCCTTCACCTATCTTGTTGGGAACACAAAGTTTCTTTTCAGTTGCAAACTCCACTCCATACATATATATGGGGAGGTACCAGCTCCAAATCGGGTTTACAGTGAAAACTGCAGGAACTTCAAACAGGCACTAGGGAACATAATGAGAAACCAGAGAAAAAGTTTCCCCTGCAATCCGTTCCCTTTTTGCTAGATGAACAAACGTCTCTCCACATGCTCAGTTCTGAGAGATAAGTGTGTGTGAAAGCCGCCCTTCACCTAGCTTGTTGGGAACACAAAGTTTCTTTTAGTTGCAAACTCCACTCCATACATATATATGGGGAGATAATAGCTCCAACTCGGTTTTACAGTGAAAATTGTAGGAACATCAAACCGGCACTAGGAAACAGACTGAGAAACCAGAGTAAAATTTCCCTGCAACCCGTTCCCTTTGTGCTAGATGAACGAACATCTCTCCACATGCTAAGTTCTGAGAGATATGTGTGTGTGAAAGCCGTCCGTCACCTAGATTGTTGGGAACTCAAAGTTTCTTTTCAGTTGCAAACTCCACTCCATACATATATATGGGGAGGAACTAGATCCAACTCGGTTTTACAGTGAAAACTGCAGGAACTTCAAACCGGCACTAGGAAACAGACTGAGAAACCAGAGTAAAATTTCTCCTGCAACCCGTTCCTTTGTGCTAGATTAACTAACGTCTCTCCACATGCTCAGTTCTGAGAGATATGTGTGTGTGAAACCCGTCCTCAAATAGCTTGTTGGGAACTCAAAGTTTCTTGTCAGTTGCAAACTCCACTCCATATATATATATGGGGATGTACTAAATCCAACACGGTTTTACAGTGAAAACTGCAGGAACTTCAATCCGGCACTAGGAAACAGACTGAGAAACCAGAGTAAAATTTTCCCTGCAATCCGTTCCCTTTGTGCTAGTTGAACGTACGTCTCTCCACATGCTCAGTTCTGAGAGATAATTGTGTGTGAAAGCCGTCCTTCACCTAGCTTGTTTGGAACACAAAGTTTCTTTAGAGTTTCAAACCCCAATCCATACATATATATGGGGAGGTGCTAGCTCCAACTCGGTTTACAGTGAAAACGGCAGGAACTTCAAACCGGCACTAGGAATCAGACTGAGAGACCAGAGTAAAGGTTTCCCTGCAAACCGTTCCCATTGTGCTAGATGAACGAACGTCTCTCCACATGCTCAGTTCTGAGAGAAATGTGTGTGTGAAAGCCGTCCTTCACCTGGATTGTTGGGAACACAAATATTCTTTTCAGTTGCAAACTCCACTCCATACATATATATGGGGAGGTACTAGCACCAACTCGGTTTTACAGTGAAAACTGCAGGAACTTCAAACATGCACTAGGAAACAGACTGGGAATCCAGGGTAAATGTTTCTACTGCAAACCGTTCCCTTTGTGCTAGATGAACGAAAGTCTCTCCACATGCTCAGTTCTGAGAGATAAGTGTGTGTGAAAGCCGTCCTTCACCTAGCTTGTTGGGAACACAAAGTTTCTTTTAGTTGCAAACTACACTACCTACATATATATTGGGAGGTACTAGCTCCAACTCGGTTTTACAGTGAAAACTGCAGGAACTTCAAACCGGCACTAGGAAACAGAGATAACAGAGTAAAAGTTTCTCCTGCAACCCGTTCCCTTTGTGCTAGATGAACGAACATCTCTCCACATGCTCAGTTCTGAGAAATATGTGTGTGTGAAAGGCGTCCTTCACCTAGCTTGTTGGGAACTCAAAGTTTCTTTTCAGTTGCAAACTCCACTCCTTACATATATATGGGGAGGTACTAGATCCACCTCGGTATTACAGTGAAAACTGCAGGAAATACAAACCGGCACTAGGAAACACACTGAGAAACCAGAGTGAAACTTTCTCCTGCAAAACGCTCCCCTTGTGCTAGATGAACGAACGTCTCTCCACATGCTCAGTTCTGAGAGATAAGTGTGTGTGAAACTCGTTCTTCACATGTATTTTTGGGAACACAAAGATTCTTTTCAGTTGCAAACTCCTCTCCATACATATATATGGGGAGGTACTAGCTCCAACTCGGTTTTACAGTGAAAACTGCAGGAACTTCAAAACGGCACTAGGAAACAGTCTGAGAAACCAGAGAAAAAGTTTCTCCTGCAATCCGTTCCCTTTGTGCTTGATGAACGAATGTCTCTACACATGCTCAGTTCTGAGAGATAAGTGTGTGTGAAAGCCGCCCTTCACCTATCTTGTTGGGAACACAAAGTTTCTTTTAGTTGCAAACTCCACTCCATATATATATATTGGGAGATAATAGCTCCAACTCGGTTTTAGAGTGAAAATTGTAGGAACATCAAACCGGCAATAGGAAACAGACTGAGAAACCAGAGAAAAGTTTCTCCTGCAACCCGTTCCCTTTGTGCTAGATGAACGAACGTCTCTCCACATGCTCAGTTCTGAGAGATATGTGATTTTGAAAGCCGCCATTCAAATAGCTTGTTGGGAACACAAAGTATCTTTCCAGTTGCAAACTCCACTCCATAGATATATATGGGGACGTACTAGCTCCAACTCGGTTTTACAGTGCAAATGTAGGAAATTAAAACCGGCACTAGGAAACAGACTGAGAAACCAGAGTAAAAGTTTCTCCTTCAAACCGTTTCATTTGTGCTATATGAAATAACGTCTCTCCACATGCTCAGTTCTGAGAGATAAATTTGTGTGAAAGCCGTCCTTCACCTAGCTTGTTGGGAACACAAAGTTTCTTTTCAGTTGCAAAATCAACTCCATATATATATATGGGGGGGTACTAGCTCCAAGTCGGTTTTACAGTAAGAACTGCAGGAACTTCAAACCGGCACTAGGAAATAGACTGAGAAACCAGAAAAAGTTTCTCCTGCAACCCGTTCCATTTGTGCTAGATGAACGAAAGTCTCTAAACATGCTCAGTTCTGAGAGATAAGTGTGTGTGAAAGCCGTCCTTCATCTATTTGTTGGGAACACAAAGTTTCTTTTCAGTTGCATACTCCATTCTATACATATATATTTGGAGGTACTAGCTCCAACTTCGTTTTACAGTGAAAACTGCAGGAAATTCAAACAGGCACTAGGAATCAAACTGAGAAACCAGAGAAAAAGTTTCTCCTGCAACCCGTTCCCTTTGTGCTAGATGAACAAACGTCTCTCCACATGCTCAGTTCTGAGAGATAATTGTGTGTGAAAGCTGCACTTCACCTAGCTTGTTGGGAACACAAAGTTTCTTTTAGTTGCAAACTCCACTCCATACATATATATGGGGAGGTACTAGATCCAAATCTGTTTTACAGTGAAAACTGCAGGAAATTCAAACCGGCACTAGGAAACATACTGAGAATCCAGAGTAAATCTTTCTCCTGCAACCCGTTCCTTTGTGCTAGGTTAACTAACGTCTCTCCACATGCTCAGTTCTGAGAGATAAGTGTGTGTGAAAGCCAACCTTCACCTAGCTTGTTTTGAAAACAAAGTTTCTTTACAGTTGCCAACTCCAATCCATACATATATATGGGAAGTTCTAGCACCAACTCGGTTTAAAGTGAAAAAGGCAGGAACTTCAAACCGGCACTAGGAATCAGAATGAGAAACCAGAGTAAAAGTTTCTCCTGCAAACCGTTCCCTTTGTGCTAGATGAACGAACATCTCTCCACATGCTCAGTTCTGAGAGATATGTGTGTGTCAAAGCCGTCCTTCACCTAACTTGTTGGGAACTCAAAGTTTCTTTTCAGTTGTAAACTCCGCTCCATACATATATATGGGGAGGTACTAGATCCACATTGGTTTTACAGTGAAAACTGGAGGAACTTCAAACAGGCACTAGGAAACATACTGAGAAACCAGAGTAAATCTTTCTCCTGCAACCCGTTCCCCTTGTGCTAGATGAACGAACGTCTCTCCACATGCTCAGTTCAGAGGGATAAGTGTGTGTGAAAGCCGTTCTTCACATGGATTGTTGGGAACACAAAGTTTCTTGTCAGTTGCAAACTCCACTCCATATATATATATGGGGATGTACTACCTCCAACACGGTATTATAGTGAAAACTGCAGGAACTTCAATCCGGCACTAGGAAACAGACTGCGAAACCAGAGAAAAATTTTTCCTGCAACCAGTTCCCTTTGTGCTAGTTGAACGAACGTCTCTCCACATGCTCAGTTCTGAGAGAAAAGTGTGTGTGAAAGCCGTCCTTCACCTAGCTTGTTGGGAACACAAAGTTTCTTTCAGTTGCATACTCCACTCCATACATATATATGAGGAGGTACTAGCTCCAACGCTGTTTTACAGTGAAAACTGCAGAAACTTCAATCTGGCACTAGGAAACAGACTGAGAAACCAGAGTAAAAGTTTCTCCTGCACCCCGTCCCTTTTTGCTAGATGAACGAACGTCTCACCACATGCTTAGTTCTGAGAGATAAGTGTGTGTGAAAGCCGTTATTTACCTAGCTTTTTGGGAACACAAAGTATCTTGTCAGTTGCAAACTCCTCTCCATACATATATATGGGTAGGTACTAGCTCCAACTCGGTTTACAGTGAAAACTGCAGGAACTTCAAACCGGCACTAGGAAACAGAATGAGAATCCAGAGTAAAAGTTTCTCCTGCAACCCGTTCCCTTTTTGCTAGATGAACGAACGTCTCTCCACATGCACAGTTCTGAGAGATAAGTGAGTTTGAAAGCCGCCATTCAAATAGCTTGTTGGGAACACAAAGTATCTTTTCAGTAGCAAACTCCACTCCATAGATATATATGGGGAGGTACTAGCTCCAACTCGGTTTTACAGTGCAAATGCAGGAACTTCAAACCGGCACTAGGAAACAGACTGAGAAACCAGAGTAAAAGTTTCTCCTTCAAACCGTTCCGTTTTTGCTATATGAAATAACGCCTCTCCACATGCTCAGTTCTGAGAGATAAATGTGTGTGAAAGCCGTCCTTCACCTAGCTTGTTGGGAACACAAAGTTTCTTTTCAGTTGCAAAATCAACTCCATACATATATATGGGGAGGTACTAGCTCCAAGTCGGTTTTACAGTAAGAACTGCAGGAACTTCAAACCGGCACTAGGAAATAGACTGAGAACCAGAGAAAAGTTTCTCCTACAACCCGTTCCCTTTGTGCTAGTTGAACGAACGTCTCTCCACATGTTCAGTTCTGAGAGAAAAGTGTGTGTGAAAGCCGTCCTTCACCTAGCTTGTTGGGAACACAAAGTTTCTTTCAGTTGCATACTCCACTCCATACATATATATGAGGAGGTACTAGCTCCAACGCTGTTTTACAGTGAAAACTGCAGAAACTTCAATCTGGCACTAGGAAACAGACTGAGAAACCAGATTAAAAGTTTCTCCTGCACCCCGTTCGCTTTTTGCTAGATGAACGAACGTCTCACCACATGCTTAGTTCTGAGAGATAAGTGTGTGTGAAAGCCGTTATTTACCTAGCTTTTTGGGAACACAAAGTATCTTGTCAGTTGCAAACTCCACTCCATACATATATATGGGGAGGTACTAGCTCCAACTCGGTTTTACAGTGAAAACTGCAGGAACTTCAAACCGGCACTAGGAAACAGAATGAGAATCCAGAGTAAAATTTTCTCCTGCAACCCGTTCCCTTTTTGCTAGATGAACGAACGTCTCTCCACATGCACAGTTCTGAGAGATAAGTGAGTTTGAAAGCCGCCATTCAAATAGCTTGTTGGGAACACAAAGTATCTTTTCAGTAGCAAACTCCACTCCATAGATATATATGGGGAGGTACTAGCTCCAACTCGATTTTACAGTGCAAATGCAGGAACTTCAAACCGGCACTAGGAAACAGACTGAGAAACCAGAGTAAAAGTTTCTCCTTCAAACCGTTCCGTTTTTGCTATATGAAATAACGTCTCTCCACATGCTCAGTTCTGAGAGATAAATGTGTGTGAAAGCCGTCCTTCACCTAGCTTGTTGGGAACACAAAGTTTCTTTTCAGTTGCAAAATCAACTCCATACATATATATGGGGAGGTACTAGCTCCAAGTCGGTTTTACAGTAAGAACTGCAGGTACTTCAAACCGGCACTAGGAAATAGACTGAGAACCAGAGAAAAGTTTCTCCTGCAACCCGTTCCCTTTGTGCTAGATGAACGAAAGTCTCTCCACATGCTCAGTTCTGAGAGATAAGTGTGTGTGAAAGCCGTCCTTCAACTATTTGTTGGGAACACAAAGTTTCTTTTCAGTTGCAAACTCCACTCTATACATATATATGGGGAGGTACTAGCTCCAACTCCGTTTTACAGTGAAAACTGCTGGAACTTCAAACAGGCACTAGGAAACAGACTGAGAAACCAGAGAAAAAGTTTCTCCTGCAACCCGTTCCCTTTGTGCTAGATGAACGAACGTCTCTCCACATGCTCAGTTCTGAGAGATAAGTGTGTGTGAAAGCCGCATTTCACCTAGCTTTTTGGGAACACAATGTTTCTTTTAGTTGCAAACTCCACTCCATACATATATATGGGGATGTACTAGCTCCAACACGGTTTTACAGTGAAAAGTGTAGGAACTTCAAAACGGCACTAGGGAACAGACTGAGAAACCAGAGTAAAAGTTTCTCCTGCAATCCGTTCCATTTGTGCTAGATGAACGAACATCTCTCCAAATGCTCAGTTCTGTGAGATATGTGTGTGTGAAAGCAGTCCTTCACCTAGGTTGTTTGGAACTCAAAGTTTCTTTTCAGTTGCAAACTCCACTCCATACATATATATGGGGAGGTACTAGATCCAACTCTTTTTTACAGTGAAAACTGCAGGAACTTCAAACCGGCACTAGGAAACATACTGAGAATCCAGAGTAAATCTTTCTCCTGCAACCCGTTCCTTTGTGCTAGATTAACTAACGTCTCTCCACATGCTCAGTTCTGAGAGATAAGTGTGTGTGAAAGCCAACCTTCACCTAGCTTGTTTGGAACACAAAGTTTTTTTACAGTTGCAAACTCCAATCCATACATATATATGGGAAGTGCTAGCACCAACTCGGTTTACAGGGAAAAAGGCAGGAACTTCAAACCTGCACTAGGAATCAGAATGAGAAACCAGAGTAAAAGTTTCTCCTGCAACCCGTTCCCTTTGTGCTAGATGAATGAACATCTCTCCACATGCTCAGTTCTGAGAGATATGTGTGTGTCAAAGCCGTCCTTCACCTATCTTGTTGGGAACTCAAAGTTTCTTTTCAGTTGCAAACTCCACTCCATACATATACATGGGGAGGTAGTAGATCCACATTGGTTTTACAGTGAAAACTGGAGGAACTTCAAACAGGCACTAGGAAACATACTGAGAAACCAGAGTAAAACTTTCTCCTGCAACCCGTTCCCCTTGTGCTATATGAACGAACGTCTCTCCACATGCTCAGTTCAGAGGGATAAGCGTGTGTGAAAGCCGTTCTTCACATGGATTGTTGGGAACACAAAGATTCTTTTCAGTTGCCAACTCCACTCCATACATATATATGGGGATGTACTACCTCCAACACGGTATTACAGTGAAAACTGCAGGAACTTCCAAACGGCACTAGGAAACTGACTGAGAATCCAGGGTAAAATTTTCTACTGCAACCCGTTCCGTTTGTGCTATATGAACGAAAGTCTCTCCACATGCTCAGTTCTGAGAGATAAGTGTGTGTGAAATCCGTCCTTCAACTTTCTTGTTGGGAACACAAAGTTTCTTTCTGTTGCAAACCCCAATCCATACATATATATGAGGAGGTACTAGCTCCAAATCTGTTTTACAGTGAAAACTGCAGGACTTCAAACTGTCACTAGGAAACAGACTGAGAAACCAGAGTAAAAGTTTCTCCTGCACCCCGTTCCCTTTTTGATAGATGAACGAACGTCTCACCACATGCTCAGTTCTGAGAGATAAGTGTGTGTGAAAGCCGTACTTCACCTAGCTTGTTGGGAACACAAAGTTTCTTTTCAGTTGCAAACACCACTCCATACATATATATGGGGAGGTACTAGCTCCAACTCGGTTTTACAGTGAAAACTGCAGGAACTTCAAACCGGCACTAGGAAACCGACTGAGAAATCAGAGTAATAGTATCTCCTGCAACCCGTTCTTTTGTGCTAGATGAATGAACGTCTCTCCACATGCTCAGTTCTGAAAGATATGTGTGTGTGAATGCCGTACATCTCCTAGCATTTTGGGAACACAAAGTATCTTTTCAGTTGCAAACTCCACTCCATACATATATATGGGGAGGTAATAGTTCCAACTCGGTTTTACAGTGAAAACTGCAGGAACTTCAAACCGGCACTAGGAAAGAAAATGAGAAACCAGAGTAAAAGTTTCTACTGCAACCCGTTCCATTTGTGCTAGATGAACGAAAGTCTCTCCACATGCTCAGTACTGAGAGATAAGTGAGTTTGAAAGCCGCAATTCAAATTGCTTGTTTTGAACACAAAATTTCTTTTCAGTTGCAAACTCCACTCCATACATATGTATGGGGAGGTACAAGCTCCAACTCGGTTTTACAGTGAAAACTGCATGAACATCAAACCGGCACTAGGAAACATACAGAGAAACCAGAGTAAAAGTTTCTCCTGTAAACCGTTCCCTTTGTGCTAGATGAATTAACGTCTCTCCACATGCTCAGTTCTGAGAGATATATGTGTGTGAAAGCCGTCCGTCACCTAGCTTGTTGGGAACACAAAATTTCTTTTCAGTTGCAAAATCAACTCCATACATATATATGGGGAGGTACTAGCTCCAACTTTGTTTTACAGTAAAAACTGCAGGAACTACAAACTTGCACTAGGAAATAGACTGAGAAACCAGAGTAAAAGTTTCTCCTGAAACCCGTTCACTTTGTGCTAGATGAACGAACATCTCTCCACATATTCAGTTCTGAGAGATATGTGAGTTTCAAAGCCGTCCTTCACCTTTCTTGTTCGGAACTCAAAGTTTCTTTTCAGTTGCAAACTCCACTCCATACATATATATGGGGAGGTACTAGATCCACCTTGGTTTTACAGTGAAAACTGGAGGAACTTCAAACAGGCACTAGGAAACATACTGAGAAACCAGTGTAAAACTTTCTCCTGCAACCCGTTACCCTTGTGCTATATGAACGAACGTCTCTCCACATGCTCAGTTCAGAGAGATAAGTGTGTGTGAAAGCCGTTCTTCGCATGGATTGTTGGGAACACAAAGATTCTTTTCAGTTGCAAACTCCACTCCATACATATATATGGGGAGGTACTAGCTCCAACTCGGTTTTACAGTGAAAACTGCAGGAACTTCAAAACGGCACTAGGAAACAGACTGAGAATCCAGGGTAAAATTTTCTACTGCAACCCGTTCCCTTTGTGCTATATGAACGAAAGTCTCTCCACATGCTCAGTTCTGAGAGATAAGTGTGTGTGAAAGCCGTCCTTCACCTATCTTGTTGGGAACACAAAGTTTCTTTTCAGTTGCAAACACCACTCCATACATATATATGGGGAGGTACCAGCTCCAAATCGGGTTTACAGTGAAAACTGCAGGAACTTCAAACAGGCACTAGGGAACATAATGAGAAACCAGAGAAAAAGTTTCCCCTGCAATCCGTTCCCTTTTTGCTAGATGAACAAACGTCTCTCCACATGCTCAGTTCTGAGAGATAAGTGTGTGTGAAAGCCGCCCTTCACCTAGCTTGTTGGGAACACAAAGTTTCTTTTAGTTGCAAACTCCACTCCATACATATATATGGGGAGATAATAGCTCCAACTCGGTTTTACAGTGAAAATTGTAGGAACATCAAACCGGCACTAGGAAACAGACTGAGAAACCAGAGTAAAATTTCTCCTGCAACCCGTTCCCTTTGTGCTAGATGAACGAACATCTCTCCACATGCTAAGTTCTGAGAGATATGTGTGTGTGAAAGCCGTCCGTCACCTAGATTGTTGGGAACTCAAAGTTTCTTTTCAGTTGCAAACTCCACTCCATACATATATATGGGGAGGAACTAGATCCAACTCGGTTTTACAGTGAAAACTGCAGGAACTTCAAACCGGCACTAGGAAACAGACTGAGAAACCAGAGTAAAATTTCTCCTGCAACCCGTTCCTTTGTGCTAGATTAACTAACGTCTCTCCACATGCTCAGTTCTGAGAGATATGTGTGTGTGAAACCCGTCCTCAAATAGCTTGTTGGGAACTCAAAGTTTCTTGTCAGTTGCAAACTCCACTCCATATATATATATGGGGATGTACTAAATCCAACACGGTTTTACAGTGAAAACTGCAGGAACTTCAATCCGGCACTAGGAAACAGACTGAGAAACCAGAGTAAAATTTTCCCTGCAATCCGTTCCCTTTGTGCTAGTTGAACGTACGTCTCTCCACATGCTCAGTTCTGAGAGATAATTGTGTGTGAAAGCCGTCCTTCACCTAGCTTGTTTGGAACACAAAGTTTCTTTAGAGTTTCAAACCCCAATCCATACATATATATGGGGAGGTGCTAGCTCCAACTCGGTTTACAGTGAAAACGGCAGGAACTTCAAACCGGCACTAGGAATCAGACTGAGAGACCAGAGTAAAGGTTTCCCTGCAAACCGTTCCCATTGTGCTAGATGAACGAACGTCTCTCCACATGCTCAGTTCTGAGAGATAAGTGTGTGTGAAACTCGTTCTTCACATGTATTTTTGGGAAAACAAAGATTCTTTTCAGTTGCAAACTCCTCTCCATACATATATATGGGGAGGTACTAGCTCCAACTCGGTTTTACAGTGAAAACTGCAGGAACTTCAAAACGGCACTAGGAAACAGTCTGAGAAACCAGAGAAAAAGTTTCTCCTGCAATCCGTTCCCTTTGTGCTTGATGAACGAATGTCTCTCCACATGCTCAGTTCTGAGAGATAAGTGTGTGTGAAAGCCGCCCTTCACCTATCTTGTTGGGAACACAAAGTTTCTTTTAGTTGCAAACTCCACTCCATATATATATATTGGGAGATAATAGCTCCAACTCGGTTTTAGAGTGAAAATTGTAGGAACATCAAACCGGCAATAGGAAACAGACTGAGAAACCAGAGAAAAGTTTCTCCTGCAACCCGTTCCCTTTGTGCTAGATGAACGAACATCTCTCCACATGCTAAGTTCTGAGAGATATGTGTGTGTGAAAGCCGTCCGTCACCTAGATTGTTGGGAACTCAAAGTTTCTTTTCAGTTGCAAACTCCACTCCATACATATATATGGGGAGGTACTAGATCCAACTCGGTTTTACAGTGAAAACTGCAGGAATTTCAAACCGGCACTAGGAAACATACTAAGAAACCAGAGTAAATCTTTCTACTGCAACCCGTTCCTTTGTGCTACATTAACTAACGTCTCTCCACATGCTCAGTTCTGAGAGATATGTGTGTGTGAATCCCGTCCTCAAATAGCTTGTTGAGAACTCAAAGTTTCTTGTCATTTGCAAACTTCACTCCATATATATATATATGGGGATGTACTACATCCAACACGGTTTTACAGAGAAAACTGCAGGAACTTCAATCCGGCACTAGGAAACAGACTGAGAAACCAGAGTAAAATTTTCCCTGCAACCCGTTCCCTTTGTGCTAGATGAACGAACGTCTCTCCACATGCTCAGTTCTGAGAGATAAGTGTGTGTGAAAGCCGTCCTTCACCTAGCTTGTTTGGAACACAAAGTTTCTTTACAGTTGCAAACTCCAATCCATACATATATATGGGGAGGTGCTAGCTCCAACACGGTTTACAGTGAAAACGGCAGGAACTTCAAACCGGCACTAGGAATCAGACTGAGAAACCAGAGTAAAGGTTTCCCTGCAAACCGTTCCCATTGTGCTAGATGAACGAACGTCTCTCCACATGCTCAGTTCTGAGAGAATTGTGTGTGTGAAAGCCGTCCTTCACCTGGATTGTTGGGAACACAAAGATTCTTTTCAGTTTCAAACTCCACTCCATACATATATATGGGGAGGTACTAGCTCCAACTCGATTTTACAGTGAAAACTGCAGGAACTTCAAACCGGCACTAGGAAACAGACTGAGAATCAATGGTAAATGTTTCTACTGCAACCCGTTCCCTTTGTGCTAGATGAACGAACGTCTCTCCACATGCTCAGTTCTGAGAGATATGTGTGTGTGAAAGCCGTACTTTTCCTAGCTTTTTGGGAACACAAAGTATCTTTTCAGTTGCAAACTCCACTCCATACATGTATATGGGGAGGTACTAGCTCCAACTCGGTTTTACAGTGAAAACTGCCGGAACTTCAAAACGGCACTAGGAAACAGTCTGAGAAACCAGAGAAAAAGTTTCTACTGCAATCCGTTCCCTTTGTGCTAGATGAACGAACGTCTCTCCACATGCTCAGTTCTGAGAGATAAGTGTGTGTGAAAGCCGCCCTTCACCTAGCTTGTTGGGAACACAAAGTTTCTTTTAGTTGTAAACTCCACTCCATACTTATATAAGGGGAGATAATAGCTCCAACTCGGTTTTACAGTGAAAATTGTAGGAACATCAAACCGGCACTAGGAAACAGACTGAGAAACCAGAGTAAAAGTTTCTCCTGCAACACGTTCCCTTTGTGCTAGATGAACGAACATCTCTCCACATGCTAAGTTCTGAGGGATATGTGTGTGTGAAAGCCCTCCGTCACCTAGATTGTTGGGAACTCAAAGTTTCTTTTCAGTTGCAAACTCCACTCCATACATATATATGGTTTGTTACTAGATCCACCTCGGTTTTACAGTGAAAACTGCAGGAAATACAAACCGGCACTAGGAAACATACTGAGAAACCAGAGTAAAACTTTCTCCTGCAAAACGCTCCCCTTGTGCTAGATAAACGAACGTCTCTCCACATGCTCAGTTCTGAGAGATAAGTGTGTGTGAAAGCCGACCTTCACATATATTGTTGGGAACACAAATATTCTTTTCAGATGCAAATCCCAATCCATACATATATATGGGGAGTTACTAGCTCGAACTCGATTTTACAGTGAAAACTGCAGGAAATTCAAACCGGCACAAGGAAACAGACTGAGAAATCAAAGTTTCACCGGCAACCCGCTCTCTTTGTGCTAGATGAACGAAGGTCTCTCCACATGCTCATTTCTGACAAATAATTGGGTGTGAAAGCCGTCATTCACCTGGCTTTTTGGGAACACAAAGATACTTTTCAGTTGCTAACTCCACTCCATACATATATATGGGGAGGTACTAGCTCCAACTCGGTTTTAGAGTGAAAATTGTAGGAACATCAAACCGGCACTAGGAAACATACTGAGAATCCAGAGTAAATCTTCTCCTGCAACCCGTTCCTTTGTGCTAGATTAACTAACGTCTCTCCACATGCTCAGTTCTGAGAGATATGTGTGTGTGAATCCCGTCCTCAAATAGCTTGTTGGGAATTCAAAGTTTCTTGTCATTTGCAAACTCCACTCCATATATATATATGGGGATGTACTACATCCAACACGGTTTTACAGAGAAAACTGCAGGAACTTCAATCCGGCACTAGGAAACAGACTGAGAAACCAGAGTAAAATTTTCCCTGCAACCCGTTCCCTTTGTGCTAGATGAACGAACGTCTCTCCACATGCTCAGTTCTGAGAGATAAGTGTGTGTGAAAGCCGTCCTTCACCTAGCTTGTTTGGAGCACAAAGTTTCTTTACAGTTGCAAACTCCAATCCATACATATATATGGGGAGGTGCTAGCTCCAACACGGTTTACAGTGAAAACGGCAGGAACTTCAAACCGGCACTAGGAATCAGACTGAGAAACCAGAGTAAAGTTTTCCCTGCAAACCGTTCCCATTGTTTTAGATGAACGAACGTCTCTCCACATGCTCAGTTCTGAGAGAAATGTGTGTGTGAAAGCCGTCCTTCACCTGGATTGTTGGGAACACAAAGATTCTTTTCAGTTTCAAACTCCACTCCATACATATATATGGGGAGGTACTAGATCCACCTCGGTTTTACAGTGAAAACTGCAGGAACTTCAAACCGGCACTAGGAAACATACTGAGAAACCAGAGTAAAACTTTCCCCTGCAACCCGTTCCCCTTGTGCTAGATGAACGAACTTCTCTCCACATGCTCAGTTCTGAGAGATAAGTGTGTGTGAAAGCCGTTCTTCACATGGATTGTTGGGAACACAAAGATTCTTTTCATTTGCAAACTCCACTCCATACATTTATATGGGGAGGTACTAGCTCCAACTCGGTTTTACAGTGAAAACTGCAGGAACTTCAAAACGGCACTAGGAAACAGACTGAGAATCCAGGGTAAATTTTTCTACTGCAACCCGTTCCCTTTGTGGTATATAAACGAACGTCTCTCCACATGCTCAGTTCTGGGAGATAAGTGTGTGTGAAAGCCTTCCTTCACCTATCTTGTTGGGAACACAAAGTTTCTTTCAGTTGCAAACTCCACTCAATACATATATATGGGTAGGTACTAACTCCAACTCGGTTTTACAGTGAAAATTGCAGGAACTTCAAACCGGCACTAGGAAACAGACTGATAAACCAGAGTAAAAGTTTCACCTGCAACCCTTTCACCTTGTGCTAGATGAACGAACGTATCTCCACATTCTCATTTCTGAGAGATAAGTGTGTGTGAAAGCCGACCTTCACATATATTGTTGGGAACACAAAGATTCTTTTCAGATGCAAATCCCAATCCATACATATATATGGGGAGTTACTAGCTCGAACTCGATTTTACAGTGAAAACTGCAGGAAATTCAAACCGGCACAAGGAAACAGACTGAGAAATCAAAGTTTCACCGGCAACCCGCTCTCTTTGTGCTAGATGAACGAAGGTCTCTCCACATGCTCATTTCTGACAAATAATTGGGTGTGAAAGCCGTCCTTCCCCTAGCTTGTTGGGAACACAAAAATTCTTTTCAGTTGCAAATTCCACTCCATACATATATATGGTTAGGTACTAGCTCCAACTCGGTTTTACAGTGAAAAATGCAGGAACTTCAAACCGGCACTAGGAAACATACTGAGAAACCAGAGTAAATCTTTCTCCTGCAACCCGTTCTTTGTGCTAGATTAACTAACGTCTCTCCACATGCTCAGTTCTGAGAGATATGTGTGTGTGAATCCCGTCCTCAAATAGCTTGTTGGGAACTCAAAGTTTCTTGTCATTTGCAAACTCCACTCCATATATATATATGGGGATGTACTACATCCAACACGGTTTTACAGAGAAAACTGCAGGAAATTCAATCCGGCACTAGGAAACAGACTGAGAAACCAGAGTAAAATTTTCCCTGCAACCAGTTCCCTTTGTGCTAGATGAACGAACGTCTCTCCACATGCTCAGTTCTGAGAGATAAGTGTGTGTGAAAGCCGCCCTTCACCTAGCTTGTTTGGAACACAAAGTTTCTTTACAGTTGCAAACTCCAATCCATACATATATATGGGGAGGTGATAGCTCCAACACGGTTTACAGTGAAAACGGCAGGAACTTCAAACCGGCACTAGGAATCAGACTGAGAAACCAGAGTTAAGGATTCCCTGCAAACCGTTCCCATTGTGCTAGATGAACGAACGTCTCTCCACATGCTCAGTTCTGAGACAAATGTGTGTGTGAAAGCCGTCCTTCACCAGGATTGTTGGGAACACAAAGATTCTTTTCAGTTTCAAACTCCACTCCATACATATATATGGGGAGGTACTAGATCCACCTCGGTTTTACAGTGAAAACTGCAGGAACTTCAAACCGGCACTAGGAAACATACTGAGAAACAAGAGTAAAACTTTCTCCTGCAACCCGTTCCCCTTGTGCTAGATGAACGAACTTCTCTCCACATGCTCAGTTCTGAGAGATAAGTGTGTGTGAAAGCCGTTCTTCACATGGATTGTTGGGAACACAAAGATTCTTTTCAGTTGCAAACTCCACTCCATACATGTATATGGGGAGGTACTAGCTCCAACTCGGTTTTACAGTGAAAACTGCAGGAACGTCAAAACGGCACCAGGAAACAGACTGAGAATCCAGGGTAAATTTTTCTACTGCAACCCGTTCCCTTTGTGCTATATAAACGAACGTCTCTCCACATGCTCAGTTCTGGGAGATAAGTGTGTGTGAAAGCCGTCCTTCACCTATCTTGTTGGGAACACAAAGTTTCTTTCAGTTGCAAACTCCACTCAATACATATATATGGGTAGGTACTAACTCCAACTCGGTTTTACAGTGAAAATTGCAGGAACTTCAAACCGGCACTAGGAAACAGACTGATAAACCAGAGTAAAAGTTTCACCTGCAACCCGTTCCCCTTGTGCTAGATGAACGAACGTCTCTCCACATTCTCAGTTCTGAGAGATAAGTGTGTGTGAAAGCCGACCTTCACATATATTGTTGGGAACACAAAGATTCTTTTCAGATGCAAATCCCAATCCATACATATATATGGGGAGTTACTAGCTCGAACTCGATTTTACAGTGAAAACTGCAGGAAATTCAAACCGGCACAAGGAAACAGACTGAGAAATCATAGTTTCACCGGCAACCCGCTCTCTTTGTGCTAGATGAACGAAGGTCCCTCCACATGCTCAGTTCTGAGAAATAATCGGGTGTGAAAGCCGTCCTTCCCCTAGCTTGTTGGGAACACAAATATTCTTTTCAGTTGCAAATTCCACTCCATATATATATATGGTTAGGTACTAGCTCCAACTCGTTTTTACAGTGAAAAATGCAGGAATTTCAAACCGGCAGTAGGAAACAGACTGAGAATCCAGAGTAAAAGTTTCTCCTGCAAACCGTTCCATTTCTGCTAGATGAACGAACGTCTCTCCACATGCTCAGTTCTGAGAGATAAGTGTGTGTGAAAGCCGTACTTCACATAGCTTGTTGGGAACAGAAAGTTTCTTTTCAGTTGCAAACTCCACTCCATACATATATATAGGGCAGTACTAGCACCAACTCTGTTTTACAGTGAAAAATGCAGGAATTTCAAACCGGCAGTAGGAAACAGACTGAGAATCCAGAGTAAAAGTTTCTCCTGCAACCCGTTCCCTTTGTGCTAGATGAAAGAACGTCTCTCCACATGCTCAGTTCTGAGAGATATGTGTGTGTGAAACCGTCCATCACCTAGCTTGATGGGAACACAAAGATTCTTTTAAGTAGCAAACTCCAATCCATACATATATATGGGGAGGTACTAGCTCCAACTCGGTTTTACAGTGAAAACTGCAGGAACTTCAAACTGGCACTAGGAAACAGACTGAGAAACTAGAGTAAAAGTTTCTCCTGCAACCCGTTCTCCTTGTGCTAGATGAACGAACGTCTCTCCACATGCTCAGTTCTGAGAGATAAGTGTGTGTGAAAGCCATACTTCACCTAGCTTGTAGGGAACACAAAGTTTCTTTTCATTGCAAACTCCACTCCATACATATATATGGGGAGGTATTAGTTCCAACTCGGTTTTACAGTGAAAACTGAAGGAAATTCAAACCGGCACTAGGAAACAGACTGAGAATCCAGAGTAAAAGTTTCACTTGCAACCCGTTCCCATTGTGCTACATGAACGAACGTCTCTCCACATGCTCAGTTCTGAGAGATAAGTGTGTGTGAAAGCCGTCCTTCATATATCTTGTTGGGAACACAAAGTTTCTTTTCAGTTGCAAACTCCAATCCATACATATATATGGGGAGGTACTAGCTCCAACTCGGTTTTACAGTGAAAAATGCAGGAATTTCATACAGGCACTAGGAAACAGACTGAGAAACCATAGTAAAAGTTTCTCCTGAAACACGTTCCCTTTGTGCTAGATGAACGAACGTCTCTCCACATGCTAATTTCTGAGAAATATGTGTCTTTGTATGCCGTCCTTCACCTAGCTTGTTGGGAACACAAAGTTCTTTTTCAGTTGCAAAATCCACTCCATACATATATGTGGTGAGGTACTAGCTCCAAATCGGTTTTACAGTGAAAACTGCAGGAACTTCAAACCGGCACTAGGAAACAGACTGAGAATCCAGAGTAAAAGTTTCTCCTGCAAACCGTTCCCTTTGTTCTAGATGAGCGAACGTCTCTCCACATGCTCAGTTCTGAAAGATAAGTCTGTGTGAAAGCCGTCCTTCACGTAGCTTGTTGGGAACACAAATATTCTTTTCAGTTGCAAACCCCACTGCATACATATATATGGGGAGGTACTAGCTCCAACTCGGTTTTACATTGACAAATGCAGGAATTTCAAACCGGCACTAGGAAACAGACTGAGAATCCAGAGTAAAAGTTTCTCCTGCAAACCGTTCCCTTTGTGCTAGATGAGCGAACGTCTCTCCACATGCTCAGTTCTGAAAGAAAAGTCTGTGTGAAAGCCGTCCTTCACGTAGCTTGTTGGGAACACAAATATTCTTTTCAGTTGCAAACCCCACTGCATACATATATATGGGGAGGTACTAGCTCCAACTCGGTATTACATTGACAAATGCAGGAATTTCAAACCGGCACTAGGAAACAGACTGAGAATCCAGAGTAAAAGTTTCTCCTGCAAACCTTTCCCTTTGTGCTAGATGAGCGAACGTCTCTCCACATGCTCAGTTCTGAAAGATAAGTCTGTGTGAAAGCCGTCCTTCACGTAGCTTGTTGGGAACACAAATATTCTTTTCAGTTGCAAACCCCACTGCATACATATATATGGGGAGGTACTAGCTCCAACTCGGTTTTACATTGACAAATGCAGGAATTTCAAACCGGCACTAGGAAACAGACGGAGTATACAAAATTTCTCCTGCAAACCGATCCCTTTTTGCTAGATGAACGAACGTCTCTCCACATGCTCAGTTCTGAGAAATAATTGTGTGTGAAAGCCGTCCTTCACCTAGCTTGTTTGGAACACAAAGTTACTTTTCAGTTGCAAACTCCACTCCATATATATATATGTGTAGGTACTAGCTCAAACTCGGTTTTACAGTGAAAACTGCAGGAACTTCAAACCGGCACTAGGAAACAGACTGAGAATCCAGAGTAAAAGTTTCTCCTGCAAACCGATCCCTTTGTGCTAGATGAACGAACATCTCTCCACATGCTCATTTCTGAGAAATATGTGTCTTTGAATGCCGTCCTTCACCTAGCTTGTTGTGAACACAAAGATTCTTTTCAGTTGCAAACCCCACTCCATACATATACATAGGGAGGTACTAGATCCAAATCTGTTTTACAGTGAAAACTGCAGGAATTTCAAACCGGCACTAGGAAACAGACTGAGAATCCCGAGTAAAAGTTTCTCCTGCAAACCGTTCCCTTTGTGCTAGATTAGTGAACTTCTCTCCACATGCTGAGTTCTGAGAGATAAGTGTGTGTGAAAGCCGTACTTCACGTAGCTTGTTGGGAACACAAAGATTCTTTTCAGTTGCAAACTCCACTCCATACATATATATGGGGAGGTACTAGCTCCAAATTGGTTTTACATTGACAACTGCAGGGACTTCAAAGCGGCACTAGGAAACAGACGGAGTATTCAAAGTTTCTCCTGCAAACCGATCCCTTTGTGCGAGATGAACGAACGTCTCTCCACATGCTCAGTACTGAGAGATTAGTGTGTGTGAAAGCCGTTCTTAACTAATCTTGTTGGGAACACAAAGTTTCTTTTCAGTTGCTAACTCCAATCCATACATATATATGGGGAGTTACTAGCTCCAACTCGGTTGTACAGTGAAAACGGCAGGAACTTCAAACCGGCACTAGGAAACAGATGAAAAACCAGAGAAAAGTTCCTTCTGCAAACCGTTCCCCTTGTGCTAGATGAACGAACGTCTCACCACATGCTCAGTTCTGAGAGAAATATGTGTGTGAAAGCTGTCCTTCACCTAGCTTGTTGGGAACACAAAATTTCTTTTCAGTTGCAAATTCCACTCCATACATATATATGGGGAGGTACTAGCTCCAACTCGGTTTTACAGTGAAAACTGCAGGAACTTCAAACCGGCACTAGGGAACAGACTGAGAATCCAGAGTAAATGTTTCTCCTGCAAACCGTTCCTTTTGTGCTAGATGAACGAACGTCTCTCCACATGCTCAGTTCTGAGAGATAATTGTGTGTGAAAGCCGAACTTCAGCTAGCTTGTTGGGAACACAAAGATTCTTTTCACATGCAAACTCCACTCCATACATATATATTGGAAGGTACTAGCTCCAACTCGGTTTTACAGTGAAAACTGCAGGAACTTCAAACCGGCACTAGGAAACAGACTGAGAATCCAGGGTAAAAGTTTCTGCTGCAACCCGCTCACTTTGTGCTAGTTGAACGAACGTCTCTCCACATGCTAATTTCAGAGAGACAAGTGTGTCTGAAAGACGTCCTTCACTTAATTTGCTGGGAACAGAAAGTTTCTTTTCAGTTGCAAACTCCACTCTATACATATATATGAGGAGGTACTAGCTCCAACTCGGTTTTACAGTGAAAACTGCAGGAATTTCAAACCGGCACTAGGAAACAGACTGAGAAACCACAGTAAATGTTTCTCCTGCAACCCGTTCCATTTGTACTAGATGAACGAACGTCTCTCCACAAGCTCAGTTCTGAGAGATAAGTGTGTGTGAAAGCCGTCCTTCACCTAGCTTGTTGGGAACACATAGTTTCTTTTCACTTGCAAAATCCACTCCTTACATATATATGGGGAGGTACTAGCTCCAACTCGGTTTTACAGTGAATACTGAAGGAAATTCAAACCGGCACTAGGAAACAGACTGAGAAACCAGAGTAAAGTTTCCCCTGCAACCCGTTCCCTTTGTGCTAGATGAACGAAAGTCTCTCCACATGCTCAGTTCTGAGAGATAAGTGTGTGTGAAAACCGTACTTCACCTTGCTTGTTGGGAACACAAAGTTTCTTTTCAGTTGCAAACTCCAATCCATACATATATATGAGGAGGTACTTGCTCCAACTCGGTTTTACAGTGAAAACTGCAGGAACGTTAAACCGGCACTAGGAAACAGACTGAGAAACCAGAGTAAAAGTTTCTCCTGCAACCCGTTCTCTTTGTGCTAGATGAACGAACGTCTCTCCACATGCCCAGTTCTGAGAGATAAGTGTGTGTGAATGCCGTACTTCACATATCTTGTTGGGAACACAAAGTTTCTTTTCAGTTTCAAACTCCAATCCATACATATATATGGGGAGGTACTAGCTCCAACTCGGATTTACAGTGAAAATTGCAGGAACTTCAATCCAGCACTAGGAAACAGACTGAGAACCCAGAGTAAAAGTTTCCAATTCAACCCGTTCCCTTTGCACTAGATGAACGATCGTCTCTCCGCATGCTCAATTTTGAGAGTTAAGTGTGTGTGAAAGAAGTCCTTCAACTAGCTTGATTGGAAGACAAAGTTTCTTTTCATTTGCAAACTCCAATCCATACATATATATGGGGATGTACTAGCTCCAACTCTGTTTACAGTGCAAACGGCAGGAACTTCAAACCGGCACTAGGAAACAGACTGAGAAACCAAAGTAAAGTTTCTCCTGCAACCCGTTCCCATTTTGCTAGATGAACGAACGTCTCTCCACATGCTCAGTTCTGAGAGATAAGTGTGTGTTAAAGCCGTCCTTCACCTATTTTTTTCGGAACACAAAGATTCTTTTCATTTGCAAACCCCACTCCATACATATATATGAGGAGGTACTAGCTGCAAATCGGTTTTACAGTGAAAAATGCAGGAACTTCTAACCGGCACTACGAAACAGACAGAATCCAGAGTAAAATTTCTCCTGCAACAAGTTCCCTTTGTGCTTGATGAACGAACGTCTCTCCACATGCTCAGTTCTGATAGATAGTTGTGTGTGAAAGCCGTACTTCAACTACCTTGTTGGGAACACAAAGTTTCTTTTCAGTTGCAAACTCCTCTCCATACATATATATGGGGAGGTACTAGCACAAACTCGGTTTTACAGTGAAAACTGCAGGAAATTCAAAACGGCACTAAGAAACAAACTGAGAAACCATAGTAAAAGTTTCTCCTGCAACCCGTTCCCTATCTGCTAGGTGAACTATGTCCCTCCATATGTTCAGATCTGAGAGATAAGTGTGTGAGAAAGCCGTCCTTCACCAAGCTTGTGGTTAACACAAAGTTTCTTTTAATTGCAAACTACACTCCATACATATATATGGGGAGGTAATTGCTCCAACTCTGTTTTACAGTGAAAACTGCAGGAACTTCAAACCGTGACTAGGAAACAGACTGACAATTCAAAGTTTTTCCTGCAATCCGTTCCCTTTGTGCTACATGAACCAACGTCTCTCCACATGCTCAGTTCTGAGAGGTATGTGTGTGTGAAAGCCGTACTTCACCTAGCTTGTTGGGAACACAAATTTTCTTTTCAGTTGCAAACACCACTCCATATATATATATGGGGATGTACTAGCTCCAACTCGGTTTTACAGTGAAAACTGCAGGAACTTCAAACCAGCACTAGGAAACAGACTGAGAATCCAGTGTAAAAATTTCTCCTGCAACCCATTCCCTTTGTGCTAGATGAACGAACGTCTCTCCACATGCTCAGTTTTGAGAGATAAATTTGTGTGTAAGCCATCCTTCACGTATCTTGTTGGGAACACAAAGTTTCTTTCCAGTTGCAAACTCCACTCCATACATATATATCGGGAGGTACTAGCTCCAAATCGGTTTTACAGTTAAAACTGCAGGAACTTCAAACCGGCACTAGGAAACAGACTGAGAAACCATAGTAAAAGTTTTTCCTGCAACCCGTTCCCTTTGTGCTAGATGAACGAAAGTCCCTTCACATGCTCAGTTCTGAGAGATAAGTGTGTGTGAAAGCCGTCCTTCACCTAGCTTGTTGGGAACACAAAGTTTCTTTTCACTTGCAAACTCCACTCCATACATATATATGGTTAGGTACTAGCACAAACTCGGTTTTACAGTGAAAACTGCAGGAACATCAAAACGGCACTAGGAAACAGACTGAGAAACCAGAGTAAAAGTTTCTCCTGTAAACCGTTCCCTTTCTGCAAGATGAACTAACGTCCCTCCATATGCTCACTTCCGAGAGAAAAGTGTGTGTGAAAGCCGAACTTCACTTAGCTTGTTGGGAACACAAATTTTCTTTTCAGTTACAAACCCCACTCCACACATATATATGGGGAGGTACTAGCTCCAACTCGGTTTTACAGTGAAAACTGCAGGAACTTCAAACATGCACTAGGAAACAGACTGAGAAACCAGAGTAAAAGTTTCGCCTGCAACCCTTTCCCTTTGTGCTAGATGAACGAACGTCTCTCCACATGCTCATTTCTGAGAGATAATGCGTGTGAAAGTCTTCCTTCACCTAGCTTGTTGGGAACACAAAGTCTCTTTATAGTTGCAAACTACACTCCATATAAATATATGGGGAGGTACTAGCTCCAACTCGGTTTTACAGTGAAAACTGCAGGAACTTCAAACCGGCACTAGGAAACAGACTGAGAATCCAGTGTAAAAGTTTCTCCTGCAAACCGTTCCCTTTGTGCTACATGAACGAACGTCTCTCCACATGCTCAGTTCTGAGAGATAAGTGTGTGTGAAAGCCATCCTTCACCTATCTTGTTGGGAACACAAAGTTTCTTTTCAGTTGCAAACTCCACTCCATACATATAAATGGGGTGGTACTAGCTCCAACTCGATTTTACAGAGAAAACTGCAGGAAGTTCAAACCGGCACTAGGAAACAGACTGAGAAACCAGAGTAAATTTTCTCCTGCAAAACGTTCCATTTGTGCTAGATGAACTAACGTCTCTCCACATGCTCAGTTCTGAGAGATAATAGTTTGTGAAAGCCGTAGTTCAACCAGCTTGTTGGGAACACAAAGTTTCTTTTCAGTTGCAAACCCAACTCCATAAATTTATATGGGGTGGTACTAGCTCCAACTCGGTTTTTTAGTGAAAATTGCAAGAAATTCAAACGGGCTCTAGGCAACAGACTGGGAAACCAGAGTAAAAGTTTCCCCTGCAAGCATTTCCCTTTGTGCTAGATGAACGAATGTCTCTCCACATGCTCATTTCTGAGAGATAAATGTGTGTGAAATCCGTCCTTCACCTAGCTTGTTGGGAACACAAAGTTTCTTTTCAGTTGCAAACTCCAATCCATAAATATATATGGGGAGGTACTAGCTCCAACTCGGTTTTACAGTGAAAATTGCAGGAACTTCAAACCGGCACTAGGAAACAGACTGAGAATCCAGTGTAATATTTTCTCCTGCAACCCGTTCCCTTTGTGCTAGATGAACGAACGTCTCTCCACATGCTCAGTTCTGAGAGATAAGTGTGTGTGAAAGCCATTCTTCACCTATCTTGTTGGGAACACAAAGTTTCTTTTCAGTTGCAAACTCCATTCCATACATATATATGGGGAGGTACAAGCTCCAACTCGATTTTACAGTGAAAACTGCAGGAACTTCAAACCGGCACTAGGAAACAGACTGAGAATCCAGTGTAAAAGTTTCCCCTGCAAACCGTTCCCTTTGTGCTAGATGAACGAACGTCTCTCCACATGCTCAGTTCTGAGAGATAAGTGTGTGTGAAAGCCATCCTTCACCTATCTTGTTGGGAACACAAAGTTTCTTTTCAGTTGCAAACTCCACTCCATACATATATATGGGGAGGTACAAGCTCCAACTCGGTTTTACAGTGAAAACTGCAGGAACTTCAAACCGGCACTAGGAAACAGACTGAGAAACCATAGTAAATGTTTCCCCTGCAACCCGTTCCCTTTGTGCTAGATGAACGAACGTCCCTTCACATGCTCAGTTTTGAGAGATAAGTGTGTGTGAAAGCCGTCCTTCACCTAGCTTGATTGGAACACAAAGTTTCTTTTCATTTGCAAACTCCAATCCATACATATATATGGGGAGGTACTAGCTCCAACTCGGTTTTACAGTGAAAACTGCAGGAACTTCAAACCGGCACTAGGCAACGGACTGGGAAACCAGAGTAAAAGTTTCTCCTGCAAACCGATCCATTTTTGGTAGATGAACTAACGTCTATCCACATGCTCATTTCTGAGAGATATGTTTGTGTTAAAGCCGTTCTTCACCTAGCTTGTTGGGAACACAAAGTTTCTTTTCGGTTGCAAACTCCACTCCATAAATATATATGGGGAGGTACAAGTTCCAACTCGGTTTTACACTGAAAACTGCAGGAACTTCAAACCGGCACTAGGAAACAGACTTAGAATCCAGTGTAAAAGTTTCTCCTGCAACCCGTTCCCATTGTGCTAGATGAACGAACGTCTCTCCACATGCTCAGTTCTGAGAGATGTGTGTGTGAAAGCCAGCCTTCACCTATCTTGTTGGGAACACAAAGTTTCTTTTCAGTTGCAAACTCCACTCCATACATATATATGGGGTGGTACTAGCTCCAACTCGGTTTTACAGAGAAAACTGCAGGAATTTCAAACCGGCACTAGGAAACAGACTGAGAAACCAGAGTATATTTTCTCCTGCAAAACGTTCCCTTTGTGCTAGATGAACTAACGTCTCTCCACATGCTCATTTCTGAGAGATAAGTGTGTGTGAAAGCCGTCCTTCAAGTAGCTTGTTGGGAACACAAAGTTTCTTTTCAGTTGCAAACTCCACTCCATACATATATATGGGGAGGTTCTAGCTCCAACTCGGTTTTTTAGTGAAATCTGCAAGATATTCAAACGGGCACTAGGCAACAGACTGGGAAACCAGAGTAAAAGTTTCACCTGCAAGCCGTTCCCTTTGTGCTAGATGAACGAACGTCTCTCCACATGCTCATTTCTGAGAGATAAATGTGTGTGAAAGCCATCCTTCACCTATCTTGTTGGGAACACAAAGTTTCTTTTCAGTTGCAAACTCCACTCCATAATTATATATGGGGAGGTACAAGCTCCAACTCGATTTTACAGTGAAAACTGCAGGAACTTCAAACCGGCACTAGGAAACAGACTGAGAAACCATAGTAAAAGTTTCTCCTGCAACCCGTTCCCTTTGTGCTAGATGAACGATCGTCCCTTCACATGCTCAGTTCTGAGAGATAAGTGTGTGTGAAAGTCGTCCTTCACCTAGCTTGTTGGGAAAACAAAGTTTCTTTTCAGTTGCAAACTCCACTCCATACATATATATGGGGAGGTACTAGCTCCAACTCGGTTTTACAGTGGAAACTGCAGGAACTTCAAACAGGCACTAGAAAACAGACTGAGAAAACATAGTAAAAGTTTCCCCTGCAACCCGTTCCGTTTGTGCTAGATGAACGAACGTCCCTTCACATGATCAGTTCTGAGAGATAATTGTGTGTGAAAGCCGTCCTTCACCTAGCTTGATTGGAACACAAAGTTTCTTTTCATTTGCAATCTCCAATACATACATATATATGGGGAAGTACAAGCTCCAAATCTGTTTACAGTGAAAACTGCAGGAACTTCAAACCGGCACTAGGAAACAGACTGAGAAACCAAAGTAAAAGTTTCCCCTGCAACCCGTTCCCATTTTGCTAGATGAACGAAAGTCTCTCCACATGCTCAGTTCTGAGAGATAAATGTGTGTTAAAGCCGAGATTCACCTGCATTTCTGGGATCACTAAGATACTTTTCAGTTGCAAATTCCACTCCATACATATATATGTGGAGGTAAGAGCTCCAACACGGTTTTACCGTGAAAACTGCAGGAACTTCAAATTGGCACTAGGAAACAGAATGAGAATCCAGGGTAATAGTTTCTCCTGAAACCCGTTCCATTTTTGCTAGATGAACGAAAGTCTCTTCACATACTCAGTTCTGAGAGATAAGTGTTTGTGAAAGCCGTAGGTCAACCAGCTTGTTGGGAACACAAAGTTTCTTTTCAGTTGCAAACCCAACTCCATAAATTTATATGGGGAGGTACTAGCTCCAACTCGGTTTTTTAGTGAAAACTGCAAGATATTCAAACGGGCACTAGGCAACAGACTGGGAAAACAGAGTAAAAGTTTCTCCTGCAAGCCGTTCCCTTTGTGCTAGATGAACGAACGTCTCTCCACATGCTCATTTCTGAGAGATAAATGTGTGTGAAATCCGTCCTTCACCTAGCTTGTTGGGAACACAAAGTTTCTTTTCAGTTGCAAACTCCAATCCATAAATATATATGGGGAGGTACTAGCTCCAACTCGGATTTACAGTGAAAACTGCAGGAACTTCAAACCGGCACTAGGAAACAGACTGAGAATCCAGTGTAAAATTTTCTCCTGCAACCCGTTCCCTTTGTGCTAGATGAACGAACGTCTCTCCACATGCTCAGTTCTGAGAGAAAATTGTGTGTGAAAGACATCCTTCACCTAACTTGTTGGGAACACAAAGTTTCTTTTCAGTTGCAAACTCCACTCCATACTTATATATGGGAAGGTACAAGCTCCAACTCGATTTTACAGTGAAAACTGCAGGAACTTCAAACCGGCACTAGGAAACAGACTGAGAAACCATAGTAAAAGTTTCTCCTGCAACCCGTTCCCTTTGTGCTAGATGAACGAACGTCCCTTCACATGCTCAGTTCTGAGAGATAAGTGTGTGTGAATGCCGTCCTTCACTTAGCTTGATTGGAACACAAAGTTTCTTTTCATTTGCAAACACCAATCCTTACATATATATGGGGAGGTACTAGCTCCAACTCTGTTTACAGTGAAAACTGCAGGAACTTCAAACCGGCACTAGAAAACAGACTGAGAAACCAAAGTAAAAGTTTCTCCTGCAACCCGTTCCCATTTTGCTAGATGAACGAACGTCTCTCCACATGCTCAGTTCTGAGAGATAAATGTGTGTGAAAGCCGAACTTCACCTGGCTTGTTGGGAACACTCAGATACTTGAAAAGTTGCAAACTCCACTCCATACATATATATGGGGAGGTAAGAACTCCAACACGGTTTTACAGTGAAAACTGCAGGAACTTCAAATTGGCACTAGGAAACAGAATGAGAATCCAGGGTAAATGTTTCTCCTGAAACCCGTTCCCTTTTTGCTAGATGAACAAACGTCTCTTCACATGCTCAGTTCTGAGAGATAAGTGTTTGTGAAAGCTGTAGTTCAAATACCTTGTTGGGAACACAATGTTTCTTTTCAGTTGCAAACACAACTCCATAAATTTATATGGGGAGGTACTAGCTCCAACTCGGTTTTACAGGGAAAATTGCAGGAACTTCAAACAGGCACTAGGCAACAGACTGGGAAACAAGAGTAAAAGTTTCTCCTGCAACCCGTTCCCTTTTTGCTAGATGAACTAACGTCTCTTCACATGCTCATTTCTGAGAGATAAGTGTGTGTGAAAGCCGTCCTTCAACTAGCTTGTTGGGAACACAAAGTTTCTTTTCAGTTGCAAACTCCACTCCATAAATATATATGGGGAGGTACTAGCTCCAACTTGGTTTTACACTGCAAAGTGCAGGAACTTCAAACCGGCACCAGGAAACAGACTGAGAATCCAGTGTAAAAGTTTCTCCTGCAACCCGTACCCTTTCTGCTAGATGAACGAACGTCTCTCCACATGCTCAGTTCTGAGAGATGTGTGTGTGAAAGCAATCCCACACCTATCTTGTTGGGAACACAAAGTTTCTTTTCAGTTGCAAACTTCACTCCATACATATATATGGGGAGGTACTAGCTCCAACTCGGTTTCACAGTGAAAACTGCAGGAACTTCAAACCGGCACTAGGAAACAGACTGAGAAATCAGAGTAAATTTTCCCCTGCAAACTTTTCCCTTTGTGCTAGATGAACTAACGACTCTTCACATGCTCAGTTCTGAGAGATAAGTGTGTGTGAAAGCCGTCCTTCACCTAGATTGTTGGGAAAAGAAAGTTTCTTTTCAGTTGCAAAATCCACTCCATACATATATATGAGGAGGTACTAGCTCCAACTCGGTTTTACAGTGAAAACTGCAGGAACTTCAAACTGGCACTAGGAAACAGACTGAGAAACCAGAGTAATAGTTTCTCCTGCAACCCGTTCCCTTTGTGCTAGATGAACGAACGTCTCTCCACATGCTGAGTTCTGAGAGATAAGGGTGTGTGAAAGCCTTACTTCACCTATCTTGTTGGGAACACAAAGTTTCTTTTCAGTTTCAAATTCCACTCCATACATATATATGGGGAGGTACTATCTCCAAATTGGTTTTACAGTGAAAAATGCAGGAAATTCTAATCGGCACTAGGAAACAGACTGAGAATCCAGAGTAAAAGTTTATCCTGCCACCATTCCCTTTGTGCTAGGTGAACGAACCTCTTTCCACATGCTCATTTCTGAGAGATAAGTGTGTGTGAAAGCCGTCCTTCACCTAGCTTGTTGGGAAAACAAAGTTTCTTTTCAGTTGCAAACTCCACTCCATACATATATATGGGGAGGTACTAGCTCCAACTCGGTTTTACAGTTAAAACTGCAGGAACTTCAAACAGGCACTAGAAAACAGACTGAGAAAACATAGTAAAAGTTTCTCCTGCAACCCGTTCCCTTTGTGCTAGATGAACGAACGTCACTTCACATGATCAGTTCTGAGAGATAATTGTGTGTGAAAGCCGTCCTTCACCTAGCTTGATTGGAACACAAAGTTTCTTTTCATTTGCAATCTCCAATACATACATATATATGGGGAAGTACAAGCTCCAAATCTGTTTACAGTGAAAACTGCAGGAACTTCAAACCGGCACTAGGAAACAGACTGAGAAACCAAAGTAAAAGTTTCCCCTGCAACCCGTTCCCATTTTGCTAGATGAACGAACGTCTCTCCACATGCTCAGTTCTGAGAGATAAATGTGTGTGAAAGCCGAGATTCACCTGCCTTTCTGGGATCACTAAGATACTTTTCAGTTGCAAATTCCACTCCATACATATATATGTGGAGGTAAGAGCTCCAACACGGTTTTACCGTGAAAACTGCAGGAACTTCAAATTGGCACTAGGAAACAGAATGAGAATCCAGGGTAATAGTTTCTCCTGAAACCCGTTCCATTTTTGCTAGATGAACGAAAGTCTCTTCACATGCTCAGTTCTGAGAGATAAGTGTTTGTGAAAGCCGTAGTTCAACCAGCTTGTTGGGAACACAAAGTTTCTTTTCAGTTGCAAATCCAACTCCATAAATTTATATGGGGAGGTACTAGCTCCAACTCGGTTTTTTAGTGAAAACTGCAAGATATTCAAACGGGCACTAGGCAACAGACTGGGAAACCAGAGTAAAAGTTTCTCCTGCAAGCCGTTCCCTTTGTGCTAGATGAACGAACGTCTCTCCACATGCTCATTTCTGAGAGATAAATGTGTGTGAAATCCGTCCTTCACCTAGCTTGTTGGGAACACAAAGTTTCTTTTCAGTTGCAAACTCTAATCCATAAATATATATGGGGAGGTACTAGCTCCAACTCGGATTTACAGTGAAAACTGAAGGAACTTCAAACCGGCACTAGGAAACAGACTGAGAATCCAGTGTAATATTTTCTCCTGCAACCCGTTCCCTTTGTGCTAGATGAACGAACGTCTCTCCACATGCTCAGTTCTGAGAGATAATTGTGTGTGAAAGACATCCTTCACCTATCTTGTTGGGAACACAAAGTTTCTTTTCAGTTGCAAATTCCACTCCATACTTATATATGGGGAGGTACAAGCTCCAACTCGATTTTACAGTGAAAACTGCAGGAACTTCAAACCGGCACTAGGAAACAGACTGAGAAACCATAGTAAAAGTTTCTCCTGCAACCCGTTCCCTTTGTGCTAGATGAACGAACGTCCCTTCACATACTCAGTTCTGAGAGATAAGTGTGTGTGAAACCGTCCTTCACCTAGCTTGATAGGAACACAAAGTTTCTTTTAATTTGCAAACTCCAATCCATACATATATATGGTGTGGTACTAGCTCCAACTCGGTTTTACAGTGAAAACTGCAGGAACTTCAAACCGGCACTAGGCAACGGACTGGGAAACCAGAGTAAAATTTTCTCCTGCAAAACGATCCATTTTTGGTAGATGAACTAACGTCTATCCACATGCTCATTTCTGAGAGATATGTTTGTGTTAAAGCCGTCCTTCACCTAGCTTGTTGGGAACACAAAGTTTCTTTTCGGTTGCAAACACCACTCCATAAATATTTATGGGGAGGTACAAGCTCCAACTCGGTTTTACACTGAAAACTGCAGGAACTTCAAACCGGCACTAGGAAACAGACTGAGAATCCAGTGTAAAAGTTTATCCTGCAACCCGTTCCCATTGTGATAGATGAACGAACGTCTCTCCACATGCTCAGTTCTGAGAGATGTGTGTGTGAACGTCAGCCTTCACCTATCTTGTTGGGAACACAAAGTTTCTTTTCAGTTGCAAACTCCACTCCATACATATATATGGGGTGGTACTAGCTCCAACTCGGTTTTACAGAGAAAACTGCAGGAAGTTCAAACCGGCACTAGGAAACAGACTGAGAATCCAGAGTAAATTTTCTCCTGCAAAACGTTCCCTTTGTGCTAGATGAACTAACGTCTCTCCACATGCTCATTTCTGAGAGATAAGTGTGTGTGAAAGCCGTCATTCACCTAGCTTGTTGGGAAAACAAAGTTTCTTTTCAGTTGCAAACTCCACTCCATACATATATATGGGGAGGTACTAGCTCCAACTCGGTTTTACAGTGGAAACTGCAGGAACTTCAAACAGGCACTAGAAAACAGTCTGAGAAAACATAGTAAAAGTTTCTCCTGCAACCCTTTCCCTTTGTGCTAGATGAACGAACGTCCCTTCACATGATCAGTTCTGAGAGATAATTGTGTGTGAAAGCCGTCCTTCAACTAGCTTGATTGGAACACAAAGTTTCTTTTCATTTGCAATCTCCAATACATACATATATATGGGGAAGTACAAGCTCCAACTCTGTTTACAGTGAAAACTGCAGGAACTTCAAAACGGCACTAGGAAACAGACTGAGAAACCAAAGTAAAAGTTTCCCCTGCAACCCGTTCCCATTTTGCTAGATGAACGAACGTCTCTCCACATGCTCAGTTCTGAGAGATAAATGTGTGTGAAAGCCGAGATTCACCTGCCTTTCTGGGATCACTAAGATACTTTTCAGTTGCAAATTCCACTCCATACATATATATGTGGAGGTAAGAGCTCCAACACGGTTTTACCGTGAAAACTGCAGGAACTTCAAATTGGCACTAGGAAACAGAATGAGCATCCAGGGTAATAGTTTCTCCTGAAACCCGTTCCATTTTTGCTAGATGAACGAAAGTCTCTTCACATGCTCAGTTCTGAGAGATAAGTGTGTGTGAAAGCCGTCCTTCACCTAACTTGATAGGAACACAAAGTTTCTTTTAATTTGCAAACTCCAATCCATACATATATATGGTGTGGTACAAGCTCCAACTCGGTTTTACAGTGAAAACTGCAGGAACTTCAAACCGGCACTAGGCAACGGACTGGGAAATCAGAGTAAAATTTTCTCCTGCAAAACAATCCATTTTTGGTAGATGAACTAACGTCTATCCACATGCTCATTTCTGAGAAATAAGTTTGTGTTAAAGCCGTCCTTCAACTAGCTTGTTGGGAACACAAAGTTTCTTTTCGGTTGCAAACACCACTCCATAAATATTTATGGGGAGGTACAAGCTCCAACTCGGTTTTACACTGAAAACTGCAGGAACTTCAAACCGGCACTAGGAAACAGACTGAGAATCCAGTGTAAAAGTTTCTCCTGCAACCCTTTCCCATTGTGATAGATGAACGAACGTCTCTCCACATGCTCAGTTCTGAGAGATATGTGTGTGAAAGCCAGCCTTCACCTATCTTGTTGGGAACACAAAGTTTCTTTTCAGTTGCAAACTCCACTCCATACATATATATGGGGTGGTACTAGCTCCAACTCGGTTTTACAGAGAAAACTGCAGGAAGTTCAAACCGGCACTAGGAAACAGACTGAGAATCCAGAGTAAATTTTCTCCTGCAAAACGTTCCCTTTGTGCTAGATGAACTAACGTCTCTCCACATGCTCATTTCTGAGAGATAAGTGTTTGTGAAAGCCGTCCTTCACCTAGCTTGATTGGAACACAAAGTTTCTTTTCATTTGCAATCTCCAATACATACATATATATGGGGAAGTACAAGCTCCAAATCTGTTTACAGTGAAAACTGCAGGAACTTCAAACAGGCACTAGGAAACAGACTGAGAAACCAAAGTAAAAGTTTCCCCTGCAACCCGTTCCCATTTTGCTAGATGAACGAACGTCTCTCCACATGCTCAGTTCTGAGAGATAAATGTGTGTGAAAGCCGAGATTCACCTGCCTTTCTGGGATCACTAAGATACTTTTCAGTTGCAAATTCCACTCCATACATATATATGTGGAGGTAAGAGCTCCAACACGGTTTTACCGTGAAAACTGCAGGAACTTCAAATTGGCACTAGGAAACAGAATGAGAATCCAGGGTAATAGTTTCTCCTGAAACCCGTTCCATTTTTGCTAGATGAACGAAAGTCTCTTCACATGCTCAGTTCTGAGAGATAAGTGTTTGTGAAAGCCGTAGTTCAACAAGCTTGTTGGGAACACAAAGTTACTTTTCAGTTGCAAACCCAACTCCATAAATTTATATGGGGAGGTACTAGCTCCAACTCGGATTTACAGTGAAAACTGCAGGAACTTCAAACCGGCACTAGGAAACAGACTGAGAATCCAGTGTAAAATTTTCTCCTGCAACCCGTTCCCTTTGTGCTAGATGAACGAACGTCTCTCCACATGCTCAGTTCTGAGAGAAAATTGTGTGTGAAAGACATCCTTCACCTAACTTGTTGGGAACACAAAGTTTCTTTTCAGTTGCAAACTCCACTCCATACTTATATATGGGAAGGTACAAGCTCCAACTCGATTTTACAGTGAAAACTGCAGGAACTTCAAACCGGCACTAGGAAACAGACTGAGAAACCATAGTAAAAGTTTCTCCTGCAACCCGTTCCCTTTGTGCTAGATGAACGAACGTCCCTTCACATGCTCAGTTCTGAGAGATAAGTGTGTGTGAATGCCGTCCTTCACTTAGCTTGATTGGAACACAAAGTTTCTTTTCATTTGCAAACACCAATCCTTACATATATATGGGGAGGTACTAGCTCCAACTCTGTTTACAGTGAAAACTGCAGGAACTTCAAACCGGCACTAGAAAACAGACTGAGAAACCAAAGTAAAAGTTTCTCCTGCAACCCGTTCCCATTTTGCTAGATGAACGAACGTCTCTCCACATGCTCAGTTCTGAGAGATAAATGTGTGTGAAAGCCGAACTTCACCTGGCTTGTTGGGAACACTCAGATACTTGAAAAGTTGCAAACTCCACTCCATACATATATATGGGGAGGTAAGAACTCCAACACGGTTTTACAGTGAAAACTGCAGGAACTTCAAATTGGCACTAGGAAACAGAATGAGAATCCAGGGTAAATGTTTCTCCTGAAACCCGTTCCCTTTTTGCTAGATGAACAAACGTCTCTTCACATGCTCAGTTCTGAGAGATAAGTGTTTGTGAAAGCTGTAGTTCAAATACCTTGTTGGGAACACAATGTTTCTTTTCAGTTGCAAACACAACTCCATAAATTTATATGGGGAGGTACTAGCTCCAACTCGGTTTTACAGGGAAAATTGCAGGAACTTCAAACAGGCACTAGGCAACAGACTGGGAAACAAGAGTAAAAGTTTCTCCTGCAACCCGTTCCCTTTTTGCTAGATGAACTAACGTCTCTTCACATGCTCATTTCTGAGAGATAAGTGTGTGTGAAAGCCGTCCTTCAACTAGCTTGTTGGGAACACAAAGTTTCTTTTCAGTTGCAAACTCCACTCCATAAATATATATGGGGAGGTACTAGCTCCAACTTGGTTTTACACTGCAAAGTGCAGGAACTTCAAACCGGCACCAGGAAACAGACTGAGAATCCAGTGTAAAAGTTTCTCCTGCAACCCGTACCCTTTCTGCTAGATGAACGAACGTCTCTCCACATGCTCAGTTCTGAGAGATGTGTGTGTGAAAGCCATCCCACACCTATCTTGTTGGGAACACAAAGTTTCTTTTCAGTTGCAAACTCCACTCCATACATATATATGGGGAGGTACTAGCTCCAACTCGGTTTCACAGTGAAAACTGCAGGAACTTCAAACCGGCACTAGGAAACAGACTGAGAAACCAGAGTAAATTTTCCCCTGCAAACTTTTCCCTTTGTGCTAGATGAACTAACGACTCTTCACATGCTCAGTTCTGAGAGATAAGTGTGTGTGAAAGCCGTCCTTCACCTAGATTGTTGGGAAAAGAAAGTTTCTTTTCAGTTGCAAAATCCACTCCATACATATATATGAGGAGGTACTAGCTCCAACTCGGTTTTACAGTGAAAACTGCAGGAACTTCAAACTGGCACTAGGAAACAGACTGAGAAACCAGAGTAATAGTTTCTCCTGCAACCCGTTCCCTTTGTGCTAGATGAACGAACGTCTCTCCACATGCTGAGTTCTGAGAGATAAGGGTGTGTGAAAGCATTACTTCACCTATCTTGTTGGGAACACAAAGTTTCTTTTCAGTTTCAAACTCCCCTCCATACATATATATGGGTAGGTACTAGCTCCAACTCGGTTTTACAGTGAAAAATGCAGGAAATTTTAATCGGCACTAGGAAACAGACTGAGAATCCAGAGTAAAAGTTTATCCTGCAACCATTCCCTTTGTGCTAGGTGAACGAACCTTTTTCCACATGCTCATTTCTGAGAGATAAGTGTGTGTGAAAGCCGTCCTTCACCTAGCTTGTTGGGAAAACAAAGTTTCTTTTCAGTTGCAAACTCCACTCCATACATATATATGGGGAGGTACTAGCTCCAACTCGGTTTTACAGTGGAAACTGCAGGAACTTCAAACAGGCACTAGAAAACAGACTGAGAAAACATATTAAAAGTTTCTCCTGCAACCCGTTCCCTTTGTGCTAGATGAACGAACGTCCCTTCACATGATCAGTTCTGAGAGATAATTGTGTGTGAAAGCCGTCCTTCACCTAGCTTGATTGGAACACAAAGTTTCTTTTCATTTGCAATCTCCGATACATACATATATATGGGGAAGTACAAGCTCCAAATCTGTTTACAGTGAAAACTGCAGGAACTTCAAACCGGCACTAGGAAACAGACTGAGAAACCAAAGTAAAAGTTTCCCCTGCAACCCGTTCCCATTTTGCTAGATGAACGAACGTCTCTCCACATGCTCAGTTCTGAGAGATAAATGTGTGTGAAAGCCGAGATTCACCTGCCTTTCTGGGATCACTAAGATACTTTTCAGTTGCAAATTCCACTCCATACATATATATGTGGAGGTAAGAGCTCCAAAACGGTTTTACCGTGAAAACTGCAGGAACTTCAAATTGGCACTAGGAAACAGAATGAGAATCCAGGGTAATAGTTTCTCCTGAAACCCGTTCCATTTTTGCTAGATGAACGAAAGTCTCTTCACATGCTCAGTTCTGAGAGATAAGTGTGTGTGAAAGCCGTCCTTCACCTAACTTGATAGGAACACAAAGTTTCTTTTAATTTGCAAACTCCAATCCATACATATATATGGTGTGGTACAAGCTCCAACTCGGTTTTACAGTGAAAACTGCAGAAACTTCAAACCGGCACTAGGCAACGGACTGGGAAACCAGAGTAAAATTTTCTCCTGCAAAACGATCCATTTTTGGTAGATGAACTAACGTCTATCCACATGCTCATTTCTGAGAGGTAAGTTTGTGTTAAAGCCGTCCTTCAACTAGCTTGTTGGGAACACAAAGTTTCTTTTCGGTTGCAAACACCACTCCATAAATATTTATGGGGAGGTACAAGCTCCAACTCGGTTTTACACTGAAAACTGCAGGAACTTCAAACCGGCACTAGGAAAGAGACTGAGAATCCAGTGTAAAAGTTTCTCCTGCAACACGTTCCCATTGTGATAGATGAACGAACGTCTCTCCACATGCTCAGTTCTGAGGGATATGTGTGTGAAAGCCAGCCTTCACCTATCTTGTTGGGAACACAAAGTTTCTTTTCAGTTGCAAACTCCACTCCATACATATATATGGGGTGGTACTAGCTCCAACTCGGTTTTACAGAGAAAACTGCAGGAAGTTCAAACCGGCACTAGGAAACAGACTGAGAATCCAGAGTAAATTTTCTCCTGCAAAACGTTCCCTATGTGCTAGATGAACTAACGTCTCTCCACATGCTCATTTCTGAGAGATAAGTGTTTGTGAAAGCCGTCCTTCACCTAGCTTGATTGGAACACAAAGTTTCTTTTCATTTGCAATATCCAATACATACATATATATGGGGAAGTACAAGCTCCAAATCTGTTTACAGTGAAAACTGCAGGAACTTCAAACCGGCACTAGGAAACAGACTGAGAAACCAAAGTAAAAGTTTCCCCTGCAACCCTTTCCCATTTTGCTAGATGAACGAACGTCTCTCCACATGCTCAGTTCTGAGAGATAAATGTGTGTGAAAGCCGAGATTCACCTGCCTTTCTGGGATCACTAAGATACTTTTCAGTTGCAAATTCCACTCCATACATATATATGTGGAGGTAAGAGCTCCAACACGGTTTTACCGTGAAAACTGCAGGAACTTCAAATTGGCACTAGGAAACAGAATGAGAATCCAGGGTAATAGTTTCTCCTGAAACCCGTTCCATTTTTGCTAGATGAACGAAAGTCTCTTCACATGCTCAGTTCTGAGAGATAAGTGTTTGTGAAAGCCGTAGTTCAACCAGCTTGTTGGGAACACAAAGTTACTTTTCAGTTGCAAACCCAACTCCATAAAATTATATGGGGAGGTACTAGCTCCAACTCGGTTTTTTAGTGAAAACTGCAAGATATTCAAATGGGCACTAGGCAACAGACTGGGAAACCAGAGTAAAAGTTTCTTCTGCAAGCCGTTCCCTTTGTGCTAGATGAACGAACGTCTCTCCACATGCTCATTTCTGAGAGATAAATGTGTGTGAAATCCGTCCTTCACCTAGCTTGCTGGGAACACAAAGTTTCTTTTCAGTTGCAAACCCCAATCCATAAATATATATGGGGAGGTACTAGCTCCAACTCGGATTTACAGTGAAAACTGCAGGAACTTCAAACCGGCACTAGGAAACAGACTGAGAATCCAGTGTAATATTTTCTCCTGCAACCCGTTCCCTTTGTGCTAGATGAACGAACGTCTCTCCACATGCTCAGTTCTGAGAGATAATTGTGTGTGAAAGACATCCTTCACATATCTTGTTGGGAACACAAAGTTTCTTTTCAGTTGCAAACTCCACTCCATACTTATATATGGGAAGGTACAAGCTCCAACTCGATTTTACAGTGAAAACTGCAGGAACTTCAAACCGGCACTAGGAAACAGACTGAGAAACCATAGTAAAAGTTTCTCCTGCAACCCGTTCCCTTTGTGCTAGATGAACGAACGTCCCTTCACATGCTCAGTTCTGAGAGATAAGTGTGTGTGAATGCCGTCCTTCACTTAGCTTGATTGGAACACAAAGTTTCTTTTCATTTGCAAACACCAATCCTTACATATATATGGGGAGGTACTAGCTCCAACTCTGTTTACAGTGTAAACTGCAGGAACTTCAAACCGGCACTAGAAAACAGACTGAGAAACCAAAGTAAAAGTTTCTCCTGCAACCCGTTCCCAATTTGCTAGATGAACGAACGTCTCTCCACATGCTCAGTTCTGAGAGATAAATGTGTGTGAAAGCCGAACTTCACCTGGCTTGTTGGGAACACTCAGATACTTGAAAAGTTGCAAACTCAACTCCATACATATATATGGGGAGGTAAGAACTCCAACACGGTTTTACAGTGAAAACTGCAGGAACTTCAAATTGGCACTAGGAAACAGTATGAGAATCCAGGGTAAATGTTTCTCCTGAAACCCGTTCCCTTTTTGCTAGATGAACAAACGTCTCTTCACATGCTCAGTTCTGAGAGATAAGTGTTTGTGAAAGCTGTAGTTCAACTACCTTGTTGGGAACACAATGTTTCTTTTCAGTTGCAAACCCAACTCCATAAATTTATATGGGGAGGTACTAGCTCCAACTCGGTTTTACAGGGAAAATTGCAGGAACTTCAAACAGGCACTAGGCAACAGACTGGGAAACAAGAGTAAAAGTTTCTCCTGCAACCCGTTCCCTTTTTGCTAGATGAACTAACGTCTCTTCACATGCTCATTTCTGAGAGATAAGTGTGTGTGAAAGCCGTCCTTCAACTAGCTTGTTGGGAACACAAAGTTCCTTTTCAGTTGCAAACTCCACTCCATAAATATATATGGGGAGGTACTAGCTCCAACTTGGTTTTACACTGAAAAGTGCAGGAACTTCAAACCGGCACCAGGAAACAGACTGAGAATCCAGTGTAAAAGTTTCTCCTGCAACCCGTTCCCTTTGTGCTAGATGAACGAACGTCTCTCCACATGCTCAGTTCTGAGAGATGTGTGTGTGAAAGCCATCCCACACCTATCTTGTTGGGAACACAAAGTTTCTTTTCAGTTGCAAACTCCACTCCATACATATATATGGGGAGGTACTAGCTCCAACTCGGTTTCACAGTGAAAACTGCAGGAACTTCAAACCGGCACTAGGAAACAGACTGAGAAACCAGAGTAAATTTTCCCCTGCAAACTTTTCCCTTTGTGCTAGATGAACTAACGACTCTTCACATGCTCAGTTCTGAGAGATAAGTGTGTGTGAAAGCCGTCCTTCACCTAGATTGTTGGGAAAAGAAAGTTTCTTTTCAGTTGCAAAATCCACTCCATACATATATATGAGGAGGTACTAGCTCCAACTCGGTTTTACAGTGAAAACTGCAGGAACTTCAAACTGGCACTAGGAAACAGACTGAGAAACCAGAGTAATAGTTTCTCCTGCAACCCGTTCCCTTTGTGCTAGATGAACGAACGTCTCTCCACATGCTGAGTTCTGAGAGATAAGGGTGTGTGAAAGCCTTACTTCACCTATCTTGTTGGGAACACAAAGTTTCTTTTCAGTTTCAAACTCCACTCCATACATATATATGGGGAGGTACTAGCTCCAAATTGGTTTTACAGTGAAAAATGCAGGAAATTCTAATCGGCACTAGGAAACAGACTGAGAATCCAGAGTAAAAGTTTATCCTGCAACCATTCCCTTTGTGCTAGGTGAACGAACCTCTTTCCACATGCTCATTTCTGAGAGATAAGTGTGTGTGAAAGCCGTCCTTCACCTATCTTGATTGGAACACAAAGTTTCTTTTCATTTGCAATCTCCAATACATACATATATATGGGGAAGTACAAGCTCCAACTCTGTTTACAGTGAAAACTGCAGGAACTTCAAACCGGCACTAGGAAACAGACTGAGAAACCAAAGTAAAAGTTTCCCCTGCAACCCGTTCCCATTTTGCTAGATGAACGAACGTCTCTCCACATGCTCAGTTCTGAGAGATAAATGTGTGTGAAAGCCGAGATTCACCTGCCTTTCTGGGATCACTAAGATACTTTTCAGTTGCAAATTCCACTCCATACATATATATGTGGAGGTAAGAGCTCCAAAACGGTTTTACCGTGAAAACTGCAGGAACTTCAAATTGGCACTAGGAAACAGAATGAGAATCCAGGGTAATAGTTTCTCCTGAAACCCGTTCCATTTTTGCTGGATGAACGAAAGTCTCTTCACATGCTCAGTTCTGAGAGATAAGTGTGTGTGAAAGCCGTCCTTCACCTAGCTTGATAGGAACACAAAGTTTCTTTTAATTTGCAAACTCCAATCCATATATATGTATGGTGTGGTACAAGCTCCAACTCGGTTTTACAGTGAAAACTGCAGGAACTTCAAACCGGCACTAGGCAATGGACTGGGAAACCAGAGTAAAATTTTCTCCTGCAAAACGATCCATTTTTGGTAGATGAACTAACGTCTATCCACATGCTCATTTCTGAGAGATAAGTTTGTGTTAAAGCCGTCCTTCACCTAGCTTGTTGGGAACACAAAGTTTCTTTTAGGTTGCAAACAGCACTCCATAAATATTTATGGGGAGGTACAAGCTCCAACTCGGTTTTACACTGAAAACTGCAGGAACTTCAAACCGACACTAGGAAACAGACTGAGAATCCAGTGTAAAATTTTCTCCTGCAACCCGTTCCCATTGTGATAGATGAACGAACGTCTCTCCACATGCTCAGTTCTGAGAGATGTGTGTGTGAACGCCAGCTTTCACCTATCTTGTTGGGAACACAAAGATTCTTTTCAGTTGCAAACTCCACTCCATACATATATATGGGGTGGTACTAGCTCCAACTCGGTTTTACAGAGAAAACTGCAGGAAGTTCAAACCGGTACTAGGAAACAGACTGAGAATCCAGAGTAAATTTTCTCCTGCAAAACGTTCCCTTTGTGCTAGATGAACTAACGTCTCTCCACATGCTCATTTATGAGAGATAAGTGTGTGTGAAAGCCGTCCTTCACCTAGCTTGTTGGGAAAACAAAGTTTCTTTTCAGTTGCAAACTCCACTCCATACACATATATGGGGAGGTACTAGCTCCAACTCGGTTTTACAGTGGAAACTGCAGGAACTTCAAACAGGCACTAGAAAACAGACTGAGAAAACATAGTAAAAGTTTCTCCTGCAACCCGTTCCCTTTGTGCTAGGTGATCGAACGTCCCTTCACATGATCAGTTCTGAGAGATAATTGTGTGTGAAAGCCGTCCTTCACCTAGCTTGATTGGAACACAAAGTTTCTTTTCATTTGCAATCTCCAATACATACATATATATGGGGAAGTACAAGCTCCAAATCTGTTTACAGTGAAAACTGCAGGAACTTCAAACCGGCACTAGGAAACAGACTGAGAAACCAAAGTAAAAGTTTCCCCTGCAACCCGTTCCCATTTTGCTAGATGAACGAACGTCTCTCCACATGCTCAGTTCTGAGAGATAAATGTGTGTGAAAGCCGAGATTCACCTGCCTTTCTGGGATCACTAAGATACTTTTCAGTTGCAAATTCCACTCCATACATATAAATGTGGAGGTAAGAGCCCCAACACGGTTTTACCGTGAAAACTGCAGGAACTTCAAATTGGCACTAGGAAACAGAATGAGAATCCAGGGTAATAGTTTCTCCTGAAACCCGTTCCATTTTTGCTAGATGAACGAAAGTCTCTTCACATGCTCAGTTCTGAGAGATAAGTGTGTGTGAAAGCCGTCCTTCACCTAACTTGATAGGAACACAAAGTTTCTTTTAATTTGCAAACTCCAATCCATACATATATATGGTGTGGTACAAGCTCCAACTCGGATTTACAGTGAAAACTGCAGGAACTTCAAACCGGCATTAGGCAACGGACTGGGAAACCAGAGTAAAATTTTCTCCTGCAAAACGATCCATTTTTGGTAGATGAACTAACGTCTATCCACATGCTCATTTCTGAGAGATAAGTTTGTGTTAAAGCCGTCCTTCAACTAGCTTGTTGGGAACACAAAGTTTCTTTTCGGTTGCAAACACCACTCCATAAATATTTATGGGGAGGTACAAGCTCCAACTCGTTTTACACTGAAAACTGCAGGAACTTCAAACCGGCACTAGGAAACAGACTGAGAATCCAGTGTAAAAGTTTCTCCTGCAACCCGTTCCCATTGTGATAGATGAACGAACGTCACTCCACATGCTCAGTTCTGAGAGATATGTGTGTGAAAGCCAGCCTTCACCTATCTTGTTGGGAACACAAAGTTTCTTTTCAGTTGCAAACTCCACTCCATACATATATATGGGGTTGTACTAGCTCCAACTCGGTTTTACAGAGAAAACTGCAGGAAGTTCAAACCGGCACTAGGAAACAGACTGAGAATCCAGAGTAAATTTTCTCCTGCAAAACGATCCCTTTGTGCTAGATGAACTAACGTCTCTCCACATGCTCATTTCTGAGAGATAAGTGTTTGTGATTGCCGTCCTTCACCTAGCTTGTTTGGAACACAAAGTTTCTTTTCATTTGCAATCTCCAATACATACATATATATGGGGAAGTACAAGCTCCAAATCTGTTTACAGTGAAAACTGCAGGAACTTCAAACCGGCACTAGGAAACAGACTGAGAAACCAAAGTAATAGTTTCCCCTGCAACCCGTTCCCATTTTGCTAGATGAACGAACGTCTCTCCACATGCTCAGTTCTGAGAGATAAATGTGTGTGAAAGCCGAGATTCACCTGCCTTTCTGGGATCACTAAGATACTTTTCAGTTGCAAATTCCACTCCATACATATATATGTGGAGGTAAGAGCTCCAACACGGTTTTACCGTGAAAACTGCAGGAACTTCAAATTGGCACTAGGAAACAAAATGAGAATCCAGGGTAATAGTTTCTCCTGAAACCCGTTCCATTTTTGCTAGATGAACGAAAGTCTCTTCACATGCTCAGTTCTGAGAGATAAGTGTTTGTGAAAGCCGTAGTTCAACCAGCTTGTTGGGAACACAAAGTTACTTTTCAGTTGCAAACCCAACTCCATAAATTTATATGGGGAGGTACTAGCTCCAACTCGGTTTTTTAGTGAAAACTGCAAGATATTCAAACGGGCACTAGGCAACAGACTGGGAAACCAGAGTAAAAGTTTCTTCTGCAAGCCGTTCCCTTTGTGCTAGATGAACGAACGTCTCTCCACATGCTCATTTCTGAGAGATAAATGTGTGTGAAATCCGTCCTTCACCTAGCTTGTTGGGAACACAAAGTTTCTTTTCAGTTGCAAACTCCAATCCATAAATATATATGGGGAGGTACTAGCTCCAACTCGGATTTACAGTGAAAACTGCAGGAACTTCAAACCGGCACTAGGAAACAGACTGAGAATCCAGTGTAATATTTTCTCCTGCAACCCGTTCCCTTTGTGCTAGATGAACGAACGTCTCTCCACATGCTCAGTTCTGAGAGATAATTGTGTGTGAAAGACATCCTTCACATATCTTGTTGGGAACACAAAGTTTCTTTTCAGTTTCAAACTCCACTCCATACTTATATATGGGAAGGTACAAGCTCCAACTCGATTTTACAGTGAAAACTGCAGGAACTTCAAACCGGCACTAGGAAACAGACTGAGAAACCATAGTAAAAGTTTCTCCTGCAACCCGTTCCCTTTGTGCTAGATGAACGAACGTCCCTTCACATGCTCAGTTCTGAGAGATAAGTGTGTGTGAATGCCGTCCTTCACTTAGCTTGATTGGAACACAAAGTTTCTTTTCATTTGCAAACACCAATCCTTACATATATATGGGGAGGTACTAGCTCCAACTCTGTTTACAGTGAAAACTGCAGGAACTTCAAACCGGCACTAGAAAACAGACTGAGAAACCAAAGTAAAAGTTTCTCCTGCAACCCGTTCCCATTTTGCTAGATGAACGAACGTCTCTCCACATGCTCAGTTCTGAGAGATAAATGTGTGTGAAAGCCGAACTTCACCTGGCTTGTTGGGAACAATCAGATACTTGAAAAGTTGCAAACTCCACTCCATACATATATATGGGGAGGTAAGAACTCCAACTCGGTTTTACAGTGAAAACTGCAGGAACTTCAAACTGGCACTAGGAAACAGACTGAGAAACCAGAGTAATAGTTTCTCCTGCAACCCGTTCCCTTTGTGCTAGATGAACGAACGTCTCTCCACATGCTGAGTTCTGAGAGATAAGGGTGTGTGAAAGCATTACTTCACCTATCTTGTTGGGAACACAAAGTTTCTTTTCAGTTTCAAACTCCCCTCCATACATATATATGGGGAGGTACTAGCTCCAAATTGGTTTTACAGTGAAAAATGCAGGAAATTCTAATCGGCACTAGGAAACAGACTGAGAATCCAGAGTAAATTTTCTCCTGCAAAACGTTCCCTTTGTGCTAGATGAACTAACGTCTCTCCACATGCTCATTTCTGAGAGATAAGTGTTTGTGATTGCCGTCCTTCACCTAGCTTGATTGGAACACAAAGTTTCTTTTCATTTGCAATCTCCAATACATACATATATATGGGGAAGTACAAGCTCCAAATCTGTTTACAGTGAAAACTGCAGGAACTTCAAACCGGCACTAGGAAACAGACTGAGAAACCAAAGTAAAAGTTTCCCCTGCAACCCGTTCCCATTTTGCTAGATGAACGAACGTCTCTCCACATGCTCAGTTCTGAGAGATAAATGTGTGTGAAAGCCGAGATTCACCTGCCTTTCTGGGATCACTAAGATACTTTTCAGTTGCAAATTCCACTCCATATATATATATGTGGAGGTTAGAGCTCCAACACGGTTTTACCGTGAAAACTGCAGGAACTTCAAATTGGCACTAGGAAACAGAATGAGAATCCAGGGTAATAGTTTCTCCTGAAACCCGTTCCATTTTTGCTAGATGAACGAAAGTCTCTTCACATGCTCAGTTCTGAGAGATAAGTGTTTGTGAAAGCCGTAGTTCAACCAGCTTGTTGGGAACACAAAGTTACTTTTCAGTTGCAAACCCAACTCCATAAATTTATATGGGGAGGTACTAGCTCCAACTCGGTTTTTTAGTGAAAACTGCAAGATATTCAAACGGGCACTAGGCAACAGACTGGGAAACCAGAGTAAAAGTTTCTTCTGCAAGCCGTTCCCTTTGTGCTAGATGAACGAACGTCTCTCCACATGCTCATTTCTGAGAGATAAATGTGTGTGAAATCCGTCCTTCACCTAGCTTGTTGGGAACACAAAGTTTCTTTTCAGTTGCAAACTCCAATCTATAAATATATATGGGGAGGTACTAGCTCCAACTCGGATTTACAGTGAAAACTGCAGGAACTTCAAACCGGCACTAGGAAACAGACTGAGAATCCAGTGTAATATTTTCTCCTGCAACCCGTTCCCTTTGTGCTAGATGAACGAACGTCTCTCCACATGCTCAGTTCTGAGAGATAATTGTGTGTGAAAGACATCCTTCACATATCTTGTTGGGAACACAAAGTTTCTTTTCAGTTGCAAACTCCACTCCATACTTATATATGGGAAGGTACAAGCTCCAACTCGATTTTACAGTGAAAACTGCAGGAACTTCAAACCGGCACTAGGAAACAGACTGAGAAACCATAGTAAAAGTTTCTCCTGCAACCCGTTCCCTTTGTGCTAGATGAACGAACGTCCCTTCACATGCTCAGTTCTGAGAGATAAGTGTGTGTGAATGCCGTCCTTCACTTAGCTTGATTGGAACACAAAGTTTCTTTTCATTTGCAAACACCAATCCTTACATATATATGGGGAGGTACTAGCTCCAACTCTGTTTACAGTGAAAACTGCAGGAACTTCAAACCGGCACTAGAAAACAGACTGAGAAACCAAAGTAAAAGTTTCTCCTGCAACCCGTTCCCATTTTGCTAGATGAACGAACGTCTCTCCACATGCTCAGTTCTGAGAGATAAATGTGTGTGAAAGCCGAACTTCACCTGGCTTGTTGGGAACACTCAGATACTTGAAAAGTTGCAAACTCCACTCCATACATATATATGGGGAGGTAAGAACTCCAACACGGTTTTACAGTGAAAACTGCAGGAACTTCAAATTGGCACTAGGAAACAGAATGAGAATCCAGGGTAAATGTTTCTCCTGAAACCCGTTCCCTTTTTGCTAGATGAACAAACGTCTCTTCACATGCTCAGTTCTGAGAGATAAGTGTTTGTGAAAGCTGTAGTTCAACTACCTTGTTGGGAACACAATGTTTCTTTTCAGTTGCAAACCCAACTCCATAAATTTATATGGGGAGGTACTAGCTCCAACTCGGTTTTACAGGGAAAATTGCAGGAACTTCAAACAGGCACTAGGGAACAGACTGGGAATAAAGAGTAAAAGTTTCTCCTGCAACCCGTTCCCTTTTTGCTAGATGAACTAACGTCTCTTCACATGCTCATTTCTGAGAGATAAGTGTGTGTGAAAGCCGTCCTTCAACTAGCTTGTTGGGAACACAAAGTTCCTTTTCAGTTGCAAACTCCACTCCATAAATATATATGGGGAGGTACTAGCTCCAACTTGGTTTTACACTGAAAAGTGCAGGAACTTCAAACCGGCACCAGGAAACAGACTGAGAATCCAGTGTAAAAGTTTCTCCTGCAACCCGTTCCCTTTGTGCTAGATGAACGAACGTCTCTCCACATGCTCAGTTCTGAGAGATGTGTGTGTGAAAGCCATCCCACACCTATCTTGTTGGGAACACAAAGTTTCTTTTCAGTTGCAAACTCCACTCCATACATATATATGGGGAGGTACTAGCTCCAACTCGGTTTCACAGTGAAAACTGCAGGAACTTCAAACCGGCACTAGGAAACAGACTGAGAAACCAGAGTAAATTTTCCCCTGCAAACTTTTCCCTTTGTGCTAGATGAACTAACGACTCTTCACATGCTCAGTTCTGAGAGATAAGTGTGTGTGAAAGCCGTCCTTCACCTAGATTGTTGGGAAAAGAAAGTTTCTTTTCAGTTGTAAAATCCACTCCATACATATATATGAGGAGGTACTAGCTCCAACTCGGTTTTACAGTGAAAACTGCAGGAACTTCAAACTGGCACTAGGAAACAGACTGAGAAACCAGAGTAATAGTTTCTCCTGCAACCCGTTCCCTTTGTGCTAGATGAACGAACGTCTCTCCACATGCTGAGTTCTGAGAGATAAGGGTGTGTGAAAGCCTTACTTCACCTATCTTGTTGGGAACACAAAGTTTCTTTTCAGTTTCAAACTCCACTCCATACATATATATGGGGAGGTACTAGCTCCAAATTGGTTTTACAGTGAAAAATGCAGGAAATTCTAATCGGCACTAGGAAACAGACTGAGAATCCAGAGTAAAAGTTTATCCTGCAACCATTCCCTTTGTGCTAGGTGAATGAACCTCTTTCCACATGCTCATTTCTGAGAGATAAGTGTGTGTGAAAGCCGTCCTTCACCTATCTTGATTGGAACACAAAGTTTCTTTTCATTTGCAATCTCCAATACATACATATATATGGGGAAGTACAAGCTCCAACTCTGTTTACAGTGAAAACTGCAGGAACTTCAAACCGGCACTAGGAAACAGACTGAGAAACCAAAGTAAAAGTTTCCCCTGCAACCCGTTCCCATTTTGCTAGATGAACGAACGTCTCTCCACATGCTCAGTTCTGAGAGATAAATGTGTGTGAAAGCCGAGATTCACCTGCCTTTCTGGGATCACTAAGATACTTTTCAGTTGCAAATTCCACTCCATACATATATATGTGGAGGTAAGAGCTCCAAAACGGTTTTACCGTGAAAACTGCAGGAACTTCAAATTGGCACTAGGAAACAGAATGAGAATCCAGGGTAATAGTTTCTCCTGAAACCCGTTCCATTTTTGCTAGATGAACGAAAGTCTCTTCACATGCTCAGTTCTGAGAGATAAGTGTGTGTGAAAGCCGTCCTTCACCTAGCTTGATAGGAACACAAAGTTTCTGTTAATTTGCAAACTCCAATCCATACATATGTATGGTGTGGTACAAGCTCCAACTCGGTTTTACAGTGAAAACTGCAGGAACTTCAAACCGGCACTAGGCAATGGACTGGGAATCCAGAGTAAAATTTTCTCCTGCAAAACGATCCATTTTTGGTAGATGAACTAACGTCTATCCACATGCTCATTTCTGAGAGAGAAGTTTGTGTTAAAGCCGTCCTTCACCTAGCTTGTTGGGAACACAAAGTTTCTTTTAGGTTGCAAACAGCACTCCATAAATATTTATGGGGAGGTACAAGCTCCAACTCGGTTTTACACTGAAAACTGCAGGAACTTCAAACCGACACTAGGAAACAGACTGAGAATCCAGTGTAAAAGTTTCTCCTGCAACCCGTTCCCATTGTGATAGATGAACGAACGTCTCACCACATGCTCAGTTCTGAGAGATGTGTGTGTAAAAGCCAGCCTTCACCTATCTTGTTGGGAACACAAAGTTTCTTTTCAGTTGCAAACTCCACTCCATACATATATATGGGGTGGTACTAGCTCCAACTCGGTTTTACAGAGAAAACTGCAGGAAGTTCAAACCGGCACTAGGAAACAGACTGAGAATCCAGAGTAAATTTTCTCCTGCAAAACGTTCCTTTTGTGCTAGATGAACTAACGTCTCTCCACATGCTCATTTCTGAGAGATAAGTGTGTGTGAAAGCCGTCCTTCACCTATCTTGTTGGGAAAACAAAGTTTCTTTTCAGTTGCAAACTCCACTCCATACATATATATGGGGGGGTACTAGCTCCAACTCGGTTTTACAGTGGAAACTGCAGGAACTTCAAACAGGCACTAGAAAACAGACTGAGAAAACATAGTAAAAGTTTCTCCTGCAACCCGTTCCCTTTGTGCTAGATGAACGAACGTCCCTTCACATGATCAGTTCTGAGAGATAATTGTGTGTGAAAGCCGTCCTTCACCTAGCTTGATTGGAACACAAAGTTTCTTTTCATTTGCAATCTCCAATACATACATATATATGGGGAAGTACAAGCTCCAAATCTGTTTACAGTGAAAACTGCAGGAACTTCAAACCGGCACTAGGAAACAGACTGAGAAACCAAAGTAAAAGTTTCCCCTGCAACCCGTTCCCATTTTGCTAGATGAACGAACGTCTCTCCACATGCTCAGTTCTGAGAGATAAATGTGTGTGAAAGCCGAGATTCACCTGCCTTTCTGGGATCACTAAGATACTTTTCAGTTGCAAATTCCACTCCATACATATATATGTGGAGGTAAGAGCTCCAACACGGTTTTACCGTGAAAACTGCAGGAACTTCAAATTGGCACTAGGAAACAGAATGAGAATCCAGGGTAATAGTTTCTCCTGAAACCCGTTCCATATTTGCTAGATGAACGAAAGTCTCTTCACATGCTCAGTTCTGAGAGATAAGTGTTTGTGAAAGCCGTAGTTCAACCAGCTTGTTGGGAACACAAAGTTTCTTTTCAGTTGCAAACCCAACTCCATAAATTTATATGGGGAGGTACTAGCTCCAACTCGGATTTACAGTGAAAACTGCAGGAACTTCAAACCGGCACTAGGAAACAGACTGAGAATCCAGTGTAATATTTTCTCCTGCAACCCGTTCCCTTTGTGCTAGATGAACGAACGTCTCTCCACATGCTCAGTTCTGAGAGATAATTGTGTGTGAAAGCCATCCTTCACCTATCTTGTTGGGAACACAAAGTTTCTATTCAGTTGCAAACTCCAATCCATACTTATATATGGGGAGGTACAAGCTCCAACTCGATTTTACAGTGAAAACTGCAGGAACTTCAAACCGGCACTAGGAAACAGACTGAGAAAACATAGTAAAAGTTTCTCCTGCAACCCGTTCCCTTTGTGCTAGATGAACGAACGTCCCTTCAAATGCTCAGTTCTGAGAGATAAGTGTGTGTGAATGCCGTCCTTCACTTAGCTTGATTGGAACACAAAGTTTCTTTTCATTTGCAAACACCAATCCTTACAAATATATGGGGAGGTACTAGCTCCAACTCTGTTTACAGTGAAAACTGCAGGAACTTCAAACCGGCACTAGGAAACAGACTGAGAAACCAAAGTAAAAGTTTCTCCTGCAACCCGTTCCCATTTTGCTAGATGAACGAACGTCTCTCCACATGCTCAGTTCTGAGAGATAAATGTGTGTGAAAGCCGAACTTCACCTGGCTTGTTGGGAACACTCAGATACTTTTCAGTTGCAAACTCCACTCCATACATATATATGGGGAGGTAAGAACTCCAACACGGTTTTACAGTGAAAACTGCAGGAACTTCAAATTGGCACTAGGAAACAGAATGAGAATCCAGGGTAAATGTTTCTCCTGAAACCCGTTCCCTTTTTGCTAGATGAACAAACGTCTCTTCACATGCTCAGTTCTGAGAGATAAGTGTTTGTGAAAGCTGTAGTTCAACTACCTTGTTGGGAACACAATGTTTCTTTTCAGTTGCAAACCCAACTCCATAAATTTATATGGGGAGGTACTAGCTCCAACTCGGTTTTACAGGGAAAATTGCAGGATATTCAAACCGGCACTAGGCAAAAGACTGGGAAACAAGAGTAAAAGTTTCTCCAGCAACCCGTTCCTTTTTGCTAGATGAACTAACGTCTCTCCACATGCTCATTTCTGAGAGATATGTGTGTGTGAAAGCCAGACTTCACCTATCTTGTTGGGAACACAAAGTTTCTTTTCAGTTGCAAACTCCACTCCATACATATATATGGGGTGGTACTAGCTCCAACTCGGTTTTACAGAGAAAACTGCAGGAAGTTCAAACCGGCACTAGGAAACAGACTGAGAATCCAGAGTAAATTTTCTCCTGCAAAACGTTCCCTTTGTGCTAGATGAACTAACGTCTCTCCACATGCTCATTTCTGAGAGATAAGTGTGTGTGAAAGCCGTCCTTCACCTAGCTTGTTGGGAAAACAAAGTTTCTTTCCAGTTGCCAACTCCACTCCATACATATATATGGGGAGGTACTAGCTCCAACTCGGTTTTACAGTGGAAACTGCAGGAACTTCAAACAGGCACTAGAAAACAGACTGAGAAAACATAGTAAAAGTTTCTCCTGCAAACCGTTCCCTTTGTGCTAGATGAACGAACGTCCCTTCACATGATCAGTTCTGAGAGATAATTCTGTGTGAAAGCCGTCCTTCACCTAGCTTGATTGGAACACAAAGTTTCTTTTCATTTGCAATCTCCAATACATACATATATATGGGGAAGTACAAGCTCCAAATCTGTTTACAGTGAAAACTGCAGGAACTTCAAACCGGCATTAGGAAACAGACTGAGAAACCAAAGTAAAAGTTTCCCCTGCAACCCGTTCCCATTTTGCTAGATGAACGAACGTCTCTCCACATGCTCAGTTCTGAGAGATAAATGTGTGTGAAAGCCGAGATTCACCTGCCTTTCTGGGATCACTAAGATACTTTTCAGTTGCAAATTCCACTCCATACATATATATGTGGAGGTAAGAGCTCCAACACGGTTTTACCGTGAAAACTGCAGGAACTTCAAATTGGCACTAGGAAACAGAATGAGAATCCAGGGTAATAGTTTCTCCTGAAACCCGTTCCATTTTTGCTAGATGAACGAAAGTCTCTTCACATGCTCAGTTCTGAGAGATAAGTGTTTGTGAAAGCCGTAGTTCAACCAGCTTGTTGGGAACACAAAGTTTCTTTTCAGTTGCAAACCCAACTCCATAAATTTATATGGGGAGGTACTAGCTCCAACTCGGTTTTTTAGTGAAAACTGCAAGATATTCAAACGGGCACTAGGCAACAGACTGGGAAACCAGAGTAAAAGTTTCTCCTGCAAGCCGTTCCCTTTGTGCTAGATGAACGAACGTCTCTCCACATGCTCATTTCTGAGAGATAAATGTGTGTGAAATCCGTCCTTCACCTAGCTTGTTGGGAACACAAAGTTTCTTTTCAGTTGCAAACTCCAATCCATAAATATATATGGGGAGGTACTAGCTCCAACTCGGATTTACAGTGAAAACTGCAGGAACTTCAAACCGGCACTAGGAAACAGACTGAGAATCCAGTGTAATATTTTCTCCTGCAACCCGTTCCCTTTGTGCTAGATGAACGAACGTCCCTTCACATGCTCAGTTCTGAGAGATAAGTGTGTGTGAATGCCGTCCTTCACTTAGCTTGATTGGAACACAAAGTTTCTTTTCATTTGCAAACACCAATCCTTACATATATATGGGGAGGTACTAGCTCCAACTCTGTTTACAGTGAAAACTGCAGGAACTTCAAACCGGCACTAGGAAACAGACTGAGAAACCAAAGTAAAAGTTTCTCCTACAACCCGTTCCCATTTTGCTAGATGAACGAACGTCTCTCCACATGCTCAGTTCTGAGAGATAAATGTGTGTGAAAGCCGAACTTCACCTGGCTTGTTGGGAACACTGAGATACTTTTCAGTTGCAAACTCCACTCCATACATATATATGGGGAGGTAAGAACTCCAACACGGTTTTACAGTGAAAACTGCAGGAACTTCAACTTGGCACTAGGAAACAGAATGAGAAACCCGTTCCCTTTTTGCTAGATGAACAAACGTCTCTTCACATGCTCAGTTCTGAGAGATAAGTGTTTGTGAAAGCTGTAGTTCAACTACCTTGTTGGAAACACAATGTTTCTTTTCAGTTGCAAACCCAACTCCATATATTTATATGGGGAGGTACTAGCACCAACTCGGTTTTACAGGGAAAATTGCAGGAACTTCAAACAGGCACTAGGCAACAGACTGGGAAACAAGAGTAAAAGTTTCCCCTGCAACCCTTTCCCTTTTTGCTAGATGAACTAACGTCTGTTCACATGCTCATTTCTGAGAGATAAGTGTGTGTGAAAGCCGTCCTTCAACTAGCTTGTTGGGAACACAAAGTTTCTTTTCAGTTGCAAACTCCACTCCATAAATATATATGGGGAGGTACTAGCTCCAACTTGGTTTTACACTGAAAAGGGCAGGAACTTCAAACCGGCACCAGGAAACAGACTGAGAATCCAGTGTAAAAGTTTCTCCTGCAACCCGTTCCCTTTGTGCTAGATGAACGAACGTCTCCCACATGCTCAGTTCTGAGAGATGTGTGTGTGAAAGCCATCCCACTCCTATCTTGTTGGGAACACAAAGTTTCTTTTCAGTTGCAAACTCCACTCCATACATATATATGGAGAGGTACTAGCTCCAACTCGGTTTCACAGTGAAAACTGCAGGAACTTCAAACCGGCACTAGGAAACAGACTGAGAAACCAGAGTAAATTTTCACCTGCAAACTTTTCCCTTTGTGCTAGATGAACTAACGACTCTTCACATGCTCAGTTCTGAGAGATAAGTGTGTGTGAAAGCCATCCTTCAACTAGATTGTTGGGAAAAGAAAGTTTCTTTTCAGTTGCAAAATCCACTCCATACATATATATGAGGAGGTACAAGCTCCAACTCGGTTTTACAGTGAAAACTGCAGGAACTTCAAACTGGCACTAGGAAACAGACTGAGAAACCAGAGTAGTAGTTTCTCCTGCAACCCGTTCCCTTTGTGCTAGATGAACGAACGTCTCTCCACATGCTGAGTTCTGAGAGATAAGGGTGTGTGAAAGCCTTACTTCACCTATCTTGTTGGGAACACAAAGTTTCTTTTCAGTTTCAAACTCCACTCCATACATATATATGGGGAGGTACTAGCTCCACATTGGTTTTACTGTGAAAAATGCAGGAAATTCTAATCGGCACTAGGAAACAGACTGAGAATCCAGAGTAAAAGTTTATCCTGCAACCATTCCCTTTGTGCTAGGTGAACGAACCTCTTTCCAAATGCTCATTTCTGAGAGATAAGTGTGTGTGAAAGCCGTCCTTCACTTAGCTTGTTGGGAAAACAAAGTTTCTTTTCAGTTGCAAACTCCACTCCATACATATATATGGGGAGGTACTAGCTCCAACTCGGTTTTACAGTGGAAACTGCAGGAACTTCAAACAGGCACTAGAAAACAGTCTGAGAAAACATAGTAAAAGTTTCTCCTGCAACCCGTTCCCTTTGTGCTAGATGAACGAACGTCCCTTCACATGATCAGTTCTGAGAGATATTTGTGTGTGAAAGCCGTCCTTCACCTAGCTTGATTGGAACACAAAGTTTCTTTTCATTTGCAATCTCCAATACATACATATATAAGGGGAAGTACAAGCTCCAAATCTGTTTACAGTGAAAACTGCAGGAACTTCAAACCGGCACTAGGAAACAGACTGAGAAACCAACGTAAAAGTATCCCCTGCAACCCGTTCCCATTTTGTTAGATGAACGAACGTCTCTCCACATGCTCAGTTCTGAGAGATAAATGTGTGTGAAAGCCGAGATTCACCTGCCTTTCTGGGATCACTAAGATACTTTTCAGTTGCAAATTCCACTCCATACATATATATGTGGAGGTAAGAGCTCCAACACGGTTTTACCGTGAAAACTGCAGGAACTTCAAATTGGCACTAGGAAACAGAATGAGAATCCAGGGTAATAGTTTCTCCTGAAACCCGTTCCATTTTTGCTAGATGAACGAAAGTCTCTTCACATGCTCAGTTCTGAGAGATAAGTGTGTGTGAAAGCCGTCCTTCACCTAGCTTGATAGGAACACAAAGTTTCTTTTAATTTGCAAACTCCAATCCATACATATATATGGTGTGGTACAAGTTCCAACTCGGTTTTACAGTGAAAACTGCAGGAACTTCAAACCGGCACTAGGCAACGACCTGGGAAACCAGAGTAAATTTTTCTCCTGCAAAACGATCCATTTTTGGTAGATGAACTAACGTCTATCCACATGCTCATTTCTGAGAGATAAGTTTGTGTTAAAGCCGTCCTTCACCTAGCTTGTTGGGAACACAAAGTTTCTTTTAGGTTGCAAACACCACTCCATAAATATTTATGGGGAGGTACAAGCTCCAACTCGGTTTTACACTGAAAATTGCAGGAACTTCAAACCGACACTAGGAAACAGACTGAGAATCCAGTGTAAAAGTTTCTCCTGCAACCCGTTCCCATTGTGATAGATGAACGAACGTCTCTCCACATGCTCAGTTATGAGAGATGTGTGTGTGAAAGCCAGCCTTCACCTATCTTGTTGGGAACACAAAGTTTCTTTTCAGTTGCAAACTCCACTCCATACATATATATGGGGTGGTACTATCTCCAACTCGGTTTTACAGGGAAAACTGCAGGAAGTTCAAACCGGCACTAGGAAACAGACTGAGAATCCAGAGTATATTTTCTCCTGCAAAACGTTCCCTTTGTGCTAGATGAACTAACGTCTCTCCACATGCTCATTTCTGAGAGATAAGTGTGTGTGAAAGCCGTCCTTCACCTAGCTTGTTGGGAAAACAAAGTTTCTTTTCAGTTGCAAACTCCACTCCATACATATATATGGGGAGGTACTAGCTCCAACTCGGTTTTACAGTGAAAACTGCAGGAACTTCAAACCGGCACTAGGAAACAGACTGAGAAACCAAAGTAAAAGTTTCCCCTGCAACCCGTTCCCATTTTGCTAGATGAACGAACGTCTCTCCACATGCTCAGTTCTGAGAGATAAATGTGTGTGAAAGCCGAGATTCACCTGCCTTTCTGGGATCACTAAGATACTTTTCAGTTGCAAATTCCACTCCATACATATACATGTGGAGGTAAGAGCTCCAACACTGTTTTACCGTGAAAACTGCAGGAACTTCAAATTGGCACTAGGAAACAGAATGAGAATCCAGGGTAATAGTTTCTCCTGAAACCCGTTCCATTTTTGCTAGATGAACGAAAGTCTCTTCACATGCTCAGTTCTGAGAGATAAGTGTTTGTGAAAGCCGTAGTTCAACCAGCTTGTTGGGAACACAAAGTTTCTTTTCAGATGCAAACCCAACTCCATAAATTTATATGGGGAGGTACTAGCTCCAACTCGGTTTTTTAGTGAAAACTGCAAGATATTCAAACGGGCACTAGGCAACAGACTGGGAAACCAGAGTAAAAGTTTCTCCTGCAAGCCGTTCCCTTTGTGCTAGATGAACGAACGTCTCTCCACATGCTCATTTCTGAGAGATAAATGTGTGTGAAATCCGTCCTTCACCTAGCTTGTTGGGAACACAAAGTTTCTTTTCAGTTGCAAACTCCAATCCATAAATATATATGGGGAGGTACTAGCTCCAACTCGGATTTACAGTGAAAACTGCAGGAACTTCAAACCGGCACTAGGAAACAGACTGAGAATCCAGTGTAATATTTTCTCCTGCAACCCATTCCCTTTGTGCTACATGAACGAACGTCTCTCCACATGCTCAGTTCTGAGAGATAATTGTGTGTGAAAGCCATCCTTCACCTATCTTGTTGGGAACACAAAGTTTCTTTTCAGTTGCAAACTCCACTCCATACTTATATAAGGGGAGGTACTAGCTCCAACTCGATTTTACAGTGAAAACTGCAGGAACTTCAAACCGGCACTAGGAAACAGACTGAGAAACCATAGTAAAAGTTTCTCCTGCAAACCGTTCCCTTTGTGCTAGATGAACGAACGTCCCTTCACATGCTCAGTTCTGAGAGATAAGTGTGTGTGAATGCCGTCCTTCACTTAGCTTGATTGGAACACAATGTTTCTTTTCATTTGCAAACACCAATCCTTACATATATATGGGGAGGTACTAGCTCCAACTCTGTTTACAGTGAAAACTGCAGGAACTTCAAACCGGCACTAGGAAACAGACTGAGAAACCAAAGTAAAAGTTTCTCCTGCAACCCGTTCCCATTTTGCTAGATGAACGAACGTCTCTCCACATGCTCAGTTCTGAGAGATAAATGTGTGTTAAAGCCGAACTTCACCTGGCTTGTTGGGAACACTCAGATACTTTTCAGTTGCAAACTCCACTCCATAAATATATATGGGGAGGTAAGAACTCCAACACGGTTTTACAGTGAAAACTGCAGGAACTTCAAATTGGCACTAGGAAACAGAATGAGAATCCAGGGTAAATGTTTCTCCTGAAATCCGTTCCCTTTTTGCTAGATGAACAAACGTCTCTTCACATGCTCAGTTCTGAGAGATAAGTGTTTGTGAAAGCTGTAGTTCAACTACCTTGTTGGGAACACAATGTTTCTTTTCAGTTGCAAACCCAACTCCATAAATTTATATGGGGAGGTACTAGCTCCAACTCGGTTTTACAGGGAAAATTGCAGGATCTTCAAACCGGCACTAGGCAACAGACTGGGAAACAAGAGTAAAAGTTTCTCCTGCAACCCGTTCCCTTTTTGCTAGATGAACTAACGTCTCTCCACATGCTCATTTCTGAGAGATAAGTGTGTGTGAAAGCCGTCCTTCAAGTAGCTTGTTGGGAACACAAAGTTTCTTTTCAGTTGCAAACTCCACTCCATAAATATATATGGGGAGGTACTAGCTCCAACTTGGTTTTACACTGAAAAGTGCAGGAACTTCAAACCGGCACCAGGAAACAGACTGAGAATCCAGTTAAAAGTTTCTCCTGCAACCCGTTCCCTTTGTGCTAGATGAACGAACGTCTCTCCACATGCTCAGTTCTGAGAGATGTGTGTGTGAAAGCCATCCCACTCCTACCTTGTTGGGAACACAAACTTTCTTTTCAGTTGCAAACTCCACTCCATACATATATATGGGGAGGTACTAGCTCCAACTCGGTTTCACAGTGAAAACTGCAGGAACTTCAAACCGGCACTAGGAAACAGACTGAGAAACCAGAGTAAATTTTCCCCTGCAAACTTTTCCCTTTGTGCTAGATGAACTAACGACTCTTCACATGCTCAGTTCTGAGAGATATTTGTGTGTGAAAGCCGTCCTTCACCTAGATTGTTGGGAAAACAACGTTTCTTTTCAGTTTCAAACTCCACTCCATACATATATATGGGGAGGTAATAGCTCCAAATTGGTTTTACAGTGAAAAATGCAGGAAATTCTAATCGGCACTAGGAAACAGACTGAGAATCCAGAGTAAAAGTTTATCCTGCAACCATTCCCTTTGTGCTAGGTGAACGAACCTCTTTCCACATGCTCATTTCTGAGAGATAAGTGTGTGTGAAACCCGTCCTTCACCTAGCCTGTTGGGAAAACAACGTTTCTTTTCAGTTGCAAACTCCACTCCATACATATATATGGGGAGGTACTAGCACAAACTCGGTTTTACAGGGAAAACTGCTGGAACTTCAAAACGGCACTAGGAAACAGACTGAGAAACCAGAGTAAAGTTTCTCCTGCAAAACTTTCCCGTTCTGCTAGATGAACTAACGTCCCTCCATATGCTCAGATATGAGAGATAAGTGTGTGTGAAAGCCGTCCTTCACCTAGCTTGTTGGGATCACAAAGTTTCTTTTCATTGCAAACTCCACTCCATACATATATATGGGGAGGTACTAGCTCCAACTCGGTTTTACAGTGAAAACTGCAGTAACTTCAACCCGGCACTAGGAAACATCCTGAGAATACAGAGTAAAAGTTTCTCCTGCAACCCGTTCCATTTGTTCTAGATGAACGAGCGTCTCTCCACATGCTCAGTTATGAGAGATAAGTGTGTGTGAAAGCCGTCCTTCACCTATCTTGTTGGGAACACAAAGATTCTTTTCAGTTGCAAACTCTAATCCATACATATATATGGGGAGGTACAAGCTCCAAATCGGTTTTACAGTGAAAACTGCAGGAACTTCAAACCGGCACTACGAAACAGACTGAGAAACCAGAGTAAAAGTTTCTCCTTCAACCCGTTCCCTTGGTGCTAGATGAACGAACGCCTCTCCACATGCTCAGTCCTGAGAGATAAGTGTGTGTGAAAGCCGTCCTTCACCTATCATGTTGGGAACACAAAGTTTCTTTTCAGTTGCAAAATCCCCTCCATACAGATATATGGGGAGGTACTAGCTCCAAATCTGTTTTACAGTGAAAACTGCAGGAATTTCAAACCGGCACTAGGAAACAGACTGAGAAACCAGAGAAAATGTTTCTCCTGCTACCTGTTCCCTTTGTGCTAGATGAACGAACGTCTCTCCACATGCTCAGTTCTGAGAGATAAGTGTGTGTGAAAGCCACCCTTCATATAGCTTGTTGGGAACACAAAGTTTCTTTTCAGTTGCAAACTCCAATCCATACAGATATATGGGGAGGTACTAGCTCCAACTCGGTTTTATAGTGAAAACTGCAGGAACTTCAAACCAGCCCTAGGAAACAGACTGAGAAACCAGAGGAAAAGTTTCGCCTGCAACCCTTTCCCTTGGTGTTAGATGAACGAATATCTCTCCACCTGCTCAGTTCTGAGAGTTAAGTGTGTGTGAAAGCCGTCCTTCACCTAGCTTGTTGAGATAACAAAGTTTCTTTTCACTTGCAAACTCCACTCCATACATATATATGGGGAGGTACTAGCTCAACTCGGTTTTACAGTGAGAACTACTGGAACTTAAAACCGGCACTAGGAAACAGACTGAGAAACCAGAGTAAAAGTTTCTCCTGCAACCCGTTCCCTTTGTGCTAGATGAACTAACGTCTCTCCATATGCTCATTCTGAGACATAAGTGTGTTTGAAAGCCGTCCTTCACCAACCTTGTTGGGAACACAAAGTTTCTTTTCAGATGCAATCTCCACTCCATACATATATATGGGGAGGTACTAGCTCCAACTCGGTTTTACAGTGAAAACTGCAGGAACTTCAAACTGGCACTAGGAAACAGACTGAGAAACCAGAGAAAATGTTTCTCCTGCAATCCGTTCCCTTTGTGCTAGATGAACGAACGTCTCTCCACATGCTCAGTTCTGAGAGATAATTGTGTGTGAAAGCCGCAATTCACCTAGCTTGTTGGGAACACAAAGTTTCTAATCAGTGGCAAACTCCAATCCATACAAATATATGAGGAGGTACTAGCTCCAATTCGGTTTTACAGTGAAAAATGCAGGAACTTCAACCCGGCACTAGGAAACAGACTGAGAAACCAGAGTAAAATTTTCTCCTGCAACCAGTTCCCCTTGTGCTAGATGAACGAAAGTCTCTCCACATGCTCATTTCTGAGAGATAATTGTGTGTGAAGCCGTCCTTCACCTAGCTTGTTGCGAACACAAAGATTCTATTCACTTGCAAACTCCACTCCATACATATAAATGGGTAGGTACTAGCTCCAACTCGGTTTTACAGTGAAAACTGCAGGAACTTCAAAACTGCACTAGGAAACAGAATGAGAAACCAGAGTAAAAGTTTATCCTGAAACCCGTTCCCTTGTGCTAGATGAACGAACGTCTCTCCACATGCTCAATTCTGAGAGATAAGTGTTTGTGAAAGCCGTCCTTCACCTATCTTGTTGGGAACACAAAGATTCTTTTCAGTTGCAAACTCAAATCCATACATATATATGGGGAGGTATAAGCTCCAAATCGGTTTTACAGTGAAAACTGCAGGAACTTCAAACCGGCACTACGAAACAGACTGAGAAACCAGAGTATAAGTTTCTCCTGCAACCTGATCCCTTGGTGCTAGATGAACGAACGTCTCTCCACATGCTCAGTCCTGAGAGATAAGTGTGTGTGAAAGCCGTAATTCACATATTCTGTTGGGAACACAAAGTTTCTTTTCAGTTGCAAAATCCCCTTCATACAGATATATGGGGAGGTAATATCTCCAACTCTGTTTTACAGTGAAAACTGCAGGAATTTCAAACCGGCTCTAGGAAACAGACTGAGAGACCAGAGAAAATGTTTCTCCTGCAACCCGTTCCCTTTGTGCTAGATGAACGAACGTCTCTCCACATGCTCAGTTCTGAGAGATAAGTGTGTGTGAAAGCCGCCCTTCACATAACATGTTGGGAACACAAAGTTTCTTTTCAGTTGCAAACTCCAATCCATACAAATATATGAGGAGGTACTAGCTCCAAATCTGTTTACAGTGAAAACTGCAGGAAGTTCAAACCAGCACTAAGAAACACACTGAGAAACCAGAGTAAATGTTTCTCCTGCAACCCGTTCCCTTTGTGCTAGATGAACTAACGTCTCTCCATATGCTCAGTCTGAGACATAAGTGTGTGTGAAAGCCGTCCTTCACCAACCTTGTTGGGAACACAAAGTTTCTTTTCAGATGCAATCTCCAATCCATAAATATATATGGGGAGTTACTAGCTCCAACTCGGTTTTAATGTGAAAACTGCAGGAACTTCAAACCGGCACTAGGAAAGAGACTGAGAATTCCAAGTTTCTCCTGCAACACGTTCCCTTTGTGCTAGATGAACGAACGTCTCTCCACATGCTCAGATCTGAGAGATAAGTGTGTGTGAAAGACGTCCTTCAACTAGCTTGTTGGGAACACAAAGTTTCTTTTCATTTGCAAACTCCACTCCATACATATATATGGTGAGGTACTAGCTCCATCGCGGTTTTACAGTGAAAACTGCAGGAACTTCAAATAGGCACTAGGAAACAGACTGAGAATCCAGAGTAAAATTTCTCCTGCAACCTGTTCCATTTGTGCTAGATGAACGAACGTCCCTCCACATGCTCAGTTCTGAGAGATAATTGTGTGTGAAAGCCGTCCTTCACCTAGCTTGTTGGGAAAACAAAGTTTCTTTTCAGTTGCAAACTCCACTCCATACATATATATGTGGAGGTACAAGCTCCAACTCGGTTTTACAGTGATAACTGCAGGAACTTCAAACTGGCACTAGGAAACAGACTGAGAAACCAGAGTAAAAGTTTCTCCTGCAACCCGTTCCCTTTGTGCTAGATGAACGAACGTCTCTCCTCATGCTCATTTCTTAGAGATAAGTGTGTGTGAAAGACGTCCTTCACCTAGCTTGTTGGGACACAAAGTTTCTTTTCAGTTGCAAACTCCACTCCATACATATATATGGGGACGTACTAGCTCCAACTCGGTTTTCAGTGCAAACTGCATTAACTTCAAACCGGCACAAAGAAGCAGACTGAGAATCCAGAGTAAAAGTTTCTCCTGCAACCCGTTCCCTTTGTGCTAGATGAACAAACGTCTCTCCACATGCTCAGTTCTGAGAGATATGTGTGTTTCAAAGCCGTCCTTCACCTTGCTTGTTGGGAACACAAAGTTTCTTTTCACTTGCAAACCCCAATCCATGCATATATAAGGGGAGGTACTAGCTCCAACTCGGTTTTACAGTGAAAACTGCAGGAAAATCAAACAAGCACTAGGAAACAGACTGAGAAACTAGAGTAAAAGTTTCTCCTGCACCCGGTTCCCTTTGTGCTAGATGAACGAACGTCTCTCCACATGCTCATTTCTGAGAGATAAGTGTGTATGAAGCCGTCCTTCATTTAGCTTGTTGTTAACACAAAGTTTCAATTCAGTTGCAAACTCCACTCCATACATATAAATGGGGAGGTACTAGCTCCAACTCGTGTTTACAGTGCAAACTTCAGGATCTTCATACAGGCACTAGGAAACAGACTGAGAATACTGAGTAAAAGTTTCTCCTGCAACCCATTCCATTTGTGCTAGATGAACGAACGTGTCTCCACATGCTCAGATCTGAGACATAAGTGTGTGTGATAGCCGTCCTTCACCTAGCTTGTTGGGAACACAAAGTTTCTTTTCACTTGCAAACTCCACTCCATACAAATATATGGGGAGGTACTAGCTCCAACTCGGTTTAACAGTGAAAACTGCAGGAACTTCATACCGGCACTAGGAAACAGACTGAGAAACCACAGTAAAAGTTTCTCCTCCAAACCGTTCCATTTTGCTAGATGAACGAACGTCTCTCCACATGCTCAGTTCTGAGAGATAAGTGTGTTTGAAAGCCGTCCTTCACCTAGCTTGTTGGGAACACAAAGTTTCTTTTCAGTTGCAAACTCCACTCCATACATATATATGGGGACGTACTAGCTCCAACTCGGTTTTACAGTGCAAACTGCATTAACTTCAAACCGGCACAAATAAGCAAACTGAGAATCCAGAGTAAAAGTTTCTCCTGCAACCCGTTCCCTTTGTGCTAGATGAACAAACGTCTCTCCACATGCTCAGTTCTGAGAGATATGTGTGTTTGAAAGCCGTCCTTCACCTAGCTTGTTGGGAACACAAAGTTTCTTTTCACTTGCAAACCCCAATCCATGCATATATAAGGGGAGGTACTAGCTCCAACTCGGTTTTACAGTGAAAACTGCAGGAAAATCAAACAGGCACTAGGAAACAGACTGAGAAACCAGAGTAAAAATTTCTCCTGCAACCTGTTCCATTTGTGCTAGATGAACTAACTTCTATCCATATGCTCAGTCTGAGAGATAAGTGTGTGGGAAAGCCGTCCTTCACCTACCTTATTGGGAACACAAAGTTTCTTTTCAGATGCAAATCCACTCCATACATATAAATGGGGAGGTACTGGCTCCAACTCGGTTTTACAGTGAAAAATGCAGGAACTTCAAACCGGCACTAGGAAACAGACTGAGAATTTCAAGTTTCTCCTGCAACCCGTTCCGTTTGTGCTAGATGAACGAACGTCTCTCCACATGCTCAGTTCTGAGACATAAGTGTGTGTGAAAGCCGTCCTTCACCTAGCTTGTTGGGAAGACAAAGTTCCTTTTCACTTGCAAACTCCACTCCATACATATATATGGGTAGGTACAAGCTCCAACTCGGTTTTACAGTGAATACTGCAGGAACTTGAAACCGGCACTAGGAAAAAGACTGAGAAACCAGAGTAAAAGTTTCTCCTGCATCCCGTTCCCTTTGTGCTAGATGAAAGAAAGTCTCTCCACATGCTCAGTTCTGAGAGATATGTGTGTGTGAAAGCCGTTCTTCACCTAGCTTGTTGGGAACACAAACTTTCTTTACAGTTGCAAACTCCACTCCATACATATATATGGGGAGGTACTAGCTCCAACTCGGTTTTACAGTGAAAACTGCAGGGACTTCATACAGGCACTAGGAAACACACTGAGAAAACTGAGTAAAAGTTTCTCCTGCAACCAGTTCCCTTTGTGATAGATGAACGAACGTCTCTCCACATGCTCAGTTCTGAGAGGTTAGTGTGTGTGAAAGCCGTACTTCACCTAACTTGTTGGGAACATAAAGTTTCTTTTCACTTGCAAACTGCACTCCATACATATATATGGGGAGGTAATAGCTCCAACTCGGTTTTACAGTGAAAACTGCAGGAACTTCAAACCGGCGCTAGGAAACAGACTGAGAAACCAGAGTAAAAGTTTCTCCTACAACACGTTCCATTTTGCTAGATGAACGAACGTCTCTCCACTTGCTCAGTTCTGAGAGATTAGTGTGTGTGAAAGCCTTCCTTCACCAAGCTTGATGGGAACACAAAGTTTCTTTTCAGTTGCCAACTCCACTCCATACATATATATGGGGAGATACTAGCTCCAACTCGGTTTTACAGTGAAAACTGCAGGAACTTCAAACCGGCTCTAGGAAACAGACTGAGAAACCAGAGTAAAAGTTTCTCCTGCAAACCGTTCCATTTTGCTAAATGAACGAACGTCTCTCAACATGCTCAGTTCTGAGAGATAAGTGTGTGTGAAAGCCGTCCTTCACCTAGCTTGTTGGGAACACAAAGTTTCTTTTTAGTTGCAAACTCCACTCCATATATATATATGGGGAGGTACTAGCTCCAACTCGGTTTTACAGTGAAAACTGCAGGAACTTCAAACCGGCGCTAGATAACAGACTGAGAAACCAGAGAAAAAGTTTCTCCTGCAACACTTTCCCTTTGTGCTAGATGAACGAACGTCTCTCCACATGCTCAGTTCTGAGAGATAAGTGTGTGTGAAAGCCGTCCTTCACTTAGCTTGTTGGGAACACATAGTTTCTTTTCAATTTCAAACTCCACTCCATACATATATATGGGGAGGTACTAGCTCCAACTCGGGTTTACAGTGCAAACTGCAGGAACTTCAAATCGGTACTAGGAAACAGACTGAGAAACCAGAGTAAATGTTTCTCCTGCAACCCATTCCCTTTGTGCTAGATGAACGTACGTGTCTCCACATGCTCAGTTCTGAGACATAAGTGTGTGTGAAAGCCGTCCTTCACCTAGCTTGTTGGGAACACAAAGTTTCTTTAGAGTTGCCAACTCCACTCCATACAAATATATGGGGAGGTACTAGCTCCAACTCGGTTTAACAGTGAAAACTGCATTAACTTCAAACCGGCACTAGGAATCAGACTGAGAAACCAGAGTAAAAGTTCTCCTCCAAACCGTTCCATTGTGCTAGATGAACGAACGTCTCTCCACATGCTCAGTTCTGAGAGATAAGTGTGTTTGAAAGCCGTCCTTCACCTAGCTTGTTGGGAACACAAAGTTTCTTTTCAGTTGCAAACTCCACTCCATACATATATATGGGGAGGTACTAGCTCCAACTCTGTTTTACAGTGAAAAATGCAGGAACATAAACCCGGCGCTAGGAAACAGACTGAGAAACCAGAGTAAAAGTTTCTCCTACAACACGTTCCCTTTTGCTAGATGAACGAACGTCTCTCCACATGCTCAGTTCTGAAAGATAAGTGTGTGTGAAAGACGTACTTCACCTAGATTGTTGGGAACACAAAGTTTCTTTTCAGTTGCAAACTCCACTCCATACATATATATGGGGAGGTACTAGCTCCAACTCGGTTTTACAGTGCAAACTGCATTAACTTCAAACCGGCACAAATAAGCAGACTGAGAATCCAGAGTAAAATTTTCTCCTGCAACCCGTTCCCTTTGTGCTAGATGAACAAACGTTTCTCCACATGCTCAGTTCTGAGAGATATGTGTGATTGAAAGCCGTCCTTCACCTAGCTTGTTGGGAACATAAAGTTTCTTTTCACTTGCAAACCCCAATCCATGCATATATATGGGGATGTACTAGCTCCAACTCGGTTTTACTGTGAAAACTTCAGGTACTTCAAACCGGCACTAGGAAACAGACTGAGAAACCACAGTAAAAGTTTCTCCTGCAAACCGTTCCCTTTGTGCTAGATGAACGAACGTCTCTCCACATGCTCAGTTCTGAGAGATAAGTGTGTGTGAAGCCGTCCTTCACTTAGCTTGTTGGGAACACAAAGTTTCTTTTCACTTGCAAACTCCATTCCATACATATATATGGGGAGGTACTAGCTCCAAATTGGGTTACAGTGATAACTGCAGGAACTTCAAACCGGCACTTGGAAACAGACTGAGAATCCAGAGTAAATATTTCTCCTTCAACCTGTTCCTTTTGTGCTAGATGAACAAACGTCTCTCCACATGCTCAGTTCTGAGAGTTAAGTGGGTGTGAAAGCCGTCCTTCACCTAGCTTGTTGGGAACACAAAGTTTCTTTTCACTTGCAAACTCCACTCCATACATATATATGGGGAGGTACAAGCTCCAACTCGGTTTTACAGTGATAACTGCAGGAACTTCAAACCGGCACTAGGAAAAAGACTGAGAAACCAGAGTAAAAGTTTCTCCTGCAAACCGTTCCCTTTGTGCTAGATGAACGAACGTCTCTCCACATGCTCAGTTCTGAGAGATTAGTGTGTGTGAAAGCCTTCTTTCAACTAGCTTGATGGGAACACAAAGTTTCTTTTCAGTTGCAAACTCCACTCCATACATATATATGGGGAGGTAATAGCTCCAACTCGGTTTTACAGTGAAAACTAAAGGAACTTCAAACCGGCTCTAGGAAACAGACTGAGAAACCAGAGTAAAAGTTTCTCCTGCAAACCGTTACATTTTGCTAAATGAACGAACGTCTCTCAACATGCTCAGTTCTGAGAGAAAAGTGTGTGTGAAAGCCGTCCTTCACCTAGCTTGTTGGGAACACAAAGTTTCTTTTTAGTTGCAAACTCCACTCCATACATATATATGTGGAGGTACAAGCACCAACTCGCTTTTACAGTGAAAACTGCAGGAACTTCAAACCGGCGCTAGGAAAAAGACTGAGAAACCAAAGAAAAAGTTTCCCTGCAACCCGTTCCCTTTGTGCTAGATGAACGAACGTCTCTCCACATGCTCATTTCTGAGAGATAAGTGTGTGTGAATACCGTCCTTACCCTAGCTTGTTGGGAACACATAGTTTCTTTTCACTTTCAAACTCCACTCCATACATATATATGGGGAGGTACTAGCTCCATCTCGGTTTTACAGTGAAAACTGCAGGAACTTCAAACCGGCACTAAGAAACAGACTGAGAGACAAGAGTAAATGTTTCACCTGCAAACAGTTCCCTTTGTGCTTGCGGAACGAACGTTTCTCCACGTGCTCAGTTCTGAGATATAAGTGTGTGTGAAAGCCGTCCTTCACCTAGCTTGATGGGAACACAAAGTTTCTTTTCAGTTGCCAACTCCATTCCATACATATATATGGGGAGGTACTAGCTCCAACTCTGGTTAACAGTGAAAACTGCAGGAACTTCAAACAGGCGCTAGGAAACAGACTGAGAAACCAGAGTAAATGTTTCTCCTGGAAATCGTTCCCTTTGTGCTGCATGAACGAACGTCTCTCCACATGCTCAGTTCTGAGAGATAAGTGTGTGTGAAAGCCGTCCTTCACCTAGCTTTTTGGGAACACAAAGTTTCTTTTCACTTGCAAACTCCACTCCATACATATATATGGGGAGGTAGAAGCACCAACTCGGTTTTACAGTGAAAACTGCAGGAACTTCAAACCGGCGCTAGATAACAGACTGAGAAAACAGAGGAAAAGTTTCTCCTGCAACCCGTTCCCTTTGTGCTAGATGAACGAACGTCTCTCCACATGCTCAGTTCTGAGAGATAAGTGGGTGTGAAAGCCGTACTTCCCTAGCTTGCTGGGAACACAAAGTTTCTTTTCAGTTGCAAACTCCACTCCATACATATATATGGGGAGGTACTAGCTCCAAATCGGTTTTACATTGAAAACTGCAGGAACTTCAAACCGGCGCTAGGAAACAGAATGAGAAACCAGAGTAATAATTTCTCCTGCAACCCGTTCCCTTTGTTCTAGATGAACGAACGTCTCTCCACATGCTCAGTTCTGAGATATAAGAGGGTGTGAAAGCCGTCCTTCACCTAGCTTGTTGGGAACACAAAGTTTCTTTTCAGTTGCAAACTCCACTCCATACATATATGTGGGGAGGTACTAGCTCCAACTCGGTTTTACATTGAAAACTTCAGGAACTTCAAACCGGCGCTAGGAAACAGACTGAGAAACCAGAGTAATAATTTCTCCTGCAACCCGTTCCCTTTGTGCTAGATGAACGAACGTCTCTCCACATGCTCAGTTCTGAGAGATAAGTGTGTTTGAAAGCCGTCCTTCACCTAGCTTGTTTGGAACACAAAGTTTCTTTTCAGTTGCAAACTCCATTCCATACATATATATGGGGAGGTACTAGCTCCAACTCGGTTTTACAGTAAAAACTGCAGGAACTTCAAACCGGTGCTAGGAAACAGACTGAGAAACCAGAGTAAATGTTTCTCCTGCACCCCGTTCCATTTGTGCTAGATGAACGAACGTCTCTCCACTTGCTCAGTTCTGAGTGATAATTGTGTTTGAAAGCCGTCCTTCACCTAGCTTGTTGGGAACACAAAGATTCTTTTCACTTGCAAATTCCACTCCATACATATATATGGGGAGGTACTAGTTCCAACTCGGTTTTACAGTGAAAACTGCAGGAACTTCAAACCGGCACTAGGAAACAGACTGATAAAGCAGAGAAAAGATTCTCCTGCAACCCGTTTCCTTTGTGATAGATGAACGAACGTCTCTCCACATGCTCAGTTCTGATAGATAAGTGTGTGTGAAAGCCATCCATCATCAAGCTATTTGGGAACACAAAGTTCCTTTTCACTTGCAAACTATAATCCATACATATATATGGGGATGTACTAGCTCCAACTCGGGTTTACAGTGAAAACTGCAGGAACTTCAAACCGGCACTAGGAAACAGAATGAGAAACCAGAGTAAAAGTTTCTCCTGCCACCCGTTCCATTTTTTGCTAGATGAACGAACGTCTCTCCACATGCTCAGTTCTGAGAGATTAGTGTGTTTGAAAGCCGTCCTTCACCTAGCTTGTTGGGAATACAAAGTTTCTTTTCAGTTGCAAACTCCACTCCATACATATATATGGGGAGGTACTAGCGCCAACTCGGTTTTACAGTTAAATCTGCAGGAACTTCAACCCGGCGCTAGGAAACAGACTGAGAAACCAGAGTTAAAGTTTCTCCTACAACCCGTTCCTTTTGCTAGATGAACGAACGTCTCTCCACACGCTCAGTTCTGAGAGATAAGTGTGTGTGAAAGCCGTCCTTCACCTAGCTTGTTGGGAACACAAAGTTTCTTTTCACTTGCAAACTCCACTCCATACATATATATGGGGAGGTAATAGCTCCAACTCGGTTTTACAGTGAAAACTGCAGGAACTTCAAACCGGCACTAGGAAACAGACTGAGAAACCAGAGTAAAAGTTTCTCCTCCAACCCGTTCCCTTTGTGCTAGATGAACGAACGTCTCTTCACATGCTCAGTTCTGAGAGATAAGTGTGTTTGAAAGCCGTTCTTCAACGAGCTTGTTGGGAACACAAAGATTCTTTTCAGTGGCAAACTCCACTCCATACATATATATGGGGAGGTACTAGCTCCAACTCTGTTTTACAGTGAAAACTGCAGGAACTTCAACCCGGCGCTAGGAAACAGACTGAGAAACCAGAGTAAAAGTTTCTCCTACAACCCGTTCCCTTTTGCTAGATCAACGAACGTCTCTCCACATGCTCAGTTCTGAGAGATTAGTGTGTGTGAAAGCCTTCTTTCACCTAGTTTGATGGGAACACAAAGTTTGTTTTCAGTTGCAAACTCCACTCCATACATATATATGGGGAGGTAATAGCTCCAACTCCGTTTTACAGTGAAAAATGCAGGAACTTCAAACCGTCTCTAGGAAACAGAATGAGAAACCAGAGTAAAAGTTTCTAATGAAAACCCTTCCATTTTGCTAAATGAACGAACGTCTCTCAACATGCTCAGTTCTGAGAGATAAGTGTGTGTGAAAGCCATCCTTCACCTAGCTTGTTGGGAACACAAAGTTTCTTTTTAGATGCAAACTCCACTCCATACATATATATGGGGAGGTACAAGCACCAACTCTGTTTTACAGTGAAAACTGCAGGAACTTCAAACCGGCTGTAGGAAACAGACTGAGAAACCAGAGAAAAAGTTACCCCTACAACCCGTTCCCTTTGTGGTAGATGAACGAACGTCTCTCCACATGCTCAATTCTGAGAGATAAGTGTGTGTGAATGCCGTCCTTCCACTAGCTTGTTGGGAACACATAGTTTCTTTTCAATTTCAAACTCCACTCCATACATATATATGGGGAGGTACTAGCTCCAACTCGGTTTTACAGAGAAAATTGCAGGAACTTCAAACCGGCACTAAGAAACAGACTGAGAGACCAGAGTAAAAGTTTCACCTGCAACCCGTTCCCTTTGTGCTTGATGAACGAACGTCTCTCCACGTGCTCAGTTCTGAGAGATAAGTGTGTTTGAAATCCGATCTTCACCTAGCTTGTTGGGAACACAAAGTTTCTTTTCAGTTGCAAAATCCATTCCATACATATATATGGGGAGGTACTAGCTCCAACTCGGGTTTACAGTGAAAACTGCAGGAACTTCAAACCGGCACTAGGAAACAGACTGAGAAACCAGAGTAAATGTTTCTCCTGCAACCCGTTCCCTTTGTGCTACATGAACGAACGTCTCTCCACATGCTCAGTTCTGAGAGATAAGTGTGTGTGAAATCCGTCCTTCACCTAGCTTGTTGGGAACACAAAGTTTCTTTTCACTTGAAAACTCCACTCCATACATATATATGGGGAGGTAATAGCTCCAACTCGGTTTTACAGTGAAAACTGCAGGAACTTCAAACAGGCACTAGGAAACAGTCTGAGAAACCAGGGTAAAAGATCTCCTGCAAACCGTTCCCTTTGGGCTAGATGAACGAACGTCTCTCCACATGCTCAGTTCTGAGAGATAAGTGTGTGTGAAAGCCGTACTTCACCTAACTTGTAGGGAACACAAAGTTCCTTTTCATTTGCAAACTCCACTCCATACATATATTTGGGGAGGTACTAGCTCCAACTCGGATTTACAGTGAATTCTGCAGGAACTTCAAACCGGCACTAGGAAACAGACTGAGAAACCAGAGTAAAGTTTCTCCTGCAAACCGTTCCCTTTGTGCTAGATGAACGAACGTCTCTCCACATGCTCAGTTCTGAGATATAAGTGTGTGTGAAAGCCGTCCTTCACATAGCTTGTTGGGAACACAAAATTTCTTTTCAGTTGCAAACCCCACACAATACATATGTATGGGTAGGTACTAGCTCCAACTCGGTTTTACAGTGAAAACTGCCGGAACTTCAAACCGGCACTAGGAAACAGACTGAGAAACCAGAGTAAAAGTTTCTCCTGCAACCCGTTCCATTTGTGCTAGATGAACGAACGTCTCTCCACATGCTCAGTTCTGGGAGATAAGTGGGTGTGAAAGCCGTACTTCACCTAGCTTGTTGGGAACACAAAGTTCCTTTTCAGTTGCAAACTCCACTCCATACATATATATGGGGAGGTACTAGCTCCAAATCGGTTTTACATTGAAAACTGCAGGAACTTCAAACCGGCGCTAGGAAACAGAATGAGAAACCAGAGTAATAATTTCTCCTGCAACCCGTTCCCTTTGTTCTAGATGAACGAACGTCTCTCCACATGCTCAGTTCTGAGATATAAGAGGGTGTGAAAGCCGTCCTTCACCTAGCTTGTTGGGAACACAAAGTTTCTTTTCAGTTGCAAACTCCACTCCATACATATATGTGGGGAGGTACTAGCTCCAACTCGGTTTTACATTGAAAACTTCAGGAACTTCAAACCGGCGCTAGGAAACAGACTGAGAAACCAGAGTAATAATTTCTCCTGCAACCCGTTCCCTTTGTGCTAGATGAACGAACGTCTCTCCACATGCTCAGTTCTGAGAGATAAGTGTGTTTGAAAGCCGTCCTTCACCTAGCTTGTTTGGAACACAAAGTTTCTTTTCAGTTGCAAACTCCATTCCATACATATATATGGGGAGGTACTAGCTCCAACTCGGTTTTACAGTAAAAACTGCAGGAACTTCAAACCGGTGCTAGAAAACAGACTGAGAAACCAGAGTAAAAGTTTCTCCTGCACCCCGTTCCATTTGTGCTAGATGAACGAACGTCTCTCCACTTGCTCTGTTCTGAGTGATAATTGTGTTTGAAAGCCGTCCTTCACCTAGCTTGTTGGGAACACAAAGATTCTTTTCACTTGCAAATTCCACTCCATACATATATATGGGGAGGTACTAGCTCCAACTCGGTTTTACAGTGAAAACTGCAGTAACTTCAAACCGGCACTAGGAAACAGACTGATAAGACAGAGAAAAGATTCTCCTGCAAACCGTTCCCTTTGTGATAGATGAACGAACGTCTCTCCACATGCTCAGTTCTGATAGATAAGTGTGTGTGAAAGCCATCCATCATCAATCTATTTGGGAACACAAAGTTCCTTTTCACTTGCAAACTATAATCCATACATATATATGGGGAGGTACTAGCTCCAACTCGGGTTTACAGTGAAAACTGCAGGAACTTCAAACCGGCACTAGGAAACAGAATGAGAAACCAGAGTAAAAGTTTCTCCTGCAACCCGTTCCATTTTTTGCTAGATGAACGAACGTCTCTCCACATGCTCAGTTCTGAGAGATTAGTGTGTTTGAAAGCCGTCCTTCACCTAGCTTGTTGGGAATACAAAGTTTCTTTTCATTTGCAAACTCCACTCCATACATATATATGGGGAGGTACTAGAGCCAACTCGGTTTTACAGTTAAATCTGCAGGAACTTCAACCCGGCGCTAGGAAACAGACTGAGAAACCAGAGTTAAAGTTTCTCCTACAACCCGTTCCTTTTGCTAGATGAACGAACGTCTCTCCACACGCTCAGTTCTGAGAGATAAGTGTGTGTGAAAGCCGTCCTTCACCTAGCTTGTTGGGAACACAAAGTTTCTTTTCACTTGCAAACTCCACTCCATACATATATATGGGGAGGTAATAGCTCCAACTCGGTTTTACAGTGAAAAATGCAGGAACTTCAAACCGGCACTAGGAAAAAGTCTGTGAAACCAGGGTAAAAGATCTCCTGCAACCCGTTCCCATTGTGCTAGATGAACGAAAGTCTCTCCACATGCTCAGTTCTGAGAAATCAGTGTGTGTGAAAGCCGTACTTCACCTAGCTTGTTGGGAACACAATGTTCCTTTTCATTTGCAAACTCCACTCCATACATATATATGGGGAGGTACTACCTCCAACTCGGATTTACAGTGAAATCTGCAGGAACTTCAACCCGGCACTAGGAAACAGACTGAGAAACCAGAGTAAAGTTTCTCCTGCAAACCGTTCCCTTTGTGCTAGATGAACGAACGTCTCTCCACATGCTCAGTTCTGAGAGATAAGTGTGTGTGAAAGCCGTCCTTCACATAGCTTGTTGGGAACACACAATTTCTTTTCAGTTGCAAACCCCACACAATACATATGTAAGGGTAGGTACTAGCTCCATCTCGGTTTTACAGTGAAAACTGCAGGAACTTCAAACCGGCACTAGGAAACAGACTGAGAAACCAGAGTAAAAGTTTCTCCTGAAACCCGTTCCATTTGTGCTAGATGAACGAACGTTCTCCACTTGCTCAGTTCTGAGTGATAATTGTGTGTGAAAGCCGTCCTTCACCTAGCTTGTTGGGAACACAAAGTTTCTTTTCACTTGCAAACTCCACTCCATACATATATATGGGGAGGTACTAGCTCCAACTCTGTTTTACAGTGAAAACTGCAGGAACTTCAAACCGGCACTATGAAACAGACTGATAAAGCAGAGATAAGTTTCTCCTGCAACCCGTTCCCTTTGTGATAGATGAACGAACGTCTCTCCACATGCTCAGTTCTGAGAGATAAGTGTTTGTGAAAGCCATCCATCATCAAGCTATTTGGGAACACAAAGTTTCTTTTAAGTTGCAAACTCCACTCCATACATATATATGGGTAGGTACTAGCGCCAACTCGGTTTTACAGTTAAATATGCAGGAACTTCAACCCGGCGCTAGGAAACAGACTGAGAAACCAGAGTTAAAGTTTCTCCTACAACCCGTTCCTTTTGCTAGATGAAAGAACGTCTCTCCACATGCTCAGTTCTGAGAGATTAGTGTGTGTGAAAGCCGTCCTTCACATAGCTTGATGGGAACACAAAGTTTTTTTTCAGTTGCAAACTCCAATCCATACATATATATGGGGAGGTAAGAGCTCCAAATCGGTTTTACAGTGAAAACTGCAGGAACTTCAAACCGGCTCTAGGAAAGAGACTGAGAAACCAGAGTAAAATTTTCTCCTGCAAACCGTTCAATTTTGCTAAATGAACGAACGTCTCTCAACATGCTCAGTTCTGAGAGATAAGTGTGTGTGAAAGCCAACCTTCACCTAGCTGGTTGGGAACACAAAGTTTCTTTTAAGTTGCAAACTCCACTCCATACATATATATGGGGAGGTACAAGCACCAACTCGGTTTTACAGTGAAAACTGCAGGAACATCAAACCGGCACTAAGAAACAGACTGAGAGACCTTAGTAAAAGTTTCACCTGCAACCCTTTCCCTTTGTGCTTAATGAAAGAACGTCTCTCCACGTGCTCAGTTCTGAGAGATAAGTGTGTTTGAATGCCGTTCTTCACCTAGCTTGTTGGGAAAACAATGTTTCTTTTCAGTTGCAAAATCAATTCCATACATATATATGGGGAGGTACTAGCTCCAACTCGGGTTTCCAGTGAAAACTGCAGGAACTTCAAACCGGCACTAGGAAACTGACTGAGAAACCAGAGTAAATGTTTCTCCTGCAAACCGTTCCATTTGTGCTACATGAACGAACGTCTCTCCACACGCTAAGTTCTGAGTGATATGTGTGTGTGAAAGCCGTCCTTCACCTAGCTTGTTGGGAACACAAAGTTTCTTTTCACTTGAAAACTCCACTCCATACATATATATGGGGAGGTTATAGCTCCAACTCGGTTTTAGAGTGAAAACTGCAGGAACTTCAAACCGGCACTAGGAAACATTCTGAGAAACCAGGGTAAAAGATCTCCTGCAAACCGTTCCCTTTGTGCTAGATGAACGAACGTCTCTCCACATGCTCAGTTCTGAGAGATCAGTGTGTGTGAAAGCCGTACTTCACCTAGCTTGTTGGGAACACAAAGTTTCTTTTCGGTTGCAAACACCACTCCATAAATATTTATGGGGAGGTACAAACTCCAACTCGGTTTTACACTGAAAACTGCAGGAACTTCAAACAGGCACTAGGGAACATAATGAGAAACCAGAGTAAAAGTTTCTCCTCCAACCCGTTCCCTTTGTGCTAGATGAACGAACGTCTCTTCACATGCTCAGTTCTGAGAGATAAGTGTGTTTGAAAGCCGTTCTTCAACGAGCTTGTTGGGAACACAAAGATTCTTTTCAGTTGCAAATTCCATTCCATACATATATATGGGGAGGTACTAGCTCCAACTCTGTTTTACAGTGAAAACTGCAGGAACTTCAACCCGGCGCTAGGAAACAGACTGAGAAACCAGAGTAAAAGTTTCTCCTACAACCCGTTCCCTTTTGCTAGATCAACGAACGTCTCTCCACATGCTCAGTTCTGAGAGATAAGTGTGTGTGAAAGCCATCCTTCACCTAGCTTGTTGGGAACACAAAGTTTCTTTTTAGATTCAAACTCCACTCCATACATATATATGGGGAGGTACAAGCACCAACTCTGTTTTACAGTGAAAACTGCAGGAACTTCAAACCGGCTGTAGGAAACAGACTGAGAAACCAGAGAAAAAGTTTCCCCTACAACCCGTTCCCTTTGTGGTAGATGAACGAACGTCTCTCCACATGCTCAGTTCTGAGAGATAAGTGTGTGTGAATGCCGTCCTTCCACTAGCTTGTTGGGAACACATAGTTTCTTTTCAATTTCAAACTCCACTCCATACATATATATGGGGAGGTACTAGCTCCAACTCGGTTTTACAGAGAAAATTGCAGGAACTTCAAACCGGCACTAAGAAACAGACTGAGAGACCAGAGTCAAAGTTTCACCTGCAACCCGTTCCCTTTGTGCTTGATGAACGAACGTCTCTCCACGTGCTCAGTTCTGAGAGATAAGTGTGTTTGAAATCCGATCTTCACCTAGCTTGTTGGGAACACAAAGTTTCTTTTCAGTTGCAAAATCCATTCCATACTTATATATGGGGAGGTACTAGCTCCAACTCGGGTTTACAGTGAAAACTGCAGGAACTTCAAACCGGCACTAGGAAACAGTCTGTGAAACCAGGGTAAAAGATCTCCTGCAACCCGTTCCCATTGTGCTAGATGAACGAAAGTCTCTCCACATGCTCAGTTCTGAGAAATCAGTGTGTGTGAAAGCCGTACTTCATCTAGCTTGTTGGGAACACAATGTTCCTTTTCATTTGCAAACTCCACTCCATACATATATATGGGGAGGTACTACCTCCAACTCGGATTTACAGTGAAATCTGCAGGAACTTCAACCCGGCACTAGGAAACAGACTGAGAAACCAGAGTAAAGTTTCTCCTGCAAACCGTTCCCTTTGTGCTAGATGAACGAACGTCTCTCCACATGCTCAGTTCTGAGAGATAAGTGTGTGTGAAAGCCGTCCTTCACATAGCTTGTTGGGAACACACAATTTCTTTTCAGTTGCAAACCCCACACAATACATATGTAAGGGTAGGTACTAGCTCCATCTCGGTTTTACAGTGAAAACTGCAGGAACTTCAAACCGGCACTAGGAATCAGACTGAGAAACCAGAGTAAAAGTTTCTCCTGAAACCCGTTCCATTTGTGCTAGATGAACGAACGTTCTCCACTTGCTCAGTTCTGAGTGATAATTGTGTGTGAAAGCCGTCCTTCACCTAGCTTGTTGGGAACACAAAGTTTCTTTTCACTTGCAAACTCCACTCCATACATATATATGGGGAGGTACTAGCTCCAACTCTGTTTTACAGTGAAAACTGCAGGAACTTCAAACCGGCACTAGGAAACAGACTGATAAAGCAGAGAAAAGTTTCTCCTGCAACCCGTTCCCTTTGTGATAGATGAACGAACGTCTCTCCACATGCTCAGTTCTGAGAGATAAGTGTTTGTGAAAGCCATCCATCATCAAGCTATTTGGGAACACAAAGTTTCTTTTAAGTTGCAAACTCCACTCCATACATATATATGGGTAGGTACTAGCGCCAACTCGGTTTTACAGTTAAATATGCAGGAACTTCAACCCGGCGCTAGGAAACAGACTGAGAAACCAGAGTTAAAGTTTCTCCTACAACCCGTTCCTTTTGCTAGATGAAAGAACGTCTCTCCACATGCTCAGTTCTGAGAGATTAGTGTGTGTGAAAGCCGTCCTTCACATAGCTTGATGGGAACACAAAGTTTCTTTTCAGTTGCAAACTCCAATCCATACATATATATGGGGAGGTAAGAGCTCCAAATCGGTTTTACAGTGAAAACTGCAGGAACTTCAAACCGGCTCTAGGAAACAGACTGAGAAACCAGAGTAAAATTTTCTCCTGCAAACCGTTCAATTTTGCTAAATGAACGAACGTCTCTCAACATGCTCAGTTCTGAGAGATAAGTGTGTGTGAAAGCCAACCTTCACCTAGCTGGTTGGGAACACAAAGTTTCTTTTAAGTTGCAAACTCCACTCCATACATATATATGGGGAGGTACAAGCACCAACTCGGTTTTACAGTGAAAACTGCAGGAACATCAAACCGGCACTAAGAAACAGACTGAGAGACCTTAGTAAAAGTTTCACCTGCAACCCGTTCCCTTTGTGCTTAATGAAAGAACGTCTCTCCACGTGCTCAGTTCTGAGAGATAAGTGTGTTTGAATGCCGTTCTTCACCTAGCTTGTTGGGAAAACAATGTTTCTTTTCAGTTGCAAAATCAATTCCATACATATATATGGGGAGGTACTAGCTCCAACTCGGGTTTCCAGTGAAAACTGCAGGAACTTCAAACCGGCACTATGAAACTGACTGAGAAACCAGAGTAAATGTTTCTCCTGCAAACCGTTCCATTTGTGCTACATGAACGAACGTCTCTCCACACGCTAAGTTCTGAGTGATATGTGTGTGTGAAAGCCGTCCTTCACCTAGCTTGTTGGGAACACAAAGTTTCTTTTCACTTGAAAACTCCACTCCATACATATATATGGGGAGGTTATAGCTCCAACTCGGTTTTAGAGTGAAAACTGCAGGAACTTCAAACCGGCACTAGGAAACAGTCTGAGAAACCAGGGTAAAAGATCTCCTGCAAACCGTTCCCTTTGTGCTAGATGAACGAACGTCTCTCCACATGCTCAGTTCTGAGAGATCAGTGTGTGTGAAAGCCGTACTTCACCTAGCTTGTTGGGAACACAAAGTTTCTTTTCGGTTGCAAACACCACTCCATAAATATTTATGGGGAGGTACAAACTCCAACTCGGTTTTACACTGAAAACTGCAGGAACTTCAAACAGGCACTAGGGAACATAATGAGAAACCAGAGTAAAAGTTTCTCCTCCAACCCGTTCCCTTTGTGCTAGATGAACGAACGTCTCTTCACATGCTCAGTTCTGAGAGATAAGTGTGTTTGAAAGCCGTTCTTCAACGAGCTTGTTGGGAACACAAAGATTCTTTTCAGTTGCAAACTCCATTCCATACATATATATGGGGAGGTACTAGCTCCAACTCTGTTTTACAGTGAAAACTGCAGGAACTTCAACCCGGCGCTAGGAAACAGACTGAGAAACCAGAGTAAAAGTTTCTCCTACAACCCGTTCCCTTTTGCTAGATCAACGAACGTCTCTCCACATGCTCAGTTCTGAGAGATTAGTGTGTGTGAAAGCCTTCTTTCACCTAGCTTGATGGGAACACAAAGTTTGTTTTCAGTTGCAAACTCCACTCCATACATATATATGGGGAGGTAATAGCTCCAACTCGGTTTTACAGTGAAAACTGCAGGAACTTCAAACCGTCTCTAGGAAACAGAATGAGAAACCAGAGTAAAAGTTTCTAATGCAAACCCTTCCATTTTGCTAAATGAACGAACGTCTCTCAACATGCTCAGTTCTGAGAGATAAGTGTGTGTGAAAGCCATCCTTCACCTAGCTTGTTGGGAACACAAAGTTTCTTTTTAGATGCAAACTCCACTCCACACATATATATGGGGAGGTACAAGCACCAACTCTGTTTTACAGTGAAAACTGCAGGAACTTCAAACCGGCTGTAGGAAACAGACTGAGAAACCAGAGAAAAAGTTTCCCCTACAACCCGTTCCCTTTGTGGTAGATGAACGAACGTCTCTCCACATGCTCAGTTCTGAGAGATAAGTGTGTGTGAATGCCGTTCTTCCACTAGCTGGTTGGGAACACATAGTTTCTTTTCAATTTCAAACTCCACTCCATACATATATATGGGGAGGTACTAGCTCCAACTCGGTTTTACAGAGAAAATTGCAGGAACTTCAAACCGGCACTAAGAAACAGACTGAGAGACCAGAGTCAAAGTTTCACCTGCAACCCGTTCCCTTTGTGCTTGATGAACGAACGTTTCTCCACGTGCTCAGTTCTGAGAGATAAGTGTGTTTGAAATCCGATCTTCACCTAGCTTGTTGGGAACACAAAGTTTCTTTTCAGTTGCAAAATCCATTCCATACATATATATGGGGAGGAACTAGCTCCAACTCGGGTTTACAGTGAAAACTGCAGGAACTTCAAACCGGCACTAGGAAACAGACTGAGAAACCAGAGTAAATGTTTCTCCTGCAACCCGTTCCCTTTGTGCTACATGAACGAATGTCTCTCCACATGCTCAGTTCTGAGAGATAAGTGTGTGTGAAATCCGTCCTTCACCTAGCTTGTTGGGAACACAAAATTTCTTTTCAGTTGCAAACCCCACACAATACATATGTATGGGTAGGTACTAGCTCCAACTCTGTTTTACAGTGAAAACTGCCGGAACTTCAAACCGGCACTAGGAAACAGACTGAGAAACCAGAGTAAAAGTTTCTCCTGCAACCCGTTCCATTTGTGCTAGATGAACGAACGTCTCTCCACATGCTCAGTTCTGGGAGATAAGTGGGTGTGAAAGCCGTACTTCACCTACCTTGTTGGGAACACAAAGTTTCTTTTCAGTAGCAAACTCCACTCCATACATATATATGGGGAGGTACTAGCTCCAAATCGGTTTTACATTGAAAACTGCAGGAACTTCAAACCGGCGCTAGGAAACAGAATGAGAAACCAGAGTAATAATTTCTCCTGCAACCCGTTCCCTTTGTTCTAGATGAACGAACGTCTCTCCACATGCTCAGTTCTGAGATATAAGAGGGTGTGAAAGCCGTCCTTCACCTAGCTTGTTGGGAACACAAAGTTTCTTTTCAGTTGCAAACTCCACTCCATACATATATGTGGGGAGGTACTAGCTCCAACTCGGTTTTACATTGAAAACTTCAGGAACTTCAAACCGGCGCTAGGAAACAGACTGAGAAACCAGAGTAATAATTTCCCCTGCAACCCGTTCCCTTTGTGCTAGATGAACGAACGTCTCTCCACATGCTCAGTTCTGAGAGATAAGTGTGTTTGAAAGCCGTCCTTCACCTAGCTTGTTTGGAACACAAAGTTTCTTTTCAGTTGCAAACTCCATTCCATACATATATATGGGGAGGTACTAGCTCCAACTCGGTTTTACAGTAAAAACTGCAGGAACATCAAACCGGTGCTAGGAAACAGACTGAGAAACCAGAGTAAATGTTTCTCCTGCACCCCGATCCATTTGTGCTAGATGAACGAACGTCTCTCCACTTGCTCAGTTCTGAGTGATAATTGTGTTTGAAAGCCGTCCTTCACCTAGCTTGTTGGGAACACAAAGATTCTTTTCACTTGCAAATTCCACTCCATACATATATATGGGGAGGTACTAGCTCCAACTCGGTTTTACAGTGAAAACTGCAGGAACTTCAAACCGGCACTAGGAAACAGACTGATAAAGCAGAGAAAAGTTTCTCCTGCAACCCGTTCCCTTTGTGATAGATGAACGAACGTCTCTCCACATGCTCAGTTCTGATAGATAAGTGTGTGTGAAAGCCATCCATCATCAAGCTATTTGGGAACACAAAGTTCCTTTTCACTTGCAAACTATAATCCATACATATATATGGGGAGGTACTAGCTCCAACTCGGGTTTACAGTGAAAACTGCAGGAACTACAAACCGGCACTAGGAAACAGAATGAGAAACCAGAGTAAAAGTTTCTCCTGCAACCCGTTCCATTTTTTGCTAGATGAACGAACGTCTCTCCACATGCTCAGTTCTGAGAGATTAGTGTGTTTGAAAGCCGTCCTTCACCTAGCTTGTTGGGAATACAAAGTTTCTTTTCATTTGCAAACTCCACTCCATACATATATATGGGGAGGTACTAGCGCCAACTCGGTTTTACAGTTAAATCTGCAGGAACTTCAACCCGGCGCTAGGAAACAGACTGAGAAACCAGAGTTAAAGTTTCTCCTACAACCCGTTCCTTTTGCTAGATGAACGAACGTCTCTACACACGCTCAGTTCTGAGAGATAAGTGTGTGTGAAAGCCGTCCTTCACCTAGCTTGTTGGGAACACAAAGTTTCTTTTCACTTGCAAACTCCACTCCATACATATATATGGGGAGGTAATAGCTCCAACTCGGTTTTACAGTGAAAACTGCAGGAACTTCAAACCGGCACTAGGAAACAGTCTGTGAAACCAGGGTAAAAGATCTCCTGCATACCGTTCCATTTGTGCTAGATGAACGAAAGTCTCTCCACATGCTCAGTTCTGAGAAATCCGTGTGTGTGAAAGCCGTACTTCACCTAGCTTGTTGGGAACACAATGTTCCTTTTCATTTGCAAACTCCACTCCATACATATATATGGGGAGGTACTACCTCCACCTCGGATTTACAGTGAAAACTGCAGGAACTTCAAACCGGCACTAGGAAACAGACTGAGAAACCAGAGTAAAAGTTTCTCCTGAAACCCGTTCCATTTGTGCTAGATGAACGAACGTTCTCCACTTGCTCAGTTCTGAGTGATAATAGTGTGTGTAAGCCGTCCTTCACTTAGCTTGTTGGGAACACAAAGTTTCTTTTCACTTGCAAACTCCACTCCATACATATATATGGGGAGGTACTAGCTCCAACTCTGTTTTACAGTGAAAACTGCAGGAACTTCAAACCGGCACTAGGAAACAGACTGATAAAGCAGAGAAAAGTTTCTCCTGCAACCCGTTCCCTTTGTGATAGATGAACGAACGTCTCTCCACATGCTCAGTTCTGAGAGATAAGTGTTTGTGAAAGCCATCCATCATCAAGCTATTTGGGAACACAAAGTTTCTTTTAAGTTGCAAACTCCACTCCATACATATATATGGGTAGGTACTAGCGCCAACTCGGTTTTACAGTTAAATATGCAGGAACTTCAACCCGGCGCTAGGAAACAGACTGAGAAACCAGAGTTAAAGTTTCTCCTACAAACCGTTCCTTTTGCTAGATGAAAGAACGTCTCTCCACATGCTCAGTTCTGAGAGATTAGTGTGTGTGAAAGCCGTCCTTCACATAGCTTGATGGGAACACAAAGTTTCTTTTCAGTTGCAAACTCCAATCCATACATATATATGGGGAGGTAAGAGCTCCAAATCGGTTTTACAGTGAAAACTGCAGGAACTTCAAACCGGCTCTAGGAAAGAGACTGAGAAACCAGAGTAAAATTTTCTCCTGCAAACCGTTCACTTTTGCTAAATGAACGAACGTCTCTCAACATGCTCAGTTCTGAGAGATAAGTGTGTGTGAAAGCCAACCTTCACCTAGCTGGTTGGGAACACAAAGTTTCTTTTAAGTTGCAAACTCCACTCCATACATATATATGGGGAGGTACAAGCACCAACTCGGTTTTACAGTGAAAACTGCAGGAACATCAAACCGGCACTAAGAAATAGACTGAGAGACCTTAGTAAAAGTTTCACCTGCAACCCGTTCCCTTTGTGCTTAATGAAAGAACGTCTCTCCACGTGCTCAGTTCTGAGAGATAAGTGTGTTTGAATGCCGTTCTTCACCTAGCTTGTTGGGAAAACAATGTTTCTTTTCAGTTGCAAAATCAATTCCATACATATATATGGGGAGGTACAAGCTCCAACTCGGGTTTCCAGTGAAAACTGCAGGAACTTCAAACCGGCACTAGGAAACTGACTGAGAAACCAGAGTAAATGTTTCTCCTGCAAACCGTTCCATTTGTGCTACATGAACGAACGTCTCTCCACACGCTAAGTTCTGAGTGATATGTGTGTGTGAAAGCCGTCCTTCACCTAGCTTGTTGGGAACCCAAAGTTTCTTTTCACTTGAAAACTCCACTCCATACATATATATGGGGAGGTTATAGCTCCAACTCGGTTTTAGAGTGAAAACTGCAGGAACTTCAAACCGGCACTAGGAAACAGTCTGAGAAACCAGGGTAAAAGATCTCCTGCAAACCGTTCCCTTTGTGCTAGATGAACGAACGTCTCTCCACATGCTCAGTTCTGGGAGATAACTGGGTCTGAAAGCCGTCCTTCACCTAGCTTGTTGGGAACACAAAGTTTCTTTTCAGTTGCAAACTCCACTCCGTACATATATATGGGGAGGTACTAGCTCCAACTCTGTTTTACATTGAAAACTGCAAGAACTTCAAACCGGCGCTAGGAAACAGTCTGAGAAACCAGAGTAATAATTTCCCCTGCAACCCGTTCCCTTTGTTCTAGATAAACGAACGTCTCACCACATGCTCAGTTCTGAGAGATAATTGTGTGTGAATGCCGTCCTTCACATAGCTTGTTTGGAACACAAAGATTCTTTTCAGTTGCAAACCCCACACAATACATATGTATGGGTAGGTACTAGCTCCAACTCGGTTTTTCAGTGAAAAGTGCAGGAACTTCAAACCTGCACTAGGAAACAGACTGAGAAACCAGAGTAAAAGTTTCTCCTGCAACCCGTTCCTTTTGTGCTAGATGAACGAACGTCTCTCCACATGCTGAGTTCTGAGAGATAAGTAGGTGTGGAAGCCGTCCTTCACCTAGCTTGTTGGGAACACAAAGTTTCTTTTCAGTTGCAAACTCCACTCCATACATATATGCGGGGAGGTACCAGCTCCAACTCGGTTTTACAGTAAAAACTGCAGGAACTTCAAACCGGTGCTAGGAAACAGACTGAGAAACCAGATTAAATGTTTCTCCTGCAACCCGTTCCCTTTGTGATAGATGAACGAACGTCTCTCCACATGCTCAGTTCTGAGAGATAAGTGTGTGTGAAAGCCATTCATCATCAAGCTATTTGGGAACAAATACTTCCTTTTCACTTGCAAACTATAATCCATACATATATATGGGGAGGTACTAGCTCCAACACGGGTTTACAGTGAAAACTGCAGGAACTTCAAACCGGCACTTGGAAACAGACTGAGAAACCAGAGTAAAAGTTTCTCCTGCAAACCGTTCCATTTGTGCTAGATGAAAGAACGTCTCTCCACATGCTCAGTTCTGAGGGATAAGTGTGTTTGAAAGCCGTCCTTCACCTAGCTTGTTGGGAACACAAAGTTTCTTTTCAGTTGCAAACTACACTCCATACATATATATGGGGAGGTACTAGCGCCAACTCGGTTTTACAGTTAAATCTGCAGGAACTTCAAACCGGCACTAGGAAACAGACTGAGAAACCAGAGTAAAAGTTTCTCATGCAAACCGTTCATTTTGTGCTAGATGAACGAACGTTTCTCCACATGCTAATTTCTGAGAGATAAGTGTGTGTGAAAGCCGTCCTTCACATAGCTTGTTGGGAAATCAAAATTTCTTTTCACTTGCAAACTCCACTCCAGTCATTTGTATGGGTAGGTACAAGCTCCAACACGGATTTACAGTGAAAATTGCAGGAACTTCAAACCGGCACTAGGAAACAGACTGAGAATCCAGAGTAAAAGTTTCTCCTGCAACCCGTTCCATTTGTGCTACATGAACGAAAGTCTCTCCACATGCTCAGTTCTGAGAGTTAAGTGTGTGTGAAACCCGTACTTCACCTAGCTTGTTGGGAACACAAAGTTTCTTTTCACTAGCAAACTCCGATCGTTACATATATATGGGGAGGTACTAGCTGCAAATCGGTTTTACAGTGAAAACTGCAGGAATTTCAAACCAGAACTAGGAAACAGACTGAGAAACCAGAGTAAAATTTTCTCATGCAACCCGTTAATTTGTGCTAGATAAACGAACGTCTCTCCACATGCTCAGTTCTGAAATATAAGTGTGTGTGAAAGCCTTCCTTCACCTAGCTTGTTGGGAACACAAATTTTCTTTTCAGTTGCAAACCCCACTCCATACATATATATGGGAGGTTCTAGTTCCAACTCGGTTTTACAGTGAAAAATGCAGGAACTACAAAAAGGTGCTAGGAAACAGACTGAGAATCCAGAGTAATAGTTTCTCCTGCAACACGTTCCTTTTGTGCTTGATGAACGAAAGTCTCTCCACATGCTCAGTACTGAGAGATCATTGTGTGTGAAATCCGTCCTGCACCTAGCTTGTTGGGAACACAAAGTTTCTTTTCACTTGCAAATTCCACTCATACATATAGATGGGGAGGTACTAGCTCCAACTCGGTTTTACATTGAAAACTGCAGGAACTTTAAACCGGCGCTAGGAAACAGACTGAGAAACCAGATTAATAATTTCTCCTGCAACCCGTTCCCTTTGTTCTAGATGAACGAACGTCTCTCCACATGCTCAGTTCTGAGAGATAAGTGTGTGTGAATGCCGTCCTTCACATAGCTTGTTTGGAACACAAAGTTTCTTTTCAGTTGCAAACCCCACACAATACATATGTATGGGTAGGTACTAGCTCCAACACGGTTTTACAGTGAAAACTGCAGGAACTTCAAACCTGCACTAGGAAACAGACTGAGAAACCAGAAAAAGTTTCTCCTGCAACTCGTTCCATTTGTGCTAGATGAACGAACGTCTCTCCACATGCTCAGTTCTGAGAGATAAGTGGGTGTGAAAGCCGTCCTTCACATAGATTGTTGGGAACACAAAGACTCTTTTCAGTTGCAAACTCCACTCCATACATATATATGGGGAGGTACTAGCTCCAACTCGGTTTTACATTGAAAACTGCAGGAACTTCAAAACGGCGCTAGGAAACAGACTGAGAAACCAGAGTAATAATTTCACCTGCAACCCGTTCCCTTTGTGCTAGACGAACGAACGTCTCTCCACATGCTCAGTTCTGAGAGATAAGTGTGTGTGAAAGCCGTCCTTCACCTAGCTTGTTTGGAACACAAAGTTTTTTTTCACTTGCAAACTCCACTCCATACATATTTATGGGGAGGTACTAGCTCCAAATCGGTTTTACAGTGAAAACTGCAGGAGCTTCAAACCGGCACTAGGAAACAGACTGAGAAAGCACAGTAAAAATTTCTCCTGCAACCCGTTCCCTTTGTGATAGATGAACGAACGTCTCTCCACATGCTCAGTTCTGAGAGATAAGTGTGTGTGAAAGCCATCCATCAACAAGCTATTTGGGAACACAAAGTTCCTTTTCACTTGCAAACTATAATCCATACATATATATGGGGAGGTACTAGCTCCAACTCGGTTTAACAGTGAAAACTGCAGGAACTTCAAACCGGCACTAGGAAACAGACTGAGAAACCAGAGTAAAAGTTTCTTCTGCAAACCGTTCATTTTGTGCTAAATGAACGAACGTCTCTCCACAAGCTAAGTTCTGAGAGATAAGTGTGTGTGAAAGCCGACCTAAACTAGCTTGTTGGGAACACAAAGTTTCTTTTCACTTGTAAACTCCACTCCATACATATATATGGGGAGGTACTAGCTTCAACTCGTTTTTACAGTGAAAACTGCAGGAACTTCAAATCGGCGCTAGGAAACACACTGAAAAACCAGAGTAAATATTTCTCCTGCAAACCGTTCCCTTTGTGCTAGATGAACGAACGTCTCTCCACATGCTCAGTACTGAGAGATCATTGTGTGTGAAATCCGTCCTGCACCTAGCTTGTTGGGAACACAAAGTTTCTTTTCAGTTGCAAACTCCACTCCATACATATATATGGGGAGGTACTAGCTCCAACTCGGTTTTACATTGAAAACTGCAGGAACTTCAAAACGGCGCTAGGAAACAGACTGAGAAACAAGAGTAATAATTTCACCTGCAAACCGTTCCCTTTGTGCTAGATGAACGAACGTCTCTCCACATGCTCAGTTCTGAGAGATAAGTGTGTGTGAAAGCCGTCCTTCACCTAGCTTGTTTGGAACACAAAGTTTCTTTTCACTTGCAAACTCCACTCCATACATATATATGGGGAGGTACTAGCTCCAACTCGGTTTTACAGTGAAAACTGCAGGAGCTTCATACCGGCACTAGAAAACAGACTGAGAAAGCAGAGTAATAATTTCTCCTGCAACCCGTTCCCTTTGTGATAGATGAACGAACGTCTCTCCACATGCTCAGTTCTGAGAGATAAGTGTGTGTGAAAGCCACCAATCATCAAGCTATTTGGGAACACAAAGTTCCTTTTCACTTGCAAACTATAATCCATACATATATATGGGGAGGTAATAGCTCCAACTCTGTTTTACAGTGAAAACTGCAGGAACTTCAAACCGGCGCTAGGAAACAGACTGAGAAACCAGAGTAATAGTTTCTCCTGCAACCCGTTCCCTTTGTGCTAGATGAACGAATGTCTCACCACATGCTCAATTCTGAGAGATATGTATGTGTGAAAGCCGTCCTTACATAGCTTGTTGGGAACACAAAGATTCTTTTCACTTGCAAACTCCACTCCATACATATATATGGGTAGGTACTAGCTCCAACTCGGTTTTACAGTGAAAACTGCAGGAACTTCAAACCGGCACTAAGAAACAGACTGAGAAACCAGAGTAATAGTTTCTCCTGCAACCCGTTCCCTTTGTGCTAGATGAACGAAAGCCTCTCCACATGCTCAGTTCTGAGAGATTAGTGGGTGTGAATGCCGTCCTTCACCTAGCTTGTTGGGAACACAAAGTTTCTTTTCAGTTGCAAACCCCACTCCATACATATATATGGGGAGGTTCTAGCTCCAACTCGGTTTTACAGTGAAAACTGCAGGAACTTCAAAAGGTGCTAGGAAACAGACTGAGAATCCAGAGTAATAGTTTCTCCTGCAACATGTTCCTTTTTTGCTTGATGAACAAAAGTCTCTCCACATGCTCAGTACTGAGAGATAATTGTGTGTGAAAACCGTCCTGCACCTAGCTTGTTGGGAACACAAAGTTTCTTTTCACTTGCAAATTCCACTCATACATATAGATGGGGAGGTACTAGCTCTAACTCGGTTTTACTGTGAAAACTGCAGGAACTTCAAACCGGCGCTAGGAAACACACTGAGAATCCAGAGAAAAAGTTTCTCCTGCAAACCGTTCCCTTTTTGCAAGATGAACGAACGTCTCTCCACATGCTCAGTTCTGAGAGATAAGTGTGTGTGAATTCCGTCCTTCATCTAGTTTGTTGGGAACACAAAGTTTCTTTTCACTTGCAAATTCCACTCCAAACATATATATGGTGAGGTACAAGCTCCAACTCGGTTTTACAGTGAAAACTGCAGGAACTTCAAACCGGCACTAGGAAACAGACTGAGAAACCAGAGTAAAAGTTGCTCCTGCAACCTGTTCCCTTTATGCTAGATGAACGAACGTCTCTCCACATGCTCAGTTCTGAGAGAAAATTGGGTGTGAAAGCCGTACTTCACCAAGCTTGTTGGGAACACAAAGTTTCTTATCACTTGCAAACTCCACTCCTTACATATATATTTGGAGGTACTAGCTCCAACTCTGTTTTACAGTGAAAACTGCAGGAACTTCAAACCGGCATTGGAAACAGACTGAGAAACCAGAGTAAAAGTTTCTCCTGCAACACGTTCCCTTTGTGCTAGATGAACGAACGTCTCTCCACATGCTCAGTTCTGAGAGATAATTGTGTGTGAAAGCCGCACTTCAACTTTCTTGTTGGGAACACAAAGTTTCTTTTCACTTGCAAACTCCACTCCATACATATATATGGGGAGGTTCTAGCTCCAACTCTGTTTTCCATGAATATTGCAGGAACTTCAAACCGGCAGTAGGAAACATACTGAGAAACCAGAGTAAAAGTTTTTCCTGCAAACCGTTCCCTTTGTGCTAGATGAACGAACGTCTCTGCACATGCTCAGTTCTGAGAGATATGTGTGTGTGAAAGACGACCTTCACATAGGTTTTTGGGAACACAAAGTTTCTTTTCACTTGCAAATTCCACTCCATACATATATATGGGGAGGTACTAGCTCCAACTCGGTTTTACAGTGAAAACTGCAGGAACTTCAAACCGGCACTAGGAAAAAGACTTATAAACCACAGTAAAAGTTTCTCCTGCAAACCGTTCCATTTGTGCTAGATGAACGAACGTCTCTCCACATGCTCAGTTCTGAGAGATATTTGTGTGTTAAAGCCGTCCTTCACATAGCTTGTTGGGAACACAAAATCTCTTTTCAGTTGCAAACCCCACTCCATACATATGTATGGGTAGGTACTAGCTCCAACTCGGTTTTACAGTGAAAATTGCAGGAACTTCAAACCGGTACTAGGAAACAGACTGAGAAACCAGAGTAAAAGTTTCTCCTACAACCCGTTCCCTTTGTGCTAGATGAACGAACCTCTCTCCACATGCTCAGTTATGAGAGATAAGTGTGTGTGAAAGTCGTCCTTCACATAGCTTATTGGGAACACAAAATTACTTTTCAGTTGCAAACCCCACTCCATACATATGTATGGGTAGGTACTAGCTCCAACTCGGTTTTACAGTGAAAACTGCAGGAAATTCAAACCGGCACTAGGAAACAGACTGAGAATCCAGAGTAAAAGTTTCTCCTGCAAACCGTTCCCTTTGTGCTAGATGAACGAACGTCTCTCCACATGCTCAGTTCTGAGAGATAAGTGTGTGTGAAAGACGAACTTCACATTTCTTGTTGGGAACACAAATTTTCTTTTCACTTGCAAACTCCACTCCATACATATATATGGGGAGGTTCTATCTCCAACTCTGTTTTACAGTGAAAACTGCAGGCACTTCAAACCGGCAGTAGGAAACAGACTGAGAAACCAGAGTTAAAGTTTCTCCTGCAAACAGTTCCTTTTGTGCTAGATGAAAGAACGTCTCTACACATGCTCAGTTCTGAGAGATATGTGTGTGTGAAAGACGAACTTCACCTAGGTTTTTGGGAAAACAAAGTTTCTTTTCACTTGCAAATTCCACTCCATACATATATATGGGGAGGTACTAGCTCCAACTCGGTTTTACACTGAAAACTGCAGGAACTTCAAACCGGCAGTATTAAACAGACTGATAAACAAGAGTAAAAGTTTCTCCTGCAAACCGTTCCCTTTGTGCTAGATGAACGAACGTCTCTACACATGCTCAGTTCTGAGAGATAATTGTGTGTGAAAGCCGTCCTTCACATAGCTTGTAGGAAACACAAAATCTCTTTTCAGTTGCAAACCCCACTCCATACATATGTATGGGTAGTTACTAGTTCCAACTCGGTTTTACAGTGAAAATTGCAGGAACATCAAACCGGTACTAGGAAACAGACTGAGAAACCAGAGTAAAAGTTTCTCCTACAACCCGTTCCCTTTGTGCTAGATGAACGAACGTCTCTCCACATGCTCAGTTCTGAGAGATAAGTGTGTGTGAAAGTCGTCCTTCACATAGCTTGTTGGGAACACAAAATTTCTTTTCAGTTGCAAACCCCACTCCATACATATGAATGGGTAGGTACTAGCTCCAACTCTGTTTTACAGTGAAAACTGCTGGAAATTCAAACCGGCACTAGGAAACAGACTGAGAAACCAGAGTAAAAGTTTCTCCTGCAAACCGTTCCCTTTGTGCTAGATGAACGAACCTCTCTCCACATGCTCAGTTCTGAGAGATAACTGTGTGTGAAAGACGAACTTCACCTAGGTTTTTGGGAACACAAAATTTCTTTTCACTTGCAAATTCCACTCCATACATATATAGGGGGAGGTACTAGCTCCAACTCGGTTTTACAGTGAAAACAGCAGGAACTTCAAAACGGCACTAGGAAACAGACTGAGAAACCAGAGTAAAAGTTTCCCATGCAAACCGTTTCCTTTGTGCTAGATGAACGAACGTCTCTCCACATGCTCAGTTCTGAGAGATAATTGTGTGTGAAAGCCGTCCTTCACATAGCTTGTTGGGAACACAAAATCTCTTTTCATTTGCAAACCCCACTCCATACATATGTATGGGTAGATACTAGATCCAACTCGGTTTTACAGTGAAAACTGCAGGAACTTCAAACCGGCACTAGGAAACAGACTGAGAATCCAGAGTAAAATTTGTCCTGCAAACCGTTCCATTTGTGCTAGATGAACGAACGTCTCTCCACATTCTCAGTTATGAGAGATATGTCTGTGTGAAAGCCGTCCTTCACCTAGCTTGTTGGGAATACAAAGTTTCTTTTCAGTTGCAAACTTCATTCCATACATATATATGGGGTGGTACTAGCTCCAACTCGGGTTTACAGTGAAAACTGCAGGAACTTCAAACCGGCACTAGGAAACAGACTGAGAAACCAGAGTAAAAGTTTCTCCTACAACCCGTTCCCTTTGTGCTAGATGAACGAACGTCTCTCCACATGCTCAGTTCTGAGAGATAATTGTGTGTGAAAGTCGTCCTTCACATAGCTTGTTGGGAACACAAAATTTCTTTTCAGATGCAAACCCCACTCCATACATATGTATGGGTAGGTACTAGCTCCAACTCTGTTTTACAGTGAAAACTGCTGGAAATTCAAACCGGCTCTAGGAAACAGACTGAGAAACCAAAGTAAAAGTTTCTCCTGCAAACCGTTCCCTTTGTGCTAGATGAACGAACCTCTCTCCACATGCTCAGTTCTGAGAGATAACTGTGTGTGAAAGACGAACTTCACCTAGGTTTTTGGGAACACAAAATTTCTTTTCACTTGCAAATTCCACTCCATACATATATATGGGGAGGTACTAGCTCCAACTCGGTTTTACAGTGAAAACTGCAGGAACTTCAAAACGGCACTAGGAAACAGACTGAGAAACCAGAGTAAAAGTTTCCCATGCAAACCGTTTCCTTTGTGCTAGATGAACGAACGTCTCTCCACATGCTCAGTTCTGAGAGATAATTGTGTGTGAAAGCCGTCCTTCACAAAGCTTGTTGGGAACACAAAATCTCTTTTCATTTGCAAACCCCACTCCATACATATGTATGGGTAGATACTAGATCCAACTCGATTTTACAGTGAAAACTGCAGGAACTTCAAACCGGCACTAGGAAACAGACTGAGAATCCAGAGTAAAATTTGTCCTGCAACCCATTCCATTTGTGCTAGATGAACGAACGTCTCTCCACTTTCTCAGTTATGAGAGATATGTCTGTGTGAAAGCCGTCCTTCACCTAGCTTGTTGGGAATACAAAGTTTCTTTTCAGTTGCAAACTTCATTCCATACATATATATGGGGAGGTACTAGCTCCAACTCGAGTTTACAGTGAAAACTGCAGGAACTTCAAACCGGCACTAGGAAACAGACTGAGAAACCAGAGTAAATGTTTCTCCTGCAACCCGTTCCTTTTGTGCTACATGAACGAACGTCTCTCCACATGCTCAGTTCTGAGAGATAAGTGTGTGTGAAAGCCGTCCTTCACCTAGCTTGTTGGGAACACAAAGTTTCTTTTCACTTGAAAATTCCACTCCATACACATATATGGGGAGGTACTAGATCCAACTCGATTTTACAGTGAAAACTGCAGGAACTTCAAACCGGCACTAGGAAACAGTCTGAGAAACCAGGGTAAAAGATCTCCTGCAAACCGTTCCCTTTGTGCTAGATGAACGAACGTATCTCCACATGCTCAGTTCTGAGAGATAAGTGTGTGTGAAAGCCGTCCTTCACATAGCTTGTTGGGAACACAAAATTTCTTTTCAGTTGCAAATCCCACACAATACATATGTATGGGTAGGTACAAGCTCCAACTCGGTTTTACAGTGAAAACTGCAGGAACTTCAAAGCGGCACTAGGAAACAGACTGAGAAACCAGAGTAAAAGTTTCTCCTGCAACCCGTTCCCTTTTTTCTAGATGAACGAACGTCTCTCCACATGCTCAGTTCTGAGAGATAATTGTGTGTGAATGCCGTCCTTCACCTAGGTTGTTGGGAACACAAAGTTTCTTTTCAGTTGCAAACTCCACTCCATACATATATGTGGGGTGGTACTAGCTCCACCTCGGGTTTACAGTGAAAACTGCAGGAACTTCAAACCGGCGCTAGGAAACAGACTGAGAGACCAGAGTAATAATTTCTCCTGCAACCCGTTCCCTTTGTGCTAGATGAAAGAACGTCTCTCCACATCCTCAGTTCTGAGAGATAAGTGTGTGTGAAAGCCATCCATCATCAAGCTTTTTGGGAACACAAAGTTCCTTTTCTCTTGCAAAATATAATCCATACATATATATTGGGAGGTACTAGCTCCAACTCGGGTTTACAGTGAAAACTGCAGGAACTTCAAACCGGCACTAGGAAACAGACTGAGAAAACAGAGTAAAAGTTTCTCCTGCAAACCGTTCCATTTGTGCTACATGAACGAAAGTCTCTCCACATGCTCAGTTCTGAGGGATAAGTGTGTTTGAAAGCCGTCCTTCACCTTGCTTGTTGTGAACACAAAGTTTCTTTTCAGTTGCAAACCCCACTCCATACATATATATGGGGAGGTACTAGCGCCAACACGGTTTTACAGTTAAATCTGCAGGAACTTCAAACCGGCACTAGGAAACAGACTGAGAAAAGAGAGTAAAAGTTTCTCCTGCAAACCGTTCATTTTGTGCTAGATGAACGAACGTCTCTGCACATGCTAAGTTCTGAGACATAAGTGTGTGTGAAAGCCGTCCTTCACATAGCTTGTTGGGAAAACAAAATTTCTTTTCACTTGCAAACTCCACTCCATACATTTGTATGGGTAGGTACAAGCTCCAACACGGATTTACAGTGAAAATTGCAGGAACTTCAAACCGGCACTAGGAAACAGACTGAGAATCCAGAGTAAAAGTTTCTCCTGCAACCCGTTCCCTTTGTGCTAGATGAACGAACGTCTCTCCACATGCTCAGTTCTCAGAGTTAAGTGTGTGTGAATCCCGTACTTCACCTAGCTTGTTGGGAACACAAAGTTTCTTTTCACTAGCAAACTCAAATCCTTACATATATATGGGGATGTACTAGCTCCAACTCGGTTTTACAGTGAAAACTGCAGGAATTTCAAACCGGAACTAGGAAACAGACTGAGAAACCAGAGTAAATGTTTCTCATGCAACCCGTTACTTTGTGCTAGATGAACGAACGTCTCTCCACATGCTCAGTTCTGAAATATAAGTGTGTGTGAAAGCCGTCCTTCACCTAGCTTGTTGGGAACACAAAGTTTCTTTTCAGTTGCAAACTCCACTCCATACATATATATGGGGAGGTACTAGCTCCAACTCTGTTTTACAGTGAAAACTGCAGGTACTTCAAACCGGCACTAGGAAACAGACTGAGAAACCAGAGTAAAAGTTTCTCCCATAACACGTTCCCTTTTGCTACATGAACGAACGTCTCTCCACATGCTCAGTTCTGAGAGATTAGTGTGTGTGAAAGCCTTCTTTCACCTAGCTTAATGGGAACACAAAGTTTCTTTTCAGTTGCAAACCCCACTCCATACATATATATGGGGAGGTAATAGCTCCAACTCGGTTTTACAGTGAAAACTGCAGGAACTTCAAACCGGCTCTAGGAAACAGACTGAGAAACCAGAGAAATAGTTTCTCCTGCAACCCGTTCCCTTTTTGGTAGATGAACGAAGGTCTCTCCACATGCTCAGTTCTGAGAGATAAGTGTGTGTGAATGCCGTCCTTACACTAGCTTGTTGGGAACACATAGTTTCTTTTCAGTTGCAAACCCCACTCCATACATATATATGGGTAGGTAATAGCTCCAACTCGGTTTTACAGTGAAAACTGCAGGAACTTCAAACCGGCACTAGGAAACAGACTGAGAAACCAGAGTAAAGTTTCTCCTGCAACCATTTTCCTTTGTGCTAGATGAACGAAAGTCTCTCCACATGCTCAGTTCTGAGAGATAAGTGTGTGTGAAAGCCGTCCTTCACATATCTTGTTGGGAACACAAAATCTCTTTTCAGTTGCAAACTCCACTCCATACATATATATGGGGAGGTACTAGCTCCAACTCGGTTTTACAGTGAAAACTGCAGGAACTTCAAACCGGCACTAAGAAACAGACTGAGAGACCAGATTAAAAGTTTCACCTGCAACCCGTTCCCTTTGTGCTTGATGAACGAACGTCTCTCCACGTGCTCAGTTCTGAGAGATAAGTGTGTTTGAAAGCCGTTCTTCACCTAGTTTGTTGGGAACACAAAGTTTCTTTTCAGTTGCAAAATCCATTCCATACATATATATGGGGAGGTACTAGCTCCAACTCGGGTTTACAGTGAAAACTGCAGGAACTTCAAACCGGCACTAGGAAACAGACTGAGAAACCAGAGTAAATGTTTCTCCTGCAACCCGTTCCTTTTGTGCTACATGAACGAACGTCTCTCCACATGCTCAGTTCTGAGAGATAAGTGTGTGTGAAAACCGTCCTTCACCTAGCTTGTTGGGAACACAAAGTTTCTTTTCACTTGAAAATTCCACTCCATACACATATATGGTGAGGTACTAGATCCAACTCGATTTTACAGTGAAAACTGCAGGAACTTCAAACCGGCACTAGGAAACAGTCTGAGAAACCAGGGTAAAAGATCTCCTGCAAACCGTTCCCTTTGTGCTAGATGAACGAACGTCTCTCCACATGCTCAGTTCTGAGAGATAATTGTGTGTGAAAGCCGTACTTCACCTATCTTGTTGGGAACACAAAGTTCCTTTTCATTTGCAAACTCCACTCCATACATATATATGGGGAGGTACTAGCTCCAACTCGGATTTACAGTGAAATCTGCAGGAACTTCAACCCGGCACTAGGAAACAGACTGAGAAACCAGAGTAAAGTTTCTCCTGCAAACCGTTCCCTTTGTGCTAGATGAACGAACGTATCTCCACATGCTCAGTTCTGAGAGATAAGTGTGTGTGAAAGCCGTCCTTCACATAGCTTGTTGGGAACACAAAATTTCTTTTCAGTTGCAAACCCCACACAATACATATGTATGGGTAGGTACAAGCTCCAACTCGGTTTTACAGTGAAAACTGCAGGAACTTCAAAGCGGCACTAGGAAACAGACTGAGAAACCAGAGTAAAAGTTTCTCCTGCAACCCGTTCCCTTTTTTCTAGATGAACGAACGTCTCTCCACATGCTCAGTTCTGAGAGAAAATTGTGTGTGAATGCCGTCCTTCACCTAGCTTGTTGGGAACACAAAGTTTCTTTTCAGTTGCAAACTCCACTCCATACATATATGTGGGGTGGTACTAGCTCCACCTCGGGTTTACAGTGAAAACTGCAGGAACTTCCAACCGGCGCTAGGAAACAGACTGAGAGACCAGAGTAATAATTTCTCCTGCAACCCGTTCCCTTTGTGCTAGATGAAAGAACGTCTCTCCACATGCTCAGTTCTGAGAGATAAGTGTGTGTGAAAGCCATCCATCATCAAGCTTTTTGGGAACACAAAGTTCCTTTTCTCTTGCAAAATATAATCCATACAAATATATTGGGAGGTACTAGCTCCAACTCGGGTTTACAGTGAAAACTGCAGGAACTTCAAACCGGCACTAGGAAACAGACTGAGAAAACAGAGTAAAAGTTTCTCCTGCAAACCGTTCCATTTGTGCTACATGAACGAAAGTCTCTCCACATGCTCAGTTCTGAGGGATAAGTGTGTTTGAAAGCCGTCCTTCACCTAGCTTGTTGTGAACACAAAGTTTCTTTTCAGTTGCAAACCCCACTCCATACATATATATGGGGAGGTACTAGCGCCAACTCGGTTTTACAGTTAAATCTGCAGGAACTTCAAACCGGCACTAGGAAACAGACTGAGAAAAGAGAGTAAAAGTTTCTCCTGCAAACCGTTCATTTTGTGCTAGATGAACGAACGTCTCTGCACATGCTAAGTTCTGAGACATAAGTGTGTGTGAAAGCCGTCCTTCACATAGCTTGTTGGGAAAACAAAATTTCTTTTCACTTGCAAACTCCACTCCATACATTTGTATGGGTAGGTACAAGCTCCAACACGGATTTACAGTGAAAATTGCAGGAACTTCAAACCGGCACTAGGAAACAGACTGAGAATCCAGAGTAAAAGTTTCTCCTGCAACACGTTCCCTTTGTGCTAGATGAACGAACGTCTCTCCACATGCTCAGTTCTGAGAGTTAAGTGTGTGTGAATCCCGTACTTCACCTAGCTTGTTGGGAACACAAAGTTTCTTTTCACTAGCAAACTCAAATCCTTACATATATATGGGGATGTACTAGCTCCAACTCGGTTTTACAGTGAAAACTGCAGGAATTTCAAACCGGAACTAGGAAACAGACTGAGAAACCAGAGTAAATGTTTCTCATGCAACCCGTTACTTTGTGCTAGATGAACGAACGTCTCTCCACATGCTCAGTTCTGAGATATAAGTGTGTGTGAAAGCCGTCCTTCACCTAGCTTGTTGGGAACACAAAGTTTCTTTTCAGTTGAAAACTCCACTCCATACATATATATGGGGAGGTACTAGCTCCAACTCTGTTTTACAGTGAAAACTGCAGGTACTTCAAACCGGCACTAGGAAACAGACTGAGAAACCAGAGTAAAAGTTTCTCCCATAACACGTTCCCTTTTGCTAGATGAATGAACGTCTCTCCACATGCTCAGTTCTGAGAGATTAGTGTGTGTGAAAGCCTTCTTTCACCTAGCTTAATGGGAACACAAAGTTTCTTTTCAGTTGCAAACCCCACTCCATACATATATATGGGGAGGTAATAGCTCCAACTCGGTTTTACAGTGAAAACTGCAGGAACTTCAAACCGGCTCTAGGAAACAGACTGAGAAACCAGAGAAATAGTTTCTCCTGCAACCCGTTCCCTTTTTGGTAGATGAACGAAGGTCTCTCCACATGCTCAGTTCTGAGAGATAAGTGTGTGTGAATGCCGTCCTTACACTAGCTTGTTGGGAACACATAGTTTCTTTTCAATTTCAAACTCCACTCCATACATATATATGGGGAGGTACTAGCTCCAACTCGGTTTTACAGTGAAAACTGCAAGAACTTCAAACCGACACTAAGAAACAGACTGAGAGACCAGATTAAAAGTTTCACCTGCAACCCGTTCCCTTTGTGCTTGATGAACGAACGTCTCTCCACGTGCTCAGTTCTGAGAGATAAGTGTGTTTGAAAGCCGTTCTTCACCAAGCTTGTTGGGAACACAAAGTTTCTTTTCAGTTGCAAAATCCATTCCATACATATATATGGGGTGGTACTAGCTCCAACTCGGGTTTACAGTGAAAACTGCAGGAACTTCAAACCGGCACTAGGAAACAGACTGAGAAACCAGAGTAAATGTTTCTCCTGCAACCCGTTATTTTTGTGCTACATGAACGAACGTCTCTCCACATGCTCAGTTCTGAGAGATAAGTGTGTGTGAAAGCCGTCCTTCACCTAGCTTGTTGGGAACACAAAGTTTCTTTTCACTTGAAAATTCCACTCCATACACATATATGGGGAGGTACTAGATCCAACTCGATTTTACAGTGAAAACTGCAGGAACTTCAAACCGGCACTAGGAAACAGTCTGAGAAACCAGGGTAAAAGATCTCCTGCAAACCGTTCCGTTTGTGCTAGATGAACGAACGTATCTCCACATGCTCAGTTCTGAGAGATAAGTGTGTGTGAAAGCCGTCCTTCACATAGCTTGTTGGGAACACAAAATTTCTTTTCAGTTGCAAACCCCACACAATACATATGTATGGGTAGGTACAAGCTCCAACTCGGTTTTACAGTGAAAACTGCAGGAACTTCAAAGCGGCACTAGGAAACAGACTGAGAAACCAGAGTAAGAGTTTCTCCTGCAACCCGTTCCATTAGTGCTAGATGAACGAACGTCTCTCCACATGCTCAGTTCTGAGAGTTAAGTGTGTGTGAATCCCGTACTTCACCTAGCTTGTTGGGAACACAAAGTTTCTTTTCACTAGCAAACTCAAATCCTTACATATATATGGGGATGTACTAGCTCCAACTCGGTTTTACAGTGAAAACTGCAGGAATTTCAAACCGGAACTAGGAAACAGACTGAGAAACCAGAGTAAATGTTTCTCATGCAACCCGTTACTTTGTGCTAGATGAACGAACGTCTCTCCACATGCTCAGTTCTGAGATATAAGTGTGTGTGAAAGCCGTCCTTCACCTAGCTTGTTGGGAACACAAAGTTTCTTTTCAGTTGAAAACTCCACTCCATACATATATATGGGGAGGTACTAGCTCCAACTCTGTTTTACAGTGAAAACTGCAGGTACTTCAAACCGGCACTAGGAAACAGACTGAGAAACCAGAGTAAAAGTTTCTCCCATAACACGTTCCCTTTTGCTAGATGAACGAACGTCTCTCCACATGCTCAGTTCTGAGAGATTAGTGTGTGTGAAAGCCTTCTTTCACCTAGCTTAATGGGAACACAAAGTTTCTTTTCAGTTGCAAACCCCACTCCATACATATATATGGGGAGGTAATAGCTCCAACTCGGTTTTACAGTGAAAACTGCAGGAACTTCAAACCGGCTCTAGGAAACAGACTGAGAAACCAGAGAAATAGTTTCTCCTGCAACCCGTTCCCTTTTTGGTAGATGAACGAAGGTCTCTCCACATGCTCAGTTCTGAGAGATAAGTGTGTGTGAATGCCGTCCTTACACTAGCTTGTTGGGAACACATAGTTTCTTTTCAATTTCAAACTCCACTCCATACATATATATGGGGAGGTACTAGCTCCAACTCGGTTTTACAGTGAAAACTGCAAGAACTTCAAACCGACACTAAGAAACAGACTGAGAGACCAGATTAAAAGTTTCACCTGCAACCCGTTCCCTTTGTGCTTGATGAACGAACGTCTCTCCACGTGCTCAGTTCTGAGAGATAAGTGTGTTTGAAAGCCGTTCTTCACCTAGCTTGTTGGGAACACAAAGTTTCTTTTCAGTTGCAAAATCCATTCCATACATATATATGGGGTGGTACTAGCTCCAACTCGGGTTTACAGTGAAAACTGCAGGAACTTCAAACCGGCACTAGGAAACAGACTGAGAAACCAGAGTAAATGTTTCTCCTGCAACCCGTTCCTTTTGTGCTACATGAACGAACGTCTCTCCACATGCTCAGTTCTGAGAGATAAGTGTGTGTGAAAGCCGTCCTTCACCTAGCTTGTTGGGAACACAAAGTTTCTTTTCACTTGAAAATTCCACTCCATACACATATATGGGGAAGTACTAGATCCAACTCGATTTTACAGTGAAAACTGCAGGAACTTCAAACCGGCACTAGGAAACAGTCTGAGAAACCAGGGTAAAAGATCTCCTGCAAACCGTTCCGTTTGTGCTAGATGAACGAACGTATCTCCACATGCTCAGTTCTGAGAGATAAGTGTGTGTGAAAGCCGTCCTTCACATAGCTTGTTGGGAACACAAAATTTCTTTTCAGTTGCAAACCCCACACAATACATATGTATGGGTAGGTACAAGCTCCAACTCGGTTTTACAGTGAAAACTGCAGGAACTTCAAAGCGGCACTAGGAAACAGACTGAGAAACCAGAGTAAAAGTTTCTCCTGCAACCCGTTCCATTAGTGCTAGATGAACGAACGTCTCTCCACATGCTCAGTTCTGGGAGATAAGTGGGTGTGAATGCCGTCCTTCACCTAGCTTGTTGGGAACACAAAGTTTCTTTTAAGTTGCAAAATCCACTCCATACATATTTATGGGGAGGTACTAGCTCCAAATAGGTTTTTCATTGAAAACTGCAGGAACTTCAAACCGGCGCTAGGATACAGACTGAGAAACCAGAGTAATAATTTCTCCTGCAACCCGTTCCCTTTTTTCTAGATGAACGAACGTCTCTCCACATGCTCAGTTCTGAGAGATAATTGTGTGTGAATGCCGTCCTTCACCTAGCTTGTTGGGAACACAAAGTTTCTTTTCAGTTGCAAACTCCACTCCATACATATATGTGGGGTGGTACTAGCTCCATCTCGGGTTTACAGTGAAAACTGCAGGAACTTCAAACCGGCGCTAGGAAACAGACTGAGAGACCAGAGTAATAATTTCTCCTGCAACCCGTTCCCTTTGTGCTAGATGAAAGAACGTCTCTCCACATGCTCAGTTCTGAGAGATAAGTGTGTGTAAGCCATCCATCATCAAGCTATTTGGGAACACAAAGTTCCTTTTCTCTTGCAAACTATAATCCATAAAAATATATGGGGAGGTACTAGCTCCAACTCGGGTTTACAGTGAAAACTGCAGGAACTTCCAACCGGCACTAGGAAACAGACTGAGAAAACAGAGTAAAAGTTTCTCCTGCAAACCGTTCCATTTGTGCTACATGAACGAAAGTCTCTCCACATGCTCAGTTCTGAGGGATAAGTGTGTTTGAAAGCCGTCCTTCACCTCGCTTGTTGTGAACACAAAGTTTCTTTTCAGTTGAAAACCCCACTCCATACATATATATGGGGAGGTACTAGCGCCAACTCGGTTTTACAGTTAAATCTGCAGGAACTTCAAACCGGCACTAGGAAACAGACTGAGAAAAGAGAGTAAAAGTTTCTCCTGCAAACCGTTCATTTTGTGCTAGATGAACGAACGTCTCTCCACATGCTCAGTTCTGAGGGTTAAGTGTGTGTGAAACCCGTACTTCACCTAGCTTTTTGGGAACACAAAGTTTCTTTTCACTAGCAAACTCCATTCCTTACATATATATGGGGAGGTACTAGCTCCAACTCGGTTTTTACAGTGAAAACTGCAGGAATTTCAAACCGGAACTAGGAAACAGACTGAGAAACCAGAGTAAATATTTCTCATGCAACACGTTATTTGGTGCTAGATGAACGAACGTCTCTCCACATGCTCAGTTCTGAAATATAAGTGTGTGTGAAAGCCGTCCTTCACCTAGCTTGTTGGGAACACAAAGTTTCTTTTCACTTGGAACCTCCAATCCATACATATATATGGGGAGGTACTAGCTCCAACTCGGTTTTACAGTGAAAACTGCAGGAACTTCAAACCGGCACTAGGAAACAGACTGAGAAACCAGAGAAAAGTTTCTCCTGCAACCGGTTCCCTTTGTGCTAGATGAACGAACTTCTATCCACATGCTCAGTTCTGAGAGATAAGTGTGTGTGAAAGCCGACCTTACCTAGCTTGTTGGGAACACAAAGTTTCTTTTCAGTTGCAAACTCCACTCCATACATATATATGGGGAGGTACTAGCGCCAACTCGGTTTTACAGTTAAATCTGCAGGAACTTCAAACCGGCACTTGGAAACAGACTGAGAAACCAGAGTAAAAGTTTCTCCTGCAAACCGTTCATTTTGTGCTAGATGAACGAACGTCTCTCCACATGCTAATTTCTGAGATATAAGTGTGTGTGAAAGCCGTCCTTCACATAGCTTGTTGGGAAAACAAAATTTCTTTTCAATTGCAGACTCCACTCCATACATTTGTATGGGTAGGTACAAGCTCCAACACGGATTTACAGTGAAAAATGCAGGAACTTCAAACCGGCACTAGGAAACAGACTGAGAATCCAGAGTAAAAGTTTCTCCTGCAACCCGTTCCCTTTGTGCTAGATGAACGAACGTCTCTCCACATGCTCAGTTCTGAGGGTTAAGTGTGTGTGAAACCCGTACTTCACCTAGATTTTTGGGAACACAAAGTTTCTTTTCACTAGCAAACTCCATTCCTTACATATATATGGGGAGGTACTAGCTCCAACTCGGTTTTTACAGTGAAAACTGCAGGAATTTCAAACCGGAACTAGGAAACAGACTGAGAAACCAGAGTAAATGTTTCTCATGCAACACGTTATTTGGTGCTAGATGAACGAACGTCTCTCCACATGCTCAGTTCTGAGAGATAATTGTGTGTGAATGCCGTCCTTCACCTAGCTTGTTGGGAACACAAAGTTTCTTTTCAGTTGCAAACTCCACTCCATACATATATGTGGGGTGGTACTAGCTCCACCTCGGGTTTACAGTGAAAACTGCAGGAACTTCAAACCGGCGCTAGGAAACAGACTGAGAGACCAGAGTAATAATTTCTCCTGCAACCCGTTCCCTTTGTGCTAGATGAAAGAACGTCTCTCCACATGCTCAGTTCTGAGAGATAAGTGTGTGTGAAAGCCATCCATCATCAAGCTATTTGGGAACACAAAGTTCCTTTTCTCTTGCAAACTATAATCCATAAAAATATATTGGGAGGTACTAGCTCCAACTCGGGTTTACAGTGAAAACTGCAGGAACTTCAAACCGGCACTAGGAAACAGACTGAGAAAACAGAGTAAAAGTTTCTCCTGCAAACCGTTCCATTTGTGCTACATGAACGAAAGTCTCTCCACATGCTCAGTTCTGAGGGATAAGTGTGTTTGAAAGCCGTCCTTCACCTCGCTTGTTGTGAACACAAAGTTTCTTTTCAGTTGAAAACCCCACTCCATACATATATATGGGGAGGTACTAGCGCCAACTCGGTTTTACAGTTAAATCTGCAGGAACTTCAAACCGGCACTAGGAAACAGACTGAGAAAAGAGAGTAAAAGTTTCTCCTGCAAACCGTTCATTTTGTGCTAGATGAACGAACGTCTCTCCACATGCTCAGTTCTGAGGGTTAAGTGTGTGTGAAACCCGTACTTCACCTAGCTTTTTGGGAACACAAAGTTTCTTTTCACTAGCAAACTCCATTCCTTACATATATATGGGGAGGTACTAGCTCCAACTCGGTTTTTACAGTGAAAACTGCAGGAATTTCAAACCGGAACTAGGAAACAGACTGAGAAACCAGAGTAAATATTTCTCATGCAACACGTTATTTGGTGCTAGATGAACGAACGTCTCTCCACATGCTCAGTTCTGAAATATAAGTGTGTGTGAAAGCCGTCCTTCACCTAGCTTGTTGGGAACACAAAGTTTCTTTTCACTTGGAACCTCCAATCCATACATATATATGGGGAGGTACTAGCTCCAACTCGGTTTTACAGTGAAAACTGCAGGAACTTCAAACCGGCACTAGGAAACAGACTGAGAAACCAGAGAAAAGTTTCTCCTGCAACCGGTTCCCTTTGTGCTAGATGAACGAACTTCTATCCACATGCTCAGTTCTGAGAGATAAGTGTGTGTGAAAGCCGACCTTACCTAGCTTGTTGGGAACACAAAGTTTCTTTTCAGTTGCAAACTCCACTCCATACATATATATGGGGAGGTACTAGCGCCAACTCGGTTTTACAGTTAAATCTGCAGGAACTTCAAACCGGCACTTGGAAACAGACTGAGAAACCAGAGTAAAAGTTTCTCCTGCAAACCGTTCATTTTGTGCTAGATGAACGAACGTCTCTCCACATGCTAATTTCTGAGATATAAGTGTGTGTGAAAGCCGTCCTTCACATAGCTTGTTGGGAAAACAAAATTTCTTTTCAATTGCAGACTCCACTCCATACATTTGTATGGGTAGGTACAAGCTCCAACACGGATTTACAGTGAAAATTGCAGGAACTTTAAACCGGCACTAGGAAACAGACTGAGAATCCAGAGTAAAAGTTTCTCCTGCAACCCGTTCCCTTTGTGCTAGATGAACGAACGTCTCTCCACATGCTCAGTTCTGAGGGTTAAGTGTGTGTGAAACCCGAACTTCACCTAGCTTTTTGGGAACACAAAGTTTCTTTTCACTAGCAAACTCCATTCCTTACATATATATGGGGAGGTACTAGCTCCAACTCGGTTTTTACAGTGAAAACGGCAGGAATTTCAAACCGGAACTAGGAAACAGACTGAGAAACCAGAGTAAATGTTTCTCATGCAACACGTTATTTGGTGCTAGATGAACGAACGTCTCTCCACATGCTCAGTTCTGAAATATAAGTGTGTGTGAAAGCCGTCCTTCACCTAGCTTGTTGGGAACACAAAGTTTCTTTTCACTTGGAACCTCCAATCCATACATATATATGGGGAGGTACTAGCTCCAACTCGGTTTTACAGTGAAAACTGCAGGTACTTCAAACCGGCACTAGGAAACAGACTGAGAAACCAGAGAAAAAGTTTCTTCTGCAACCGGTTCCCTTTGTGCTAGATGAACGAACGTCTTTCCACATGCTCAGTTCTGAGAGATAAGAGTGTGTGAAAGCCGTCCTTCACCTAGCTTGTTGGGAACACAAAGTTTCTTTTCACTTGCAAACTCCACTCCATACATATATATGGGTAGGTACTAGCTCCAACTCGGTTTTACAGTGAAAACTGCAGGAACTTCAAACCGGCACTAGGAAACAGACTGAGAAACCAGAGTAATAGTTTCTCCTGCAACCCGTTCCCTTTGTGCTAGATGAACGAAAGCCTCTCCACATTCTCAGTTCTAAGAGATTAGTGGGTGTGAATGCCGTCCTTCAACTAGCTTGTTGGGAACACAAAGTTTCTTTTCAGTTGCAAACCCCACTCCATACATATATATGGGGAGGTACTAGCTCCAACTCGGTTTTACAGAGAAAACTGCAGGAACTACAAAAAGGTGCTAGGAAAAAGACTGAGAATCCAGAGTAATAGTTTCTCCTGCAACACGTTCCTTTTGTGCTTGATGAACGAAAGTCTCTCCACATGCTCAGTACTGAGAGATAATTGTGTGTGAAATCCGTCCTGCACCTAGCTTGTTGGGAACACAAAGTTTCTTTTCATGTGCAAATTCCACTCCAAACATGTATATGGTGAGGTACTAGCTCCAACTCGGTTATACAGTGAAAACTGCAGGAACTTCAAACCGGCACTTGGAAACAGACTGAGAAACCAGAGTAATAGTTTCTCCTGCAACCCGTTCCCTTTTTGGTAGATGAACGAAGGTCTCTCCACATGCTCAGTTCTGAGAGATAAGTGTGTGTGAATGCCGTCCTTACACTAGCTTGTTGGGAACACATAGTTTCTTTTCAATTTCAAACTCCACTCCATACATATATATGGGGAGGTACTAGCTCCAACTCGGTTTTACAGTTAAAACTGCAGGAACTTCAAACCGGCACTAAGAAACAGACTGAGAGACCAGATTAAAAGTTTCACCTGCAACCCGTTCCCTTTGTGCTTGATGAACGAACGTCTCTCCACGTGCACAGTTCTGAGAGATAAGTGTGTTTGAAAGCCGTTCTTCACCTAGCTTGTTGGGAACACAAAGTTTCTTTTCAGTTGCAAAATCCATTCCATACATATATATGGGGAGGTACTAGCTCCAACTCGGGTTTACAGTGAAAACTGCAGGAACTTCAAACCGGCACTAGGAAACAGACTGAGAAACCAGAGAAAAAGTTTCTTCTGCAACCGGTTCCCTTTGTGCTAGATGAACGAACGTCTTTCCACATGCTCAGTTCTGAGAGATAAGAGTGTGTGAAAGCCGTCCTTCACCTAGCTTGTTGGGAACACAAAGTTTCTTTTCACTTGCAAACTCCACTCCATACATATATATGGGTAGGTACTAGCTCCAACTCTGTTTTACAGTGAAAACTGCAGGAACTTCAAACCGGCACTAGGAAACAGACTGAGAAACCAGAGTAATAGTTTCTCCTGCAACCCGTTCCCTTTGTGCTAGATGAACGAAAGCCTCTCCACATGCTCAGTTCTAAGAGATTAGTGGGTGTGAATGCCGTCCTTCAACTAGCTTGTTGGGAACACAAAGTTTCTTTTCAGTTGCAAACCCCACTCCATACATATATAAGGGGAGGTACTAGCTCCAACTCGGTTTTACAGAGAAAACTGCAGGAACTACAAAAAGGTGCTAGGAAAAAGACTGAGAATCCAGAGTAATAGTTTCTCCTGCAACACGTTCCTTTTGTGCTTGATGAACGAAAGTCTCTCCACATGCTCAGTACTGAGAGATAATTGTGTGTGAAATCCGTCCTGCACCTAGCTTGTTGGGAACACAAAGTTTCTTTTCATGTGCAAATTCCACTCCAAACATATATATGGTGAGGTACTAGCTCCAACTCGGTTTTACAGTGAAAACTGCAGGAACTTCAAACCGGCACTAGGAAACAGACTGAGAAACCAGAGTAATAGTTTCTCCTGCAACCCGTTCCCTTTTTGGTAGATGAACGAAGGTCTCTCCACATGCTCAGTTCTGAGAGATAAGTGTGTGTGAATGCCGTCCTTACACTAGCTTGTTGGGAACACATAGTTTCTTTTCAATTTCAAACTCCACTCCATACATATATATGGGGAGGTACTAGCTCCAACTCGGTTTTACAGTTAAAACTGCAGGAACTTCAAACCGGCACTAAGAAACAGACTGAGAGACCAGATTAAAAGTTTCACCTGCAACCCGTTCCCTTTGTGCTTGATGAACGAACGTCTCTCCACGTGCACAGTTCTGAGAGATAAGTGTGTTTGAAAGCCGTTCTTCACCTAGCTTGTTGGGAACACAAAGTTTCTTTTCAGTTGCAAAATCCATTCCATACATATATATGGGGAGGTACTAGCTCCAACTCGGGTTTACAGTGAAAACTGCAGGAACTTCAAACCGGCACTAGGAAACAGACTGAGAAACCAGAGTAAATGTTTCTCCTGCAAACCGTTCCATTTGTGCTACATGAACGAAAGTCTCTCCACATGCTCAGTTCTGAGGGATAAGTGTGTTTGAAAGCCGTCCTTCACCTCGCTTGTTGTGAACACAAAGTTTCTTTTCAGTTGAAAACCCCACTCCATACATATATATGGGGAGGTACTAGCGCCAACTCGGTTTTACAGTTAAATCTGCAGGAACTTCAAACCGGCACTAGGAAACAGACTGAGAAAAGAGAGTAAAAGTTTCTCCTGCAAACCGTTCATTTTGTGCTAGATGAACGAACGTCTCTCCACATGCTCAGTTCTGAGGGTTAAGTGTGTGTGAAACCCGTACTTCACCTAGCTTTTTGGGAACACAAAGTTTCTTTTCACTAGCAAACTCCATTCCTTACATATATATGGGGAGGTACTAGCTCCAACTCGGTTTTTACAGTGAAAACTGCAGGAATTTCAAACCGGAACTAGGAAACAGACTGAGAAACCAGAGTAAATGTTTCTCATGCAACACGTTATTTGGTGCTAGATGAACGAACGTCTCTCCACATGCTCAGTTCTGAAATAGAAGTGTGTGTGAAAGCCGTCCTTCACCTAGCTTGTTGGGAACACAAAGTTTCTTTTCACTTAGAACCTCCAATCCATACATATATATGGGGAGGTACTAGCTCCAACTCGGTTTTACAGTGAAAACTGCAGGAACTTCAAACCGGCACTAGGAAACAGACTGAGAAACCAGAGAAAAGTTTCTCCTGCAACCGGTTCCCTTTGTGCTAGATGAACGAACTTCTATCCACATGCTCAGTTCTGAGAGATAAGTGTGTGTGAAAGCCGACCTTACCTAGCTTGTTGGGAACACAAAGTTTCTTTTCAGTTGCAAACTCCACTCCATACATATATATGGGGAGGTACTAGCGCCAACTCGGTTTTACAGTTAAATCTGCAGGAACTTCAAACCGGCACTTGGAAACAGACTGAGAAACCAGAGTAAAAGTTTCTCCTGCAAACCTTTCATTTTGTGCTAGATGAACGAACGTCTCTCCACATGCTAATTTCTGAGATATAAGTGTGTGTGAAAGCCGTCCTTCACATAGCTTGTTGGGAAAACAAAATTTCTTTTCAATTGCAAACTCCACTCCATACATTTGTATGGGTAGGTACAAGCTCCAACACGGATTTACAGTGAAAATTGCAGGAACTTCAAACCGGCACTAGGAAACAGACTGAGAATCCAGAGTAAAAGTTTCTCCTGCAACCCGTTCCCTTTGTGCTAGATGAACGAACGTCTCTCCACATGCTCAGTTCTGAGGGTTAAGTGTGTGTGAAACCCGTACTTCACCTAGCTTTTTGGGAACACAAAGTTTCTTTTCACTAGCAAACTCCATTCCTTACATATATATGGGGAGGTACTAGCTCCAACACGGTTTTTACAGTGAAAACTGCAGGAATTTCAAACCGGAACTAGGAAACAGACTGAGAAACCAGAGTAAATGTTTCTCATGCAACACGTTATTTGGTGCTAGATGAACGAACGTCTCTCCACATGCTCAGTTCTGAAATATAAGTGTGTGTGAAAGCCGTCCTTCACCTAGCTTGTTGGGAACACAAAGTTTCTTTTCACTTGGAACCTCCAATCCATACATATATATGGGGAGGTACTAGCTCCAACTCGGTTTTACAGTGAAAACTGCAGGTACTTCAAACCGGCACTAGGAAACAGACTGAGAAACCAGAGAAAAAGTTTCTCCTGCAACCGGTTCCCTTTGTGCTAGATGAACGAACGTCTTTCCACATGCTCAGTTCTGAGAGATAAGAGTGTGTGAAAGCCGTCCTTCACCTAGCTTGTTGGGAACACAAAGTTTCTTTTCACTTGCAAACTCCACTCCATACATATATATGGGTAGGTACTAGCTCCAACTCGGTTTTACAGTGAAAACTGCAGGAACTTCAAACCGGCACTAGGAAACAGACTGAGAAACCAGAGTAATAGTTTCTCCTGCAACCCGTTCCCTTTGTGCTAGATGAACGAAAGCCTCTCCACATGCTCAGTTCTGAGAGATTAGTGGGTGTGAATGCCGTCCTTCAACTAGCTTGTTGGGAACACAAAGTTTCTTTTCAGTTGCAAACCCCACTCCATACATATATATGGGGAGGTACTAGCTCCAACTCGGTTTTACAGAGAAAACTGCAGGAACTACAAAAAGGTGCTAGGAAAAAGACTGAGAATCCAGAGTAATAGTTTCTCCTGCAACACGTTCCTTTTGTGCTTGATGAACGAAAGTCTCTCCACATGCTCAGTACTGAGAGATAATTGTGTGTGAAATCCGTCCTGCACCTAGCTTGTTGGGAACACAAAGTTTCTTTTCATGTGCAAATTCCACTCCAAACATATATATGGTGAGGTACTAGCTCCAACTCGGTTTTACAGTGAAAACTGCAGGAACTTCAAACCGGCACTAGGAAACAGACTGAGAAACCAGAGTAAATGTTTCTCCTGCAACCCGTTCCTTTTGTGCTACATGAACGAACGTCTCTCCACATGCTCAGTTCTGAGAGATAAGTGTGTGTGAAAGCCGTACTTCACCTAGCTTGTTGGGAACACAAAGTTTCTTTTCACTTGAAAATTCCGCTCCATACATATATATGGGGAGGTACTAGATCCAACTCGATTTTACAGTGAAAACTGCAGGAACTTCAAACCGGCACTAGGAAACAGTCTGAGAAACCAGGGTAAAAGATCTCCTGCAAACCGTTCCCTTTGTGCTAGATGAACGAACGTCTCTCCACATGCTCAGTTCTGAGAGATAATTGTGTGTGAAAGCCGTACTTCACCTAGCTTGTTGGGAACACAAAGTTCCTTTTCATTTGCAAACTCCACTCCATACATATATATGGGGAGGTACTAGCTCCAACTCGGATTTACAGTGAAATCTGCAGGAACTTCAATCCGGCACTAGGAAACAGACTGAGAAACCAGAGTAAAGTTTCTCCTGCAAACCGTTCCCTTTGTGCTAGATGAACGAACCTATCTCCACATGCTCAGTTCTGAGAGATAAGTGTGTGTGAAAGCCGTCCTTCACATAGCTTGTTGGGAACACAGAATTTCTTTTCAGTTGCAAACCCCACACAATACATATGTATGGGTAGGTACAAGCTCCAACTCGGTTTTACAGTGAAAACTGCAGGAACTTCAAAGCGGCACTAGGAAACAGACTGAGAAACCAGAGTAAATGTTTCTCCTGCAACCCGTTCCATTTGTGCTAGATGAACGAACGTCTCTCCACATGCTCAGTACTGGGAGATAAGTGGGTGTGAATGCCGTCCTTCACCTAGCTTGTTGGGAACACAAAGTTTCTTTTAAGTTGCAAAATCCACTCCATACATATTTATGGGGAGGTACTAGCTCCAACTCGGTTTTACATTGAAAACTGCAGGAACTTCAAACCGGCGCTAGGATACAGACTGAGAAACCAGAGTAATAATTTCTCCTGCAACCCGTTCCCTTTTTTCTAGATGAACGAACGTCTCTCCACATGCTCAGTTCTGAGAGATAATTGTGTGTGAATGCCATCCTTCACGTAGCTTGTTGGGAACACAAAGTTTCTTTTCAGTTGCAAACTCCACTCCATACATATATGTGGGGTGGTACTAGCTCCAACTCGGGTTTACAGCGAAAACTGCAGGAACTTCAAACCGGCGCTAGGAAACAGACTGAGAGACCAGAGTAATAATTTCTCCTGCAACCCGTTCCCTTTTTGCTAGATGAAAGAACGTCTCTACACATGCTCAGTTCTGAGAGATAAGTTTGTGTGAAAGCCATCCATCATCAAGCTATTTGGGAACACAAAGTTCCTTTTCTCTTGCAAACTATAATCCATACAAATATATGGGGAGGTACTAGCTCCAACTCGGGTTTACAGTGAAAACTGCAGGAACTTCAAACCGGCACTAGGAAACAGACTGAGAAAACAGAGTTAAAGTTTCTCCTGCAAACCGTTCCATTTGTGCTAGATGAACGAAAGTCTCTCCACATGCTCAGTTCTGAGGGATAAGTGTGTTTGAAAGCCGTCCTTCACCTAGCTTGTTGTGAACACAAAGTTTCTTTTCAGTTGCAAACCCCACTCCATACATATATATGGGGAGGTACTAGCACCAACTCCGTTTTACAGTTAAATCTGCAGGAACTTCAAACCGGCACTAGGAAACAGACTGAGAAAAGAGAGTAAAAGTTTCTCCTGCAAACCGTTCATTTTGTGCTAGATGAACGAACGTCTCTGCACATGCTAAGTTCTGAGAGATAAGTGTGTGTGAAAGCCGTCCTTCACATAGCTTGTTGGGAAAACAAAATTTCTTTTCACTTGCAAACTCCACTCCATACATTTGTATGGGTAGGTACAAGCTCCAACACGGATTTACAGTGAAAATTGCAGGAACTTCAAACCGGCACTAGGAAACAGACTGAGAATCCAGAGTAAAAGTTTCTCCTGCAACCCGTTCCCTTTGTGCTAGATGAACGAACGTCTCTCCACATGCTCAGTTCTGAGAGTTAAGTGTGTGTGAATCCCGTACTTCACCTAGCTTGTTGGGAACACAAAGTTTCTTTTCACTAGCAAACTCAAATCCTTACATATATATGGGGAGGTACTAGCTCCAACTCGGTTTTACAGTGAAAACTGCAGGAATTTCAAACCGGAACTAGGAAACAGACTGAGAAACCAGAGTAAATGTCTCTCATGCAACCCGTTACTTTGTGCTAGATGAACGAACGTTTCTCAACATGCTCAGTTCTGAAATATAAGTGTGTGTGAAAGCCGTCCTTCACCTAGCTTGTTGGGAACACAAAGTTTCTTTTCAGTTGCAAACTCCACTCCATACATATATATGGGGAGGTACTAGCTCCAACTCGGTTTTACAGTGAAAACTGCAGGTACTTCAAACCGGCACTAGGAATCAGACTGAGAAACCAGAGTAAAAGTTTATCCTCCAACCCGTTCCCTTTGTGCAAGATGAACGAACGTCTCTCCACATGCTCAGTTCTGAGAGATAAGTGTGTTTGAAAACCGTTCTTCACACAGCTTGATGGGAACACAAAGATTCTTTTCAGGTGCAAACTCCACTCCATACACATATATGGGGAGGTACTAGCTCCAACTCTGTTTTACAGTGAAAACTGCAGGAAGTTCAACCAGGCGCTAGGAAACAGACTGAGATACCAGAGTAAAAGTTTCTCCCAAACCCGTTCCCTTTTGCTAGATGAACGAACGTCTCTCCACATGCTCAGTTCTGAGAGATTAGTGTGTGTGAAAGCCTACATTCACCTAGCTTGATGGGAACACAAAGTTTCTTTTCAGTTGAAAACTCCACTCCATACATATATATGGTGAGGTAATAGCTCCAACTCGGTTTTACAGTGAAAAGTGCAGGAACTTCAAACCGGCTCTAGGAAACAGACTGAGAAACCAGAGTAAAATTTTCTCCTGCAAAACGTTCCATTTTACTAAATGAACGAACGTCTCTCAACATGCTCAGTTCTGAGATATAAATGTGTGTGAAAGCCATACTTCACCTAGCTTGTTGGGAACACAAAGTTTCTTTTTAGTTGCAAACCCCACTCCATACATATATATGGGGAGGTACGAGCTCCAACTATGTTTTACAGTGAAAACTGCAGGAACTTCAAAACGGCGCTAGGAAACACACTGAGAAACCAGAGTAAATGTTTCTCCTGCAAACTGTTCCCTTTGTGCTAGATGAACGAACGTCTTTCCACATGCTCAGTTCTGAGAGATAAGAGTGTGTGAAAGCCGTCCTTCACCTAGCTTGTTGGGAACACAAAGTTTCTTTTCACTTGCAAACTCCACTCCATACATATATATGGGTAGGTACTAGCTCCAACTCGGTTTTACAGTGAAAACTGCAGGAACTTCAAACCGGCAGTAGGAAACAGACTGAGAAACCAGAGTAATAGTTTCTCCTGCAACCCGTTCCCTTTGTGCTAGATGAACGAAAGCCTCTCCACATGCTCAGTTCTGAGAGATTAGTGGGTGTGAATGCCGTTCTTCAACTAGCTTGTTGGGAACACAAAGTTTCTTTTCAGTTGCAAACCCCACTCCATACATATATATGGGGAGGTTCTAGCTCCAACTCGGTTTTACAGTGAAAACTGCAGGAACTACAAAAAGGTGCTAGGAAACAGACTGAGAATCCAGAGTAATAGTTTCTCCTGCAACACGTTCCTTTTGTGCTTGATGAACGAAAGTCTCTCCACATGCTCAGTACTGAGAGATAATTGTGTGTGAAATCCGTCCTGCACCTAGCTTGTTGGGAACACAAAGTTTCTTTTCACTTGCAAATTCCACTCATACTTATAGATGCGGAGGTACTAGCTCTAATTCGGTTTTACTGTGAAAACTGCAGGAACTTCAAACCGGCGCTAGGAAACACACTGAGAATCCAGAGTAAAAGTTTCTCCTGCAAACCGTTCCCATTGTGCTAGATGAACGAACGTCTCTCCACATGCTCAGTTCTGAGAGGTAAGTGTGTGTGAAAGACGAACTTCACATTTCTTGTTGTTAACACAAAATTTCTTTTCAGATGCAAAACCCACTCCATTCTTATGTATGGGTAGGTACAAGCTCCAACTCGGTTTTACAGTGAAAACTGCAGGAAACTAAAACCGGCACTAGGAAACAGACTGAGAAACCAGAGTAAAAGTTTCTCATACAACCAGTTCCCTTTGTGCTAGATGAACGAACGTCTCTCCACATGCTCAGTTCTGAGAGATATGTGTGTGTGAAAGCCGTCCTTCACTTAGGTTGTTGGGAACACAAAGTTTCTTTTCAGTTGCAAACTTCATTCCATACATATATATGGGGTGGTACTAGCTCCAACTCTGTTTTACAGTGAAAACTGCAGGAACTTCAAACCGGCACTAGGAAACAGACTGAGAAACCAGAGTAAAAGTTTCTCCTGCAAACATTTCCCTTTGTGCTAGATGAACGAACGTCTCTCCACATGCTCAGTTCTGAGAGATAAGTGTGTGTGAAAGCCGCCTTCAACTAGCTTGTTGGGAACACAAAGTTTCTTTTCACTTGCAAACTCCACTCCATACATATATATGGGGAGGTACTAGCTCCAACTCGGTTTTACAGTGAAAACTGCAGGAAATTCAAAACGGCACTAGGAAGCAGACTGAGAAACCAGAGTAAAAGTTTCTCCTGCAACCCGTTCCCTTTGTGCTAGATGAACGAACGTCTCTCCACATGCTCAGTTCTGAGAGGAAATTGTGTGTGAATGCCGTCCTTAACCTAGCTTGTTGGGAACACAAAGTTTCTTTTCACTTGCAAACTCCACTCCATACATATATATGGGGTGGTACTAGCCCCAACTCGGTTTTACAGTGAAAACTGCAGGTACTTCAAACCGGCACTAGGAAAAAGACTGAGAAACCAGAGTAAAAGTTTCTCCTGCAACCGGTTACTTTTGTGCTAGATGAACGAACGTCTCTCCACACGCTCAGATCTGAGAAATAAGTGTGTGTGAAAGCCGTCCTTCACCTAGCTTGTTGGGAACACAAAGTTTCTTTTCAGTTGCAAACTCCACTCCATACATATATATGGGGAGGTACTAGCTCCAACTCGGTTTTACAGTGAAAACTGCAGGAACTTCAAACCGGCACTCGGAAACAGACTGAGAAACCAGAGTTAAAGCTTTTCCTACAACCCGTTCCCTTTTGCTAGATGAACGAAAGTCTCTCCACATGCTCAGTTCTGAGAGATTATTGTGTGTGAAAGCCTTCCTTCAACTTGCTTGATGGGAACACAAAGTTTCTTTTCAGTTGCAAACTCCACTCCATACATATATATGGGGAGGTACTAGCTCCAACTCGGTTTTACAGTGAAAACTGCAGGAACTTCAAACCGGCACTAGGAAACAGTCTGAGAAACCAGAGTAAAATTTCTCCTTCAAACCGTTCCCTTTGTGCTAGATGAACGAACGTCTCTCCACATTCTCAGTTCTGAGAGATATGTGTGTGTGAAAGCCGTCCTTCACCTAGCTTGTTGGGAACACAAAGTTTCTTTTCACTTGCAAACACCACTCCATATATATATATGGGTAGGTACTAGTTACAACTCGGTTTTACAGTGCAAACTGCAGGAAATTCAAACCGGCACTAGGAAACAGACTGAGAAACAGAGTAAAAGTTTCTCCTGCAACCAGTTCCCTTTGTGCTAGATGAACGAACGTATCTCCACATGCTCAGTTCTGAGAGATATGTGTGTGTGAAAGCCGAACTTCACTTAGCTTGTTGGGAACACAAAGTTTCTTTTCAGTTGCAAACTCCATTCCATACATATATATGGGGTGGTACAAGCTAGAACTCGGTTTTACAGTGAAAACTGCAGGAACTTCAAACCGGCACTAGGAAACAGACCGATAAACCAGAGTAAAAGATACTCCTACAACCCGTTCATTTTTGCTAGATGAACGAACGTCTCTCAACATGCTCATTTCTGAGAGATTAGTGTGTGTGAAAGCCGTCCTTCAGCTAGCTTGTTGGGAACACTAAGTTTCTTTTCACTTGCAAACTCCACTCCATACATATATATGGGTAGGTACTAGCTCCAACTCGGTTTTACAGTGAAAACTGCAGGAACTTCAAAACGGCACTAGGAAGCAGCCTGAGAAACCAGAGTAAAAGTTTCCCCTGCAACCCGTTCCCTTTGTGCTAGATGAACGAACGTCTCTCCACATGCTCAGTTCTGAGAGATAATTGTGTGTGAAAGCCGTCCTTCACCTAGCTTGTTGGGAACACAAAGTTTCTATTAAGTTGCAAACTCCAATCCATACATATATATGGGGAGGTAGTAGCTCCAACTCGATTTTACAGTGAAAACTGCAGGAACTTCAAACCGGCACTAGGAAACAGACTGAGAAACCAGAGTAAAAGTTCCTCCTGCAAACCGTTCCCTTTGTGCTAGATGAACGAACGTCTCTCCACATGCTCAGTTCTGAGAATTAAGTGGGTGTGAAAGCCGTCCTTCACCTAGCTTGTTGGGAACACAAAGTTTCTTTTCACTTGCAAACTCCACTCCATACATATATATGGTTTGCTACTAGCTCCAACTCGGTTTTACAGTGAAAACTGCAGGTACTTCAAACCGGCACTAGGAAAAAGACTGAGAAACCAGAGTAAAAGTTTCTCCTGCAACCGGTTACCTTTGTGCTAGATGAACGAACGTCTCTCCACACGCTCAGATCTGAGAAATAAGTGTGTGTGAAAGCCGTCCTTCACCTAGCTTGTTGGGAACACAAAGTTTCTTTTCACTTGCAAACTCCACTCCATACATATATATGGGGAGGTACTAGCTCCAACTCGGTTTTACAGTGAAAACTGCAGGAACTTCAAACCGGCACTCGGAAACAGACTGAGAAACCAGAGTTAAAGCTTTTCCTACAACCCGTTCCCTTTTGCTAGATGAACGAACGTCTCTCCACATGCTCAGTTCTGAGAGATTATTGTGTGTGAAAGCCTTCCTTCACCTAGCTTGATGGGAACACAAAGCTTCTTTTCATTTGCAAACTCCACTCCATACATATATATGGGGAGGTACTAGCTCCAACTCGGTTTTACAGTGAAAACTGCAGGAACTTCAAACCGGCACTTGGAAACAGACTGAGAAACCAGAGTAAAAGTTTCTCCTGCAAACCGTTTCCTTTGTGCTAGATGAACGAACGTCTCTCCACATGCTCAGTTCTGAGAGATAATTGTGAGTGAAAGCCGTCCTTCACATAGCTTGTTGGGAACACAAAATCTCTTTTCAGTTGCAAACCCCACTCCATACATATGTATGGGTAGGTACTAGATCCAACTCGGTTTTACAGTGAAAACTGCAGGAACTTCAAACCGGCACTAGGAAACAGTCTGAGAGACCAGAGTAAAATTTCTCCTTCAAACCGTTCCCTTTGTGCTAGATGAACGAACGTCTCTCCACATTTTCAGTTCTGAGAGATATGTGTGTGTGAAAGCCGTCCTTCACCTAGCTTGTTGGGAACACAAAGTTTCTTTTCACTTGCAAACACCACTCCATATATATATATGGGGTGGTACTAGCTAGAACTCGGTTTTACAGTGAAAACTGCAGGAACTTCAAACCGGCACTAGGAAACAGACTGAGAAAACAGAGTAAAAGATTCTCCTACAACCCGTTCATTTTTGCTAGATGAACGAACGTCTCTCAACATGCTCAGTTCTGAGAGATTAGTGTGTGTGAAAGACGTCCTTCAGCTAGCTTGTTGGGAACACTAAGTTTCTTTTCACTTGCAAACTCCACTCCATACATATATATGGGTAGGTACTAGCTCCAACTCGGTTTTACAGTGAAAACTGCAGGAACTTCAAAACGGCACTAGGAAGCAGCCTGAGAAACCAGAGTAAAAGTTTCCCCTGCAACCCGTTCCCTTTGTGCTAGATGAACGAACGTCTCTCCACATGCTCAGTTCTGAGAGATAATTGTGTGTGAAAGCCTTCCTTCACCTAGCTTGATGGGAACACAAAGTTTCTTTTCAGTTGCAAACTCCACTCCATACATATATATGGGGAGTTACTAGCTCCAACTCGGTTTTACAATGAAAACTGCAGGAACTTCTAACCGGCTCTAGGAAACAGACTGAGAAATCAGAGTAAAAGTTTATGCAGCAAATCGTTCAATTTTGCTAAATGAACGAACGTCTCTCAACATGCTCAGTTCTGAGAGATAAGTTTGTGGGAAAGCCGTCCTTCACCTAGCTTGTTGGGAACAAAAAGTTTCTTTTCAGTTGCAAACTCCACTCCATACATATATATGGGGAGGTACTAGCTCCAACACGGTTTTACAGTGAAAACTGCAGGAACTTCAAACCGGCCCTAGGAAACAGACTGATAAAACAGAGTAAAAGTTTCTCCTGCAAACCGTTCCTTTGTGCTAGATGAACGAACGTCTCTCCACATACTCAGTTCTGAGAGATAAGTGTGTGTGAAAGACGAACTTCACATTTCTTGTTGGGAACACAAAGTTTCTTTTCACTTGCCTACTCCACTCCATACATATATATGGGGAGGTTCAAGCTCCAACTCTCTTTTACAGTGAAAACTGCAGGAACTTCAAACCGGCAGTAGGAAACAGACTGAGAAACCAGAGTAAAAGATTCTCCTGCAAACAGTTCCTTTTGTGCTAGATGAACGAACTTCTCTCCACATGCTCAGTTCTGAGAGATATGTGTGTGTGAAAGACGAAATTCACCTAGGTTTTTGGGAACACAAAGTTTCTTTTAACTTGCAAATTCCACTCCATACATATATATGGGGAGGTACTAGCTCCAACTCGCTTTTACAGTGAAAACTGCAGGAACTTCAAACCGGCACTAGGAAACAGACTGAGAAACCAGAGTAAATGTTTCTCCTGCAAACCGTTTCCTTTGTGCTAGATGAACGAACGTCTCTCCACATGCTCAGTTCTGAGAGATAATTGTGTGTGAAAGCCGTCCTTCACATAGCTTGTTGGGAACACAAAATCTCTTTTCAGTTGCAAACCCCACTCCATACATATGTATGGGTAGGTACTAGATCCAACTCGGTTTTACAGTGAAAACTGCAGGAACTTCAAACCGGCACTAGGAAACATTCTGAGAAACCAGAGTAAAATTTCTCCTTCAAACCGTTCCCTTTGTGCTAGATGAACGAACGTCTCTCCACATTCTCAGTTCTGAGAGATATGTGTGTGTGAAAGCCGTCCTTCACCTAGCTTGTTGGGAACACAAAGTTTCTTTTCACTTGCAAACACCACTCCATATATATATATGGGTAGGTACTAGCTACAACTCGGTTTTACAGTGCAAACTGCAGGAAATTCAAACCGGCACTAGGAAACAGACTGAGAAACAGAGTAAAAGTTTCTCCTGCAACCAGTTCCCTTTGTGCTAGATGAACGAACGTCTCTCCACATGCTCAGTTCTGAGAGATATGTGTGTGTGAAAGTCGAACTTCACTTAGCTTGTTGGGAACACAAAGTTTCTTTTCAGTTGCAAACTCCATTCCATACATATATATGGGGTGGTACTAGCCCCAATTCGGTTTTACAGTGAAAACTGCAGGAACTTCAAACCGGCACTAGGAAACACACTGAGAAACCAGAGTAAAAGATACTCCTACAACACGTTCATTTTTGCTAGATGAACGAACGTCTCTCAACATGCTCAGTTCTGAGAGATTAGTGTGTGTGAAAGCCGTCCTTCAGCTAGCTTGTTGGGAACACTAAGTTTCTTTTCACTTGCAAACTCCACTCCATACATATATATGGGTAGGTACTAGCTCCAACTCGGTTTTACAGTGAAAACTGCAGGAACTTCAAAACGGCACTAGGAAGCAGCCTGAGAAACCAGAGTAAAAGTTTCACCTGCAACCCGTTCCCTTTGTGCTAGATGAACGAACGTCTCTCCACATGCTCAGTTCTGAGAGATAATTGTGTGTGAAAGCCGTCCTTCACCTAGCTTGTTGGGAACACAAAGTTTCTATTAAGTTGCAAACTCCAATCCATACATATATATGGGGAGGTAGTAGCTCCAACTCGGTTTTACAGTGAAAACTGCAGGAACTTCAAACCGGCACTAGGAAACAGACTGAGAACCCAGAGTAAAAGTTCCTCCTGCAAACCGTTCCATTTGTGCTAGATGAACGAACGTCTCTCCACATGCTCAGTTCTGAGAATTAAGTGGGTGTGAAAGCCGTCCTTCACCTAGCTTGTTGGGAACACAAAGTTTCTTTTCACTTGCAAACTCCACTCCATACATATATATGGGGTGGTACTAGCTCCAACTCGGTTTTACAGTGAAAACTGCAGGTACTTCAAACCGGCACTAGGAAAAAGACTGAGAAACCAGAGTAAAAGTTTCGCCTGCAAACGGTTACATTTGTGCTAGATGAACGAACGTCTCTCCACACGCTCAGATCTGAGAAATAAGTGTGTGTGAAAGCCGTCCTTCACCTAGCTTGTTGGGAACACAAAGTTTCTTTTCAGTTGCAAACTCCACTCCATACATATATCTGGAGAGGTACTAGCTCCAACTCGGTTTTACAGTGAAAACTGCAGGAACTTCAAACCGGCACTAGGAAACAGACTGAGAAACCAGAGTTAAAGCTTTTCCTACAACCCGTTCCTTTTTGCTAGATGAACGAACGTCTCTCCACATGCTCAGTTCTGAGAGATTATTGTGTGTGAAAGCCTTCCTTCACCTAGCGTGATGGGAACACAAAGTTTCTTTTCAGTTGCAAACTCCACTCCATACATATATATGGGGAGGTACTAGCTCCAACTCGGTTTTACAGTGAAAACTGCAGGAACTTCAAACCGGCACTAGGAAACAGTCTGAGAAACCAGAGTAAAATTTCTCCTTCAAACCGTTCCCTTTGTGCTAGATGAACGAACGTCTCTCCACATTCTCAGTTCTGAGAGATATGTGTGTGTGAAAGCCGTCCTTCACCTAGCTTGTTGGGAACACAAAGTTTCTTTTCACTTGCAAACACCACTCCATATATATATATGGGTAGGTACTAGTTACAACTCGGTTTTACAGTGCCACCTGCAGGAAATTCAAACCGGCACTAGGAAACAGACTGAGAAACAGAGTAAAAGTTTCTCCTGCAACCAGTTCCCTTTGTGCTAGATGAACGAACGTATCTCCACATGCTCAGTTCTGAGAGATATGTGTGTGTGAAAGCCGAACTTCACTTAGCTTGTTGGGAACACAAAGTTTCTTTTCGTTGCAAACTCCATTTCATACATATATATGGGGTGGTACTAGCTAGAACTCGGTTTTACAGTGAAAACTGCAGGAACTTCAAACCGGCACTAGGAAATAGACCGAGAAACCAGAGTAAAAGATACTCCTACAACCCGTTCATTTTTGCTAGATGAACGAACGTCTCTCAACATGCTCATTTCTGAGAGATTAGTGTGTGTGAAAGCCGTCCTTCAGCTAGCTTGTTGGGAACACTAAGTTTCTTTTCACTTGCAAACTCCACTCCATACATATATATGGGTAGGTACTAGCTCCAACTCGGTTTTACAGTGAAAACTGCAGGAACTTCAAAACGGCACTAGGAAGCAGCCTGAGAAACCAGAGTAAAAGTTTCACCTGCAACCCGTTCCCTTTGTGCTAGATGAACGAACGTCTCTCCACATGCTCAGTTCTGAGAGATAATTGTGTGTGAAAGCCGTCCTTCACCTAGCTTGTTGGGAACACAAAGTTTCTATTAAGTTGCAAACTCCAATCCATACATATATATGGGGAGGTAGTAGCTCCAACTCGGTTTTACAGTGAAAACTGTAGGAACTTCAAACCGGCACTAGGAAACAGACTGAGAAACCAGAGTAAAAGTTCCTCCTGCAAACCGTTCCCTTTGTGCTAGATGAACGAACGTCTCTCCACATGCTCAGTTCTGAGAATTAAGTGGGTGTGAAAGCCGTCCTTCACCTAGCTTGTTGGGAACACAAAGTTTCTTTTCACTTGCAAACTCCACTCCATACATATATATGGTGTGGTACTAGCTCCAACTCGGTTTTACAGTGAAAACTGCAGGAACTTCAAACCGGCACTAGGAAACAGACTGAGAAACCAGAGTTAAAGCTTTTCCTACAACCCGTTCCCTTTTGCTAGATGAACGAACGTCTCTCCACATGCTCAGTTCTGAGAGATTATTGTGTGTGAAAGCCTTCCTTCACCTAGCTTGATGGGAACACAAAGTTTCTTTTCATTTGCAAACTCCACTCCATACATATATATGGGGAGGTACTAGCTCCAACTCGGTTTTACAGTGAAAACTGCAGGAAATTCAAACCGGCACTTGGAAACAGACTGAGAAACCAGAGTAAAAGTTTCTCCTGCAAACCGTTTCCTTTGTGCTAGATGAACGAACGTCTCTCCACATGCTCAGTTCTGAGAGATAATTGTGTGTGAAAGCCGTCCTTCACATAGCTTGTTGGGAACACAAAATCTCTTTTCAGTTGCCAACCCCACTCCATACATATGTATGGGTAGGTACTAGATCCAACTCGGTTTTACAGTGAAAACTGCAGGAACTTCAAACCGGCACTAGGAAACAGTCTGAGAAACCAGAGTAAAATTTCTCCTTCAAACCGTTCCCTTTGTGCTAGATGAACGAACGTCTCTCCACATTTTTAGTTCTGAGAGATATGTGTGTGTGAAAGCCGTCCTTCACCTAGCTTGTTGGGAACACAAAGTTTCTTTTCACTTGCAAACACCACTCCATATATATATATGGGGTGGTACTAGCTAGAACTCGGTTTTACAGTGAAAACTGCAGGAACTTCAAACCGGCACTAGGAAACAGACTGAGAAACCAGAGTAAAAGATTCTCCTACAACCCGTTCATTTTTGCTAGATGAACGAACGTCTCTCAACATGCTCAGTTCTGAGAGATTAGTGTGTGTGAAAGACGTCCTTCAGCTAGCTTGTTGGGAACACTAAGTTTCTTTTCACTTGCAAACTCCACTCCATACATATATATGGGTAGGTACTAGCTCCAACTCGGTTTTACAGTGAAAACTGCAGGAACTTCAAAACGGCACTAGGAAGCAGCCTGAGAAACCAGAGTAAAAGTTTCCCCTGCAACCCGTTCCCTTTGTGCTAAATGAACGAACGTCTCTCCACATGCTCAGTTCTGAGAGATAATTGTGTGTGAAAGCCGTCCTTCACCTAGCTTGTTGGGAACACAAAGTTTCTATTAAGTTGCAAACTCCAATCCATACATATATATGGTGAGGTAGTAGCTCCAACTCTGTTTTACTGTGAAAACTGCAGGAACATCAAACCGGCACTAGGAAAAAGACTGAGAAACCAGAGTAAAAGTTTCTCCTGCAACCGGTTACATTTGTGCTAGATGAACGAACGTCTCTCCACACGCTCAGATCTGAGAAATAAGTGTGTGTGAAAGCCGTCCTTCACCTAGCTTGTTGGGAACACAAAGTTTCTTTTCAGTTGCAAACTCCACTCCATACATATATATGGGGAGGTACTAGGTCCAACTCGGTTTTACAGTGAAAACTGCAGGAACTTCAAACCGGCACTAGGAAACAGACTGAGAAACCAGAGTTAAAGCTTTTCCTACAACCCGTTCCCTTTTGCTAGATGAACGAACGTCTCTCCACATGCTCAGTTCTGAGAGATTATTGTGTGTGAAAGCCTTCCTTCACCTAGCTTGATGGGAACACAAAGTTTCTTTTCAGTTGCAAACTCCACTCCATACATATATATGGGGAGTTACTAGCTCCAACTCGGTTTTACAATGAAAACTGCAGGAACTTCTAACCGGCTCTAGGAAACAGACTGAGAAACCAGAGTAAAAGTTTATCCAGCAAATCGTTCAATTTTGCTAAATGAACGAACGTCTCTCAACATGCTCAGTTCTGAGAGATAAGTTTGTGGGAAAGCCGTCCTTCACCTAGCTTGTTGGGAACAAAAAGTTTCTTTTCAGTTGCAAACTCCACTCCATACATATATATGGGGAGGTACTAGCTCCAACACGGTTTTACAGTGAAAACTGCAGGAACTTCAAACCGGCCCTAGGAAACAGACTGATAAAACAGAGTAAAAGTTTCTCCTGCAAACCGTTCCCTTTGTGCTAGATGAACGAACGTCTCTCCACATGCTCAGTTCTGAGAGATAATTGTGTGTGAAAGCCGTCCTTCACATAGCTTGTTGGGAACACAAAATCTCTTTTCAGTTGCAAACCCCACTCCATACATATGTATGGGTAGGTACTAGCTCCAACTGGGTTTTACAGTGAAAATTGCAGGAACTTCAAACCGGTAGTAGGAAACAGACTGAGAAACCAAAGTAAAAGTTTCTCCTACAAACCGTTCCCTTTGTGCTAGATGAACGAACGTCTCTCCACATGCTAAGTTATGAGAGAAAAGTGTGTGTGAAAGTCGTCCTTCACATAGCTTGTTGGGAACACAACATTTCTTTTCAGTTGAAAACACCACTCCATACATATGTATGGGTAGGTACTAGGTCCAACTCGGTTTTACAGTGAAAACTGCAGGAAATTCAAACCGGCACTAGGAAACAGACTGAGGATCCAGAGTAAAAGTTTCTCCTGCAAACCGTTCCTTTGTGCTAGAAGAACGAACGTCTCTCCACATACTCAGTTCTGAGAGATAAGTGTGTGTGAAAGACGAACTTCACATTTCTTGTTGGGAACACAAAGTTTCTTTTCACTTGCCTACTCCACTCCATACATATATATGGGGAGGTTCTAACTCCAACTCTCTTTTACAGTGAAAACTGCAGGAACTTCAAACCGGCAGTAGGAAACAGACTGAGAAACCAGAGTAAAAGATTCTCCTGCAAACAGTTCCTTTTGTGCTAGATGAACGAACTTCTCTCCACATGCTCAGTTCTGAGAGATATGTGTGTGTGAAAGACGAAATTCACCTAGGTTTTTGGGAACACAAAGTTTCTTTTAACTTGCAAATTCCACTCCATACATATATATGGGGAGGTACTAGCACCAACTCGCTTTTACAGTGAAAACTGCAGGAACTTCAAACCGGCACTAGGAAACAGACTGACAAACCAGAGTAAAAGTTTCTTCTGCAAACCGTTTCCTTTGTGCTAGATGAACGAACGTCTCTCCACATGCTCAGTTCTGAGAGATAATTGTGTGTGAAAGCCGTCCTTCACATAGCTTGTTGGGAACACAAAGTTTCTTTTCAGTTGCAAACTCCATTCCATACATATATATGGGGTGGTACTAGCCCCAATTCGGTTTTACAGTGAAAACTGCAGGAACTTCAAACCGGCACTAGGAAACACACTGAGAAACCAGAGAAAAAGTTTCTCCTGCAACCATTTCCCTTTGTGCTAGATAAACGAACGTCTCTCCACATTCTCAGTTCTGGGAGATAAGTGTGTGTGAAAGCCGTCTTCACCTAGCTTGTTGGGAACACAAAGTTTCTTTTCACTTGCAAACTCCACTCCATACATATATATGGGTAGGTACTAGCTGCAACTCGGTTTTACAGTGAAAACTGCAGGAACTTCAAACCGGCACTAGGAAACAGACTGAGAAACCAGAGTAAAATTACTGCTTCCAACCGTTCCCTTTGTGCTAGATGAACGAACGTCTCTCCACATTCTCAGTTCTGAGAAATATGTGTGTGTGAAAGCCGTCCTTCACCTAGCTTGTTGGGAACACAAAGTTTCTTTTCACTTGCAAACTCCACTCCATACATATATATGGGTAGGTACTAGCTACAACTCGGTTTTACAGTGCAAACTGCAGGAAATTCAAACCGGCACTAGGAAACAGACTGAGAAACAGAGTAAAAGTTTCTCCTGCAAACAGTTCCCTTTGTGCTAGATGAACGAACGTCTCTCCACATGCTCAGTTCTGAGAGATATGTGTGTGTGAAAGCCATACTTCACTTAGCTTGTTGGGAACACAAAGTTTCTTTTCAGTTGCAAACTCCATACCATACATATATATGGGGTGGTACTAGCTAGAACTCGGTTTTACAGTGAAAACTGCAGGAACTTCAAACCGGCACTAGGAAACAGACTGAGAAACCAGAGTAAAAATTCTCCTACAACCCGTTCATTTTTGCTAGATGAACGAACGTCTCTCCACATGCTCAGTTCTGAGAATTAAGTGGGTGTGAAAGCCGCACTTCACCTAGCTTGTTGGGAACACAAAGTTTCTTTTCACTTGCAAACTCCACTCCATATATATATATGGGGAGGTACTAGCTCCAACTCGGTTTTACAGTGAAAACTGCAGGTACTTCAAAACGGCACTTGGAAAAAGGCTGAGAAACCAGAGTAAAAGTTTCTCCTGCAACCGGTTACCTTTGTGCTAGATGAACGAACGTCTCTCCACACGCTCAGATCTGAGAAATAAGTGTGTGTGAAAGCCGTCCTTCACCTAGCTTGTTGGGAACACAAAGTTTCTTTTCAGTTGCAAACTCCACTCCATACATATATATGGGGAGGTACTAGCTCCAACTCGGTTTTACAGTGAAAACTGCAGGAACTTCAAACCGGCACTAGGTAACAGACTGAGAAACCAGAGTAAAAGCTTTTCCTACAACCCGTTTCCTTTTGCTAGATGAACGAACGTCTCTCCACATGCTCAGTTCTGAGAGATTATTGTGTGTGAAAGCCTTCCTTCAGCTAGCTTGATGGGAACACAAAGTTTCTTTTCAGTTGCAAACTCAACTCCATACATATATATGGGGAGGTACTAGCTCCAACTCGGTTTTACAATGAAAACTGCAGGAACTTCTAACCGGCTCTAGGAAACAGACTGAGAAACCAGAGTAAAACTTTATTATGCAAATCGTTCAATTTTGCTAAATGAACGAACCTCTCTCAACATGCTCAGTTCTGAGAGATAAGTTTGTGGGAAAGCCGTCCTTCACCTAGCTTGTTGGGAAAACAAAGTTTCTTTTCAGTTGCAAACTCCACTCCATACATATATATGGGGAGGTACTAGCTCCAAATCGGTTTTACAGTGAAAACTGCAGGAACTTCAAACCGGCACTAGGAAACAGACTGAGAAACCAGAGTAAAAGTTTCTCCTCCAACCCGTTCCCTTTGTGCTAGATGAACGAACGTCTCTCCACATGCTCAGTTCTGAGAGATAAGTGTGTTTGAAAGCCGTCCTTCACCTATCTTGTTGGGAACACAAAGTTTCTTTTCAGTTGCAAACTCCACTCCATACATACATATGGGGAAGTACTAGCTCCAACTCTGTTTTACAGTGAAAACTGCAGGAACTTCAACCCGGCGCTAGGAAACAGACTGAGAAACCAGAGTAAAAGTTTCTCCTACAACAAGTTCCCTTTTGCTAGATGTCGAACGTCTCTCCACATGCTCAGTTCTGTGAGATTAGTGTGTGTGAAAGCCTTCCTACACCTAGCTTGATGGGAACACAAATTTTCTTTTCAGTTGCAAACTCCACTCCATACATATATATGGGGAGGTACAAGCACCAACTCGGTTTTACAGTGAAAACTGCAGGAACTTCTAACCGGCAATAGGAAACAGACTGAGAAGCCAGAGTAAATGTGTCTCCTGCAACCCGTTCCCTTTGTGCTACATGAACGAACGTCTCTCCACATGCTCATTTCAAAGAGATAAGTGTGTGTGAAAGCCGTCCTTCACCTAGCTTGTTGGGAACACAAAGATTCTTTTCACTTGCAAACTCCACTCCATACATATATATGGGGAGGTACTATCTCCAACTCGGTTTTACAGTGAAAACTGCAGGAACTTCAAACCGGCACTAAGAAACAGACTGAGAGACCAGATTAAAAGTTTCACCTGCAACCCGTTCCCTTTGTGCTTGATGAACGAACGTCTCTCCACGTGCTCAGTTCTGAGAGATAAGTGTGTTTGAAAGCCGTCCTTCACCTAGCTTGTTGGGAACACAAAGTTTCTTTTCAGTTGCAAAATCCAATCCATACATATATATGGGGAGGTACTAGCTCCAACTCGGGTTTACAGTGAAAACTGCAGGAACTTCAAACCGGCACTAGGAAACAGACTGAGAAACCAGAGTAAATGTTTCTCCTGCAACCCGTTCCTTTTGTGCTACATGAACGAACGTCTCTCCACATGCTCAGTTCTGAGAGATAAGTGTGTGTGAAAGCCGTCCTTCACCTAGCTTGTTGGGAACACAAAGTTTCTTTTCACTTGAAAATTCCACTCCATACATATATATGGGGAGGTTCTAGATCCAACTCGGTTTAACAGTGAAAACTGCAGGAACTTCAAACCGGCACTAGGAAACAGTCTGAGAAACCAGGGTAAAAGGTCTCCTGCAAACCGTTCCCTTTGTGCTAGATGAACGAACGTCTCTCCACATGCTCAGTTCTGAGAGATAATTGTGTGTGAAAGCCGTACTTCACCTAGCTTGTTGAGAACACCAAGTTCCTTTTCATTTGCAAACTCCACTCCATACATATATATGGGGAGGTACTAGCTCCAACTCGGATTTACAGTGAAATCTGCAGGAACTTCAAACCGGCACTAGGAAACAGACTGAGAAACCAGAGTAAAGTTTCTCCTGCAAACCGTTCCCTTTGTGCTAGATGAACGAACGTATCTCCACATGCTCAGTTCTGAGAGATAAGTGTGTGTGAAAGCCGTAATTCACATAGCTTGTTGGGAACACAAAATTTCTTTTCAGTTGCAAACCCCACACAATACATATGTATGGGTAGGTACAAGCTCCAACTCGGTTTTACAGTGAAAACGGCAGGAACTTCAAAGCGGCACTAGGAAACAAACTGAGAAACCAGAGTAAAAGGTTCTCCTGCATCCCGTTCCATTTGTGCTAGATGAACGAACGTCTCTCCACATGCTCAGTTCTGGGAGATAAGTGGGTGTGAAAGCCGTCCTTCACCAAGCTTGTTGGGAACACAAAGTTTCTTTTAAGTTGCAAACACCACTTCATACATATTTATGGGGAGGTACTAGCTCCAAGTCGGTTTTACATTGAAAACTGCAGGAACTTCAAACCGGCGCTAGGATACAGACTGAGAATCCAGAGTAATAATTTATCCTGCAACCCGTTCCCTTTGTTCTAGATGAACGAAAGTCTCTCCACATGCTCAGTTCTGAGAGATAATTGTGTGTGAATGCCGTCCTTCACCTAGCTTGTTGGGAACACAAAGTTTCTTTTCAGTTGCAAACTCCACTCCATACATATATGTGGGGTGGTACTAGCTCCAACTCGGGTTTACAGTGAAAACTGCAGGAACTTCAAACCGGCGCTAGGAAACAGACTGAGAGACCAGAGTAATAATTTCTCCTGCAACCCGTTCCCTTTGTGCTAGATGAACGAACGTCTCTCCACATGCTCAGTTCTGAGAGATAAGTGTGTGTGAAAGCCATTCATCATCAAGCTATTTGGGAACACAAAGATCCTTTTCTCTTGCAAACTATAATCCATACAAATATATGGGGAGGTACTAGCTCCAACGCGGGATTACAGTGAAAACTGCAGGAACTTCAAACCGGCACTAGGAAACAGACTGAGAAAACAGAGTAAATGTTTCTCCTGCAATCGGTTCCATTTGTGCTAGATGAACGAACGTCTCTCCACATGCTAATTTCTGAGAGATAAGTGTTTGTGAAAGCCGTCCTTCACATAGCTTGTTGGGAAAACAAAATTTCTTTTCACTTGCAAACTCCACTCCATACATTTGTATGGGTAGGTACAAGCTCCAACACGGATTTACAGTGAAAATTTCAGGAACTTCAAACCGGCACTTTGAAACAGACTGAGAATCCAGAGTAAAAGTTTCTCCTGCAAACCGTTCCCTTTGTGCTAGATGAACGAACGTCTCTCCACATGCTCAGTTCTGAGAGTTAAGTGTGTGTGAATCCCGTATTTCACCTATCTTGTTGGGAACACAAAGTTTCTTTTCACTAGCAAACTCCAATCCTTACATATATATGGGGAGGTACTAGCTCCAACTCGGTTTTACAGTGATAACTGCAGGAATTTCAAACCGGAACTAGGAAACAGACTGAGAAACCAGAGTAAATGTTTCTCATGCAACCCGTTACTTTGTGCTAGATGAACGAACGTCTCTGCACATGCTCATTTCTGAAATATAAGTGTGTGTGAAAGCCGTCCTTCACCTAGCTTGTTGGGAACACAAAGTTTCTTTTCAGTTGCAAAATCCACTCCATACATATATATGGGGAGGTACTAGCTTCAACTCGGTTTTACAGTGAAAACTGCAGGTACTTCAAACCGGCACTAGGAAACAGACTGAGAATCCAGAGTAAAAGTTTCCCCTCCAACCCGTTCCCTTTGTGTTAGATGAACGAACGTCTCTCCACATGCTCAGTTCTGAGAGATAAGTGTGTTTGAAAGCCGTTCTTCACCCAGCTTGTTGGGAACACAAAGATTCTTTTCAGTTGCAAACTCCACTCCATACATATATATGGGGAGGTACTAGCTCCAACTCTGTTTTACAGTGAAAACTGCAGGAAGTTCAACCAGGCGCTAGGAAACAGACTGAGAAACCACAGTAAAAGTTTCTCCTACAACCCGTTCCCTTTTGCTAGATGAACGAACGTCTCTCCACATGCTCAGTTCTGAGAGATTAGTGTGTGTGAAAGCCTTCTTTCACCTAGCTTGATGGGAACACAAAGTTTCTTTTCAGTTGCAAACTCCACTCCATACATATATATGGTGAGGTAATAGCTCCAACTCGGTTTTACAGTTAAAATTGCAGGAACTTCAAAACGGCTCTAGGAAACAGACTGAGAAAACAGAGTAAAATTTTCTCCTGCAAAACTTTCCATTTTCCTAAATGAACGAACGTCTCTCAACATGCTCAGTTCTGAGATATAAGTGTGTGTGAAAGCCATCCTTCACCTAGCTTGTTGGGAACACAAAGTTTCTTTTTAGTTGCAAACCCCAATCCATACATATATATGGGGAGGTACAGGCACCAACTCGGTTTTACAGTGAAAACTGCAGGAACTTCAAACCGGCACTAGGAAACAGACTGAGAAACCAGAGTAATAGTTTCTCCTGCAACCCGTTCCCTTTGTGCTAGATGAACGAACGCCTCTCAACATGCTCAGTTCTGAGAGATTAGTGGGTGTGAATGCCGTCCTTCACTTAGCTTGTTTGGAACACAAAGATTCTTTTAAGTTGCAAACTCCACTCCATACATATATATGGGGAGGTACTAGCTCCAACTCTGTTTTACAGTAAAAACTGAGGGAACTTCAAACCGGTACTAGGAAACAGACTGAGAAACCAGAGTAAAAGTTTCTCCTGCACCCCGTTCCATTTGTGCTAGATGAACGAACGTCTCTCCACATGCTCAGTTCTGAGTGATAAGTGTGTGTGAAAGCCGTACTTCACCTAGCTTGTTGGGAACACAAAGTTTCTTTTCACTTGCAAACTCCACTCCATACATATATATGGGGAGGTACTAGCTCCAACGCGGTTTTACAGTGAAAACTGCAGGAGCTTCAAACCGGCACTAGGAAACAGACTGAGAAAGCAGAGAAAAGTTTCTCCTGCAACCCGTTCCCTTTGTGCTAGATGAACGAACGTCTCTCCACATGCTCAGTTCTGAGAGATAAGTGTGTGTGAAAGCAATCCATCATCAAGCTATTTGGGAACACAAAGTTCCTTTTCACTTGCAAACTATAATCCATACATATATATGGGGAGGTCATAGCTCCAACTCGGTTTAACAGTGAAAACTGCAGGAACTTCAAACCGGCACTAGGAAACAGACTGAGAAACCAGAGTAAAAGATTCTCCTGCAACCCGTTCCATTTGTGCTAGATGAACGAACGTCTCTCCACATGCTCAGTTCTGAGGGATAAGTGTGTTTGAAAGCCGTCCTTCACCTAGCTTGTTGGGAACACAAAGTTTCTTTTCAGTTGCTAACTCCACTCCATACATATATATGGGGAGGTACTAGCGCCAACTCGGTTTTACAGTTAAATCTGCAGGAACTTCAAACCGGCACTAGGAAACAGACTGAGAAACCAGAGTAAATGTTTCTCATGCAACACGTTATTTGGTGCTAAATGAACGAACGTCTCTCCACATGCTCAGTTCTGAAATATAAGTGTGTGTGAAAGCCGTCCTTCAACTAGCTTGTTGGGAACACAAAGTTTCTTTTCACTTGGAACCTCCAATCCATACATATATATGGGGAGGTACTAGCTCCAACTCGGTTTTACAGTGAAAACTGCAGGAACTTCAAACCGGCACTAGGAAACAGACTGAGAAACAAGAGAAAAAGTTTCTCCTGCAACCGGTTCCCTTTGTGCTAGATGAACGAACGTCTATCCACATGCTCAATTCTGAGAGATAAGTATGTGTGAAAGGCGACCTTACCTAGCTTGTTGGGAACACAAAGTTTCTTTTCACTTGCAAACTCCACTCCATACATATATATGGGTAGGTACTAGCTCCAACTCGGTTTTACAGTGAAAACTGCAGGAACTTCAAACCGGCACTAGGAAACAGACTGAGAAAACAGAGTAATAGTTTTTCCTGCAACCCGTTCCCTTTGTGCTAGATGAACGAAAGCCTCTCCACATGCTCAGTTCTGAGAGATTAGTGGGTGTGAATGCCGTCCTTCAACTAGCTTGTTGGGAACACAAAGTTTCTCTTCAGTTGCAAACCCCACTCCATACATATATATGGGGAGGTTCTAGCTCCAACTCGGTTTTACAGTGAAAACTGCAGGAACTACAAAAAGGTGCTAGGAAACAGACTGAGAATCCAGAGTAATAGTTTCTCCTGCAACACGTTCCTTTTGTGCTTGATGAACGAAAGTCTCTCCACATGCTCAGCACTGAGAGATAATTGTGTGTGAAATCCGTCCTGCACCTAGCTTGTTGGGAACACAAAGTTTCTTTTCACTTGCAAATTCCACTCATAAATATAGACGCGGAGGTACTAGCTCTAACTCGGTTTTACTGTGAAAACTGCAGGAACTTCAAACCGGCGCTAGGAAACACACTGAGAATCCAGAGTAAAAGTTTCTCCTGCAAACCATTCCCTTTTTGCAAGATGAACGAACGTCTCTACACATGCTCAGTTCTGAGAGATAAGTGTCTGTGAAAGCCGTTCTTCATCTAGTTTGTTGGGAACACAAAGTTACTTTTCATGTGCAAATTCAACTCCAAACATATATATGGTGTGGTACTAACTCCAACTCGGTTTTACAGTGAAAACTGCAGGAACTTCAAACCGGCACTAGGAAACAGACTGAGAAACCAGAGTAAAAGTTGCTCCTGCAACCTGTTCCCTTTGTGATAGATGAACGAACGTCTCTCCACATGCTCAGTTCTGAGAGATAAGTGTGTGTGAAAGCCGTCCTTCACCTAGCTTGTTTGGAACACAAAGTTTCTTTTAAGTTGCAAACTCCACTCCATACATTTATATGGGGAGGTACTAGCTCCAACTCTGTTTTACAGTAAAAACTGAGGGAACTTCAAACCGGTACTTGGAAACAGACTGAGAAACCAGAGTAAAAGTTTCTCCTGCACCCCGTTCCATTTGTGCTAGATGAACGAAAGTCTCTCCACATGCTCAGTTCTGAGTGATAAGTGTGTGTGAAAGCCGTACTTCACCTAGCTTGTTGGGAACACAAAGTTTCTTTTCACTTGCAAACTCCACTCCATACATATATATGGGGAGGTACTAGCTCCAACGCGGTTTTACAGTGAAAACTGCAGGAGCTTCAAACCGGCACTAGGAAACAGACTGAGAAAGCAGAGAAAAGTTTCTCCTGCAACCCGTTCCCTTTGTGCTAGATGAACGAACGTCTCTCCACATGCTCAGTTCTGAGAGATAAGTGTGTGTGAAAGCAATCCATCATCAAGCTATTTGGGAACACAAAGTTCCTTTTCACTTGCAAACTATAATCCATACATATATATGGGGAGGTCATAGCTCCAACTCGGTTTAACAGTGAAAACTGCAGGAACTTCAAACCGGCACTAGGAAACAGACTGAGAAACCAGAGTAAAAGATTCTCCTGCAACCCGTTCCATTTGTGCTAGATGAACGAACGTCTCTCCACATGCTCAGTTCTGAGGGATAAGTGTGTTTGAAAGCCGTCCTTCACCTAGCTTGTTGGGAACACAAAGTTTCTTTTCAGTTGCTAACTCCACTCCATACATATATATGGGGAGGTAATAGCGCCAACTCGGTTTTACAGTTAAATCTGCAGGAACTTCAAACCGGCACTAGGAAACAGACTGAGAAACCAGAGTAAAAGTTTCACCTGCAAACCGTTCCCTTTGTGCTAGATGAACGAACGTCTCTCCACATGCTAAGTTCTGAGAGATAAGTGTATGTGAAAGCCGTCTTTCACATATCTTGTTGGGAAAACAAAATTTCTTTTCACTTGCAAACTCCACTCCATACATTTGTATGGGTCGGTACAAGCTCCAACACGGATTTACAGTGAAAATTGAAGGAACTTCAAACCGGCACTAGGAAACAGACTGAGAATCCAGAGTAAAAGTTTCTCCTGCAACACGTTCCCTTTGTGCTAGATGAACGAACGTCTCTCCACATGCTCAGTTCTGAGGGTTAAATGTGTGTGAAACCCGTACTTCACCTAGCTTTTTGGGAACACAAAGTTTCTTTTCACTAGCAAACTCCAATCCTTACATATATATGGGGAGGTACTAGCTCCAACTCGGTTTTACAGTGAAAACTGCAGGAACTTCAAACCGGCACTAGGAAACAGACTGAGAAACCAGAGTAATAGTTTTTCCTGCAACCCGTTCCCTTTGTGCTAGATGAACGAAAGCCTCTCAACATGCTCAGTTCTGAGAGATTAGTGGGTGTGAATGCCGTCCTTCACCTAGCTTGTTGGGAACACAAAGTTTCTTTTCAGTTGCAAACCCCACTCCATACATATATATGGGAGGTCCTAGTTCCAACTCGGTTTTACAGTGAAAACTGCAGGAACTACAAAAAGGTGCTAGGAAACAGACTGAGAATCCAGAGTAATAGTTTCTCCTGCAAAACTTTCCTTTTGTGCTTGATGAACGAAAATCTCTCCACATGCTCAGTACTGAGAGATCATTGTGTGTGAAATCCGTCCTGCACCTAGCTTGTTGGGAACACAAATTTTCTTTTCACTTGCAAATTACACTCATACATATAGATGGGGAGATACTAGCTCCAACTCGGTTTTACATTGAAATCTGCAGGAACATTAAACCGGCGCTAGGAAACAGACTGAGAAACCAGAGTAAATGTTTCTCATGCAACACGTTATTTGGTGCTAGATGAACGAACGTCTCTCCACATGCTCAGTTCTGAAATATAAGTGTGTGTGAAAGCCGTCCTTCAACTAGCTTGTTGGGAACACAAAGTTTCTTTTCACTTGGAACCTCCAATCCATACATATATATGGGGAGGTACTAGCTCCAACTCGGTTTTACAGTGAAAACTGCAGGAACTTCAAACCGGCACTAGGAAACAGACTGAGAAACAAGAGAAAAAGTTTCTCCTGCAACCGGTTCCCTTTGTGCTAGATGAACGAACGTCTATCCACATGCTCAATTCTGAGAGATAAGTATGTGTGAAAGGCGACCTTACCTAGCTTGTTGGGAACACAAAGTTTCTTTTCACTTGCAAACTCCACTCCATACATATATATGGGTAGGTACTAGCTCCAACTCGGTTTTACAGTGAAAACTGCAGGAACTTCAAACCGGCACTAGGAAACAGACTGAGAAACCAGAGTAATAGTTTTTCCTGCAACCCGTTCCCTTTGTGCTAGATGAACGAAAGCCTCTCCACATGCTCAGTTCTGAGAGATTAGTGGGTGTGAATGCCGTCCTTCAACTAGCTTGTTGGGAACACAAAGTTTCTCTTCAGTTGCAAACCCCACTCCATACATATATATGGGGAGGTTCTAGCTCCAACTCGGTTTTACAGTGAAAACTGCAGGAACTACAAAAAGGTGCTAGGAAACAGACTGAGAATCCAGAGTAATAGTTTCTCCTGCAACACGTTCCTTTTGTGCTTGATGAACGAAAGTCTCTCCACATGCTCAGCACTGAGAGATAATTGTGTGTGAAATCCGTCCTGCACCTAGCTTGTTGGGAACACAAAGTTTCTTTTCACTTGCAAATTCCACTCATAAATATAGACGCGGAGGTACTAGCTCTAACTCGGTTTTACTGTGAAAACTGCAGGAACTTCAAACCGGCGCTAGGAAACACACTGAGAATCCAGAGTAAAAGTTTCTCCTGCAAACCATTCCCTTTTTGCAAGATGAACGAACGTCTCTACACATGCTCAGTTCTGAGAGATAAGTGTCTGTGAAAGCCGTTCTTCATCTAGTTTGTTGGGAACACAAAGTTACTTTTCATGTGCAAATTCAACTCCAAACATATATATGGTGTGGTACTAACTCCAACTCGGTTTTACAGTGAAAACTGCAGGAACTTCAAACCGGCACTAGGAAACAGACTGAGAAACCAGAGTAAAAGTTGCTCCTGCAACCTGTTCCCTTTGTGATAGATGAACGAACGTCTCTCCACATGCTCAGTTCTGAGAGATAAGTGTGTGTGAAAGCAATCCATCATCAATCTATTTGGGAACACAAAGTTCCTTTTCACTTGCAAACTATAATCCATACATATATATGGGGAGGTCATAGCTCCAACTCGGTTTAACAGTGAAAACTGCAGGAACTTCAAACCGGCACTAGGAAACAGACTGAGAAACCAGAGTAAAAGATTCTCCTGCAACCCGTTCCATTTGTGCTAGATGAACGAACGTCTCTCCACATGCTCAGTTCTGAGGGATAATTGTGTTTGAAAGCCGTCCTTCACCTAGCTTGTTGGGAACACAAAGTTTCTTTCCAGTTGCAAACTCCACTCCATAAATATATATGTGGAGGTACTAGCGCCAACTCGGTTTTACAGTTAAATCTGCAGGAACTTCAAACCGGCAATAGGAAACAGACTGAGAAACCAGAGTAAAAGTTTCTCCTGCAAACCGTTCCCTGTGTGCTAGATGAACGAACGTCTCTCCACATGCTAATTTCTGAGAGATAAGTGTGTGTGAAAGCCGTTCTTCACATATCTTGTTGAGAAAACAAAATTTCTTTTCACTTGCAAACTCCACTCCATACATTTGTATGGGTAGGTACAAGCTCCAACACGGATTTACAGTGAAAATTGAAGGAACTTCAAACCGGCACTAGGAAACAAACTGAGAATCCAGAGTAAAACTTTCTCCTGCAACCCGTTCCCTTTGTGCTAGATGAACGAACGTCTCTCCACCTGCTCAGTTCTGAGTGTTAAGTGTGTGTGAAACCCGTACTTCACCTAGCTTTTTGGGAACACAAAGTTTCTTTTCACTAGCAAACTCCAATACTTACATATATATGGGGAGGTACTAGCTCCAACTCGGTTTTTACAGTGAAAACTGCAGGAATTTCAAACCGGAACTAGGAAACAGACTGAGAAACCAGAGAAATGTTTCTCATGCAACACGTTATTTGGTGCTAGATGAACGAACGTCTCTCCACATGCTCAGTTCTGAAATATAAGTGTGTGTGAAAGCCGTCCTTCAACTAGCTTGTTGGGAACACAAAGTTTCTTTTCACTTGGAACCTCCAATCCATACATATATATGGGGAGGTACTTGCTCCAACTCGGTTTTACAGTGAAAACTGCAGGAACTTCAAACCGGCACTAGGAAACAGACTGAGAAAACAGAGAAAAATTTCTCCTGCAACCGGTTCCCTTTGTGCTAGATGAACGAACGTCTATCCACATGCTCAGTTCTGAGAGATAAGTGTGTGTGAAAGCCGACCTTACCTAGCTTGTTGGGAACACAAAGTTTCTTTTCACTTGCAAACTCCACTCCATACATATATATGGGGAGGTTCTAGCTCCAACTCGGTTTTACAGTGAAAACTGCAGGAACTTCAAAACGGCGCTAGGAAACACACTGAGAAACCAGAGTAAATGTTTCTCCTGCAAACAGTTCCCTTTGTGCTAGATGAACGAATGTCTCTCCACATGCTCAATTCTGAGAGATAAGTATGTGTGAAAGCCGTCCTTACCTAGCTTGTTGGGAACACAAAGTTTCTTTTCACTTGCAAACTCCACTCCATACATATATATGGGTAGGTACTAGCTCCAACTCGGTTTTACAGTGAAAACTGCAGGAACTTCAAACCGGCACTAGGAAACAGACTGAGAAACCAGAGTAATAGTTTTTCCTGCAACCCGTTCCCTTTGTGCTAGATGAACGAAAGCCTCTCCACATGCTCAGTTCTGAGAGATTAGTGGGTGTGAATGCCGTCCTTCAACTAGCTTGTTGGGAACACATAGTTTCTTTTCAGTTGCAAACCCCACTCCATACATATATATGGGGAGGTTCTAGCTCCAACTCGGTTTTACAGTGAAAACTGCAGGAACTACAAAAAGGTGCTAGGAAACAGACTGAGAATCCAGAGTAATAGTTTCTCCTGCAACACGTTCCTTTTGTGCTTGATGAACGAAAGTCTCTCCACATGCTCAGTACTGAGAGATAATTGTGTGTGAAATCCGTCCTGCACCTAGCTTGTTGGGAACACAAAGTTTCTTTTCACTTGCAAATTCCACTCATAAATATAGACGCGGAGGTACTAGCTCTAACTCGGTTTTACTGTGAAAACTGCAGGAACTTCAAACCGGCGCTAGGAAACACACTGAGAATCCAGAGTAAAAGTTTCTCCTGCAAACTGTTCCCTTTTTGCAAGATGAACGAACGTCTCTACACATGCTCAGTTCTGAGAGATAAGTGTGTGTGAAAGCCGTCCTTCATCTAGTTTGTTGGGAACACAAAGTTACTTTTCATGTGCAAATTCCACTCCAAACATATATATGGTGTGGTACTAGCTCCAACTCGGTTTTACAGTGAAAACTGCAGGAACTTCAAACCGGCACTAGGAAACAGACTGAGAAACCAGAGTAAAAGTTGCTCCTGCAACCTGTTCCCTTTGTGCTAGATGAACGAACGTCTCTCCACATGCTCAGTTCTGAGAGATGAGTGTGTGTGAAAGCCGTCTTTCAACTAGCTTGTTGGGAACACAAAAACTCTTTTCAGTTGCAAACCCCACTCCATACATATGTATGGGTAGGTACAATCTCCAACTCGGTTTTACAGTGAAATTTGCAGGAACTTCAAACCGGTACTAGGAAACAGACTGAGAAACCAGAGTAAAAGTTTCTCCTACAATCCGTTCATTTTGTGCTAGATGAACGAACCTCTCTCCACATGCTCAGTTATGAGAGATAAATGTGTGTGAAAGTTGTCCTTCACATAGCTTGTTGGGAACACAAAATTTCTTTTCAGTTGAAATCCCCACTCCATACATATGTATGGGTAGGTACTAGCTCCAACTCGGTTTTACAGTGAAAACTGCAAGAAATTCAAACCGGCACTAGGAAACAGACTGAGAATCCAGAGTAAAAGTTTCTCCTGCAAACCGTTCCCTTTGTGCTAGATGAACGAACGTCTCTCCACATGCTCAGTTCTGAGAGATAAGTGTGTGTGAAAGACGAACTTCACATTTCTTGTTGGGAACACAAAATTTCTTTTCAGTTGCAAAACCCACTCCATTCTTATGTATGGGTAGGTACTAGCTCCAACTCGGTTTTACAGTGAAAACTGCTGGAAATTCAAACCGGCACTAGGAAACAGACTGAGAAACCAGAGTAAAAGTTTCTCCTGCATACCGTTCCCTTTGTGCTAGATGAACGAACGTCTCTCCACATGCTCAGATCTGAGAGATAAGTGGGTGTGAAAGCAGTCCTTCACCTAGCTTGTTGGGAACACAAAGTTTCTTTTCAGTTGCAAACTCCACTCCATACATATATATGGGGAGGTACTAGCTCCAACTCGGTTTTACATTGAAAACTGCAGGAACTTCAAAACGGCGCTAGGAAACAGACTGAGAAACCAGAGTAATAATTTCACCTGCAACCCGTTCCCTTTGTGCTAGATGAACGAACGTCTCTCCACATGCTCAGTTCTGAGAGATAAGTGTGTGTGAAAGCCGTCCTTCACCTAGCTTGTTTGGTACACAAAGTTTCTTTTAAGTTGCAAACTCCACTCCATACATATATATGGGGAGGTACTAGCTCCAACTCTGTTTTACAGTAAAAACTGCAGGAACTTCAAACCGGTACTAGGAAACAGACTGAGAAACCAGAGTAAAAGTTTCTCCTGCACCCCGTTCCATTTGTGATAGATGAACGAACGTCTCTCCACATGCTCAGTTCTGAGAGATAAGTGTGTGTGGAAGCAATCCATCATCAAGCTATTTGGGAACACAAAGTTCCTTTTCACTTGCAAACTATACTCCATACATATATATGGGGAGGTCATAGCTCCAACTCGGTTTAACAGTGAAAACTGCAGGAACTTCAAACCGGCACTAGGAAACAGACTGAGAAACCAGAGTAAAAGATTCTCCTGCAAAACGTTCCCTTTGTGCTAGATGAACGAACGTCTCTCCACATGCTCAGTTCTGAGGGTTAAGTGTGTGTGAAACCCGTACTTCACCTAGCTTTTTGGGAACACAAAGTTTCTTTTCACTAGCAAACTCCAATCCTTACATATATATGGGGAGGTACTAGCTCCAACTCGGTTTTTACAGTGAAAACTGCAGGAATTTCAAACCGGAACTAGGAAACAGACTGAGAAACCAGAGTAAATGTTTCTCATGCAACACGTTATTTGGTGCTAGATGAACGAATGTCTCTCCACATGCTCAATTCTGAGAGATAAGTATGTGTGAAAGCCGTCCTTACCTAGCTTGTTGGGAACACAAAGTTTCTTTTCACTTGCAAACTCCACTCCATACATATATATGGGTAGGTACTAGCTCCAACTCGGTTTTACAGTGAAAACTGCAGGAACTTCAAACCGGCACTAGGAAACAGACTGAGAAACCAGAGTAAAAGTTTCTCCTGCAAACCGTTCCCTTTGTGCTAGATGAACGAACGTCTCTCCACATGCTCAGATCTGAGAGATAAGTGGGTGTGAAAGCAGTCCTTCACCTAGCTTGTTGGGAACACAAAGTTTCTTTTCAGTTGCAAACTCCTCTCCATACATATATATGGGGTGGTACTAGCTCCAACTCGGTTTTACATTGAAAACTGCAGGAACTTCAAAACGGCGCTAGGAAACAGACTGAGAAACCAGAGTAATAATTTCACCTGCAACCCGTTCCCTTTGTGCTAGATGAACGAACGTCTCTCCACATGCTCAGTTCTGAGAGATAAGTGTGTGTGAAAGCCGTCCTTCATCTAGTTTGTTGGGAACACAAAGTTACTTTTCATGTGCAAATTCCACTCCAAACATATATATGGTGTGGTACTAGCTCCAACTCGGTTTTACAGTGAAAACTGCAGGAACTTCAAACCGGCACTAGGAAACAGACTGAGAAACCAGAGTAAAAGTTGCTCCTGCAACCTGTTCCCTTTGTGCTAGATGAACGAACGTCTCTCCACATGCTCAGTTCTGAGAGATGAGTGTGTGTGAAAGCCGTCTTTCAACTAGCTTGTTGGGAACACAAAAACTCTTTTCAGTTGCAAACCCCACTCCATACATATGTATGGGTAGGTACAATCTCCAACTCGGTTTTACAGTGAAATTTGCAGGAACTTCAAACCGGTACTAGGAAACAGACTGAGAAACCAGAGTAAAAGTTTCTCCTACAATCCGTTCATTTTGTGCTAGATGAACGAACCTCTCTCCACATGCTCAGTTATGAGAGATAAGTGTGTGTGAAAGTTGTCCTTCACATAGCTTGTTGGGAACACAAAATTTCTTTTCAGTTGAAATCCCCACTCCATACATATGTATGGGTAGGTACTAGCTCCAACTCGGTTTTACAGTGAAAACTGCAGGAAATTCAAACCGGCACTAGGAAACAGACTGAGAATCCAGAGTAAAAGTTTCTCCTGCAAACCGTTCCCTTTGTGCTAGATGAACGAACGTCTCTCCACATGCTCAGTTCTGAGAGATAAGTGTGTGTGAAAGACGAACTTCACATTTCTTGTTGGGAACGCAAAATTTCTTTTCAGTTGCAAAACCCACTCCATTCTTATGTATGGGTAGGTACTATCTCCAACTCGGTTTTACAGTGAAAACTGCTGGAAATTCAAACCGGCACTAGGAAACAGACTGAGAAACCAGAGTAAAAGTTTCTCCTGCAAACCGTTCCCTTTGTGCTAGATGAACGAACGTCTCTCCACATGCTCAGATCTGAGAGATAAGTGGGTGTGAAAGCAGTCCTTCACCTAGCTTGTTGGGAACACAAAGTTTCTTTTCAGTTGCAAACTCCACTCCATACATATATATGGGGAGGTACTAGCTCCAACTCGGTTTTACATTGAAAACTGCAGGAACTTCAAAACGGCGCTAGGAAACAGACTGAGAAACCAGAGTAATAATTTCACCTGCAACCCGTTCCCTTTGTGCTAGATGAACGAACGTCTCTCCACATGCTCAGTTCTGAGAGATAAGTGTGTGTGAAAGCCGTCCTTCACCTAGCTTGTTTGGTACACAAAGTTTCTTTTAAGTTGCAAACTCCACTCCATACATATATATGGGGAGGTACTAGCTCCAACTCTGTTTTACAGTAAAAACTGCAGGAACTTCAAACCGGTACTAGGAAACAGACTGAGAAACCAGAGTAAAAGTTTCTCCTGCACCCCGTTCCATTTGTGATAGATGAACGAACGTCTCTCCACATGCTCAGTTCAGAGAGATAAGTGTGTGTGGAAGCAATCCATCATCAAGCTATTTGGGAACACAAAGTTCCTTTTCACTTGCAAACTAAACTCCATACATATATATGGGGAGGTCATAGCTCCAACTCGGTTTAACAGTGAAAACTGCAGGAACTTCAAACCGGCACTAGGAAACAGACTGAGAAACCAGAGTAAAAGATTCTCCTGCCAACCGTTCCCTTTGTGCTAGATGAACGAACGTCTCTCCACATGCTCAGTTCTGAGGGTTAAGTGTGTGTGAAACCCGTACTTCACCTAGCTTTTTGGGAACACAAAGTTTCTTTTCACTAGCAAACTCCAATCCTTACATATATATGGGGAGGTACTAGCTCCAACTCGGTTTTTACAGTGAAAACTGCAGGAATTTCAAACCGGAACTAGGAAACAGACTGAGAAACCAGAGTAAATGTTTCTCATGCAACACGTTATTTGGTGCTAGATGAACGAATGTCTCTCCACATGCTCAATTCTGAGAGATAAGTATGTGTGAAAGCCGTCCTTACCTAGCTTGTTGGGAACACAAAGTTTCTTTTCACTTGCAAACTCCACTCCATACATATATATGGGTAGGTACTAGCTCCAACTCGGTTTTACAGTGAAAACTGCAGGAACTTCAAACCGGCACTAGGAAACAGACTGAGAAACCAGAATAATAGTTTTTCCTGCAACCCGTTCCCTTTGTGCTAGATGAACGAAAGCCTCTCCACATGCTCAGTTCTGAGAGATTAGTGGGTGTGAATGCCGTCCTTCAACTAGCTTGTTGGGAACACAAAGTTTCTTTTCAGTTACAAACCCCACTCCATACATATATATGGGGAGGTTCTAGCTCCAACTCGGTTTCACAGTGAAAACTGCAGGAACTTCAAACCGGCACTAGGAAACAGACTGAGAAACCAGAGTAATAGTTTTTCCTGCAACCATTTCCTTTTGTGCTTGATGAACGAAAGTCTCTCCACATGCTCAGTACTGAGAGACAATTGTGTGTGAAACCCGTACTTCACCTAGCTTTTTGGGAACACAAAGTTTCTTTTCACTAGCAAACTCCAATCCTTACATATATATGGGGAGGTACTAGCTCCAACTCGGTTTTTACAGTGAAAACTGCAGGAATTTCAAACCGGAACTAGGAAACAGACTGAGAAACCAGAGTAAATGTTTCTCATGCAACACGTTATTTGGTGCTAGATGAACGAATGTCTCTCCACATGCTCAATTCTGAGAGATAAGTATGTGTGAAAGCCGTCCTTACCTAGCTTGTTGGGAACACAAAGTTTCTTTTCACTTGCAAACTCCACTCCATACATATATATGGGTAGGTACTAGCTCTAACTCGGTTTTACAGTGAAAACTGCAGGAACTTCAAACCGGCGCTAGGAAACACACTGAGAATCCAGAGTAAAAGTTTCTCCTGCAAACCGTTCCCTTTTTGCAAGATGAACGAACGTCTTTACACATGCTCAGTTCTGAGAGATAAGTGTGTGTGAAAGCCGTCCTTCATCTAGTTTGTTGGGAACACAAAGTTACTTTTCATGTGCAAATTCCACTCCAAACATATATATGGTGTGGTACTAGCTCCAACTCTGTTTTACAGTGAAAACTGCAGGAACTTCAAACCGGCACTAGGAAACAGACTGAGAAACCAGAGTAAAAGTTGCTCTTGCAACCTGTTCCCTTTGTGCTAGATGAACGAACGTCTCTCCACATGCTCAGTTCTGAGAGATGAGTGTGTGTGAAAGCCGTCTTTCACCTAGCTTGTTGGGAACACAAAATCTCTTTTCAGTTGCAAACCCCACTCCATACATATGTATGGGTAGGTACAAGTTCCAACTCGATTTTACAGTGAAAATTGCAGGAACTTCAAACCGGTACTAGGAAACAGACTGAGAAACCAGAGTAAAAGTTTCTCCTACAACCCGTTCCTTTTGTGCTAGATGAACGAACCTCTCTCCACATGCTCAGTTATGAGAGATAAGTGTGTGTGAAATTTGTCCTTCACATAGCTTGTTGGGAACACAAAATTTCTTTTCAGTTGAAATCCCCACTCCATACATATGTATGGGTAGGTACTAGCTCCAACACGGTTTTACAGTGAAAACTGCAGGAAATTCAAACCGGCACTAGGAAACAGACTGAGAATCCAGAGTAAAAGTTTCTCCTGCAAACCGTTCCCTTTGTGCTAGATGAACGAACGTCTCTCCACATGCTCAGTTCTGAGAGATAAGTGTGTGTGAAAGACGAACTTCACATTTCTTGTTGGGAACACAAAATTTCTTTTCAGTTGCAAAACCCACTCCATTCTTATGTATGGGTAGGTACTAGCTCCAACTCGGTTTTACAGTGAAAACTGCTGGAAATTCAAACCGGCACTAGGAAACAGACTGAGAAACCAGAGTAAAAGTTTCTCCTGCAAACCGTTCCCTTTGTGCTAGATGAACGAACGTCTCTCCACATGATCAGATCTGAGAGGTAAGTTTGTGTGAAAGACGAACTTCACCTAGGTTTTTGGAAACACACAGTTTCTTTTCACTTGCAAATTCCACTCCATACATATATATGGGGAGGTACTAGCTCCAACTCGGTTTTACAGTGAAAACTGCAGGAACTTCAAACCGGCACTAGGAAACAGACTGAGAAACCAGAGTAAAAGTTTCCCATGCAAACCGTTTCCTTTGTGCTAGATGAACGAACGTCACTCCACATGCTCAGTTCTGAGAGATAATTGTGTGTGAAAGCCGTCCTTCACATAACTTGTTGGGAACACAAAATCTCTTTTCAGTTGCAAACCCCACTCCATACATATGTATGGGTATGTACTAGATCCAACTCGCTTTTAAAGTGAAAACTGCAGGAACTTCAAACCGGCACTAGGAAACAGACTGAGAAACCAGAGTAAAATTTCTCCTGCAAACCGTTCCCTTTGTGCTAGATGAACGAACGTCTCTCCACATTCTCAGTTCTGAGAGGTAAGTGTGTGTGAAAGCCGTCCTTCACATAGCTTGTTGGGAACACAAAGATTCTTTTCACTTGCAAACTCCACTCCATATATATATATGGGTAGGTAATAGCTACAACTCACTTTTACAGTGCAAATTGCAGGAAATTAAAACCGGCACTAGGAAACAGACTGAGAAATCAGAGTAAAAGATTCTCCTACAACCCGTTCATTTTTGCTAGATGAACGAACGTCTCTCAACATGCTCAGTTCAGAGAGATTAGTTTGTGTGAAAGCCTTCCTTCACCTAGCTTGTTGGGAACACTAAGTTTCTTTTCAATTGCAAACTCCACTCCATACATATATATGGGTAGGTACTAGCTCCAACTCGGTTTTACAGTGAAAACTGCAGGAACTTCAAAACAGCACTAGGAAGCAGCCTGAGAAACCAGAGTAAAAGTTTCTCCTGCAACCCGTTCCCTTTGTGCTAGATGAACGAAAGTCTCTCCACATGCTCAGATCTGAGAGAAAATTGTGTGTGAAAGTCGTCCTTCACCTAGCTTGTTGGGAACACAAAGTTTCTATTAAGTTGCAAACTACACTCCATACATATATATGGGGAGGTAGTAGCTCCAACTCGGTTTTACAGTGAAAACTGAAGGAACTTCAAACCGGCACTAGGAAACAGACTGAGAAACCAGAGTAAAAGTTTATCCTGCAAACCGTTCCCTTTGTGCTAGATGAACGAACGTCTCTCCACATGCTCAGTTCTGAGAATTAAGTGGGTGTGAAAGCCGTCCTTCACCTAGCTTGTTGGGAACACAAAGTTCCTTTTCACTTGCAAACTCCACTCCATACATATATATGGGGAGGTACTAGCTCCAACTCGGTTTTACAGTGAAAACTGCAGGAACTTCAAACCAGCACTAGGAAACAGACTGAGAAACCAGAGTAAAAGCTTTTCCTACAACCCGTTCCCTTTTGCTAGATGAACGAACGTCTCTCCACATGCTCAGTTCTGAGAGATTATTGTGTGTGAAAGCCTTCCTTCACCTAGCTTGATGGGAACACAAAGTTTCTTTTCAGTTGCAAACTCCACTCCATACATATATATGGGGAGGTACTAGCTCCAACTCGGTTTTACATTGAAAACTGCAGGAACTTCAAAACGGCGCTAGGAAACAGACTGAGAAACCAGAGTAATAATTTCACCTGCAAACCGTTCCCTTTGTGCTAGATGAACGAACGTCTCTCCACATGCTCAGTTCTGAGAGATAAGTGTGTGTGAAAGCCGTCCTTCACCTAGCTTGTTTGGTACACAAAGTTTCTTTTAAGTTGCAAACTCCACTCCATACATATATATGGGGAGGTACTAGCTCCAACTCTGTTTTACAGTAAAAACTGCAGGAACTTCAAACCGGTACTAGGAAACAGACTGAGAAACCAGAGTAAAAGTTTCTCCTGCACCCCGTTCCATTTGTGATAGATGAACGAACGTCTCTCCACATGCTCAGTTCAGAGAGATAAGTGTGTGTGGAAGCAATCCATCATCAAGCTATTTGGGAACACAAAGTTCCTTTTCACTTGCAAACTATACTCCATACATATATATGGGGAGGTCATAGCTCCAACTCGGTTTAACAGTGAAAACTGCAGGAACTTCAAACCGGCACTAGGAAACAGACTGAGAAACCAGAGTAAAAGATTCTCCTGCAAACCGTTCCCTTTGTGCTAGATGAACGAACGTCTCTCCACATGCTCAGTTCTGAGGGTTAAGTGTGTGTTAAACCCGTACTTCACCTAGCTTTTTGGGAACACAAAGTTTCTTTTCACTAGCAAACTCCAATCCTTACATATATATGGGGAGGTACTAGCTCCAACTCGGTTTTTACAGTGAAAACTGCAGGAATTTCAAACCGGAACTAGGAAACAGACTGAGAAACCAGAGTAAATGTTTCTCATGCAACACGTTATTTGGTGCTAGATGAACGAATGTCTCTCCACATGCTCAATTCTGAGAGATAAGTATGTGTGAAAGCCGTCCTTACCTAGCTTGTTGGGAACACAAAGTTTCTTTTCACTTGCAAACTCCACTCCATACATATATATGGGTAGGTACTAGCTCCAACTCGGTTTTACAGTGAAAACTGCAGGAACTTCAAACCGGCACTAGGAAACAGACTGAGAAACCAGAATAATAGTTTTTCCTGCAACCCGTTCCCTTTGTGCTAGATGAACGAAAGCCTCTCCACATGCTCAGTTCTGAGAGATTAGTGGGTGTGAATGCCGTCCTTCAACTAGCTTGTTGGGAACACAAAGTTTCTTTTCAGTTACAAACCCCACTCCATACATATATATGGGGAGGTTCTAGCTCCAACTCGGTTTCACAGTGAAAACTGCAGGAACTTCAAACCGGCACTAGGAAACAGACTGAGAAACCAGAGTAATAGTTTTTCCTGCAACCATTTCCTTTTGTGCTTGATGAAAGAAAGTCTCTCCACATGCTCAGTACTGAGAGATAATTGTGTGTGAAACCCGTACTTCACCTAGCTTTTTGGGAACACAAAGTTTCTTTTCACTAGCAAACTCCAATCCTTACATATATATGGGGAGGTACTAGCTCCAACTCGGTTTTTACAGTGAAAACTGCAGGAATTTCAAACCGGAACTAGGAAACAGACTGAGAAACCAGAGTAAATGTTTCTCATGCAACACGTTATTTGGTGCTAGATGAACGAATGTCTCTCCACATGCTCAATTCTGAGAGATAAGTATGTGTGAAAGCCGTCCTTACCTAGCTTGTTGGGAACACAAAGTTTCTTTTCACTTGCAAACTCCACTCCATACATATATATGGGTAGGTACTAGCTCTAACTCGGTTTTACAGTGAAAACTGCAGGAACTTCAAACCGGCGCTAGGAAACACACTGAGAATCCAGAGTAAAAGTTTCTCCTGCAAACCGTTCCCTTTTTGCAAGATGAACGAACGTCTTTACACATGCTCAGTTCTGAGAGATAAGTGTGTGTGAAAGCCGTCCTTCATCTAGTTTGTTGGGAACACAAAGTTACTTTTCATGTGCAAATTCCACTCCAAACATATATATGGTGTGGTACTAGCTCCAACTCTGTTTTACAGTGAAAACTGCAGGAACTTCAAACCGGCACTAGGAAACAGACTGAGAAACCAGAGTAAAAGTTGCTCTTGCAACCTGTTCCCTTTGTGCTAGATGAACGAACGTCTCTCCACATGCTCAGTTCTGAGAGATGAGTGTGTGTGAAAGCCGTCTTTCACCTAGCTTGTTGGGAACACAAAATCTCTTTTCAGTTGCAAACCCCACTCCATACATATGTATGGGTAGGTACAAGTTCCAACTCGATTTTACAGTGAAAATTGCAGGAACTTCAAACCGGTACTAGGAAACAGACTGAGAAACCAGAGTAAAAGTTTCTCCTACAACCCGTTCCTTTTGTGCTAGATGAACGAACCTCTCTCCACATGCTCAGTTATGAGAGATAAGTGTGTGTGAAATTTGTCCTTCACATAGCTTGTTGGGAACACAAAATTTCTTTTCAGTTGAAATCCCCACTCCATACATATGTATGGGTAGGTACTAGCTCCAACACGGTTTTACAGTGAAAACTGCAGGAAATTCAAACCGGCACTAGGAAACAGACTGAGAATCCAGAGTAAAAGTTTCTCCTGCAAACCGTTCCCTTTGTGCTAGATGAACGAACGTCTCTCCACATGCTCAGTTCTGAGAGATAAGTGTGTGTGAAAGACGAACTTCACATTTCTTGTTGGGAACACAAAATTTCTTTTCAGTTGCAAAACCCACTCCATTCTTATGTATGGGTAGGTACTAGCTCCAACTCGGTTTTACAGTGAAAACTGCTGGAAATTCAAACCGGCACTAGGAAACAGACTGAGAAACCAGAGTAAAAGTTTCTCCTACAAACCGTTCCCTTTGTGCTAGATGAACGAACGTCTCTCCACATGATCAGATCTGAGAGATAAGTGTGTGTGAAAGACGAACTTCACCTAGGTTTTTGGAAACACACAGTTTCTTTTCACTTGCAAATTCCACTCCATACATATATATGGGGAGGTACTAGCTCCAACTCGGTTTTACAGTGAAAACTGCAGGAACTTCAAACCGGCACTAGGAAACAGACTGAGAAACCAGAGTAAAAGTTTCCCATGCAAACCGTTTCCTTTGTGCTAGATGAACGAACGTCACTCCACATGCTCAGTTCTGAGAGATAATTGTGTGTGAAAGCCGTCCTTCACATAACTTGTTGGGAACACAAAATCTCTTTTCAGTTGCAAACCCCACTCCATACATATGTATGGGTATGTACTAGATCCAACTCGCTTTTAAAGTGAAAACTGCAGGAACTTCAAACCGGCACTAGGAAACAGACTGAGAAACCAGAGTAAAATTTCTCCTGCAAACCGTTCCCTTTGTGCTAGATGAACGAACGTCTCTCCACATTCTCAGTTCTGAGAGGTAAGTGTGTGTGAAAGCCGTCCTTCACATAGCTTGTTGGGAACACAAAGATTCTTTTCACTTGCAAACTCCACTCCATATATATATATGGGTAGGTAATATCTACAACTCGCTTTTACAGTGCAAATTGCAGGAAATTAAAACCGGCACTAGGAAACAGACTGAGAAATCAGAGTAAAAGATTCTCCTACAACCCGTTCATTTTTGCTAGATGAACGAACGTCTCTCAACATGCTCAGTTCAGAGAGATTAGTTTGTGTGAAAGCCTTCCTTCACCTAGCTTGTTGGGAACACTAAGTTTCTTTTCACTTGCAAACTCCACTCCATACATATATATGGGTAGGTACTAGCTCCAACTCGGTTTTACAGTGAAAACTGCAGGAACTTCAAAACAGCACTAGGAAGCAGCCTGAGAAACCAGAGTAAAAGTTTCTCCTGCAACCCGTTCCCTTTGTGCTAGATGAACGAAAGTCTCTCCACATGCTCAGATCTGAGAGAAAATTGTGTGTGAAAGCCGTCCTTCACCTAGCTTGTTGGGAACACAAAGTTTCTATTAAGTTGCAAACTACACTCCATACATATATATGGGGAGGTAGTAGCTCCAACTCGGTTTTACAGTGAAAACTGAAGGAACTTCAAACCGGCACTAGGAAACAGAATGAGAAACCAGAGTAAAAGTTTATCCTGCAAACCGTTCCCTTTGTGCTAGATGAACGAACGTCTCTCCACATGCTCAGTTCTGAGAATTAAGTGGGTGTGAAAGCCGTCCTTCACCTAGCTTGTTGGGAACACAAAGTTCCTTTTCACTTGCAAACTCCACTCCATACATATATATGGGGAGGTACTAGCTCCAACTCGGTTTTACAGTGAAAACTGCAGGAACTTCAAACCAGCACTAGGAAACAGACTGAGAAACCAGAGTAAAAGCTTTTCCTACAACCCGTTCCCTTTTGCTAGATGAACGAACGTCTCTCCACATGCTCAGTTCTGAGAGATTATTGTGTGTGAAAGCCTTCCTTCACCTAGCTTGATGGGAACACAAAGTTTCTTTTCAGTTGCAAACTCCACTCCATACATATATATGGGGAGGTACTAGCTCCAACTCGGTTTTACAATGAAAACTGCAGGAACTTCTAACCGACACTAGGAAACAGACTGAGAAACCAGAGTAAAAGTTTATCCTGCAAATCGTTCAATTTTGCTAAATGAACGAACGTCTCTCAACATGCTCAGTTCTGAGAGATAAGTTTGTGGGAAAGCCGTCCTTCACCTAGCTTGTTGGGAACACAAAGTTTCTTTTCACTTGCAAACTCCACTCCATACATATATATGGGGAGGTACTAGCTCCAACACGGTTTTACAGTGAAAACTGCAGGAACTTCAAACCGGCCCTAGGAAACAGACTGATAAAACAGAGTAAAAGTTTCCCCTGCAAACCGTTCCCTTTGTGCTAGATGAACGAACGTCTCTCCACATGCTCAGTTCTGAGAGATAATTGTGTGTGAAAGCCGTCCTTCACATAGCTTGTTGGGAACACAAAATCTCTTTTCATTTGCAAACCCCATTCCATACATATGTATGGGTAGGTACTAGCTCCAACTAGGTTTTACAGTGAAAATTGCAGGAACTTCAAACCGGTACTAAGAAACAGACTGAGAAACCAGAGTAAAAGTTTCTCCTACAACCCGTTCCCTTTGTCCTAGATGAACGAAAGTCTCTCCACATGCTCAGTTATGAGAGAAAAGTGTGTGTGAAAGTCGTCCTTCACATAGCTTGTTGGGAACACAAAATTTCTTTTCAGTTGAAAACCCCACTCCATACATATGTATGGGTAGGTACTAGGTCCAACTAGGTTTTACAGTGAAAACTGCAGGAAATTCAACCCGGCACTAGGAAACAGACTGAGAATCCAGAGTAAAAGTTTCTCCTGCAAACCGTTCCTTTGTGCTAGATGAACGAACGTCTCTCCACATGCTCAGTTCTGAGAGATAAGTGTGTGTGAAAGACGAACTTCACATTTCTTGTTGGGAACACAAAGTTTCTTTTCACTTGCAAACTCCATTCGATACATATATATGGGGAGGTTCTAGCTCCAACTCTCTTTTACAGTGAAAACTGCAGGAACTTCAAACCGGCAGTAGGAAACAGACTGAGAAACCAGAGTAAAAGATTCTCCTGCAAACAGTTCCCTTTGTGCTAGATGAACGAACGTCTCTCCACATGCTCAGTTCTGAGAGATATGTGTGTGTGAAAGACGAAATTCACCTAGGTTTTTGGGAACACAAAGTTTCTTTTAACTTGCAAATTCCACTCCATACATATATATGGGGAGGTACTAGCTCCAACTCGCTTTTACAGTGAAAACTGCAGGAACTTCAAACCGGCACTAGGAAACAGACTGATAAACCAGAGTAAAAGTTTCTTCTGCAAACCGTTTCCTTTGTGCTAGATGAACGAACGTCTCTCCACATGCTCAGTTCTGAGAGATAATTGTGCGTGAAAGCCGTCCTTCACATAGCTTGTTGGGAACACAAAGTTTCTTTTCAGTTGCAAAATCCATTCCATACATATATATGGGGTGGTACTAGCCCCAATTCGGTTTTACAGTGAAAACTGCAGGAAATTCATACCGGCACTAGGAAACAGACTGAGAAACCAGAGTAAAAGTTTCTCCTGCAACCATTTCCCTTTCTGCTAGATGAACGAACGTCTCTCCACATTCTCATTTCTGAGAGATAAGTGTGTGTGAAAGCCGTACTTCACCTAGCTTGTTGGGAACATAAAGTTTCTTTTCACTTGCAAACTCCACTCCATACATATATATGGGTAGGTACTAGCTCCAACTCGGTTTTACAGTGAAAACTGCAGGAACTTCAAACCGGCACTAGGAAACAGACTGAGAAACCAGAGTAAAATTTCTCCTTCAAACCTTTCCCTTTGTGCTAGATGAACGAACGTCTCTCCACATTCTCAGTTCTGAGAAATATGTGTGTGTGAAAGCCGTTCTTCACCTAGCTTGTTGGGAACACAAAGTTTCTTTTCACTTGCAAACTCCACTCCATATATATATATGGGTAGGTAATAGCTACAACTCGGTTTTACAGTGCAAACTGCAGGAAATTCAAACCGGCACTAGGAAACAGACTGAGTAACAGAGTAAAAGTTTCTCCTGCAACCAGTTCCCTTTGTGCTAGATGAACGAACGTCTCTCCACATGCTCAGTTCTGAGAGATATGTGTGTGTGAAAGCCGAACTTCACTTAGCTTGTTGGGAACACAAAGTTTCTTTTCAGTTGCAAACTCCATACCATAGATATATATGGGGTGGTACTAGCTAGAACTCCTTTTTACATTGAAAACTGCAGGAACTTCAAACCGGCACTAGGAAACAGACTGAGAAACCAGAGTAAAAGATTCTCCTACAACCCGTTCATTTTTGCTAGATGAACGAACGTCTCTCAACATGCTCAGTTCTGAGAGATTAGTGTGTGTGAAAGCCGTCCTTCACCTAGCTTGTTGGGAACACTAAGTTTCTTTTCACTAGCAAACTCCACTCCATACATATATATGGGGAGGTACTAGCTCCAACTCGGTTTTTTCAGTGAAAACTGCAGGAATTTCAAACCGGAACTAGGAAACAGACTGAGAAACCAGAGTAAATGTTTCTCATGCAACACGTTATTTGGTGCTAGATGAACGAACGTCTCTCCACATGCTCAGTTCTGAAATATAAGTTTGTGTGAAAGCCGTCCTTCAACTAGCTTGTTGGGAACACAAAGTTTCTATTCACTTGGAACCTCCAATCCATACATATATATGGGGAGGTACTAGCTCCAACTCGGTTTTACAGTGAAACTGCAGGTACTTCAAACCGGCACTAGGAAACAGACTGAGAAACCAGAGTAATAGTTTTTCCTGCAACCCTTTCCTTTTGTGCTTGATGAACGAAAGTCTCTCCACATGCTCAGTACTGAGAGATAATTGTGTGTGAAATCCGTCCTGCACCTAGCTTGTTGGGAACACAAAGTTTCTATTCACTTGCAAATTCCACTCATACATATAGACGCGGAGGTACTAGCTCTAACTCGGTTTTACAGTGAAAACTGCAGGAACTTCAAACCGGCGCTAGGAAACACACTGAGAATCCAGAGTAAAAGTTTCTCCTGCAAACCGTTCCCTTTTTGCAAGATGAACGAACTTCTCTACACATGCTCAGTTCTGAGAGATAAGTGTGTGTGAAAGCCGTACTTCATCTAGTTTGTTGGGAACACAAAGTTACTTTTCATGTGCAAATTCCACTCCAAACATATATATGGTGTGGTACTAGCTCCAACTCGGTTTTACAGTGAAAACTGCAGGAACTTCAAACCGGCACTAGGAAACAGACTGAGAAACCAGAGTAAAAGTTGCTCCTGCAACCTGTTCCCTTTGTGCTAGATGAACGAACGTCTCTCCACATGCTCAGTTCTGAGAGATGAGTGTGTGTGAAAGCCGTCTTTCACCTAGCTTGTTGGGAACACAAAATCTCTTTTCAGTTGCAAACCCCACTCCATACATATGTATGGGTAGGTACAAGCTCCAACTCGGTTTTACAGTGAAAAATGCAGGAACTTCAAACCGGTACTAGGAAACAGACTGAGAAACCAGAGTAAAAGTTTCTCCTACAACCCGTTCCTTTTGTGCTAGATGAACGAACCTCTCTCCACATGCTCAGTTATGAGAGATAAGTGTGTGTGAAAGTTGTCCTTCACATAGCTTGTTGGGAACACAAAATTTCTTTTCAGTTGAAATCCCAACTCCATACATATGTATGGGTAGGTACTAGCTCCAACTCGGTTTTACAGTGAAAACTGCAGGAAATTCAAACCGGCACTAGGAAACAGACTGAGAATCCAGAGTAAAAGATTCTCCTGCAAACCGTTCCCTTTGTGCTAGATGAACGAACGTCTCTCCACATGCTCAGTTCTGAGAGATAAGTGTGTGCGAAAGACGAACTTCACATTTCTTGTTGGGAACACAAAATTTCTTTTCAGTTGCAAAACCCACTCCATTCTTATGTATGGGTAGGTACTAGCTCCAACTCGGTTTTACAGTGAAAACTGCTGGAAATTCAAACCGGCACTAGGAAACAGACTGAGAATCCAGAGTAAAAGTTTCTCCTGCAAACCGTTCCCTTTGTGCTAGATGAACGAACGTCTCTCCACATGATCAGATCTGAGAGATAAGTGTGTGTGAAAGACGAACTTCAGCTAGGTTTTTGGAAACACACAGTTTTTTTCACTTGCAAATTCCACTCCATACATATATATGGGGAGGTACTAGCTCCAACTCGGTTTTACAGTGAAAACTGCAGGAACTTCAAACCGGCACTAGGAAACAGACTGAGAAACCAGGGTAAAAGTTTCCCATGCAAACCGTTTCCTTTGTGCTAGATGAACGAACGTCACTCCACATGCTCAGTTCTGAGAGATAATTGTGTGTGAAAGCCGTCCTTCACATAGCTTGTTGGGAACACAAAATCTCTTTTCAGTTGCAAACCCCACTCCATACATATGTATGGGTATGTACTAGATCCAACTCGGTTTTAAAGTGAAAACTGCAGGAACTTCAAACCGGCACTAGGAAACAGACTGAGAAACCAGAGTAAAATTTCTCCTGCAAACCGTTCCCTTTGTGCTAGATGAACGAACGTCTCTCCACATTCTCAGTTCTGAGAGGTAAGTGTGTGTGAAAGCCGTCCTTCACCTAGCTTGTTGGGAACACAAAGATTCTTTTCACTTGCAAACTCCACTCCATATATATATATGGGTAGATACTAGCTACAACTCGCTTTTACAGTGCAAACTGCAGGAAATTAAAACCGGCACTAGGAAACAGACTGAGAAATCAGAGTAAAAGATTCTCCTACAACCCGTTCATTTTTGCTAGATGAACGAACGTCTCTCAACATGCTCAGTTCTGAGAGATTAGTTTGTGTGAATGCCGTCCTTCACCTAGCTTGTTGGGAACACTAAGTTTCTTTTCACTTGCAAACTCCACTCCATACATATATATGGGTAGGTACTAGCTCTAACTCGGTTTTACAGTGAAAACTGCAGGAACTTCAAACCGGCGCTAGGAAACACACTGAGAATCCAGAGTAAAAGTTTCTCCTGCAAACCGTTCCCTTTTTGCAAGATGAACGAACGTCTTTACACATGCTCAGTTCTGAGAGATAAGTGTGTGTGAAAGCCGTCCTTCATCTAGTTTGTTGGGAACACAAAGTTACTTTTCATGTGCAAATTCCACTCCAAACATATATATGGTGTGGTACTAGCTCCAACTCTGTTTTACAGTGAAAACTGCAGGAACTTCAAACCGGCACTAGGAAACAGACTGAGAAACCAGAGTAAAAGTTGCTCTTGCAACCTGTTCCCTTTGTGCTAGATGAACGAACGTCTCTCCACATGCTCAGTTCTGAGAGATGAGTGTGTGTGAAAGCCGTCTTTCACCTAGCTTGTTGGGAACACAAAATCTCTTTTCAGTTGCAAACCCCACTCCATACATATGTATGGGTAGGTACAAGTTCCAACTCGATTTTACAGTGAAAATTGCAGGAACTTCAAACCGGTACTAGGAAACAGACTGAGAATCCAGGGTAAAAGTTTCTCCTACAACCCGTTCCTTTTGTGCTAGATGAACGAACCTCTCTCCACATGCTCAGTTATGAGAGATAAGTGTGTGTGAAATTTGTCCTTCACATAGCTTGTTGGGAACACAAAATTTCTTTTCAGTTGAAATCCCCACTCCATACATATGTATGGGTAGGTACTAGCTCCAACACGGTTTTACAGTGAAAACTGCAGGAAATTCAAACCGGCACTAGGAAACAGACTGAGAATCCAGAGTAAAAGTTTCTCCTGCAAACCGTTCCCTTTGTGCTAGATGAACGAACGTCTCTCCACATGCTCAGTTCTGAGAGATAAGTGTGTGTGAAAGACGAACTTCACATTTCTTGTTGGGAACACAAAATTTCTTTTCAGTTGCAAAACCCACTCCATTCTTATGTATGGGTAGGTACTAGCTCCAACTCGGTTTTACAGTGAAAACTGCTGGAAATTCAAACCGGCACTAGGAAACAGACTGAGAAACCAGAGTAAAAGTTTCTCCTGCAAACCGTTCCCTTTGTGCTAGATGAACGAACGTCTCTCCACATGATCAGATCTGAGAGGTAAGTGTGTGTGAAAGACGAACTTCACCTAGGTTTTTGGAAACACACAGTTTCTTTTCACTTGCAAATTCCACTCCATACATATATATGGGGAGGTACTAGCTCCAACTCGGTTTTACAGTGAAAACTGCAGGAACTTCAAACCGGCACTAGGAAACAGACTGAGAAACCAGAGTAAAAGTTTCCCATGCAAACCGTTTCCTTTGTGCTAGATGAACGAACGTCACTCCACATGCTCAGTTCTGAGAGATAATTGTGTGTGAAAGCCGTCCTTCACATAACTTGTTGGGAACACAAAATCTCTTTTCAGTTGCAAACCCCACTCCATACATATGTATGTGTATGTACTAGATCCAACTCGCTTTTAAAGTGAAAACTGCAGGAACTTCAAACCGGCACTAGGAAACAGACTGAGAAACCAGAGTAAAATTTCTCCTGCAAACCGTTCCCTTTGTGCTAGATGAACGAACGTCTCTCCACATTCTCAGTTCTGAGAGGTAAGTGTGTGTGAAAGCCGTCCTTCACATAGCTTGTTGGGAACACAAAGATTCTTTTCACTTGCAAACTCCACTCCATATATATATATGGGTAGGTAATAGCTACAACTCACTTTTACAGTGCAAATTGCAGGAAATTAAAACCGGCACTAGGAAACAGACTGAGAAATCAGAGTAAAAGATTCTCCTACAACCCGTTCATTTTTGCTAGATGAACGAACGTCTCTCAACATGCTCAGTTCAGAGAGATTAGTTTGTGTGAAAGCCTTCCTTCACCTAGCTTGTTGGGAACACTAAGTTTCTTTTCACTTGCAAACTCCACTCCATACATATATATGGGTAGGTACTAGCTCCAACTCGGTTTTACAGTGAAAACTGCAGGAACTTCAAAACAGCACTAGGAAGCAGCCTGAGAAACCAGAGTAAAAGTTTCTCCTTCAACCCGTTCCCTTTGTGCTAGATGAACGAAAGTCTCTCCACATGCTCAGATCTGAGAGAAAATTGTGTGTGAAAGCCGTCCTTCACCTAGCTTGTTGGGAACACAAAGTTTCTATTAAGTTGCAAACTACACTCCATACATATATATGGGGAGGTAGTAGCTCCAACTCGGTTTTACAGTGAAAACTGAAGGAACTTCAAACCGGCACTAGGAAACAGACTGAGAAACCAGAGTAAAAGTTTATCCTGCAAACCGTTCCCTTTGTGCTAGATGAACGAACGTCTCTCCACATGCTCAGTTCTGAGAATTAAGTGGGTGTGAAAGCCGTCCTTCACCTAGCTTGTTGGGAACACAAAGTTCCTTTTCACTTGCAAACTCCACTCCATACATATATATGGGGAGGTACTAGCTCCAACTCGGTTTTACAGTGAAAACTGCAGGAACTTCAAACCAGCACTAGGAAACAGACTGAGAAACCAGAGTAAAAGCTTTTCCTACAACCCGTTCCCTTTTGCTAGATGAACGAACGTCTCTCCACATGCTCAGTTCTGAGAGATTATTGTGTGTGAAAGCCTTCCTTCACCTAGCTTGATGGGAACACAAAGTTTCTTTTCAGTTGCAAACTCCACTCCATACATATATATGGGGAGGTACTAGCTCCAACTCGGTTTTACATTGAAAACTGCAGGAACTTCAAAACGGCGCTAGGAAACAGACTGAGAAACCAGAGTAATAATTTCACCTGCAAACCGTTCCCTTTGTGCTAGATGAACGAACGTCTCTCCACATGCTCAGTTCTGAGAGATAAGTGTGTGTGAAAGCCGTCCTTCACCTAGCTTGTTTGGTACACAAAGTTTCTTTTAAGTTGCAAACTCCACTCCATACATATATATGGGGAGGTACTAGCTCCAACTCTGTTTTACAGTAAAAACTGCAGGAACTTCAAACCGGTACTAGGAAACAGACTGAGAAACCAGAGTAAAAGTTTCTCCTGCACCCCGTTCCATTTGTGATAGATGAACGAACGTCTCTCCACATGCTCAGTTCAGAGAGATAAGTGTGTGTGGAAGCAATCCATCATCAAGCTATTTGGGAACACAAAGTTCCTTTTCACTTGCAAACTATACTCCATACATATATATGGGGAGGTCATAGCTCCAACTCGGTTTAACAGTGAAAACTGCAGGAACTTCAAACCGGCACTAGGAAACAGACTGAGAAACCAGAGTAAAAGATTCTCCTGCAAACCGTTCCCTTTGTGCTAGATGAACGAACGTCTCTCCACATGCTCAGTTCTGAGGGTTAAGTGTGTGTTAAACCCGTACTTCACCTAGCTTTTTGGGAACACAAAGTTTCTTTTCACTAGCAAACTCCAATACTTACATATATATGGGGAGGTACTAGCTCCAACTCGGTTTTTACAGTGAAAACTGCAGGAATTTCAAACCGGAACTAGGAAACAGACTGAGAAACCAGAGTAAATGTTTCTCATGCAACACGTTATTTGGTGCTAGATGAACGAATGTCTCTCCACATGCTCAATTCTGAGAGATAAGTATGTGTGAAAGCCGTCCTTACCTAGCTTGTTGGGAACACAAAGTTTCTTTTCACTTGCAAACTCCACTCCATACATATATATGGGTAGGTACTAGCTCCAACTCGGTTTTACAGTGAAAACTGCAGGAACTTCAAACCGGCACTAGGAAACAGACTGAGAAACCAGAATAATAGTTTTTCCTGCAACCCGTTCCCTTTGTGCTAGATGAACGAAAGCCTCTCCACATGCTCAGTTCTGAGAGATTAGTGGGTGTGAATGCCGTCCTTCAACTAGCTTGTTGGGAACACAAAGTTTCTTTTCAGTTACAAACCCCACTCCATACATATATATGGGGAGGTTCTAGCTCCAACTCGGTTTCACAGTGAAAACTGCAGGAACTTCAAACCGGCACTAGGAAACAGACTGAGAAACCAGAGTAATAGTTTTTCCTGCAACCATTTCCTTTTGTGCTTGATGAAAGAAAGTCTCTCCACATGCTCAGTACTGAGAGATAATTGTGTGTGAAACCCGTACTTCACCTAGCTTTTTGGGAACACAAAGTTTCTTTTCACTAGCAAACTCCAATCCTTACATATATATGGGGAGGTACTAGCTCCAACTCGGTTTTTACAGTGAAAACTGCAGGAATTTCAAACCGGAACTAGGAAACAGACTGAGAAACCAGAGTAAATGTTTCTCATGCAACACGTTATTTGGTGCTAGATGAACGAATGTCTCTCCACATGCTCAATTCTGAGAGATAAGTATGTGTGAAAGCCGTCCTTACCTAGCTTGTTGGGAACACAAAGTTTCTTTTCACTTGCAAACTCCACTCCATACATATATATGGGTAGGTACTAGCTCTAACTCGGTTTTACAGTGAAAACTGCAGGAACTTCAAACCGGCGCTAGGAAACACACTGAGAATCCAGAGTAAAAGTTTCTCCTGCAAACCGTTCCCTTTTTGCAAGATGAACGAACGTCTTTACACATGCTCAGTTCTGAGAGATAAGTGTGTGTGAAAGCCGTCCTTCATCTAGTTTGTTGGGAACACAAAGTTACTTTTCATGTGCAAATTCCACTCCAAACATATATATGGTGTGGTACTAGCTCCAACTCTGTTTTACAGTGAAAACTGCAGGAACTTCAAACCGGCACTAGGAAACAGACTGAGAAACCAGAGTAAAAGTTGCTCTTGCAACCTGTTCCCTTTGTGCTAGATGAACGAACGTCTCTCCACATGCTCAGTTCTGAGAGATGAGTGTGTGTGAAAGCCGTCTTTCACCTAGCTTGTTGGGAACACAAAATCTCTTTTCAGTTGCAAACCCCACTCCATACATATGTATGGGTAGGTACAAGTTCCAACTCGATTTTACAGTGAAAATTGCAGGAACTTCAAACCGGTACTAGGAAACAGACTGAGAAACCAGAGTAAAAGTTTCTCCTACAACCCGTTCCTTTTGTGCTAGATGAACGAACCTCTCTCCACATGCTCAGTTATGAGAGATAAGTGTGTGTGAAATTTGTCCTTCACATAGCTTGTTGGGAACACAAAATTTCTTTTCAGTTGAAATCCCCACTCCATACATATGTATGGGTAGGTACTAGCTCCAACACGGTTTTACAGTGAAAACTGCAGGAAATTCAAACCGGCACTAGGAAACAGACTGAGAATCCAGAGTAAAAGTTTCTCCTGCAAACCGTTCCCTTTGTGCTAGATGAACGAACGTCTCTCCACATGCTCAGTTCTGAGAGATAAGTGTGTGTGAAAGACGAACTTCACATTTCTTGTTGGGAACACAAAATTTCTTTTCAGTTGCAAAACCCACTCCATTCTTATGTATGGGTAGGTACTAGCTCCAACTCGGTTTTACAGTGAAAACTGCTGGAAATTCAAACCGGCACTAGGAAACAGACTGAGAAACCAGAGTAAAAGTTTCTCCTACAAACCGTTCCCTTTGTGCTAGATGAACGAACGTCTCTCCACATGATCAGTTCTGAGAGATAAGTGTGTGTGAAAGACGAACTTCACCTAGGTTTTTGGAAACACACAGTTTCTTTTCACTTGCAAATTCCACTCCATACATATATATGGGGAGGTACTAGCTCCAACTCGGTTTTACAGTGAAAACTGCAGGAACTTCAAACCGGCACTAGGAAACAGACTGAGAAACCAGAGTAAAAGTTTCCCATGCAAACCGTTTCCTTTGTGCTAGATGAACGAACGTCACTCCACATGCTCAGTTCTGAGAGATAATTGTGTGTGAAAGCCGTCCTTCACATAACTTGTTGGGAACACAAAATCTCTTTTCAGTTGCAAACCCCACTCCATACATATGTATGGGTATGTACTAGATCCAACTCGCTTTTAAAGTGAAAACTGCAGGAACTTCAAACCGGCACTAGGAAACAGACTGAGAAACCAGAGTAAAATTTCTCCTGCAAACCGTTCCCTTTGTGCTAGATGAACGAACGTCTCTCCACATTCTCAGTTCTGAGAGGTAAGTGTGTGTGAAAGCCGTCCTTCACATAGCTTGTTGGGAACACAAAGATTCTTTTCACTTGCAAACTCCACTCCATATATATATATGGGTAGGTAATATCTACAACTCGCTTTTACAGTGCAAATTGCAGGAAATTAAAACCGGCACTAGGAAACAGACTGAGAAATCAGAGTAAAAGATTCTCCTACAACCCGTTCATTTTTGCTAGATGAACGAACGTCTCTCAACATGCTCAGTTCAGAGAGATTAGTTTGTGTGAAAGCCTTCCTTCACCTAGCTTGTTGGGAACACTAAGTTTCTTTTCACTTGCAAACTCCACTCCATACATATATATGGGTAGGTACTAGCTCCAACTCGGTTTTACAGTGAAAACTGCAGGAACTTCAAAACAGCACTAGGAAGCAGCCTGAGAAACCAGAGTAAAAGTTTCTCCTGCAACCCGTTCCCTTTGTGCTAGATGAACGAAAGTCTCTCCACATGCTCAGATCTGAGAGAAAATTGTGTGTGAAAGCCGTCCTTCACCTAGCTTGTTGGGAACACAAAGTTTCTATTAAGTTGCAAACTACACTCCATACATATATATGGGGAGGTAGTAGCTCCAACTCGGTTTTACAGTGAAAACTGAAGGAACTTCAAACCGGCACTAGGAAACAGACTGAGAAACCAGAGTAAAAGTTTATCCTGCAAACCGTTCCCTTTGTGCTAGATGAACGAACGTCTCTCCACATGCTCAGTTCTGAGAATTAAGTGGGTGTGAAAGCCGTCCTTCACCTAGCTTGTTGGGAACACAAAGTTCCTTTTCACTTGCAAACTCCACTCCATACATATATATGGGGAGGTACTAGCTCCAACTCGGTTTTACAGTGAAAACTGCAGGAACTTCAAACCAGCACTAGGAAACAGACTGAGAAACCAGAGTAAAAGCTTTTCCTACAACCCGTTCCCTTTTGCTAGATGAACGAACGTCTCTCCACATGCTCAGTTCTGAGAGATTATTGTGTGTGAAAGCCTTCCTTCACCTAGCTTGATGGGAACACAAAGTTTCTTTTCAGTTGCAAACTCCACTCCATACATATATATGGGGAGGTACTAGCTCCAACTCGGTTTTACAATGAAAACTGCAGGAACTTCTAACCGACACTAGGAAACAGACTGAGAAACCAGAGTAAAAGTTTATCCTGCAAATCGTTCAATTTTGCTAAATGAACGAACGTCTCTCAACATGCTCAGTTCTGAGAGATAAGTTTGTGGGAAAGCCGTCCTTCACCTAGCTTGTTGGGAACACAAAGTTTCTTTTCACTTGCAAACTCCACTCCATACATATATATGGGGAGGTACTAGCTCCAACACGGTTTTACAGTGAAAACTGCAGGAACTTCAAACCGGCCCTAGGAAACAGACTGATAAAACAGAGTAAAAGTTTCCCCTGCAAACCGTTCCCTTTGTGCTAGATGAACGAACGTCTCTCCACATGCTCAGTTCTGAGAGATAATTGTGTGTGAAAGCCGTCCTTCACATAGCTTGTTGGGAACACAAAATCTCTTTTCATTTGCAAACCCCATTCCATACATATGTATGGGTAGGTACTAGCTCCAACTAGGTTTTACAGTGAAAATTGCAGGAACTTCAAACCGGTACTAAGAAACAGACTGAGAAACCAGAGTAAAAGTTTCTCCTACAACCCGTTCCCTTTGTCCTAGATGAACGAAAGTCTCTCCACATGCTCAGTTATGAGAGAAAAGTGTGTGTGAAAGTCGTCCTTCACATAGCTTGTTGGGAACACAAAATTTCTTTTCAGTTGAAAACCCCACTCCATACATATGTATGGGTAGGTACTAGGTCCAACTAGGTTTTACAGTGAAAACTGCAGGAAATTCAAACCGGCACTAGGAAACAGACTGAGAATCCAGAGTAAAAGTTTCTCCTGCAAACCGTTCCTTTGTGCTAGATGAACGAACGTCTCTCCACATGCTCAGTTCTGAGAGATAAGTGTGTGTGAAAGACGAACTTCACATTTCTTGTTGGGAACACAAAGTTTCTTTTCACTTGCAAACTCCATTCGATACATATATATGGGGAGGTTCTAGCTCCAACTCTCTTTTACAGTGAAAACTGCAGGAACTTCAAACCGGCAGTAGGAAACAGACTGAGAAACCAGAGTAAAAGATTCTCCTGCAAACAGTTCCCTTTGTGCTAGATGAACGAACGTCTCTCCACATGCTCAGTTCTGAGAGATATGTGTGTGTGAAAGACGAAATTCACCTAGGTTTTTGGGAACACAAAGTTTCTTTTAACTTGCAAATTCCACTCCATACATATATATGGGGAGGTACGAGCTCCAACTCGCTTTTACAGTGAAAACTGCAGGAACTTCAAACCGGCACTAGGAAACAGACTGATAAACCAGAGTAAAAGTTTCTTCTGCAAACCGTTTCCTTTGTGCTAGATGAACGAACGTCTCTCCACATGCTCAGTTCTGAGAGATAATTGTGCGTGAAAGCCGTCCTTCACATAGCTTGTTGGGAACACAAAGTTTCTTTTCAGTTGCAAAATCCATTCCATACATATATATGGGGTGGTACTAGCCCCAATTCGGTTTTACAGTGAAAACTGCAGGAAATTCATACCGGCACTAGGAAACAGACTGAGAAACCAGAGTAAAAGTTTCTCCTGCAACCATTTCCCTTTCTGCTAGATGAACGAACGTCTCTCCACATTCTCATTTCTGAGAGATAAGTGTGTGTGAAAGCCGTACTTCACCTAGCTTGTTGGGAACATAAAGTTTCTTTTCACTTGCAAACTCCACTCCATACATATATATGGGTAGGTACTAGCTCCAACTCGGTTTTACAGTGAAAACTGCAGGAACTTCAAACCGGCACTAGGAAACAGACTGAGAAACCAGAGTAAAATTTCTCCTTCAAACCTTTCCCTTTGTGCTAGATGAACGAACGTCTCTCCACATTCTCAGTTCTGAGAAATATGTGTGTGTGAAAGCCGTTCTTCACCTAGCTTGTTGGGAACACAAAGTTTCTTTTCACTTGCAAACTCCACTCCATATATATATATGGGTAGGTAATAGCTACAACTCGGTTTTACAGTGCAAACTGCAGGAAATTCAAACCGGCACTAGGAAACAGACTGAGTAACAGAGTAAAAGTTTCTCCTGCAACCAGTTCCCTTTGTGCTAGATGAACGAACGTCTCTCCACATGCTCAGTTCTGAGAGATATGTGTGTGTGAAAGCCGAACTTCACTTAGCTTGTTGGGAACACAAAGTTTCTTTTCAGTTGCAAACTCCATACCATAGATATATATGGGGTGGTACTAGCTAGAACTCCTTTTTACATTGAAAACTGCAGGAACTTCAAACCGGCACTAGGAAACAGACTGAGAAACCAGAGTAAAAGATTCTCCTACAACCCGTTCATTTTTGCTAGATGAACGAACGTCTCTCAACATGCTCAGTTCTGAGAGATTAGTGTGTGTGAAAGCCGTCCTTCACCTAGCTTGTTGGGAACACTAAGTTTCTTTTCACTAGCAAACTCCACTCCATACATATATATGGGGAGGTACTAGCTCCAACTCGGTTTTTACAGTGAAAACTGCAGGAATTTCAAACCGGAACTAGGAAACAGACTGAGAAACCAGAGTAAATGTTTCTCATGCAACACGTTATTTCGTGCTAGATGAACGAACGTCTCTCCACATGCTCAGTTCTGAAATATAAGTGTGTGTGAAAGCCGTCCTTCAACTAGCTTGTTGGGAACACAAAGTTTCTATTCACTTGGAACCTCCAATCCATACATATATATGGGGAGGTACTAGCTCCAACTCGGTTTTACAGTGAAACTGCAGGAACTTCAAACCGGCACTAGGAAACAGACTGAGAAACCAGAGTAATAGTTTTTCCTGCAACCCTTTCCTTTTGTGCTTGATGAACGAAAGTCTCTCCACATGCTCAGTACTGAGAGATAATTGTGTGTGAAATCCGTCCTGCACCTAGCTTGTTGGGAACACAAAGTTTCTATTCACTTGCAAATTCCACTCATACATATAGACGCGGAGGTACTAGCTCTAACTCGGTTTTACAGTGAAAACTGCAGGAACTTCAAACCGGCGCTAGGAAACACACTGAGAATCCAGAGTAAAAGTTTCTCCTGCAAACCGTTCCCTTTTTGCAAGATGAACGAACTTCTCTACACATGCTCAGTTCTGAGAGATAAGTGTGTGTGAAAGCCGTACTTCATCTAGTTTGTTGGGAACACAAAGTTACTTTTCATGTGCAAATTCCACTCCAAACATATATATGGTGTGGTACTAGCTCCAACTCGGTTTTACAGTGAAAACTGCAGGAACTTCAAACCGGCACTAGGAAACAGACTGAGAAACCAGAGTAAAAGTTGCTCCTGCAACCTGTTCCCTTTGTGCTAGATGAACGAACGTCTCTCCACATGCTCAGTTCTGAGAGATGAGTGTGTGTGAAAGCCGTCTTTCACCTAGCTTGTTGGGAACACAAAATCTCTTTTCAGTTGCAAACCCCACTCCATACATATGTATGGGTAGGTACAAGCTCCAACTCGGTTTTACAGTGAAAAATGCAGGAACTTCAAACCGGTACTAGGAAACAGACTGAGAAACCAGAGTAAAAGTTTCTCCTACAACCCGTTCCTTTTGTGCTAGATGAACGAACCTCTCTCCACATGCTCAGTTATGAGAGATAAGTGTGTGTGAAAGTTGTCCTTCACATAGCTTGTTGGGAACACAAAATTTCTTTTCAGTTGAAATCCCAACTCCATACATATGTATGGGTAGGTACTAGCTCCAACTCGGTTTTACAGTGAAAACTGCAGGAAATTCAAACCGGCACTAGGAAACAGACTGAGAATCCAGAGTAAAAGATTCTCCTGCAAACCGTTCCCTTTGTGCTAGATGAACGAACGTCTCTCCACATGCTCAGTTCTGAGAGATAAGTGTGTGCGAAAGACGAACTTCACATTTCTTGTTGGGAACACAAAATTTCTTTTCAGTTGCAAAACCCACTCCATTCTTATGTATGGGTAGGTACTAGCTCCAACTCGGTTTTACAGTGAAAACTGCTGGAAATTCAAACCGGCACTAGGAAACAGACTGAGAATCCAGAGTAAAAGTTTCTCCTGCAAACCGTTCCCTTTGTGCTAGATGAACGAACGTCTCTCCACATGATCAGATCTGAGAGATAAGTGTGTGTGAAAGACGAACTTCAGCTAGGTTTTTGGAAACACACAGTTTTTTTCACTTGCAAATTCCACTCCATACATATATATGGGGAGGTACTAGCTCCAACTCGGTTTTACAGTGAAAACTGCAGGAACTTCAAACCGGCACTAGGAAACAGACTGAGAAACCAGGGTAAAAGTTTCCCATGCAAACCGTTTCCTTTGTGCTAGATGAACGAACGTCACTCCACATGCTCAGTTCTGAGAGATAATTGTGTGTGAAAGCCGTCCTTCACATAGCTTGTTGGGAACACAAAATCTCTTTTCAGTTGCAAACCCCACTCCATACATATGTATGGGTATGTAGTAGATCCAACTCGGTTTTAAAGTGAAAACTGCAGGAACTTCAAACCGGCACTAGGAAACAGACTGAGAAACCAGAGTAAAATTTCTCCTGCAAACCGTTCCCTTTGTGCTAGATGAACGAACGTCTCTCCACATTCTCAGTTCTGAGAGGTAAGTGTGTGTGAAAGCCGTCCTTCACCTAGCTTGTTGGGAACACAAAGATTCTTTTCACTTGCAAACTCCACTCCATATATATATATGGGTAGATACTAGCTACAACTCGCTTTTACAGTGCAAACTGCAGGAAATTAAAACCGGCACTAGGAAACAGACTGAGAAATCAGAGTAAAAGATTCTCCTACAACCCGTTCATTTTTGCTAGATGAACGAACGTCTCTCAACATGCTCAGTTCTGAGAGATTAGTTTGTGTGAATGCCGTCCTTCACCTAGCTTGTTGGGAACACTAAGTTTCTTTTCACTTGCAAACTCCACTCCATACATATATATGGGTAGGTACTAGCTCCAACTCGGTTTTACAGTGAAAACTGCAAGAACTTCAAAACGGCACTAGGAAGCAGCCTGAGAAACCAGAGTAAAAGTTTCTCCTGCAACCCGTTCCCTTTGTGCTAGATGAACGAAAGTCTCTCCACATGCTCAGTTCTGAGAGATAATTGTGTGTGAAAGCCGTCCTTCACCTAGCTTGTTGGGAACACAAAGTTTCTATTAAGTTGCAAACTCCACTCCATACATATATATGGGGAGGTAGTAGCTCCAACTCGGTTTTACAGTGAAAACTGAAGGAACTTCAAACCGGCACTAGGAAACAGACTGAGAAACCAGAGTAAAAGTTTATCCTGCAAACCGTTCCCTTTGTGCTAGATGAACGAACGTCTCTCCACATGCTCAGTTCTGAGAATTAAGTGGGTGTGAAAGCCGTCCTTCACCTAGCTTGTTGGGAACACAAAGTTTCTTTTCACTTGCAAACACCACTCCATACATATATATGGGGAGGTACTAGCTCCAACTCGGTTTTACAGTGAAAACTGCAGGAACTTCAAACCGGCACTAGGAAACAGACTGAGAAACCAGAGTAAAAGCTTTTCCTACAACCCGTTCCCTTTTGCTAGATGAACGAAAGTCTCTCCACATGCTCAGTTCTGAGAGATTATTGTGTGTGAAAGCCTTCCTTCACCTAGCTTGATGGGAACACAAAGTTTCTTTTCAGTTGCAAACTCCAGTCCATACATATATATGGGGAGGTACCAGCTCCAACTCGGTTTTACAATGAAAACTGCAGGAACTTCTAACTGGCTCTAGGAAACAGACTGAGAAACCAGAGTAAAAGTTTATCCTGCAAATCGTTCAATTTTGCTAAATGAACGAACGTCTCTCAACATGCTCAGTTCTGAGAGATAAGTTTGTGGGAAAGCCGTACTTCACCTAGCTTGTTGGGAACACAAAGTTTCTTTTCAGTTGCAAACTCCACTCCATACATATATATGGGGAGGTACTAGCTCCAACTCGGTTTTACAGTGAAAACTGCAGGAACTTCAAACCGGCCCTAGGAAACAGACTGATAAAAAAGAGTAAAAGTTTCTCCTGCAAACCGTTCCTTTTGTGCTAGATGAACGAACGTCTCTCCACATGCTCAGTTCTGAGAGATAATTGTGTGTGAAAGCCGTCCTTCACATAGCTTGTTGGGAACACAAAATCTCTTTTCATTTGCAAACCCCATTCCATACATATGTATGGGTAGGTACTAGCTCCAACTAGGTTTTACAGTGAAAATTGCAGGAACTTCAAACCGGTACTAAGAAACAGACTGAGAAACCAGAGTAAAAGTTTCTCCTACAACCCGTTCCCTTTGTCCTAGATGAACGAAAGTCTCTCCACATGCTCAGTTATGAGAGAAAATTGTGTGTGAAAGTCGTCCTTCACATAGCTTGTTGGGAACACAAAATTTCTTTTCAGTTGAAAACCCCACTCCATACATATGTATGGGTAGGTACTAGGTCCAACTAGGTTTTACAGTGAAAACTGCAGGAAATTCAAACCGGCACTAGGAAACAGACTGAGAATCCAGGGTAAAAGTTTCTCCTGCAAACCGTTCCTTTGTGCTAGATGAACGAACGTCTCTCCACAGGCTCAGTTCTGAGAGATAAGTGTGTGTGAAAGACGAACTTCACATTTCTTGTTGGGAACACAAAGTTTCTTTTCACTTGCAAACTCCATTCCATACATATATATGGGGAGGTTCTAGCTCCAACTCTCTTTTACAGTGAAAACTGCAGGAACTTCAAACCGGCAGTAGGAAACAGACTGAGAAACCAGAGTAAAAGATTCTCCTGCAAACAGTTCCATTTGTGCTAGATGAACGAACGTCTCTCCACATGCTCAGTTCTGAGAGATATGTGTGTGTGAAAGACGAAATTCACCTAGGTTTTTGGGAACACAAAGTTTCTTTTAACTTGCAAATTCCACTCCATACATATATATGGGGAGGTACTAGCTCCAACTCGCTTTTACAGTGAAAACTGCAGGAACTTCAAACCGGCACTAGGAAACAGACTGATAAACCAGAGTAAAAGTTTCTTCTGCAAACCGTTTCCTTTGTGCTAGATGAACGAACGTCTCTCCACATGCTCAGTTCTGAGAGATAATTGTGCGTGAAAGCCGTCCTTCACATAGCTTGTTGGGAACACAAAGTTTCTTTTCAGTTGCAAACTCCATTCCATACATATATATGGGGTGGTACTAGCCCCAATTCGGTTTTACAGTGAAAACTGCAGGAAATTCAAACCGGCACTAGGAAACAGACTGAGAAACCAGAGTAAAAGTTTCTCCTGCAACCATTTCCCTTTCTGCTAGATGAACGAACGTCTCTCCACATTCTCATTTCTGAGAGATAAGTGTGTGTGAAAGCCGTACTTCACCTAGCTTGTTGGGAACACAAAGTTTCTTTTCACTTGCAAACTCCACTCCATACATATATATGGGTAGGTACTAGCTCCAACTCGGTTTTACAGTGAAAACTGCAGGAACTTCAAACCGGCACTAGGAAACAGACTGAGAAACCAGAGTAAAATTTCTCCTTCAAACATTTCCCTTTGTGCTAGATGAACGAACGTCTCTCCACATTCTCAGTTCTGAGAAATATGTGTGTGTGAAAGCCGTTCTTCACCTAGCTTGTTGGGAACACAAAGTTTCTTTTCACTTGCAAACTCCACTCCATATATATATATGGGTAGGTAATAGCTACAACTCGGTTTTACAGTGCAAACTGCAGGAAATTCAAACCGGCACTAGGAAACAGACTGAGTAACAGAGTAAAAGTTTCTCCTGCAACCAGTTCCCTTTGTGCTAGATGAACGAACGTCTCTCCACATGCTCAGTTCTGAGAGATATGTGTGTGTGAAAGCCGAACTTCATTTAGCTTGTTGGGAACACAAAGTTTCTTTTCAGTTGCAAACTCCATACCATAGATATATATGGGGTGGTACTAGCTAGAACTCGGTTTTACAGTGAAAACTGCAGGAACTTCAAACCGGCACTAGGAAACAGACTGAGAAACCAGAGTAAAAGATTCTCCTACAACCCGTTCATTTTTGCTAGATGAACGAACGTCTCTCAACATGCTCAGTTCTGAGAGATTAGTGTGTGTGAAAGCCTTCATTCACCTAGCTTGTTGGGAACACTAAGTTTCTTTTCACTTGCAAACTCCACTCCATACATATATATGGGTAGGTACTAGCTCCAACTCGGTTTTACAGTGAAAACTGCAGGAACTTCAAAACGGCACTAGGAAGCAGCCTGAGAAACCAGAGTAAAAGTTTATCCTGCAAACCGTTCCCTTTGTGCTAGATGAACGAACGTCTCTCCACATGCTCAGTTCTGAGAATTAAGTGGGTGTGAAAGCCGTCCTTCACCTAGCTTGTTGGGAACACAAAGTTTCTTTTCACTTGCAAACACCACTCCATACATATATATGGGGAGGTACTAGCTCCAACTCGGTTTTACAGTGAAAACTGCAGGAACTTCAAACCGGCACTAGGAAACAGACTGAGAAACCAGAGTAAAAGCTTTTCCTACAACCCGTTCCCTTTTGCTAGATGAACGAAAGTCTCTCCACATGCTCAGTTCTGAGAGATTATTGTGTGTGAAAGCCTTCCTTCACCTAGCTTGATGGGAACACAAAGTTTCTTTTCAGTTGCAAACTCCAGTCCATACATATATATGGGGAGGTACCAGCTCCAACTCGGTTTTACAATGAAAACTGCAGGAACTTCTAACTGGCTCTAGGAAACAGACTGAGAAACCAGAGTAAAAGTTTATCCTGCAAATCGTTCAATTTTGCTAAATGAACGAACGTCTCTCAACATGCTCAGTTCTGAGAGATAAGTTTGTGGGAAAGCCGTACTTCACCTAGCTTGTTGGGAACACAAAGTTTCTTTTCAGTTGCAAACTCCACTCCATACATATATATGGGGAGGTACTAGCTCCAACTCGGTTTTACAGTGAAAACTGCAGGAACTTCAAACCGGCCCTAGGAAACAGACTGATAAAAAAGAGTAAAAGTTTCTCCTGCAAACCGTTCCTTTTGTGCTAGATGAACGAACGTCTCTCCACATGCTCAGTTCTGAGAGATAATTGTGTGTGAAAGCCGTCCTTCACATAGCTTGTTGGGAACACAAAATCTCTTTTCATTTGCAAACCCCATTCCATACATATGTATGGGTAGGTACTAGCTCCAACTAGGTTTTACAGTGAAAATTGCAGGAACTTCAAACCGGTACTAAGAAACAGACTGAGAAACCAGAGTAAAAGTTTCTCCTACAACCCGTTCCCTTTGTCCTAGATGAACGAAAGTCTCTCCACATGCTCAGTTATGAGAGAAAATTGTGTGTGAAAGTCGTCCTTCACATAGCTTGTTGGGAACACAAAATTTCTTTTCAGTTGAAAACCCCACTCCATACATATGTATGGGTAGGTACTAGGTCCAACTAGGTTTTACAGTGAAAACTGCAGGAAATTCAAACCGGCACTAGGAAACAGACTGAGAATCCAGGGTAAAAGTTTCTCCTGCAAACCGTTCCTTTGTGCTAGATGAACGAACGTCTCTCCACAGGCTCAGTTCTGAGAGATAAGTGTGTGTGAAAGACGAACTTCACATTTCTTGTTGGGAACACAAAGTTTCTTTTCACTTGCAAACTCCATTCCATACATATATATGGGGAGGTTCTAGCTCCAACTCTCTTTTACAGTGAAAACTGCAGGAACTTCAAACCGGCAGTAGGAAACAGACTGAGAAACCAGAGTAAAAGATTCTCCTGCAAACAGTTCCATTTGTGCTAGATGAACGAACGTCTCTCCACATGCTCAGTTCTGAGAGATATGTGTGTGTGAAAGACGAAATTCACCTAGGTTTTTGGGAACACAAAGTTTCTTTTAACTTGCAAATTCCACTCCATACATATATATGGGGAGGTACTAGCTCCAACTCGCTTTTACAGTGAAAACTGCAGGAACTTCAAACCGGCACTAGGAAACAGACTGATAAACCAGAGTAAAAGTTTCTTCTGCAAACCGTTTCCTTTGTGCTAGATGAACGAACGTCTCTCCACATGCTCAGTTCTGAGAGATAATTGTGCGTGAAAGCCGTCCTTCACATAGCTTGTTGGGAACACAAAGTTTCTTTTCAGTTGCAAACTCCATTCCATACATATATATGGGGTGGTACTAGCCCCAATTCGGTTTTACAGTGAAAACTGCAGGAAATTCAAACCGGCACTAGGAAACAGACTGAGAAACCAGAGTAAAAGTTTCTCCTGCAACCATTTCCCTTTCTGCTAGATGAACGAACGTCTCTCCACATTCTCATTTCTGAGAGATAAGTGTGTGTGAAAGCCGTACTTCACCTAGCTTGTTGGGAACACAAAGTTTCTTTTCACTTGCAAACTCCACTCCATACATATATATGGGTAGGTACTAGCTCCAACTCGGTTTTACAGTGAAAACTGCAGGAACTTCAAACCGGCACTAGGAAACAGACTGAGAAACCAGAGTAAAATTTCTCCTTCAAACATTTCCCTTTGTGCTAGATGAACGAACGTCTCTCCACATTCTCAGTTCTGAGAAATATGTGTGTGTGAAAGCCGTTCTTCACCTAGCTTGTTGGGAACACAAAGTTTCTTTTCACTTGCAAACTCCACTCCATATATATATATGGGTAGGTAATAGCTACAACTCGGTTTTACAGTGCAAACTGCAGGAAATTCAAACCGGCACTAGGAAACAGACTGAGTAACAGAGTAAAAGTTTCTCCTGCAACCAGTTCCCTTTGTGCTAGATGAACGAACGTCTCTCCACATGCTCAGTTCTGAGAGATATGTGTGTGTGAAAGCCGAACTTCATTTAGCTTGTTGGGAACACAAAGTTTCTTTTCAGTTGCAAACTCCATACCATAGATATATATGGGGTGGTACTAGCTAGAACTCGGTTTTACAGTGAAAACTGCAGGAACTTCAAACCGGCACTAGGAAACAGACTGAGAAACCAGAGTAAAAGATTCTCCTACAACCCGTTCATTTTTGCTAGATGAACGAACGTCTCTCAACATGCTCAGTTCTGAGAGATTAGTGTGTGTGAAAGCCTTCATTCACCTAGCTTGTTGGGAACACTAAGTTTCTTTTCACTTGCAAACTCCACTCCATACATATATATGGGTAGGTACTAGCTCCAACTCGGTTTTACAGTGAAAACTGCAGGAACTTCAAAACGGCACTAGGAAGCAGCCTGAGAAACCAGAGTAAAAGTTTATCCTGCAAACCGTTCCCTTTGTGCTAGATGAACGAACGTCTCTCCACATGCTCAGTTCTGAGAATTAAGTGGGTGTGAAAGCCGTCCTTCACCTAGCTTGTTGGGAACACAAAGTTTCTTTTCACTTGCAAACACCACTCCATACATATATATGGGGAGGTACTAGCTCCAACTCGGTTTTACAGTGAAAACTGCAGGAACTTCAAACCGGCACTAGGAAACAGACTGAGAAACCAGAGTAAAAGCTTTTCCTACAACCCGTTCCCTTTTGCTAGATGAACGAAAGTCTCTCCACATGCTCAGTTCTGAGAGATTATTGTGTGTGAAAGCCTTCCTTCACCTAGCTTGATGGGAACACAAAGTTTCTTTTCAGTTGCAAACTCCAGTCCATACATATATATGGGGAGGTACCAGCTCCAACTCGGTTTTACAATGAAAACTGCAGGAACTTCTAACTGGCTCTAGGAAACAGACTGAGAAACCAGAGTAAAAGTTTATCCTGCAAATCGTTCAATTTTGCTAAATGAACGAACGTCTCTCAACATGCTCAGTTCTGAGAGATAAGTTTGTGGGAAAGCCGTACTTCACCTAGCTTGTTGGGAACACAAAGTTTCTTTTCAGTTGCAAACTCCACTCCATACATATATATGGGGAGGTACTAGCTCCAACTCGGTTTTACAGTGAAAACTGCAGGAACTTCAAACCGGCCCTAGGAAACAGACTGATAAAAAAGAGTAAAAGTTTCTCCTGCAAACCGTTCCTTTTGTGCTAGATGAACGAACGTCTCTCCACATGCTCAGTTCTGAGAGATAATTGTGTGTGAAAGCCGTCCTTCACATAGCTTGTTGGGAACACAAAATCTCTTTTCATTTGCAAACCCCATTCCATACATATGTATGGGTAGGTACTAGCTCCAACTAGGTTTTACAGTGAAAATTGCAGGAACTTCAAACCGGTACTAAGAAACAGACTGAGAAACCAGAGTAAAAGTTTCTCCTACAACCCGTTCCCTTTGTCCTAGATGAACGAAAGTCTCTCCACATGCTCAGTTATGAGAGAAAATTGTGTGTGAAAGTCGTCCTTCACATAGCTTGTTGGGAACACAAAATTTCTTTTCAGTTGAAAACCCCACTCCATACATATGTATGGGTAGGTACTAGGTCCAACTAGGTTTTACAGTGAAAACTGCAGGAAATTCAAACCGGCACTAGGAAACAGACTGAGAATCCAGGGTAAAAGTTTCTCCTGCAAACCGTTCCTTTGTGCTAGATGAACGAACGTCTCTCCACAGGCTCAGTTCTGAGAGATAAGTGTGTGTGAAAGACGAACTTCACATTTCTTGTTGGGAACACAAAGTTTCTTTTCACTTGCAAACTCCATTCCATACATATATATGGGGAGGTTCTAGCTCCAACTCTCTTTTACAGTGAAAACTGCAGGAACTTCAAACCGGCAGTAGGAAACAGACTGAGAAACCAGAGTAAAAGATTCTCCTGCAAACAGTTCCATTTGTGCTAGATGAACGAACGTCTCTCCACATGCTCAGTTCTGAGAGATATGTGTGTGTGAAAGACGAAATTCACCTAGGTTTTGGGAACACAAAGTTTCTTTTAACTTGCAAATTCCACTCCATACATATATATGGGGAGGTACTAGCTCCAACTCGCTTTTACAGTGAAAACTGCAGGAACTTCAAACCGGCACTAGGAAACAGACTGATAAACCAGAGTAAAAGTTTCTTCTGCAAACCGTTTCCTTTGTGCTAGATGAACGAACGTCTCTCCACATGCTCAGTTCTGAGAGATAATTGTGCGTGAAAGCCGTCCTTCACATAGCTTGTTGGGAACACAAAGTTTCTTTTCAGTTGCAAACTCCATTCCATACATATATATGGGGTGGTACTAGCCCCAATTCGGTTTTACAGTGAAAACTGCAGGAAATTCAAACCGGCACTAGGAAACAGACTGAGAAACCAGAGTAAAAGTTTCTCCTGCAACCATTTCCCTTTCTGCTAGATGAACGAACGTCTCTCCACATTCTCATTTCTGAGAGATAAGTGTGTGTGAAAGCCGTACTTCACCTAGCTTGTTGGGAACACAAAGTTTCTTTTCACTTGCAAACTCCACTCCATACATATATATGGGTAGGTACTAGCTCCAACTCGGTTTTACAGTGAAAACTGCAGGAACTTCAAACCGGCACTAGGAAACAGACTGAGAAACCAGAGTAAAATTTCTCCTTCAAACATTTCCCTTTGTGCTAGATGAACGAACGTCTCTCCACATTCTCAGTTCTGAGAAATATGTGTGTGTGAAAGCCGTTCTTCACCTAGCTTGTTGGGAACACAAAGTTTCTTTTCACTTGCAAACTCCACTCCATATATATATATGGGTAGGTAATAGCTACAACTCGGTTTTACAGTGCAAACTGCAGGAAATTCAAACCGGCACTAGGAAACAGACTGAGTAACAGAGTAAAAGTTTCTCCTGCAACCAGTTCCCTTTGTGCTAGATGAACGAACGTCTCTCCACATGCTCAGTTCTGAGAGATATGTGTGTGTGAAAGCCGAACTTCATTTAGCTTGTTGGGAACACAAAGTTTCTTTTCAGTTGCAAACTCCATACCATAGATATATATGGGGTGGTACTAGCTAGAACTCGGTTTTACAGTGAAAACTGCAGGAACTTCAAACCGGCACTAGGAAACAGACTGAGAAACCAGAGTAAAAGATTCTCCTACAACCCGTTCATTTTTGCTAGATGAACGAACGTCTCTCAACATGCTCAGTTCTGAGAGATTAGTGTGTGTGAAAGCCTTCATTCACCTAGCTTGTTGGGAACATTAAGTTTCTTTTCACTTGCAAACTCCACTCCATACATATATATGGGTAGGTACTAGCTCCAACTCGGTTTTACAGTGAAAACTGCAGGAACTTCAAAACGGCACTAGGAAGCAGCCTGAGAAACCAGAGTAAAAGTTTCTCCTGCAACCCGTTCCCTTTGTGCTAGATGAACGAACGTCTCTCCACATGCTCAGTTCTGAGAGATAATTGTGTGTGAAAGCCGTTCTTCACCTAGCTTGTTGGGAACACAAAGTTTCTATTAAGTTGCAAACTCCAATCCATACATATATATGGGGAGGTAGTAGCTCCAACTCGGTTTTACTGTGAAAACTGCAGGAACATCAAACCGGCACTAGGAAACAGACTGAGAAACCAGAGTAAAAGTTTCTCCTGCAAACAGTTCCCTTTGTGCTAGATGAACGAACGTCTCTCCATATGCTCAGTTCTGAGAATTAAGTGGGTGTGAAAGCCGTCCTTCACCTAGCTTGTTGGGAACACAAAGTTTCTTTTCACTTGCAAACTCCACTCCATACATATATATGGGGAGGTACTAGCTCCAACTCGGTTTTACAGTGAAAACTGCAGGAACTTCAAACCGGCACTAGGAAACAGACTGAGAAACCAGAGTAAAATTTCTCCTTCAAACATTTCCCTTTGTGCTAGATGAACGAACGTCTCTCCACATTCTCAGTTCTGAGAAATATGTGTGTGTGAAAGCCGTCCTTCACCTAGCTTGTTGGGAAAACAAAGTTTCTTTTCAGTTGCAAACTCCACTCCATACATATATATGGGGAGGTTCTAGCTCCAACTCGGTTTTTCAGTGCAAACTGCAGGAAATTCAAACCGGCACTAGGAAACAGACTGAGTAACAGAGTAAAAGTTTCTCCTGCAACCAGTTCCATTTGTGCTAGATGAACGAACGTCTCTCCACATGCTCAGTTCTGAGAGATATGTGTGTGTGAAAGCAGAACTTCACTTAGCTTGTTGGGAACACAAAGTTTCTTTTCAGTTGCAAACTCCATACCATAGATATATATGGGGTGGTACTAGCTAGAACTCGGTTTTACAGTGAAAACTGCAGGAACTTCAAACCGGCACTAGGAAACAGACTGAGAAACCAGAGTAAAAGATTCTCCTACAACCCGTTCATTTTTGCTAGATGAACGAACGTCTCTCAACATGCTCAGTTCTGAGAGATTAGTGTGTGTGAAAGCCGTCCTTCACCTAGCTTGTTGGGAACACTAAGTTTCTTTTCACTTGCAAACTCCACTCCATACATATGTATGGGTAGGTACTAGCTCCAACTCGGTTTTACAGTGAAAACTGCAGGAACTTCAAAACGGCACTAGGAAGCAGCCTGAGAAACCAGAGTAAAATTTTCTCCTGCAACCCGTTCCCTTTGTGCTAGATGAACGAACGTCTCTCCACATGCTCAGTTCTGAGAGATAATTGTGTGTGAAAGCCGTTCTTCACATAGCTTGTTGGGAACACAAAGTTTCTATTAAGTTGCAAACTCCAATCCATACATATACATGGGGAGGTAGTAGCTCCAACTCGGTTTTACTGTGAAAACTGCAGGAACATCAAACCGGCACTAGGAAACAGACTGAGAAACCAGAGTAAAAGTTTCTCCTGCAAACAGTTCCCTTTGTGCTAGATGAACAAACGTCTCTCCACATGCTCAGTTCTGAGAATTAAGTGGGTGTGAAAGCCGTCCTTCACCTAGCTTGTTGGGAACACAAAGTTTCTTTTCACTTGCAAACTCCACTCCATACATATCTATGGGGAGGTACTAGCTCCAACTCTGTTTTACAGTGAAAACTGCAGGTACTTCAAACCGGCACTTAGGAAAAGACTGAGAAACCAGAGTAAAAGTTTCTCCTGCAACCGGTTACCTTTGTGCTAGATGAACGAACGTCTCTCCACACGCTCAGATCTGAGAAATAAGTGTGTGTGAAAACCGTCCTTCACCTAGCTTGTTGGGAACACAAAGTTTCTTTTCAGTTGCAAACTTCACTCCATACATATATATGGGGAGGTACTAGCTCCAACTCGGTTTTACAGTGAAAACTGCAGGAACTTCAAACCGGCACTAGGAAACAGACTGAGAAACCAGAGTGAAAGCTTTTCCTACAACCCGTTCCCTTTTGCTAGATGAACGAACGTCTCTCCACATGCTCAGTTCTGAGAGATTATTGTGTGTGAAAGCCTTCCTTCACCTAGCTTGATGGGAACACAAAGTTTCTTTACAGTTGCAAACTCCACTACATACATATATATGGGGAGGTACTAGCTCCAACTCGGTTTTACAATGAAAACTGCAGGAACTTCTAACCGGCTCTAGGAAACAGACTGAGAAACCAGAGTAAAAGTTTATCCTGCAAATCGTTCAATTTTGCTAAATGAACGAACGTCTCTCAACATGCTCAGTTCTGAGAGATAAGTTTGTGGGAAAGCCGTCCTTCACCTAGCTTGTTGGGAAAACAAAGTTTCTTTTCAGTTGCAAACTCCACTCCATACATATATATGGGGAGGTACAAGCTCCAACTCGGTTTTACAGTGAAAACTGCAGGAACTTCAAACCGGCCCTAGGAAACAGACTGATAAAACAGGGTAAAAGTTTCTCCTGCAAACCGTTCCCTTTGTGCTAGATGAACGAACGTCTCTCCACATGCTCATTTCTGAGAGATAATTGTGTGTGAAAGCCGTCCTTCACATAGCTTGTTGGGAACACAAAGTTTCTTTTCACTTGCAAACTCCACTCCATACATATATATGGGGAGGTACTAGCTCCAACTCGGTTTTACAGTGAAAACTGCAGGTACTTCAAACCGGCACTAGGAAAAAGCCTGAGAAACCAGAGTAAAAGTTACTCCTGCAACCGGATACCTTTTTGCTAGATGAACGAACGTCTCTCCACACGCTCAGTTCTGAGAAATAAGTGTGTGTGAAAGCCGTCCTTCACCTAGCTTGTTGGGAACACAAAGTTTCTTTTCAGTTGCAAACTCCACTCCATACATATCTATGAGGAGGTAATAGCTCCAACTCGGTTTTACAGTGAAAACTGCAGGAACTTCAAACCGGCACTAGGAAACATACTGAGAAACCATAGTAAAAGCTTTTCCTACAACACGTTCCTTTTTGCTAGATGAACGAACGTCTCTCCACATGCTCAGTTCTGAGAGATTATTGTGTGTGAAAGCCTTCCTTCACCTAGCTTGATGGGAACACAAAGTTTCTTTTCAGTTGAAAACTCCACTCCATACATATATATGGGGAGGTACTAGCTCCAACTCGGTTTTACAATGAAAACTGCAGGAACTTCTAACCGGCTCTAGGAAACAGACTGAGAAACCAGAGTAAATGTTTATCCTGCAAATCTTTCAATTTTGCTAAATGAACGAACGTCTCTCAACATGCTCAGTTCTGAGAGATAAGTTTGTGGGAAAGCCGTCCTTCACCTACATTGTTGGGAACACAAAGTTTCTTTTCAGTTGCAAACTCCACTCCATACATATATATGGGGAGGTACTAGCTCCAACTCGGTTTTACAGTGAAAACTGCAGGAACTTCAAACCGGCCCTAGGAAAGAGACTAATAAAACAGAGTAATAGTTTCTCCTGCAAACCGTTCCCTTTGTGCTAGATGAACGAACGTCTCTCCACATGCTCAGTTCAGAGAGATTAGTTTGTGTGAAAGCCGTCCTTCACCTAGCTTGTTGGGAACACTAAGTTTCTTTTCACTTGCAAACTCCACTCCATACATATATATGGGTAGGTACTAGCTCCAACTCGGTTTTACAGTGAAAACTGCAGGAACTTCAAAACAGCACTAGGAAGCAGCCTGAGAAACCAGAGTAAAAGTTTCTCCTGCAACCCGTTCCCTTTGTGCTAGATGAACGAAAGTCTCTCCACATGCTCAGATCTGAGAGATAATTGTGTGTGAAAGCCGTCCTTCACCTAGCTTGTTGGGAACACAAAGTTTCTATTAAGTTGCAAACTACACTCCATACATATATATGGGGAGGTACTAGCTCCAACTCGGTTTTACAATGAAAACTGCAGGAACTTCTAACCGACACTAGGAAACAGACTGAGAAACCAGAGTAAAAGTTTATCCTGCAAATCGTTCAATTTTGCTAAATGAACGAACGTCTCTCAACATGCTCAGTTCTGAGAGATAAGTTTGTGGGAAAGCCGTCCTTCACCTAGCTTGTTGGGAACACAAAGTTTCTTTTCACTTGCAAACTCCACTCCATACATATATATGGGGAGGTACTAGCTCCAACTCGATTTTACAGTGAAAACTGCAGGAACTTCAAACCGGCCCTAGGAAACAGACTGATAAAACAGAGTAAAAGTTTCCCCTGCAAACCGTTCCCTTTGTGCTAGATGAACGAACGTCTCTCCACATGCTCAGTTCTGAGAGATAATTGTGTGTGAAAGCCGTCCTTCACATAGCTTGTTGGGAACACAAAATCTCTTTTCATTTGCAAACGCCATTCCATACATATGTATGGGTAGGTACTAGCTCCAACTAGGTTTTACAGTGAAAATTGCAGGAACTTCAAACCGGTACTAAGAAACAGACTGAGAAACCAGAGTAAAAGTTTCTCCTACAACCCGTTCCCTTTGTCCTAGATGAACGAAAGTCTCTCCACATGCTCAGTTATGAGAGAAAAGTGTGTGTGAAAGTCGTCCTTCACATAGCTTGTTGGGAACACAAAATTTCTTTTCAGTTGAAAACCCCACTCCATACATATGTATGGGTAGGTACTAGGTCCAACTAGGTTTTACAGTGAAAACTGCAGGAAATTCAAACCGGCACTAGGAAACAGACTGAGAATCCAGAGTAAAAGTTTCTCCTGCAAACCGTTCCTTTGTGCTAGATGAACGAACGTCTCTCCACATGCTCAGTTCTGAGAGATAAGTGTGTGTGATAGACGAACTTCACATTTCTTGTTGGGAACACAAAGTTTCTTTTCACTTGCAAACTCCATTCCATACATATATATGGGGAGGTTCTAGCTCCAACTCTCTTTTACAGTGAAAACTGCAGGAACTTCAAACCGGCAGTAGGAAACAGACTGAGAAACCAGAGTAAAAGATTCTCCTGCAAACAGTTCCCTTTGTGCTAGATGAACGAACGTCTCTCCACATGCTCAGTTCTGAGAGATATGTGTGTGTGAAAGACGAAATTCACCTAGGTTTTTGGGAACACAAAGTTTCTTTTAACTTGCAAATTCCACTCCATACATATATATGGGGAGGTACTAGCTCCAACTCTCTTTTACAGTGAAAACTGCAGGAACCTCAAACCGGCACTAGGAAACAGACTGATAAACCAGAGTAAAAGTTTCTTCTGCAAACCGTTTCCTTTGTGCTAGATGAACGAACGTCTCTCCACATGCTCAGTTCTGAGAGATAATTGTGCGTGAAAGCCGTCCTTCACATAGCTTGTTGGGAACACAAAGTTTCTTTTCAGTTGCAAAATCCATTCCATACATATATATGGGGTGGTACTAGCCCCAATTCGGTTTTACAGTGAAAACTGCAGGAAATTCAAACCGGCACTAGGAAACAGACTGAGAAACCAGAGTAAAAGTTTCTCCTGCAACCATTTCCCTTTATGCTAGATGAACGAACGTCTCTCCACATTCTCATTTCTGAGAGATAAGTGTGTGTGAAAGCCGTACTTCACCTAGCTTGTTGGGAACATAAAGTTTCTTTTCACTTGCAAACTCCACTCCATACATATATATGGGTAGGTACTAGCTCCAACTCGGTTTTACAGTGAAAACTGCAGGAACTTCAAACCGGCACTAGGAAACAGACTGAGAAACCAGAGTAAAATTTCTCCTTCAAACCTTTCCCTTTGTGCTAGATGAACGAACGTCTATCCACATTCTCAGTTCTGCGAAATATGTGTGTGTGAAAGCCGTTCTTCACCTAGCTTGTTGGGAACACAAAGTTTCTTTTCACTTGCAAACTCCACTCCATATATATATATGGGTAGGTAATAGCTACAACTCGGTTTTACAGTGCAAACTGCAGGAAATTCAAACCGGCACTAGGAAACAGACTGAGTAACAGAGTAAAAGTTTCTCCTGCAACCAGTTCCCTTTGTGCTAGATGAACGAACGTCTCTCCACATGCTCAGTTCTGAGAGATATGTGTGTGTGAAAGCCGAACTTCACTTAGCTTGTTGGGAACACAAAGTTTCTTTTCAGTTGCAAACTCCATACCATAGATATATATGGGGTGGTACTAGCTAGAACTCCTTTTTACTTTGAAAACTGCAGGAACTTCAAACCGGCACTAGGAAACAGACTGAGAAACCAGAGTAAAAGTTTCTCCTGCAAACCGTTCCCTTTTTGCAAGATGAACGAACTTCTCTACACATGCTCAGTTCTGAGAGATAAGTGTGTGTGAAAGCCGTACTTCATCTAGTTTGTTGGGAACACAAAGTTACTTTTCATGTGCAAATTCCACTCCAAACATATATATGGTGTGGTACTAGCTCCAACCCGGTTTTACAGTGAAAACTGCAGGAACTTCAAACCGGCACTAGGAAACAGACTGAGAAACCAGAGTAAAAGTTGCTCCTGCAACCTGTTCCCTTTGTGCTAGATGAACGAACGTCTCTCCACATGCTCAGTTCTGAGAGATGAGTGTGTGTGAAAGCCGTCTTTCACCTAGCTTGTTGGGAACACAAAATCTCTTTTCAGTTGCAAACCCCACTCCATACATATGTATGGGTAGGTACAAGCTCCAACTCGGTTTTACAGTGAAAAATGCAGGAACTTCAAACCGGTACTAGGAAACAGACTGAGAAACCAGAGTAAAAGTTTCTCCTACAACCCGTTCCTTTTTTGCTAGATGAACGAACCTCTCTCCACATGCTCAGTTATGAGAGATAAGTGTGTGTGAAAGTTGTCCTTCACATAGCTTGTTGGGAACACAAAATTTCTTTTCAGTTGAAATCCCAACTCCATACATATGTATGGGTAGGTACTAGCTCCAACTCGGTTTTACAGTGAAAACTGCAGGAAATTCAAACCGGCACTAGGAAACAGACTGAGAATCCAGAGTAAAAGATTCTCCTGCAAACCGTTCCCTTTGTGCTAGATGAACGAACGTCTCTCCACATGCTCAGTTCTGAGAGATAAGTGTGTGTGAAAGACGAACTTCACATTTCTTGTTGGGAACACAAAATTTCTTTTCAGTTGCAAAACCCACTCCATTCTTATGTATGGGTAGGTACTAGCTCCAACTCGGTTTTACAGTGAAAACTGCTGGAAATTCAAACCGGCACTAGGAAACAGACTGAGAATCCAGAGTAAAAGTTTCTCCTGCAAACCGTTCCCTTTGTGCTAGATGAACGAACGTCTCTCCACATGATCAGATCTGAGAGATAAGTGTGTGTGAAAGACGAACTTCAGCTAGGTTTTTGGAAACACACAGTTTTTTTCACTTGCAAATTCCACTCCATACATATATATGGGGAGGTACTAGCTCCAACTCGGTTTTACAGTGAAAACTGCAGGAACTTCAAACCGGCACTAGGAAACAGACTGAGAAACCAGAGTAAAAGTTTCACATGCAAACGGTTTCCTTTGTGCTAGATGAACGAACGTCACTCCACATGCTCAGTTCTGAGAGATAATTGTGTGTGAAAGCCGTCCTTCACATAGCTTGTTGGGAACACAAAATCTCTTTTCAGTTGCAAACCCCACTCCATACATATGTATGGGTATGTACTAGATCCAACTCGGTTTTAAAGTGAAAACTGCAGGAACTTCAAACCGGCACTAGGAAACAGTCTGAGAAACCAGAGTAAAATTTCTCCTGCAAACCGTTCCCTTTGTGCTAGATGAACGAACGTCTCTCCACATTCTCAGTTCTGAGAGGTAAGTGTGTGTGAAAGCCGTCCTTCACCTAGCTTGTTGGGAACACAAAGATTCTTTTCACTTGCAAACTCCACTCCATATATATATATGGGTAGGTACTAGCTACAACTCGCTTTTACAGTGCAAACTGCAGGAAATTAAAACCGGCACTAGGAAACAGACTGAGAAATCAGAGTAAAAGATTCTCCTACAACCCGTTCATTTTTGCTAGATGAACGAACGTCTCTCAACATGCTCAGTTCTGAGAGATTAGTTTGTGTGAATGCCGTCCTTCACCTAGCTTGTTGGGAACACTAAGTTTCTTTTCAGTTGCAAACTCCACTCCATACATATATATGGGTAGGTACTAGCTCCAACTCGGTTTTACAGTGAAAACTGCAGGAACTTCAAAACGGCACTAGGAAGCAGCCTGAGAAACCAGAGTAAAAGTTTCTCCTGCAACCCGTTCCATTTGTGCTAGATGAACGAAAGTCTCTCCACATGCTCAGTTCTGAGAGATAATTGTGTGTGAAAGCCGTCCTTCACCTAGCTTGTTGGGAACACAAAGTTTCTATTAAGTTGCAAACTCCACTCCATACATATATATGGGGAGGTAGTAGCTCCAACTCGGTTTTACAGTGAAAACTGAAGGAACTTCAAACCGGCACTAGGAAACAGACTGAGAAACCAGAGTAAAAGATTATCCTGCAAACCGTTCCCTTTGTGCTAGATGAACGAACGTCTCTCCACATGCTCAGTTCTGAGAATTAAGTGGGTGTGAAAGCCGTCCTTCACCTAGCTTGTTGGGAACACAAAGTTTCTTTTCACTTGCAAACACCACTCCATACATATATATGGGGAGGTACTAGCTCCAACTCGGTTTTACAGGGAAAACTGCAGGAACTTCAAACCGGCACTAGGAAACAGACTGAGAAACCAGAGTAAAAGCTTTTCCTACAACCCGTTCCCTTTTGCTAGATGAACGAAAGTCTCTCCACATGCTCAGTTCTGAGAGATTATTGTGTGTGAAAGCCTTCCTTCACCTAGCTTGATGGGAACACAAAGTTTCTTTTCAGTTGCAAACTCCAGTCCATAAATATATATGGGGAGGTACCAGCTCCAACTCGGTTTTACAATGAAAACTGCAGGAACTTCTAACTGGCTCTAGGAAACAGACTGAGAAACCAGAGTAAAAGTTTATCCTGCAAATCGTTCAATTTTGCTAAATGAACGAACGTCTCTCAACATGCTGAGTTCTGAGAGATAAGTTTGTGGGAAAGCCGTACTTCACCTAGCTTGTTGGGAACACAAAGTTTCTTTTCAGTTGCAAACTCCACTCCATACATATATATGGGGAGGTACTAGCTCCAACTCGGTTTTACAGTGAAAACTGCAGGAACTTCAAACCGGCCCTAGGAAACAGACTGAGAAACCAGAGTAAAAGTTTCTCCTGCAAACAGTTCCCTTTGTGCTAGATGAACGAACGTCTCTCCATATGCTCAGTTCTGAGAATTAAGTGGGTGTGAAAGCCGTCCTTCACCTAGCTTGTTGGGAACACAAAGTTTCTTTTCACTTGCAAACTCCACTCCATACATATATATGGGGAGGTACTAGCTCCAACTCGGTTTTACAGTGAAAACTGCAGGTAATTCAAACCGGCACTTGGAAAAAGACTGAGAAACCAGAGTAAAAGTTTCTCCTGCAACTGGTTACCTTTGTGCTAGATGAACGAACGTCTCTCCACACGCTCAGATCTGAGAAATAAGTGTGTGTGAAAACCTTCCTTCACCTAGCTTGTTGGGAACACAAAGTTTCTTTTCAGTTGCAAACTCCACTCCATACATATATATGGGGAGGTTCTAGCTCCAACTCGGTTTTACAGTGAAAACTGCAGGAACTTCAAACCGGCACTAGGAAACAGACTGAGAAACCAGAGTGAAAGCTTTTCCTACAACCCGTTCCCTTTTGCTAGATGAACGAACGTCTCTCCACATGCTCAGTTCTGAGAGATTATTGTGTGTGAAAGCCGTCCTTCACCTAGCTTGTTGGGAAAACAAAGTTTCTTTTCAGTTGCAAACTCCACTCCATACATATATATGGGGAGGTACAAGCTCCAACTCGGTTTTACAGTGAAAACTGCAGGAACTTCAAACCGGCCCTAGGAAACAGACTGGTAAAACAGGGTAAAAGTTTCTCCTGCAAACCGTTCCCTTTGTGCTAGATGAACGAACGTCTCTCCACATGCTCATTTCTGAGAGATAATTGTGTGTGAAAGCCGTCCTTCACATAGCTTGTTGGGAACACAAAGTTTCTTTTCACTTGCAAACTCCACTCCATACATATATATGGGGAGGTACTAGCTCCAACTCGGTTTTACATTGCAAACTGCAGGAAATTCAAACCGGCACTAGGAAACAGACTGAGTAACAGAGTAAAAGTTTCTCCTGCAACCAGTTCCATTTGTGCTAGATGAACGAACGTCTCTCCACATGCTCAGTTCTGAGAGATATGTGTGTGTGAAAGCCGAACTTCACTTAGCTTGTTGGGAACACAAAGTTTCTTTTCAGTTGCAAACTCCATACCATAGATATATATGGGGTGGTACTAGCTAGAACTCGGTTTTACAGTGAAAAATGCAGGAACTTCAAACCGGCACTAGGAAACAGACTGAGAAACCAGAGTAAAAGATTCTCCTACAACCCGTTCATTTTTGCTAGATGAACGAACGTCTCTCAACATGCTCAGTTCTGAGAGATTAGTGTGTGTGAAAGCCGTCCTTCACCTAGCTTGTTGGGAACACTAAGTTTCTTTTCACTTGCAAACTCCACTCCATACATATGTATGGGTAGGTACTAGCTCCAACTCGGTTTTACAGTGAAAACTGCAGGAACTTCAAAACGGCACTAGGAAGCAGCCTGAGAAACCAGAGTAAAAGTTTCTCCTGCAACCCGTTCCCTTTGTGCTAGATGAACGAACGTCTCTCCACATGCTCAGTTCTGAGAGATAATTGTGTGTGAAAGCCGTTCTTCACATAGCTTGTTGGGAACACAAAGTTTCTATTAAGTTGCAAACTCCAATCCATACATATACATGGGGAGGTAGTAGCTCCAACTCGGTTTTACTGTGAAAACTGCAAGAACATCAAACCGGCACTAGGAAACAGACTGAGAATCCAGAGTAAAAGTTTCTCCTGCAAACAGTTCCCTTTGTGCTAGATGAACAAACGTCTCTCCACATGCTCAGTTCTGAGAATTAAGTGGGTGTGAAAGCCGTCCTTCACCTAGCTTGTTGGGAACACAAAGTTTCTTTTCACTTGCAAACTCCACTCCATACATATCTATGGGGAGGTACTAGCTCCAACTCTGTTTTACAGTGAAAACTGCAGGTACTTCAAACCGGCACTTGGGAAAAGACTGAGAAACCAGAGTAAAAGTTTCTCCTGCAACCGGTTACCTTTGTGCTAGATGAACGAACGTCTCTCCACACGCTCAGATCTGAGAAATAAGTGTGTGTGAAAACCGTCCTTCACCTAGCTTGTTGGGAACACAAAGTTTCTTTTCAGTTGCAAACTCCACTCCATACATATATATGGGGAGGTACGAGCTCCAACTCGGTTTTACAGTGAAAACTGCAGGAACTTCAAACCGGCACTAGGAAACAGACTGAGAAACCAGAGTGAAAGCTTTTCCTACAACCCGTTCCCTTTTGCTAGATGAACGAACGACTCTCCACATGCTCAGTTCTGAGAGATTATTGTGTGTGAAAGCCTTCCTTCACCTAGCTTGATGGGAACACAAAGTTTCTTTACAGTTGCAAACTCCACTCCATACATATATATGGGGAGGTACTAGCTCCAACTCGGTTTTACAATGAAAACTGCAGGAACTTCTAACCGGCTCTAGGAAACAGACTGAGAAACCAGAGTAAAAGTTTATCCTGCAAATCGTTCAATTTTGCTAAATGAACGAACGTCTCTCAACATGCTCAGTTCTGAGAGATAAGTTTGTGGGAAAGCCGTCCTTCACCTAGCTTGTTGGGAAAACAAAGTTTCTTTTCAGTTGCAAACTCCACTCCATACATATATATGGGGAGGTACAAGCTCCAACTCGGTTTTACAGTGAAAACTGCAGGAACTTCAAACCGGCCCTAGGAAACAGACTGATAAAACAGGGTAAAAGTTTCTCCTGCAAACCGTTCCCTTTGTGCTAGATGAACGAACGTCTCTCCACATGCTCATTTCTGAGAGATAATTGTGTGTGAAAGCCGTCCTTCACATAGCTTGTTGGGAACACAAAGTTTCTTTTCACTTGCAAACTCCACTCCATACATATATATGGGGAGGTACTAGCTCCAACTCGGTTTTACAGTGAAAACTGCAGGTACTTCAAACCGGCACTAGGAAAAAGCCTGAGAAACCAGAGTAAAAGTTACTCCTGCAACCGGATACCTTTTTGCTAGATGAACGAACGTCCCTCCACACGCTCAGTTCTGAGAAATAAGTGTGTGTGAAAGCCGTCATTCACCTAGCTTGTTGGGAACACAAAGTTTCTTTTCAGTTGCAAACTCCACTCCATACATATCTATGAGGAGGTACTAGCTCCAACTCGGTTTTACAGTGAAAACTGCAGGAACTTCAAAGCGGCACTAGGAAACATACTGAGAAACCATAGTAAAAGCTTTTCCTACAACACGTTCCTTTTTGCTAGATGAACGAACGTCTCTCCACATGCTCAGTTCTGAGAGATTATTGTGTGTGAAAGCCTTCCTTCACCTAGCTTGATGGGAACACAAAGTTTCTTTTCAGTTGAAAACTCCACTCCATACATATATATGGGGAGGTACTAGCTCCAACTCGGTTTTACAATGAAAACTGCAGGAACTTCTAACCGGCTCTAGGAAACAGACTGAGAAACCAGAGTAAATGTTTATCCTGCAAATCGTTCAATTTTGCTAAATGAACGAACGTCTCTCAACATGCTCAGTTCTGAGAGATAAGTTTGTGGGAAAGCCGTCCTTCACCTACCTTGTTGGGAACACAAAGTTTCTTTTCAGTTGCAAACTCCACTCCATACATATATATGGGGAGGTACTAGCTCCAACACGGTTTTACAGTGAAAACTGCAGGAACTTCAAACCGGCCCTAGGAAAGAGACTAATAAAACAGAGTAAAAGTTTCTCCTGCAAACCGTTCTCTTTGTGCTAGATGAACGAACGTCTCTCCACATGCTCAGTTCTGAGAGATAATTGTGTGTGAAAGCCGTCCTTCACATAGCTTGTTGGGAACACAAAATCTCTTTTCAGTTGCAAACCCCACTCCATAAATATGCATGGGTAAGTACTAGCTCCAACTCGGTTTTACAGTGAAAATTGCAGGAACTTCAAACCGTTACTAGGAAACAGACTGAGAATCCAGAGTAAAAGATTCTCCTGCAAACAGTTCCCTTTGTGCTAGATGAACGAACGTCTCTCCACATGCTCAGTTCTGAGAGATATGTGTGTGTGAAAGACGAACTTCACCTAGGTTTTTGGGAACACAAAGTTTCTTTTAACTTGCAAATTCCACTCCATACATATATATGGGGAGGTACTAGCTCCAACTCGCTTTTACAGTGAAAACTGCAGGAACTTCAAACCGGCACTAGGAAACAGACTGATAAACCAGAGTAAAAGTTTCTTCTGCAAACCGTTTCCTTTGTGCTAGATGAACGAACGTCTCTCCACATGCTCAGTTCTGAAGAGATAATTGTTTGTGAAAGCCGTCCTTCACATAGCTTGTTGGGAACACAAAGTTTCTTTTCAGTTGCAAACCCAATTCCATACATATATATGGGGTGGTACTAGCCCCAACTCGGTTTTACAGTGAAAACTGCAGGAACTTCAAACCGGCACTAAGAAACACACTGAGAAACCAGAGTAAAAGTTTCTCCTGCAACCATTTCCCTTTGTGCTAGATGAACGAACGTCTCTCCACATGCTCAGTTCTGAGAGATAAGTGTGTGTGAAAGCCGTCCTTCACCTAGCTTGTTGGGAACACAAAGTTTCTTTTCACTTGCAAACTCCACTCCATACATATATATGGGTAGGTACTTGCTCCAACTCGGTTTTACAGTGAAAACTGCAAGAACTTCAAAACGGCACTAGGAAGCAGACTGAGAAACCGGAGAAAAAGTTTCTCCTGCAACCCGTTCCCTTTGTGCTAGATGAACGAACATCTCTCCACATGCTCAGTTCTGAGAGAAAATTGTGTGTGAATGCCGTACTTCACCTAGCTTGTTGGGAACACAAAGTTTCTATTAAGTTGCAAACTCCACTCCATACATATATATGGGGAGGTACTAGCTCCAACTGGGTTTTACAGTGAAAACTGCAGGAACTTCAAACCTGCACCAGGAAACAGAATGAAAAACCAGAGTAAAAGTTTCTCCTGCAACCGGTTCCCTTTGTGCTAGATGAACGAACGTCTCTCCACATGCTCAGTTCTGAGAGTTAAGTGGGTGTGAAAGCCGTCCTTCACCAAGCTTGTTGGGAACACAAAGTTTCTTTTCACTTGCTAACTCCACTCCATAGATATATATGGGGAGGTACTAGCTCTAACTCGGTTTTACAGTGAAAACTGAAGGAACTTCAAACCGGCACTAGGAAACAGACTGAGAAACCAGAGTAAAAGATTCTCTTACAACCCGTTCATTTTTGCTAAATGAACGAACGTCTCTCAACATGCTCACTTCTGAGAGATTTGTGTGTGTGAAAGCCTTAGTTCACCTAACTTGATGGGAACACAAAGTTTCTTTTCAGTTGCAAACTCCACTCCATACATATATATGGGGAGGTACTAGCTCCAACTCGGTTTTACAGTGAAAACTGCAGGAACTTCAAACCGGCACTAGGAAACAGACTGAGAAACCAGGGTAAAAGATCCCCTGCAAAACGTTCTCTTTGTGCTAGATGAACGAACGTCTCTCCACATGCTAAGTTCTGAGAGATAAGTGTGTGTGAAAGCCGTCCTTCACCTAGCTTGTTGGGAACACAAAGTTTCTTTTCACATGCAAACTCCACTCCATACATATATATGGGGAGGTACTAGCTCCAACTCGGTTTTACAGTGAAAACTGCAGGAATTTCAAACCGGCACTAGGAAACAGACTGAGAAACCAGAGTAAAAGTTTCTCCTGCAAACCGTTCCCTTTCTGCTAGATGAACGAACGTCTATCCACATGCTCAGTTCTGAAAGGTAAGTGTGTGTGAAGCCGCACTTCACATAGCTTTTTGGGAACACAAAGTTTCTTTTCACTTGCAAACTCCACTCCATACTTATATATGGGGAGGTACAAGCTCCAACTCGGTTTTACAGTGAAATCTGCAGGAATTTCAAACCGGCACTAGGAAACAGACTGAGAAACCAGAGTAAAAGTTTCTCCTGCAAACCGTTCACTTTATGCTAGATGAACGAACGTCTCTCCACATGCTCATTTCTGAGAGATAATTGTGTGTGGAAGTCGTCCTTCACATAGCTTGTTGGGAACCCAAAATTTCTTTTCAGTTGCAATCCCCACTCCATATATATGTATGGGTAAGTACTACCTCCAACTCGGTTTTACAGTGAAAACTGCAGAAACTTCAAACCGGCACTAGGAAAAAGACTGAGAAATCAGAGTAAAAGTTTTTCCTGCAACCCGTTCCTTTGTGCTAGATGAACGAACGTCTCTCCACATGCTCAGTTCTGAGAGATAAGTGTATGTGAAAGCCGTCCTTCACCTAGCTTGTTGGGAACACAAAGTTTCTTTTCACTTGGAACCTCCAATCCATACATATATAAGGGGAGGTACTAGCTCCAACTCGGTTTTACAGTGAAAATTGCAGGAACTTCAAACAGGCACTAGGAAACAGACTGAGAAACCAGAGTAAAAGTTTCTCCTGCAAACCGTTCCCTTTGTGCTAGATGAACGAACGTCTCTCTACATGCTCAGTTCTGAGGGATAAGTGTGTGTGTAAAGCCGTACTTCACTTAGCTTTTTGGGAACACAAAGTTTCTTTTCACTTGCAAACTCCACTCCATATATATATATGGGGAGGTACTAGCCCTAACTCGGTTTTACAGTGAAAACTGCAGGAACTTCAAACCGGCGCTAGGAAACAGACTGAGAAACCACAGGAAAAGTTTCTCCTGCAACCGGTTAATTTTGTGCTAGATGAACGAACGTCTCTCCACATGCTCAATTCTGAGAGATAATTGTGTGTGAAAGCCGTCCTTACCTAGCTTGTTGGTAACACAAAGATTATTATCACTTGCAAACTCCCCTCCATACATATATATGGGGAGGTACTAGCTCCAAACCGGTTTTACAGTGAAAACTGCAGGAACTTCAAACTGGCGCTAGGAAACAGACTGAGAATCCAGAGTAATAGATTCACCTGCAAACAGTTCCGTTTTTGCTAGATGAACGAACGTCTCTCCACATGCTCAGTTCTGAGAGTTTAGTGTATGTGAAAGCCTTCCTTCACCTAGCTTGATGGGAACAAAAAGTTTCTTTTCAGTTGCAAACACCACTCCATACATATATATGGGGAGGTACTAGCTCCAACTCGGTTTTACAGTGAAAACTGCAGGAACTTCAAACCGGCACTAGGAAACAGACTGAGAAACCAGGGTAAAAGATCCCCTGCAAACCGTTCTCTTTGTGCTAGATGAACGAACGTCTCTCCACATGCTAAGTTCTGAAAGATAAGTGTGTGTGAAAGCCGTCCTTCACCTAGCTTGTTGGGAACACAAAGTTCTTTTCACATGAAAACTCCACTCCATACATATATATGTGGAGGTACTAGCTCCAATCGGTTTTACATTGAAAACTGCAGGAACTTCAAACCGGCACTAGGAAACAGACTGAGAAACCAGAGTAAAATTTCTCCTGCAAACCGTTCACTTTATGCTAGATGAACGAACGTCTCTCCACATGCTCATTTCTGAGAGATAAGTGTGTGTGAAATTCGTCCTTCACATAGCTTGTTGGGAACCCAAAATTTCTTTTCAGTTGCAATCCCCACTCCATACATATGTATGGGTAAGTAAAACCTCCAACTCGGTTTTACAGTGAAAACTGCAGGAACTTCAAACCGGCACTAGGAAACAGACTGAGAAACCAGAGTAAAAGTTTTTCCTGCCACCCGTTCCTTTGTGCTAGATGAACGAACGTCTCCCCACATGCTCAGTTCTGAGAGATAAGTGTATGTGAAAGCCGTCCTTCACCTAGCTTGTTGGGAACACAAAGTTTCTTTTCACTTGGAACTTCCAATCCATACATATATAAGGGGAGGTACCAGCTCCAACTCGGTTTTACAGTGAAAATTGCAGGAAATTCAAACAGGCACTAGGAAACAAACTGAGAAACCAGAGTAAAAGTTTCTCCCGCAAACCGTTCCCTTTGTGCTAGATGAACGAACGTCTCTCCACATGCTCAGTTCTGAGAGATAAGTGTGTGTGTAAAGCCGTACTTCACTTAGCTTTTTGGGAACACAAAGTTTCTTTTCACTTGCAAACTCCACTCCATACATATATATGAGGAGGTACTAGCTCCAACTCGGTTTTACAGTGAAAACTGCAGGAACTTCAAACCGGCGCTAGGAAACAGACTGAGAAACCAGAGGAAAAGTTTCTCCTGCAACCAGTTAACTTTGTGCTAGATGAACGAACGTCTCTCCACATGCCCAATTCTGAGAGATAATTGTGTGTGAAAGCCGTCCTTACCTAGCTTGTTGGAAACACAAAGATTCTTATCACTTGAAAACTCCCCTCCATACATATATATGGGGAGGTACTATCTCCAAACCGGTTTTACAGTGAAAAATGCAGGAACTTCAAATCGGCGCTAGGAAACAGACTGAGAATCCAGAGTAATAGATTCACCTGCAAACCGTTCCCTTTTTGCTAGTTGAACGAACGTCTCTCCACATGCTCAATTCTGAGAGATTAGTGTGTGTGAAAGCCTTCCTTCACCTAGCTTGATGGGAACACAAAGTTTCTTTTCAGTTGCAAACTCCACTCCATACATATATATGGGGAGGTACTAGCTCCAACTCGGTTTTACAGTGAAAACTGCAGGAACTTCACACCGGCACTAGGAAACAGACTGAGAAACCAGGGTAAAAGATCCCCTGCAAAACATTCTCTTTGTGCTAGATGAACGAACGTCTCTCCACATGCTAAGTTCTGAGAGATAAGTTTGTGTGAAAGCCGTCCTTCACCTAGCCTGTTGGGAACACAAAGTTTCTTTTCACATGCAAACTCCACTCCATACATATATATGGGGAGGTACTAGCTCCAACTCTGTTTTACATTGAAAACTGCAGGAACTTCAAACCGGCACTAGGAAACAGACTGAGAAACCAGAGTAAAAGTTTCTCCTGCAAACCGTTCCCTTATTGCTAGATGAACGAACGTCTATCCACATTCTCAGTTCTGAAAGATAAGTGTGTGTGAAGCCGCACTTCACCTAGCTTTTTGGGAACACAAAGTTTCTTTTCACTTGCAAACTCCACTCCATACTTATATACGGGGAGGTACAAGCTCCAACTCGGTTTTACAGTGGAATCTGCAGGAAATTCAAACCAGCACTAGGAAACAGACTGAGAAACCAGAGTAAAAGTTTCTCCTGCAAACCGTTCACTTTATGCTAGATGAACGAACGTCTCTCCACATGCTCATTTCTGAGAGATAAGTGTGTGTGAAAGTCGTCCTTCACATAGCTTGTTGGGAACCCAAAATTTCTTTTCAGTTGCAATCCCCACTCCATACATATGTATGGGTAAGTACAACCTCCAACTCGGTTTTACACTGAAAACTGCAGGAACTTCAAACCGGCACTAGGAAACAGACTGACAAACCAGAGTAAAAGTTTTTCCTGCAACCCGTTCCTTTGTGCTAGATGAACGAACGTCTCTACACAAGCTCAGTTCTGAGAGATAAGTGTATGTGAAAGCCGTCCTTCACCTAGCTTGTTGGGAACACAAAGTTTCTTTTCACTTGGAACCTCCAATCCATACATATATAAGGGGAGGTACTAGCTCCAACTCGGTTTTACAGTGAAAATTGCAGGAACTTCAAACAGGCAATAGGAAACAGACTGAGAAACCAGAGTAAAAGTTTCTCCGGCAAACCGTTCCCTTTGTGCTAGATGAACGAACGTCTCTCCACATGCTCAGTTCTGAGAGATAAGTGTGTGTATAAAGCCGTACTTCACTTAGCTTTTAGGGAAAACAAAGTTTCTTTTCACTTGCAAACTCCACTCCATAAATATATATGGGGAGCTACTAGCTCCAAGTCTGTTTTACATTGAAAACTGCAGGAACTTCAAACCGGCGGTAGGAAACAGACTGAGAAACCAGAGGAAAAGTTTCTCCTGCAACCGGTTAACTTTGTGCTAGATGAACGAACGTCTCTCCACATGCTCAATTCTGAGAGATAATTGTGTGTGAAAGCCGTCCTTACCTAGCTTGTTGGTAACACAAAGATTCTTATCACTTGCAAACTCCCCTCCATACATATATATGGGGAGGTACTATCTCCAAACCGGTTTTACAGTGAAAACTGCAGGAACTTCAAACCGGCGCTAGGAAACAGACTGAGAATCCAGAGTAATAGATTCACCTGCAAACCGTTCCCTTTTTGCTAGATGAACGAACGTCTCTCCACATGCTCAGTTCTGAGAGATTAGTGTGTGTGAAAGCCTTCCTTCACCTAGCTTGATGAGAACACAAAGTTTCTTTTCAGTTGCAAACTCCTCTCCATACATATATATGGGGAGGTACTAGCTCCAACTCGATTTTACAGTGAAAAATGCAGGAACTTCAAACCGGCACTAGGAAACAGACTGAGAAACCAGGGTAAAAGATCCCCTGCAAACCGTTCTCTTTGTGCTAGATGAACGAACGTCTCTCCACATGCTAAGTTCTGAGAGATAAGTGTGTGTGAAAGCCGTCCTTCACCTAGCTTGTTGGGAACACAAAGATTCTTTTCACATGCAAACTCCACTCCATACATATATATGGGGAGGTACTAGCTCCAAATCGGTTTTACATTGAAAACTGCAGGAACTTCAAACCGGCAGTAGGAAACAGACTGAGAAACCAGAGTAAAAGTTTCTCCTGAATCCGTTCCCTTTGTGCTAGATGAACGAACGTCTATCCACATGCTCAGTTCTGAAAGATAAGTGTGTGTGAAGCCGCACTTCACCTAGCTTTTTGGGAACACAAAGTTTCTTTTCACTTGCAAACTCCACTCCATACTTATATATGGGGAGGTACAAGCTCCAACTCGGTTTTACAGTGAAATCTGCAGGAACTTCAAACCGGCACTAGGAAACAGACTGAGAAACCAGAGCAAAAGTTTCTCCTGCAAAACTTTCACTTTATGCTAGATGAACGAACGTCTCTCCACATGCTCATTTCTGAGAGATAAGTGTGTGTGAAAGTCGTCCTTCACATAGCTTGTTGGGAACCAAAAATTTCTTTTCAGTTGCAATCCCCACTCCATACATATGTATGGGTAAGTACTACCTCCAACTCGGTTTTACAGTGAAAACTGCAGGAATTTCAAACCGGCACTAGGAAACAGACTGAGAAACCAGAGTAAAAGTTTCTCCTGCAAACCGTTCCCTTTGTGCTAGATGAACGAACGCCTCTCCACATGCTCAGTTCTGAGGGATAAGTGTGTGTGTAAAGCCGTACTTCACTTAGCTTTTTGGGAACACAAAGTTTCTTTTCACTTGCAAACTCAACTCCATATATCTATATGGGTAGGTACTACCTCCAACTCAGTTTTACATTGAAAACTGCAGGAACTTCAAACCGGCGGTAGGAAACAGACTGAGAAACCAGAGGAAAAGTTTCTCCTGCAACCGGTTAACTTTGTGCTAGATGAACGAACGTCTCTCCACATGCTCAATTCTGAGAGATAATTGTGTGTGAAAGCCGTCCTTACCTAGCTTGTTGGTAACACAAAGATTCTTATCACTTGCAAACTCCCCTCCATACATATATATGGGGAGGTACTATCTCCAAACCGGTTTTACAGTGAAAACTGCAGGAACTTCCAACCGGCGCTAGGAAACAGACTGAGAATCCAGAGTAATAGATTCAACTGCAAACCGTTCCATTTTTGCTAGATGAACGAACGTCTCTCCACATGCTCAGTTCTGAGAGATTAGTGTGTGTGAAAGCCTTCCTTCACCTAGCTTGATGAGAACACAAAGTTTCTTTTCAGTTGCAAACTCCTCTCCATACATACATATGGGGAGGTACTAGCTCCAACTCGATTTTACAGTGAAAAATGCAGGAACTTCAAACCGGCACTAGGAAACAGACTGAGAAACCAGGGTAAAAGATCACCAGCAAACCTTTCTCTTTGTGCTAGATGAACGAACGTCTCTCCACATGCTAAATTCTGAGAGATAAGTGTGTGTGAAAGCCGTCCTTCACCTAGCTTGTTGGGAACACAAAGTTTCTTTTCACATGCAAACTCCACTCCTTTCATATATATGGGGAGGTACTAGCTCCAACTCGGTTTTACAGTGAAATCTGCAGGAAATTCAAACCGGCACTAGGAAACAGACTGAGAAACCAGAGCAAAAGTTTCTCCTGCAAAACTTTCACTTTATGCTAGATGAACGAACGTCTGTCCACATGCTCATTTCTGAGAGATAAGTGTGTGTGAAAGTCGTCCTTCACATAGCTTGTTGGGAACACAAAATTTCTTTTCAGTTGCAATCCCCACTCCATACATATGTATGTGTAAGTACTACCTCCAACTCGGTTTTACAGTGAAAACTGCAGGAACTTCAAACCGGCACTAGGAAACAGACTGAGAAACCAGAGTAAAAGTTTCTCCTGCAAACCGTTCTCTTAGTGCTAGATGAACGAACGTCTATCCACATGCTCAGTTCTGAAAGATAAGTGTGTGTGAAGCCGCACTTCACCTAGCTTTTTGGGAACACAAAGTTTCTTTTCACTTGCAAACTCCACTCCATACTTATATATGGGGAGGTACAAGCTCCAACTCGGTTTTACAGTGAAATCTGCAGGAAATTCAAACCAGCACTAGGAAACAGACCTAGAAACCAGAGTAAAAGTTTCTCCTGCAAACCGTTCACTTTATGCTAGATGAACGAACGTCTCTCCACATGCTCATTTCTGAGAGATAAGTGTGTGTGAAAGTCGTCCTTCACATAGCTTGTTGGGAACCCAAAATTTCTTTTCAGTTGCAATCCTCACTCCATACATATGTATGGGTAAGTACTACCTCCAACTCTGTTTTACAGTGAAAACTGCAGGAACTTCAAACCGGCACTAGGAAACAGACTGAGAAACCAGAGTAAAAGTTTTTCCTGCCACCCGTTCCTTTGTTCTACATGGACGAACGTCTCCCCACATGCTCAGTTTTGAGAGATAAGTGTATGTGAAAGCCGTCCTTCACCTAGCTTGTTGGGAACACAAAGTTACTTTTCACTTGGAACCTCCAATCCATACATATATAAGGGGAGGGACTAGCTCCAACTCGGTTTTACAGAGAAATTTGCAGGAACTTCAAACAGGCACTAGGAAACAGACTGAGAATCCAGAGTAATAGATTCACCTGCAAACCGTTCCATTTGTGCTAGATGAACGAACGTCTCTCCACATGCTCAGTTCTGAGGGATAAGTGTGTGTGTAAAGCCGTACTTCACTTAGCTTTTTGGGAACACAAAGTTTCTTTTCACTTGCAAACTCCACTCCATACATATATATGGGGAGGTACTAGCTCCAACTCAGTTTTACATTGAAAACTGCAGGAACTTCAAACCGGCGGTAGGAAACAGACTGAGAAACCAGAGGAAAAGTTTCTCCTGCAACCGGTTAACTTTGTGCTAAATGAACGAACGTCTCCCCACATGCTCAATTCTGAGAGATAATTGTGTGTGAAAGCCGTCCTTACCTAGCTTGTTGGTAACACAAAGATTCTTATCACTTGCAAACTCCCCTCCATACATATATATGGGGAGGTACTATCACCAAACCGGTTTTACAGTGAAAACTGCAGGAACTTCAAACCGGCGCTAGGAAACAGACTGAGAATCCAGAGTAATAGATTCACCTGCAAAACTTTCCCTTTTTGCTAGATGAACGAACGTCTTTCCACATGCTCAGTTCTGAGAGATTAGTGTGTGTGAAAGCCTTCCTTCACCTAGCTTGATGAGAACACAAAGTTTCTTTTCAGTTGCAAACTCCTCTCCATACATATATATGGGGAGGTACTAGCTCCAACTCGATTTTACAGTGAAAAATGCAGGAACTTCAAACCGGCACTAGGAAACAGACTGAGAAACCAGGGTAAAAGATCCCCTGCAAACCGTTCTCTTTGTGCTAGATGAACGAACGTCTCTCCACATGCTAAGTTCTGAGAGATAAGTGTGTGTGAATGCCGTCCTTCACCTAGCTTGTTGGGAACACAAAGTTTCTTTTCACATGCAAACTCCACTCCTTACATATATATGGGGAGGTACTAGCTCCAAATCGGTTTTACATTGAAAACTGCAGGAACTTCAAACCGGCACTAGGAAACAGACTGAGAAACCAGAGTAAAAGTTTCTCCTGCAAACCGTTCCCTTTGTGCTAGATGAACGAACGTCTAACCACATGCTCAGTTCTGAAAGATAAGTGTGTGTGAAGCCGCACTTCACCTAGCTTTTTGGGAACACAAAGTTTCTTTTCACTTGCAAACTCCACTCCATACTTATATATGGGGAGGTACAAGCTCCAACTCGGTTTTACAGTGAAATCTGCAGGAAATTCAAACCTGCACTAGGAAACAGACTGAGAAACCAGAGTAAAAGTTTCTCCTGCAAACCGTTCACTTTTTGCTAGATGAACGAACGTCTCTCCACATGCTCATTTCTGAGAGATAAGTGTGTGTGAAAGTCGTCCTTCACATTGTTTGTTGGGAACCCAAAGTTTCTTTTCACTTGGAACCTCCAATCCATACATATATAAGGGGAGGTACTAGCTCCAACTCGGTTTTACAGAGAAATTTGCAGGAACTTCAAACAGGCACTAGGAAACAGACTGAGAATAAAGAGTAATAGATTCACCTGCAAACCGTTCCCTTTGTGCTAGATGAACGAACGTCTCTCCACATGCTCAGTTCTGAGGGATTAGTGTGTGTGTAAACCCGTACTTCACTTAGCTTTTTGGGAACACAAAGTTTCTTTTCAGTTGCAAACTCCACTCCATACATATATATGGGGAGGTACTAGCTCCAACTCAGTTTTACATTGAAAACTGCAGGAACTTCAAACCGGCGGTAGGAAACAGACTGAGAAACCAGAGGAAAAGTTTCTCCTGCAACCGGTTAACTTTGTGCTAGATGAACGAACGTCTCTCCACATGCTCATTTCTGAGAGATAAGTGTGTGTGAAAGTCGTCCTTCACATAGCTTGTTGGGAACCCAAAATTTCTTTTCAGTTGCAATCCCCACTCCATACATATGTATGGGTAAGTACTACCTCCAACTCTGTTTTACAGTGAAAACTGCAGGAACTTCAAACCGGCACTAGGAAACAGACTGAGAAACCAGAGTAAAAGTTTTTTGCCACCCGTTCCTTTGTTCTAGATGAACGAACGTCTCCCCACATGCTCAGTTTTGAGAGATAAGTGTATGTGAAAGCCGTCCTTCACCTAGCTTGTTGGGAACACAAAGTTTCTTTTCACTTGGAACCTCCAATCCATACATATATAAGGGGAGGTACTAGCTCCAACTCGGTTTTACAGAGAAATTTGCAGGAACTTCAAACAGGCACTAGGAAACAGACTGAGAATCCAGAGTAATAGATTCACCTGCAAACCGTTCCCTTTGTGCTAGATGAACGAACGTCTCTCTACATGCTCACTTCTGAGGGATAAGTGTGTGTGTAAAGCCGTACTTCACTTAGCTTTTTGGGAACACAAAGTTTCTTTTCACTTGCAAACTGCACTCCATACATATATATGGGGAGGTACTAGCTCCAACTCAGTTTTACATTGAAAACTGCAGGAACTTCAAACCGGCGGTAGGAAACAGACTGAGAAACCAGAGGAAAAATTTCTCCTGCAACCGGTTAACTTTGTGCTAGATGAACGAACGTCTCTCCACATGCTCAATTCTGAGAGATAATTGTGTGTGAAAGCCGTCCTTACCTAGCTTGTTGGTAACACAAAGATTCTTATCACTTGCAAACTCCCCTCCATACATATATATGGGGAGGTACTATCCCCAAACCGGTTTTACAGTGAAAACTGCAGGAACTTCAAACCGGCGCTAGGAAACAGACTGAGAATCCAGAGTAATAGATTCACCTGCAAACCGTTCCCTTTTTGCTAGATGAACGAACGTCTCTCCACATGATCAGTTCTGAGAGATTAGTGTGTGTGAAAGCCTTCCTTCACCTAGCTTGATGAGAACACAAAGTTTCTTTTCAGTTGCAAACTCCTCTCCATACATATATATGGGGAGGTACTAGCTCCAACTCGATTTTACAGTGAAAAATGCAGGAACTTCAAACCGGCACTAGGAAACAGACTGAGAAACCAGGGTAAAAGATCCCCTGCAAACCGTTCTCTTTGTGCTAGATGAACGAACGTCTCTCCACATGCTAAGTTCTGAGAGATAAGTGTGTGTGAAAGCCGTCCTTCACCTAGCTTGTTGGGAACACAAAGTTTCTTTTCACATGCAAACTCCAGTCCTTACATATATATGGGGAGGTACTAGCTCCAAATCGGTTTTACATTGAAAACTGCAGGAACTTCAAACCGGCACTAGGAAACAGACTGAGAAACCAGAGTAAAAGTTTCTCCTGCAAACCGTTCCCTTTGTGCTAGATGAACGAACGTCTATCCACATGCTCAGTTCTGAAAGATAAGTGTGTGTGAAGCCGCACTTCACCTAGCTTTTTGGGAACACAAAGTTTCTTTTCACTTGCAAACCCCACTCCATACTTATATATGGGGAGGTACAAGCCCCAACTCGGTTTTACAGTGAAATCTGCAGGAAATTCAAACCGGCACTAGGAAACAGACTGAGAAACCAGAGCAAAAGTTTCTCCTGCAAAACTTTCACTTTATGCTAGATGAAAGAACGTCTCTCCACATGCTCATTTCTGAGAGATAAGTGTGTGTGAAAGTCGTCCTTCACATAGCTTGTTGGGAACCCAAAATTTCTTTTCAGTTGCAATCCCCACTCCATACATATGTATGGGTAAGTACTACCTCCAACTCTCTTTTACAGTGAAAACTGCAGGAACTTCAAACCGGCACTAGGAAACAGACTGAGAAACCAGAGTAAAAGTTTTTCCTGCAACCCGTTCCTTTGTGCTAGATGAACGAACGTCTTTCCACATGCTCAGTTCTGAGAGACAATTGTGTGTGAAAGCCGTTCTTCACCTAGCTTGTTGGGAACACAAAGTTTCTTTTCACTTGCAAACTCCACTCCATACATATATATGGGGAGGTACTAGCTCCAACTCGGTTTTACTGTGAAAACTGCAGGAACTTCAAACCGGCACTAGGAAACAGACTGAGAAACCAGAGTAAAAGTTCCCCTGCAAACCGTTCTATTTGTGCTAGATGAACGAACGTCTCTCCACATGCTAAGTTCTGAGAGATAAGTGTGTGTGAAAGCCGTCCTTCACCTAGCTTGTTGGGAACACAAAGTTTCTTTTCACATGCAAACTCCACTCCATACATATATATGGGGAGGTACTAGCTCCAACTCGTTTTTACATTGAAAACTGCAGGAACTTCAAACCGGCACTAGGAAACAGACTGAGAAACCAGAGTAAAAGTTTCTCCTGCAAACCGTTCCCTTAGTGCTAGATGAACGAACGTCTATCCACATGCTCAGTTCTGAAAGATAAGTGTGTGTGAAGCCGCACTTCACCTAGCTTTTTGGGAACACAAAGTTTCTTTTCACTTGCAAACTCCACTCCAAACTTATATATGGGGAGGTACAAGCTCCAACTCGGTTTTACAGTGAAATCTGCAGGAAATTCAAACCAGCACTAGGAAACAGACTGAGAAACCAGAGTAAAAGTTTCTCCTGCAAACCGTTCACTTTTTGCTAGATGAACGAACGTCTCCCCACATGCTCAGTTTTGAGAGATAAGTGTATGTGAAAGCCGTCCTTCACCTAGCTTGTTGGGAACACAAAGTTTCTTTTCACTTGGAACCTCCAATCCATACATATATAAGGGGAGGTACTAGCTCCAACTCGGTTTTACAGAGAAATTTGCAGGAACTTCAAACAGGCACTAGGAAACAGACTGAGAATCCAGAGTAATAGATTCACCTGCAAACCGTTCCCTTTGTGCTAGATGAACGAACGTCTCTCCACATGCTCACTTCTGAGGGATAAGTGTGTATGTAAAGCTGTACTTCACTTAGCTTTTTGGGAACACAAAGTTTCTTTTCACTTGCAAACTCCACTCCATACATATATATGGGGAGGTACTAGCTCCAACTAAGTTTTACATTGAAAACTGCAGGAACTTCAAACCGGCGGTAGGAAACAGACTGAGAAACCAGAGGAAAAGTTTCTCCTGCAACCGGTTAACTTTGTGCTAGATGAACGAACGTCTCTCCACATGCTCAATTCTGAGAGATAATTGTGTGTGAAAGCCGTCCTTACCTAGCTTGTTGGTAACACAAAGATTCTTATCTCTTGCAAACTCCCCTCCATACATATATATGGGGAGGTACTATCTCCAAACCGGTTTTACAGTGAAAACTGCAGGAATTTCAAACCGGCGCTAGGAAACAGACTGAGAATCCAGAGTAATAGATTCACCTGCAAACCGTTCCATTTTTGCTAGATGAACGAACGTCTCTCCACATGCTCAGTTCTGAGAGATTAGTTTGTGTGAAAGCCTTACTTCACCTAGCTTGATGAGAACACAAAGTTTCTTTTCAGTTGCAAACTCCTCTCCATACATATATATGGGGAGGTACTAGCTCCAACTCGATTTTACAGTGAAAAATGCAGGAACTTCTAACCGGCACTAGGAAACAGACTGAGAAACCAGGGTAAAAGATCCCCTGCAAACCGTTCTCTTTGTGCTAGATGAACGAACGTCTCTCCACATGCTAAGTTCTGAGAGATAAGTGTGTGTGAAAGCCGTCCTTCACCTAGCTTGTTGGGAACACAAAGTTTCTTTTCACATGCAAACTCCACTCCTTACATATATATGGGGAGGTACTAGCTCCAAATCGGTTTTACATTGAAAACTGCAGGAACTTCAAACCGGCACTAGGAAACAGACTGAGAAACCAGAGTAAAAGTTTCTCCTGCAAACCGTTCCCTTTGTGCTAGATGAACGAACGTCTAACCACATGCTCAGTTCTGAAAGATAATTGTGTGTGAAGCCGCACTTCACCTAGCTTTTTGGGAACAAAAAGTTTCTTTTCACTTGCAATCTCCACTCCATACTTATATATGGGGAGGTACAAGCCCCAACTCGGTTTTACAGTGAAATCTGCAGGAAATTCAAACCGGCACTAGGAAACAGACTGAGAAACCAGAGCAAAAGTTTCTCCTGCCAAACTTTCACTTTATGCTAGATGAACGAACGTCTCTCCACATGCTCATTTCTGAGAGATAAGTGTGTGTGAAAGTCGTCCTTCACATAGCTTGTTGGGAACCCAAAATTTCTTTTCAGTTGCAATCCCCACTCCATACTTATGTATGGGTAAGTACTACCTCCAACTCTGTTTTACAGTGAAAACTGCAGGAACTTCAAACCGGCACTAGGAAACAGACTGAGAAACCAGAGTAAAAGTTTTTCCTGCAACCCGTTCCTTTGTGCTAGATGAACGAACGTCTTTCCACATGCTCAGTTCTGAGAGACAATTGTGTGTGAAAGCCGTTCTTCACCTACCTTGTTGGGAACACAAAGTTTCTTTTCAGTTGCAAACTCCACTCCATACATATATATGGGGAGGTACTAGCTCCAACTCGGTTTTACTGTGAAAACTGCAGGAACTTCAAACCGGCACTAGGAAACAGACTGAGAAACCAGAGTAAAAGATCCCCTGCAAACCGTTCTCTTTGTGCTAGATGAACGAACGTCTCTCCACATGCTAAGTTCTGAGAGATAAGTGTGTGTGAAAGCCGTCCTTCACCTAGCTTGTTGGGAACACAAAGTTTCTTTTCACATGCAAACTCCACTCCATACATATATATGGGGAGGTACTAGCTCCAACTCGGTTTTACATTGAAAACTGCAGGAACTTCAAACCGGCACTAGGAAACAGACTGAGAAACCAGAGAAAAGTTTCTCCTGCAAACCGTTCCCTTAGTGCTAGATGAACGAACGTCTATCCACATGCTCAGTTCTGAAAGATAAGTGTGTGTGAAGCCGCACTTCACCTAGCTTTTTGGGAACAAAAAGTTTCTTTTCACTTGCAAACTCCACTCCATACTTATATATGGGGAGGTACAAGCTCCAAGTCGGTTTTACAGTGAAATCTGCAGGAAATTCAAACCAGCACTAGGAAACAGTCTGAGAAACCAGAGTAAAAGTTTCTCCTGCAAACCGTTCACTTTATGCTAGATGAACGAACGTCTCTCCACATGCTCATTTCTGAGAGATATGTGTGTGTGAAAGTCGTCCTTCACATAGCTTGTTGGGAACCCAAAATTTCTTTTCAGTTGCAATCCCCACTCCATACATATGTATGGGTAAGTACTACCTCCAACTCTGTTTTACAGTGAAAACTGCAGGAACTTCAAACCGGCACTAGGAAACAGACTGAGAAACCAGAGTAAAAGTTTTTCCTGCCACCCGTTCCTTTGTTCTAGATGAACGAACGTCTCCCCACATGCTCAGTTTTGAGAGATAAGTGTATGTGAAAGCCGTCCTTCACCTAGCTTGTTGGGAACACAAAGTTTCTTTTCACTTAGAACCTCCAATCCATACATATATAAGGGGAGGTACTAGCTCCAACTCGGTTTTACAGAGAAATTTGCAGGATTTTCAAACAGGCACTAGGAAACAGACTGAGAATCCAGAGTAATAGATTCACCTGCAAACCGTTCCCTTTGTGCTAGATGAACGAATGTCTCTCCACATGCTCAGTTCTGAGAGATTAGTGTGTGTGAAAGCCTTCCTTCACCTAGCTTGATGGGAACACAAAGATTCTTTTCAGTTGCAAACCCCACTCCATACATATATATGGGGAGGTACTAGCTTCAACTCGGTTTTACAGTGTAAACTGCAGGTACTTCAAACCGGCACTAGGAAACAGACTGAGAAACCAGGGTAAAAGATCCCCTGCAAAACGTTCTCTTTGTGCTAGATGAACGAACGTCTCTCCACATGCTAAGTTCTGAGAGATAAGTGTGTGTGAAAGCCGTCGTTCACCTAGCTTGTTGGGAACACAAAGTTTCTTTTCACATGCAAACTCCACTCCATACATATATATGGGGATGTACTAGCTACAACTCGTTTTTACATGGAAAACTGCAGGAACTTCAAACCGGCACTAGGAAACAGACTGAGAAACCAGAGTAATAGTTTTTCCTGCAACCCGTTTCTTTGTGCTAGAAGAACGAACGTCTCTCCACATGCTCAGTTCTGAGAGATAAGTGTATGTGAAAGCCGACCTTCACCTAGCTTGTTGGGAACAAAAAGTTTCTTTTCACTTGGAAACTCCTATGCATACATATATAAGGGGAGGTACTAGCTCCAAATCGGTTTTACAGTGAAAATTCCAGGAACTTCAAACAGGCACCAGGAAACAGACTGAGAAACCAGAGTAAAAGTTTCTCCTGCAAACCGTTCCCTTTGTGCTAGATGAACGAAAGTCTCTCCACATGCTCAGTTCTGAGAGATAAGTGTGTGTGTAAAGCCGTACTTCACTTAGCTTTTTGGGAACACAAAGTTTCTTTTCACTTGCAAACTCCACTCCATACATATATAAGGGGAGGTACTAGCTCCAACTCTGTTTTACATTGAAAACTGCAGGAACTTCAAACCGGCGCTAGGAAACAAACTGAGAAACCAGAGGAAAAGTTTCTCCTGCAACCGGTTAACTTTGTGCTAGATGAACGAACGTCTCTCCATATGCTCAATTCTGAGAGATAATTGTGTGTGAAAGCCGTCCTTAACTACCTTGTTGGTAACACAAAGATTCTTATCACTTGCAAACTCCCCTCCATACATATATATGGGGAGGTACTATCTCCAAAACAGTTTTACAGTGAAAACTGCAGGAACTTCAAACCGGCACTAGGAAACAGACTGAGAACCCAGAGTAAAAGTTTCTCCTGCAAACCGTTCACTTTATGCTAGATGAACGAACGTCTCTCCACATGCTCATTTCTGAGAGATATGTGTGTGTGAAAGTCGTCCTTCACATAGCTTGTTGGGAACCCAAAATTTCTTTTCAGTTGCAATCCCCACTCCATACATATGTATGGGTAAGTACTACCTCCAACTCTGTTTTACAGTGAAAACTGCAGGAACTTCAAACCGGCACTAGGAAACAGACTGAGAAACCAGAGTAAAAGTTTTTCCTGCCACCCGTTCCTTTGTTCTAGATGAACGAACGTCTCCCCACATGCTCAGTTTTGAGAGATAAGTGTATGTGAAAGCCGTCCTTCACCTAGCTTGTTGGGAACACAAAGTTTCTTTTCACTTAGAACCTCCAATCCATACATATATAAGGGGAGGTACTAGCTCCAACTCGGTTTTACAGAGAAATTTGCAGGATTTTCAAACAGGCACTAGGAAACAGACTGAGAATCCAGAGTAATAGATTCACCTGCAAACCGTTCCCTTTGTGCTAGATGAACGAATGTCTCTCCACATGCTCAGTTCTGAGAGATTAGTGTGTGTGAAAGCCTTCCTTCACCTAGCTTGATGGGAACACAAAGATTCTTTTCAGTTGCAAACCCCACTCCATACATATATATGGGGAGGTACTAGCTTCAACTCGGTTTTACAGTGTAAACTGCAGGTACTTCAAACCGGCACTAGGAAACAGACTGAGAAACCAGGGTAAAAGATCCCCTGCAAAACGTTCTCTTTGTGCTAGATGAACGAACGTCTCTCCACATGCTAAGTTCTGAGAGATAAGTGTGTGTGAAAGCCGTCGTTCACCTAGCTTGTTGGGAACACAAAGTTTCTTTTCACATGCAAACTCCACTCCATACATATATATGGGGATGTACTAGCTACAACTCGTTTTTACATGGAAAACTGCAGGAACTTCAAACCGGCACTAGGAAACAGACTGAGAAACCAGAGTAATAGTTTTTCCTGCAACCCGTTTCTTTGTGCTAGAAGAACGAACGTCTCTCCACATGCTCAGTTCTGAGAGATAAGTGTATGTGAAAGCCGACCTTCACCTAGCTTGTTGGGAACAAAAAGTTTCTTTTCACTTGGAAACTCCTATGCATACATATATAAGGGGAGGTACTAGCTCCAAATCGGTTTTACAGTGAAAATTCCAGGAACTTCAAACAGGCACCAGGAAACAGACTGAGAAACCAGAGTAAAAGTTTCTCCTGCAAACCGTTCCCTTTGTGCTAGATGAACGAAAGTCTCTCCACATGCTCAGTTCTGAGAGATAAGTGTGTGTGTAAAGCCGTACTTCACTTAGCTTTTTGGGAACACAAAGTTTCTTTTCACTTGCAAACTCCACTCCATACATATATAAGGGGAGGTACTAGCTCCAACTCTGTTTTACATTGAAAACTGCAGGAACTTCAAACCGGCGCTAGGAAACAAACTGAGAAACCAGAGGAAAAGTTTCTCCTGCAACCGGTTAACTTTGTGCTAGATGAACGAACGTCTCTCCATATGCTCAATTCTGAGAGATAATTGTGTGTGAAAGCCGTCCTTAACTACCTTGTTGGTAACACAAAGATTCTTATCACTTGCAAACTCCCCTCCATACATATATATGGGGAGGTACTATCTCCAAAACAGTTTTACAGTGAAAACTGCAGGAACTTCAAACCGGCGCTAGGAAACAGACTGAGAATCCAGAGTAATAGATTCACCTGCAAACCGTTCCCTTTTTGCTAGATGAACGAACGTCTCTCCACATGCTCAGTTCTGAGAGATTAGTGTGTGTGAAAGCCTTCCTTCACCTAGCTTGTTGGGAACACAAAGTTTCTTTTCAGTTGCAAACTCCTCTCCATACATATATATGGGGAGGTACTAGCTCCAACTCGATTTTACAGTGAAAAATGCAGGAACTTCAAACCGGCACTAGGAAACAGACTGAGAAACCAGGGTAAAAGATCACCTGCAAATCGTTCTCTTTGTGCTAGATGAACGAACGTCTCTCCACATGCTAAGTTCTGAGAGATAAGTGTGTGTGAAAGCCGTCCTTCACCTAGCTTGTTGGGAACACAAAGTTTCTTTTCACATGCAAACTCCACTCCATACATATATATGGGGAGGTACTAGCTCCAAATCCGTTTTACATTGAAAACTGCAGGAACTTCAAACCGGCACTAGGAAACAGACTGAGAAACCAGAGTAAAAGTTTCTCCTGCAAACCGTTCCTTTGTGCTAGATGAACGAACGTCTATCCACATGCTCAGTTCTGAAAGATAAGTGTGTGTGAAGCCGCACTTCACCTAGCTTTTTGGGAACACAAAGTTTCTTTTCACTTGCAAACACCACTCCATAATTATATATGGGGAGGAACAAGCTCCAACTCGGTTTTACAGTGAAATATGCAGGAAATTCAAACCAGCACTAGGAAACAGACTGAGAAACCAGAGTAAAAGTTTCTCCTGCAAAACTTTCACTTTATGCTAGATGAACGAACGTCTCTCCACATGCTCATTTCTGAGAGATAAGTGTTTGTGAAAGTCGTCCTTCACATAGCTTGTTGGGAACCCAAAATTTCTTTTCAGTTGCAATCCCCACTCCATACATATGTATGGTTAAGTACTACCTCCAACTCGGTTTTACAGTGAAAACTGCAGGAACTTCAAACCGGCACTAGGAAACAGACTGAGAAACCAGAGTAAAATTTTTTCCTTCAACCCGTTCCTTTGTGCTAGATGAACGAACGTCTCTCCACATGCTCAGTTCTGAGAGATAAGTGTGTGTGAAAGCCGTCATTCACTTAGCTTGTTGGGAACACAAAGTTTCTTTTCACTTGCAAACTCCATTCCATACATATATATGGGGAGGTCCTAGCTCCAACTCGGTTTTACAGTGAAAACTGCAGGAACTTCAAACCGGCACTCGGAAACAGACTGAGAATCCAGAGTAAAATTTTCTCCTGCAAACCATTCCATTTGTGCTAGATGAACGAACGTCTCTCCACATGCTCAGTTCTGAGAGTTAAGTGGGTGTGAAAGCCGTCCTTCACCTAGCTTGTTGGGAACACAAAGATTCTTTTCACTTGCAAACTCCACTCCATACATATATATGGGGAGGTACTAGCTCCAACTCGGTTTTACAGTGAAAACTGCAGGAACTTCAAACCGGCACTAGGAAACAGACTGAGAAACCAGAGTAAAAGATTCTCCTACAACTCGTTCATTTTTGCTAGATGAACGAACGTCTCTCAACATGCTCAGTTCTGAGAGATTAGTGTGTGTAAAAGCCTTCCTTCACCTAGCTTGATGGGAACACAAAGTTTCTTTTCAGTTTCAAACTCCACTCCATACATATATATGGGGAGGTACTAGCTCCAACTCGGTTTTACAGTGAAAACTGCAGGAACTTCAAACCGGCACTAGGAAACAGACTGAGAAACCAGGGTAAAAGATCCCCTGCAAACCGTTCTCTTTGTGCTAGATTAACGAACGTCTCTCCACATGCTAAGTTCTGAGAGATAAGTGTGTGTGAAAGCCGTCCTTCACCTAGCTTGTTGGGAACACAAAGTTTTTATTAAGTTGCAAACTCCACTCCATACATATATATGGGGAGGTACTAGCTCCAACTCGGTTTTACATTGAAAACTGCAGGAACTTCAAACCGGCACTAGGAAACAGACTGAGAATCCATAGTAAAAGTTTCTCCTGCAAACCGTTCCCTTTGTGCTAGATGAACGAACGTCTATCCACATGCTCAGTTCTGAAAGATAAGTGTGTGTGAAGCCGCACTTCACCTAGTTTTTGGGAACACAAAGTTTCTTTTCACTTGCAAACTCCACTCCATAATTATATATGGGGAGTTTCAAGCTCCAACTCGGTTTTACAGTGAAATCTGCAGGAATTCAAACCGGCACTAGGAAACAGACTGAGAAACCAGAGTAAAAGTTTCTCCTGCAAACCGTTCCCTTTGTTCTAGATGAACGAAAGCCTCTCCACATGCTCAGTTCTGAGAGATTACTGTGTGTGAAAGCCGTCCTTCACCTAGCTAGTTGGGAACACAAAATTTCTTTTCACATGCAAACACCACTTCAGACATATATATGGGGAGGTACTAGCTCCAACTCGGTTTTACAGTGAAAACTGCAGGAACTTCAAACCGGCGCTAGGAAACAGACTGAGAAACCAGAGTAAAAGTTTCTCCTGCAAACCTTTCCCTTTTTGCTAGATGAACGAACGTGTCTCCACATGCTCAGTTCTGAGAGACAAGTGTGTGTGAATGCCGTCCTTCACCTAGCTTGTTGGGAACACAAGCTTTTTTTTCAGTTTTAAACTCCACTCCATACATATATATGGGGAGGTACTAGCTCCAACTCGGTTTTACACTGAAAACTGCAGGAACTTCAAACAGGCACTAGGAAACAAACTGAGAAGCCAGAGTAAAAATTTCAACTGCAACCCGTTCCCATTTTGCTAGATGAACGAACGTCTCTCCACATGCTCAGCTCTGAGAGATAAGTGTGTGTGAAGCCGCACTTTACCTAGCTTTTTGGGAAGAGAAAGTTTCTTTACACTTGCAAACTCCACTCCATACTTATATATGGGGAGGTACAATCTCCAACTCGGTTTTAAAGTGAAATCTGCAGGAAATTCTAACCGGCACTAGGAAACAGACTGAGAAACCAGAGTAAAAGTTTCTCCTGCAACCTTTTCCCTTTCTGCTAGATGAACGAACGTCTCTCCACATGCTCAGTTCTGAGAGATAAGTGTGTGTGAAAGCCGTCCTTCACCTAGCTTGTTGGGAACACAAAGTTTCTTTTCACTTGCAAACTCCACTCCATACAAATATATGGGTAGGTACTAGCTCCAACTCGGTTTTACAGTGAAAACTGCAGGAACTTCAAAACGGCACTAGGATGCAGACTGAGAAACCAGAGTAAAAGTTTCTCCTACAACCGGATCCCTTTGTGCTAGATGAACGAACGTCTCTCCACATGCTCAGTTCTGAGAGTTAAGTGGCTGTGAAAGCCGTCCTTCACCTAGCTTGTTGGGAACACAAAGTTTCTTTTCAGTTGCAAACTCCACTCCATACATATATATGGGGAGGTACTAGCTCCAACTCTGTTTTACAGTGAAAACTGCAGGAACTTCAAACCGGCACAAGGAAACAGACTGAGAAACCAAAGTAAAAGATTCTCCTACAACCCGTTCCGTTTTGCTAGATGAACGAACGTCTCTCAACATGCTCAGTTCTGAGAGATTAGTGTGTGTGAAAGCCGTCCTTCACCTAGCTTTTTGGGAACACAAAGTTCCTTTTAACTTGCAAACTCCATTCCATACATATATATGGGGAGGTACTAGCTCCAACTCGGTTTTACAGTGAAAACTGCAGGAACTTCAAACCGGCACTAAGAAACAGACTGAGAAACCAGAGTAAAAGTTTCTCCTGCAAACCGTTCCATTTGTGCTAGATGAACGAACGTCTATCCACATGCTCAGTTCTGAAAGATAAGTGTGTGTGAAGCCGCAATTGACCTAGCTTTTTGGGAACACAAAGTTTCTTTTCACTTGCAAACTCCACTCCATACTTATATATGGGGAGGTACAAGCTCCAACTCGGTTTTGAAGTGAAATCTGCAGGAAATTCAAACCGGCACTAGGAAACAGACTGAGAAACCAGAGTAAAAGTTTCTCCTGCAAACCGTTCACTTTATGCTAGATGAACGAACGTCTCTCCACATGCTCAATTCTGAGAGATAATTGTGTGTGAAAGCCGTCCTTACCTAGCTTGTTGGTAACACAAAGATTCTTATCACTTGCAAACTCCCCTCCATACATATATATGGGGAGGTACTATCACCAAACCGGTTTTACAGTGAAAACTGCAGGAACTTCAAACCGGCGCTAGGAAACAGACTGAGAATCCAGAGTAATAGATTCACCTGCAAAACGTTCCCTTTTTGCTAGATGAACGAACGTCTTTCCACATGCTCAGTTCTGAGAGATTAGTGTGTGTGAAAGCCTTCCTTCACCTAGCTTGATGAGAACACAAAGTTTCTTTTCAGTTGCAAACTCCTCTCCATACATATATATGGGGAGGTACTAGCTCCAACTCGATTTTACAGTGAAAAATGCAGGAACTTCAAACCGGCACTAGGAAACAGACTGAGAAACCAGGGTAAAAGATCCCCTGCAAACCGTTCTCTTTGTGCTAGATGAACGAACGTCTCTCCACATGCTAAGTTCTGAGAGATAAGTGTGTGTGAATGCCGTCCTTCACCTAGCTTGTTGGGAACACAAAGTTTCTTTTCACATGCAAACTCCACTCCTTACATATATATGGGGAGGTACTAGCTCCAAATCGGTTTTACATTGAAAACTGCAGGAACTTCAAACCGGCACTAGGAAACAGACTGAGAAACCAGAGTAAAAGTTTCTCCTGCAAACCGTTCCCTTTGTGCTAGATGAACGAACGTCTAACCACATGCTCAGTTCTGAAAGATAAGTGTGTGTGAAGCCGCACTTCACCTAGCTTTTTGGGAACACAAAGTTTCTTTTCACTTGCAAACTCCACTCCATATTTATATATGGGGAGGTACAAGCTCCAACTCGGTTTTACAGTGAAATCTGCAGGAAATTCAAACCTGCACTAGGAAACAGACTGAGAAACCAGAGTAAAAGTTTCTCCTGCAAACCGTTCACTTTTTGCTAGATGAACGAACGTCTCTCCACATGCTCATTTCTGAGAGATAAGTGTGTGTGAAAGTCGTCCTTCACATTGTTTGTTGGGAACCCAAAGTTTCTTTTCACTTGGAACCTCCAATCCATACATATATAAGGGGAGGTACTAGCTCCAACTCGGTTTTACAGAGAAATTTGCAGGAACTTCAAACAGGCACTAGGAAACAGACTGAGAATAAAGAGTAATAGATTCACCTGCAAACCGTTCCCTTTGTGCTAGATGAACGAACGTCTCTCCACATGCTCAGTTCTGAGGGATTAGTGTGTGTGTAAACCCGTACTTCACTTAGCTTTTTGGGAACACAAAGTTTCTTTTCAGTTGCAAACTCCACTCCATACATATATATGGGGAGGTACTAGCTCCAACTCAGTTTTACATTGAAAACTGCAGGAACTTCAAACCGGCGGTAGGAAACAGACTGAGAAACCAGAGGAAAAGTTTCTCCTGCAACCGGTTAACTTTGTGCTAGATGAACGAACGTCTCTCCACATGCTCATTTCTGAGAGATAAGTGTGTGTGAAAGTCGTCCTTCACATAGCTTGTTGGGAACCCAAAATTTCTTTTCAGTTGCAATCCCCACTCCATACATATGTATGGGTAAGTACTACCTCCAACTCTGTTTTACAGTGAAAACTGCAGGAACTTCAAACCGGCACTAGGAAACAGACTGAGAAACCAGAGTAAAAGTTTTTTGCCACCCGTTCCTTTGTTCTAGATGAACGAACGTCTCCCCACATGCTCAGTTTTGAGAGATAAGTGTATGTGAAAGCCGTCCTTCACCTAGCTTGTTGGGAACACAAAGTTTCTTTTCACTTGGAACCTCCAATCCATACATATATAAGGGGAGGTACTAGCTCCAACTCGGTTTTACAGAGAAATTTGCAGGAACTTCAAACAGGCACTAGGAAACAGACTGAGAATCCAGAGTAATAGATTCACCTGCAAACCGTTCCCTTTGTGCTAGATGAACGAACGTCTCTCTACATGCTCACTTCTGAGGGATAAGTGTGTGTGTAAAGCCGTACTTCACTTAGCTTTTTGGGAACACAAAGTTTCTTTTCACTTGCAAACTGCACTCCATACATATATATGGGGAGGTACTAGCTCCAACTCAGTTTTACATTGAAAACTGCAGGAACTTCAAACCGGCGGTAGGAAACAGACTGAGAAACCAGAGGAAAAGTTTCTCCTGCAACCGGTTAACTTTGTGCTAGATGAACGAACGTCTCTCCACATGCTCAATTCTGAGAGATAATTGTGTGTGAAAGCCGTCCTTACCTAGCTTGTTGGTAACACAAAGATTCTTATCACTTGCAAACTCCCCTCCATACATATATATGGGGAGGTACTATCCCCAAACCGGTTTTACAGTGAAAACTGCAGGAACTTCAAAGCGGCGCTAGGAAACAGACTGAGAATCCAGAGTAATAGATTCACCTGCAAACCGTTCCCTTTTTGCTAGATGAACGAACGTCTCTCCACATGATCAGTTCTGAGAGATTAGTGTGTGTGAAAGCCTTCCTTCACCTAGCTTGATGAGAACACAAAGTTTCTTTTCAGTTGCAAACTCCTCTCCATACATATATATGGGGAGGTACTAGCTCCAACTCGATTTTACAGTGAAAAATGCAGGAACTTCAAACCGGCACTAGGAAACAGACTGAGAAACCAGGGTAAAAGATCCCCTGCAAACCGTTCTCTTTGTGCTAGATGAACGAACGTCTCTCCACATGCTAAGTTCTGAGAGATAAGTGTGTGTGAAAGCCGTCCTTCACCTAGCTTGTTGGGAACACAAAGTTTCTTTTCACATGCAAACTCCACTCCTTACATATATATGGGGAGGTACTAGCTCCAAATCGGTTTTACATTGAAAACTGCAGGAACTTCAAACCGGCACTAGGAAACAGACTGAGAAACCAGAGTAAAAGTTTCTCCTGCAAACCGTTCCCTTTGTGCTAGATGAACGAACGTCTATCCACATGCTCAGTTCTGAAAGATAAGTGTGTGTGAAGCCGCACTTCACCTAGCTTTTTGGGAACACAAAGTTTCTTTTCACTTGCAAACCCCACTCCATACTTATATATGGGGAGGTACAAGCCCCAACTCGGTTTTACAGTGAAATCTGCAGGAAATTCAAACCGGCACTAGGAAACAGACTGAGAAACCAGAGCAAAAGTTTCTCCTGCAAAACTTTCACTTTATGCTAGATGAAAGAACGTCTCTCCACATGCTCATTTCTGAGAGATAAGTGTGTGTGAAAGTCGTCCTTCACATAGCTTGTTGGGAACCCAAAATTTCTTTTCAGTTGCAATCCCCACTCCATACATATGTATGGGTAAGTACTACCTCCAACTCTCTTTTACAGTGAAAACTGCAGGAACTTCAAACCGGCACTAGGAAACAGACTGAGAAACCAGAGTAAAAGTTTTTCCTGCAACCCGTTCCTTTGTGCTAGATGAACGAACGTCTTTCCACATGCTCAGTTCTGAGAGACAATTGTGTGTGAAAGCCGTTCTTCACCTAGCTTGTTGGGAACACAAAGTTTCTTTTCAGTTGCAAACTCCACTCCATACATATATATGGGGAGGTACTAGCTCCAACTCGGTTTTACTGTGAAAACTGCAGGAACTTCAAACCGGCACTAGGAAACAGACTGAGAAACCAGAGTAAAAGTTCCCCTGCAAACCGTTCTATTTGTGCTAGATGAACGAACGTCTCTCCACATGCTAAGTTCTGAGAGATAAGTGTGTGTGAAAGCCGTCCTTCACCTAGCTTGTTGGGAACACAAAGTTTCTTTTCACATGCAAACTCCACTCCATACATATATATGGGGAGGTACTAGCTCCAACTCGTTTTTACATTGAAAACTGCAGGAACTTCAAACCGGCACTAGGAAACAGACTGAGAAACCAGAGTAAAAGTTTCTCCTGCAAACCGTTCCCTTAGTGCTAGATGAACGAACGTCTATCCACATGCTCAGTTCTGAAAGATAAGTGTGTGTGAAGCCGCACTTCACCTAGCTTTTTGGGAACACAAAGTTTCTTTTCACTTGCAAACTCCACTCCAAACTTATATATGGGGAGGTACAAGCTCCAACTCGGTTTTACAGTGAAATCTGCAGGAAATTCAAACCAGCACTAGGAAACAGACTGAGAAACCAGAGTAAAAGTTTCTCCTGCAAACCGTTCACTTTTTGCTAGATGAACGAACGTCTCCCCACATGCTCAGTTTTGAGAGATAAGTGTATGTGAAAGCCGTCCTTCACCTAGCTTGTTGGGAACACAAAGTTTCTTTTCACTTGGAACCTCCAATCCATACATATATAAGGGGAGGTACTAGCTCCAACTCGGTTTTACAGAGAAATTTGCAGGAACTTCAAACAGGCACTAGGAAACAGACTGAGAATCCAGAGTAATAGATTCACCTGCAAACCGTTCCCTTTGTGCTAGATGAACGAACGTCTCTCCACATGCTCACTTCTGAGGGATAAGTGTGTATGTAAAGCTGTACTTCACTTAGCTTTTTGGGAACACAAAGTTTCTTTTCACTTGCAAACTCCACTCCATACATATATATGGGGAGGTACTAGCTCCAACTAAGTTTTACATTGAAAACTGCAGGAACTTCAAACCGGCGGTAGGAAACAGACTGAGAAACCAGAGGAAAAGTTTCTCCTGCAACCGGTTAACTTTGTGCTAGATGAACGAACGTCTCTCCACATGCTCAATTCTGAGAGATAATTGTGTGTGAAAGCCGTCCTTACCTAGCTTGTTGGTAACACAAAGATTCTTATCTCTTGCAAACTCCCCTCCATACATATATATGGGGAGGTACTATCTCCAAACCGGTTTTACAGTGAAAACTGCAGGAATTTCAAACCGGCGCTAGGAAACAGACTGAGAATCCAGAGTAATAGATTCACCTGCAAACCGTTCCCTTTTTGCTAGATGAACGAACGTCTCTCCACATGCTCAGTTCTGAGAGATTAGTTTGTGTGAAAGCCTTACTTCACCTAGCTTGATGAGAACACAAAGTTTCTTTTCAGTTGCAAACTCCTCTCCATACATATATATGGGGAGGTACTAGCTCCAACTCGATTTTACAGTGAAAAATGCAGGAACTTCTAACCGGCACTAGGAAACAGACTGAGAAACCAGGGTAAAAGATCCCCTGCAAACCGTTCTCTTTGTGCTAGATGAACGAACGTCTCTCCACATGCTAAGTTCTGAGAGATAAGTGTGTGTGAAAGCCGTCCTTCACCTAGCTTGTTGGGAACACAAAGTTTCTTTTCACATGCAAACTCCACTCCTTACATATATATGGGGAGGTACTAGCTCCAAATCGGTTTTACATTGAAAACTGCAGGAACTTCAAACCGGCACTAGGAAACAGACTGAGAAACCAGAGTAAAAGTTTCTCCTGCAAACCGTTCCCTTTGTGCTAGATGAACGAACGTCTAACCACATGCTCAGTTCTGAAAGATAATTGTGTGTGAAGCCGCACTTCACCTAGCTTTTTGGGAACACAAAGTTTCTTTTCACTTGCAATCTCCACTCCATACTTATATATGGGGAGGTACAAGCCCCAACTCGGTTTTACAGTGAAATCTGCAGGAAATTCAAACCGGCACTAGGAAACAGACTGAGAAACCAGAGCAAAAGTTTCTCCTGCCAAACTTTCACTTTATGCTAGATGAACGAACGTCTCTCCACATGCTCATTTCTGAGAGATAAGTGTGTGTGAAAGTCGTCCTTCACATAGCTTGTTGGGAACCCAAAATTTCTTTTCAGTTGCAATCCCCACTCCATACTTATGTATGGGTAAGTACTACCTCCAACTCTGTTTTACAGTGAAAACTGCAGGAACTTCAAACCGGCACTAGGAAACAGACTGAGAAACCAGAGTAAAAGTTTTTCCTGCAACCCGTTCCTTTGTGCTAGATGAACGAACGTCTTTCCACATGCTCAGTTCTGAGAGACAATTGTGTGTGAAAGCCGTTCTTCACCTACCTTGTTGGGAACACAAAGTTTCTTTTCAGTTGCAAACTCCACTCCATACATATATATGGGGAGGTACTAGCTCCAACTCGGTTTTACTGTGAAAACTGCAGGAACTTCAAACCGGCACTAGGAAACAGACTGAGAAACCAGAGTAAAAGATCCCCTGCAAACCGTTCTCTTTGTGCTAGATGAACGAACGTCTCTCCACATGCTAAGTTCTGAGAGATAAGTGTGTGTGAAAGCCGTCCTTCACCTAGCTTGTTGGGAACACAAAGTTTCTTTTCACATGCAAACTCCACTCCATACATATATATGGGGAGGTACTAGCTCCAACTCGGTTTTACATTGAAAACTGCAGGAACTTCAAACCGGCACTAGGAAACAGTCTGAGAAACCAGAGTAAAAGTTTCTCCTGCAAACCGTTCCCTTAGTGCTAGATGAACGAACGTCTATCCACATGCTCAGTTCTGAAAGATAAGTGTGTGTGAAGCCGCACTTCACCTAGCTTTTTGGGAACAAAAAGTTTCTTTTCACTTGCAAACTCCACTCCATACTTATATATGGGGAGGTACAAGCTCCAAGTCGGTTTTACAGTGAAATCTGCAGGAAATTCAAACCAGCACTAGGAAACAGTCTGAGAAACCAGAGTAAAAGTTTCTCCTGCAAACCGTTCACTTTATGCTAGATGAACGAACGTCTCTCCACATGCTCATTTCTGAGAGATATGTGTGTGTGAAAGTCGTCCTTCACATAGCTTGTTGGGAACCCAAAATTTCTTTTCAGTTGCAATCCCCACTCCATACATATGTATGGGTAAGTACTACCTCCAACTCTGTTTTACAGTGAAAACTGCAGGAACTTCAAACCGGCACTAGGAAACAGACTGAGAAACCAGAGTAAAAGTTTTTCCTGCCACCCGTTCCTTTGTTCTAGATGAACGAACGTCTCCCCACATGCTCAGTTTTGAGAGATAAGTGTATGTGAAAGCCGTCCTTCACCTAGCTTGTTGGGAACACAAAGTTTCTTTTCACTTAGAACCTCCAATCCATACATATATAAGGGGAGGTACTAGCTCCAACTCGGTTTTACAGAGAAATTTGCAGGATTTTCAAACAGGCACTAGGAAACAGACTGAGAATCCAGAGTAATAGATTCACCTGCAAACCGTTCCCTTTGTGCTAGATGAACGAATGTCTCTCCACATGCTCAGTTCTGAGAGATTAGTGTGTGTGAAAGCCTTCCTTCACCTAGCTTGATGGGAACACAAAGATTCTTTTCAGTTGCAAACCCCACTCCATACATATATATGGGGAGGTACTAGCTTCAACTCGGTTTTACAGTGTAAACTGCAGGTACTTCAAACCGGCACTAGGAAACAGACTGAGAAACCAGGGTAAAAGATCCCCTGCAAAACGTTCTCTTTGTGCTAGATGAACGAACGTCTCTCCACATGCTAAGTTCTGAGAGATAAGTGTGTGTGAAAGCCGTCGTTCACCTAGCTTGTTGGGAACACAAAGTTTCTTTTCACATGCAAACTCCACTCCATACATATATATGGGGAGGTACTAGCTACAACTCGTTTTTACATGGAAAACTGCAGGAACTTCAAACCGGCACTAGGAAACAGACTGAGAAACCAGAGTAATAGTTTTTCCTGCAACCCGTTTCTTTGTGCTAGAAGAACGAACGTCTCTCCACATGCTCAGTTCTGAGAGATAAGTGTATGTGAAAGCCGACCTTCACCTAGCTTGTTGGGAACAAAAAGTTTCTTTTCACTTGGAAACTCCTATGCATACATATATAAGGGGAGGTACTAGCTCCAAATCGGTTTTACAGTGAAAATTCCAGGAACTTCAAACAGGCACTAGGAAACAGACTGAGAAACCAGAGTAAAAGTTTCTCCTGCAAACCGTTCCCTTTGTGCTAGATGAACGAAAGTCTCTCCACATGCTCAGTTCTGAGAGATAAGTGTGTGTGTAAAGCCGTACTTCACTTAGCTTTTTGGGAACACAAAGTTTCTTTTCACTTGCAAACTCCACTCCATACATATATAAGGGGAGGTACTAGCTCCAACTCTGTTTTACATTGAAAACTGCAGGAACTTCAAACCGGCGCTAGGAAACAAACTGAGAAACCAGAGGAAAAGTTTCTCCTGCAACCGGTTAACTTTGTGCTAGATGAACGAACGTCTCTCCATATGCTCAATTCTGAGAGATAATTGTGTGTGAAAGCCGTCCTTAACTACCTTGTTGGTAACACAAAGATTCTTATCACTTGCAAACTCCCCTCCATACATATATATGGGGAGGTACTATCTCCAAAACAGTTTTACAGTGAAAACTGCAGGAACTTCAAACCGGCGCTAGGAAACAGACTGAGAATCCAGAGTAATAGATTCACCTGCAAACCGTTCCCTTTTTGCTAGATGAACGAACGTCTCTCCACATGCTCAGTTCTGAGAGATTAGTGTGTGTGAAAGCCTTCCTTCACCTAGCTTGATGGGAACACAAAGTTTCTTTTCAGTTGCAAACTCCTCTCCATACATATATATGGGGAGGTACTAGCTCCAACTCGATTTTACAGTGAAAAATGCAGGAACTTCAAACCGGCACTAGGAAACAGACTGAGAAACCAGGGTAAAAGATCACCTGCAAACCGTTCTCTTTGTGCTAGATGAACGAACGTCTCTCCACATGCTAAGTTCTGAAAGATAAGTGTGTGTGAAAGCCGTCCTTCACCTAGCTTGTTGGGAACACAAAGTTTCTTTTCACATGCAAACTCCACTCCATACATATATATGGGGAGGTACTAGCTCCAAATCCGTTTTACATTGAAAACTGCAGGAACTTCAAACCGGCACTAGGAAACAGACTGAGAAACCAGAGTAAAAGTTTCTCCTGCAAACCGTTCCTTTGTGCTAGATGAACGAACGTCTATCCACATGCTCAGTTCTGAAAGATAAGTGTGTGTGAAGCCGCACTTCACCTAGCTTTTTGGGAACACAAAGTTTCTTTTCACTTGCAAACACCACTCCATAATTATATATGGGGAGGAACAAGCTCCAACTCGGTTTTACAGTGAAATATGCAGGAAATTCAAACCAGCACTAGGAAACAGACTGAGAAACCAGAGTAAAAGTTTCTCCTGCAAAACTTTCACTTTATGCTAGATGAACGAACGTCTCTCCACATGCTCATTTCTGAGAGATAAGTGTTTGTGAAAGTCGTCCTTCACATAGCTTGTTGGGAACCCAAAATTTCTTTTCAGTTGCAATCCCCACTCCATACATATGTATGGTTAAGTACTACCTCCAACTCGGTTTTACAGTGAAAACTGCAGGAACTTCAAACCGGCACTAGGAAACAGACTGAGAAACCAGAGTAAAATTTTTTCCTTCAACCCGTTCCTTTGTGCTAGATGAACGAACGTCTCTCCACATGCTCAGTTCTGAGAGATAAGTGTGTGTGAAAGCCGTCATTCACTTAGCTTGTTGGGAACACAAAGTTTCTTTTCACTTGCAAACTCCATTCCATACATATATATGGGGAGGTCCTAGCTCCAACTCGGTTTTACAGTGAAAACTGCAGGAACTTCAAACCGGCACTCGGAAACAGACTGAGAATCCAGAGTAAAATTTTCTCCTGCAAACCATTCCATTTGTGCTAGATGAACGAACGTCTCTCCACATGCTCAGTTCTGAGAGTTAAGTGGGTGTGAAAGCCGTCCTTCACCTAGCTTGTTGGGAACACAAAGATTCTTTTCACTTGCAAACTCCACTCCATACATATATATGGGGAGGTACTAGCTCCAACTCGGTTTTACAGTGAAAACTGCAGGAACTTCAAACCGGCACTAGGAAACAGACTGAGAAACCAGAGTAAAAGATTCTCCTACAACTCGTTCATTTTTGCTAGATGAACGAACGTCTCTCAACATGCTCAGTTCTGAGAGATTAGTGTGTGTAAAAGCCTTCCTTCACCTAGCTTGATGGGAACACAAAGTTTCTTTTCAGTTTCAAACTCCACTCCATACATATATATGGGGAGGTACTAGCTCCAACTCGGTTTTACAGTGAAAACTGCAGGAACTTCAAACCGGCACTAGGAAACAGACTGAGAAACCAGGGTAAAAGATCCCCTGCAAACCGTTCTCTTTGTGCTAGATTAACGAACGTCTCTCCACATGCTAAGTTCTGAGAGATAAGTGTGTGTGAAAGCCGTCCTTCACCTAGCTTGTTGGGAACACAAAGTTTTTATTAAGTTGCAAACTCCACTCCATACATATATATGGGGAGGTACTAGCTCCAACTCGGTTTTACATTGAAAACTGCAGGAACTTCAAACCGGCACTAGGAAACAGACTGAGAATCCATAGTAAAAGTTTCTCCTGCAAACCGTTCCCTTTGTGCTAGATGAACGAACGTCTATCCACATGCTCAGTTCTGAAAGATAAGTGTGTGTGAAGCCGCACTTCACCTAGTTTTTGGGAACACAAAGTTTCTTTTCACTTGCAAACTCCACTCCATAATTATATATGGGGAGTTTCAAGCTCCAACTCGGTTTTACAGTGAAATCTGCAGGAATTCAAACCGGCACTAGGAAACAGACTGAGAAACCAGAGTAAAAGTTTCTCCTGCAAACCGTTCCCTTTGTTCTAGATGAACGAAAGCCTCTCCACATGCTCAGTTCTGAGAGATTACTGTGTGTGAAAGCCGTCCTTCACCTAGCTAGTTGGGAACACAAAATTTCTTTTCACATGCAAACACCACTTCAGACATATATATGGGGAGGTACTAGCTCCAACTCGGTTTTACAGTGAAAACTGCAGGAACTTCAAACCGGCGCTAGGAAACAGACTGAGAAACCAGAGTAAAAGTTTCTCCTGCAAACCTTTCCCTTTTTGCTAGATGAACGAACGTGTCTCCACATGCTCAGTTCTGAGAGACAAGTGTGTGTGAATGCCGTCCTTCACCTAGCTTGTTGGGAACACAAGCTTTTTTTTCAATTTTAAACTCCACTCCATACATATATATGGGGAGGTACTAGCTCCAACTCGGTTTTACACTGAAAACTGCAGGAACTTCAAACAGGCACTAGGAAACAAACTGAGAAGCCAGAGTAAAAATTTCAACTGCAACCCGTTCCCATTTTGCTAGATGAACGAACGTCTCTCCACATGCTCAGCTCTGAGAGATAAGTGTGTGTGAAGCCGCACTTTACCTAGCTTTTTGGGAAGAGAAAGTTTCTTTACACTTGCAAACTCCACTCCATACTTATATATGGGGAGGTACAATCTCCAACTCGGTTTTAAAGTGAAATCTGCAGGAAATTCTAACCGGCACTAGGAAACAGACTGAGAAACCAGAGTAAAAGTTTCTCCTGCAACCTTTTCCCTTTCTGCTAGATGAACGAACGTCTCTCCACATGCTCAGTTCTGAGAGATAAGTGTGTGTGAAAGCCGTCCTTCACCTAGCTTGTTGGGAACACAAAGTTTCTTTTCACTTGCAAACTCCACTCCATACAAATATATGGGTAGGTACTAGCTCCAACTCGGTTTTACAGTGAAAACTGCAGGAACTTCAAAACGGCACTAGGATGCAGACTGAGAAACCAGAGTAAAAGTTTCTCCTACAACCGGATCCCTTTGTGCTAGATGAACGAACGTCTCTCCACATGCTCAGTTCTGAGAGTTAAGTGGCTGTGAAAGCCGTCCTTCACCTAGCTTGTTGGGAACACAAAGTTTCTTTTCAGTTGCAAACTCCACTCCATACATATATATGGGGAGGTACTAGCTCCAACTCTGTTTTACAGTGAAAACTGCAGGAACTTCAAACCGGCACAAGGAAACAGACTGAGAAACCAAAGTAAAAGATTCTCCTACAACCCGTTCCGTTTTGCTAGATGAACGAACGTCTCTCAACATGCTCAGTTCTGAGAGATTAGTGTGTGTGAAAGCCGTCCTTCACCTAGCTTTTTGGGAACACAAAGTTCCTTTTAACTTGCAAACTCCATTCCATACATATATATGGGGAGGTACTAGCTCCAACTCGGTTTTACAGTGAAAACTGCAGGAACTTCAAACCGGCACTAAGAAACAGACTGAGAAACCAGAGTAAAAGTTTCTCCTGCAAACCGTTCCATTTGTGCTAGATGAACGAACGTCTATCCACATGCTCAGTTCTGAAAGATAAGTGTGTGTGAAGCCGCAATTGACCTAGCTTTTTGGGAACACAAAGTTTCTTTTCACTTGCAAACTCCACTCCATACTTATATATGGGGAGGTACAAGCTCCAACTCGGTTTTGAAGTGAAATCTGCAGGAAATTCAAACCGGCACTAGGAAACAGACTGAGAAACCAGAGTAAAAGTTTCTCCTGCAAACCGTTCACTTTATGCTAGATGAACGAACGTCTCTCCACATGCTCATTTCTGAGAGATAAGTGTGTGTGAAAGTCGTACTTCACATAGCTTGTTGGGAATCCAAAATTTCTTTTCAGTTGCAATCCCCACTCCATACATATGTATGGGTAAGTACTATCTCCAACTCGGTTTTACAGTGAAAACTGCAGGAACTTCAAACCGGCACTAGGAATCAGACTGAGAAACCAGAGTAAATGTTTCTCCTGCAACCCGTTCCCTTTGTGCTAGATGAACGAACGTCTCTCCACATGCTCAGTTCTGAGAGATAAGTGTGTGTGAAAGCCGTCCTTACCTAGCTTGTTGGGAACACAAAGAATCTTTTCACTTGCAAACTCCTCTCCATACATATATATGGGGAGGTACTAGCTCCAAACCGGTTTTACAGTGAAAACTGCAGGAACTTCAAACCGGCGCTAGGAAACAGACTGAGAATCCAGAGTAATAGATTCACCTGCAAACCGTTCCCTTTTTGCTAGATGAACGAACGTCTCTCCACATGCTCAGTTCTGAGAGATATGTGTGTGTGAAAGCCGTCCTTCACCTAGCTTGTTGGGAACACAAAGTTTCTTTTCACTAGCAAACTCCACTCCATACTTATATATGGGGAGGTACTAGCTCCAACTCGGTTTTACAGTGAAAAGTGCAGGAACTTAAAACCGGCACTAGGAAACAGACTGAGAAACCAAAGTAAAAGTTTCTCCTGCAAACCGTTCCCTTTGTTCTAGATGAACGAAAGCCTCTCCACATGCTCAGTTCTGAGAGATTACTGTGTGTGAAAGCCGTCCTTCACCTAGCTAGTTGGGAACACAAAGTTTCTTTTCACTTGCAAACTCCACTTCAGACATATATATGGGGAGGTACTAGCTCCAACTCGGTTTTACAGTGAAAACTGCAGGAACTTCAAACCGGCACTAGGAAACAGACTGAGAAACCAGAGTAAAAGTTTCTCCTGCAAACCTTTCCCTTTTTGCTAGATGAACGAACGTGTCTCCACATGCTCAGTTCTGAGAGACAAGTGTGTGTGAATGCCGTCCTTCACCTAGCTTGTTGGGAACACAAGCTTTCTTTTCAGTTTTAAACTCCACTCCATACATATATATGGGGAGGTACTAGCTCCAACTCGGTTTTACACTGAAAACTGCAGGAACTTCAAACCGGCACTAGGAAACAGACTGAGAAACCAGAGTAAAAGGTTCTCCTGCAACCCGTTCCCTTTGTGCTAGAGGAACGAACGTCTCTCCACATGCTAAGTTCTGAGAGATAAGTGTGTGTGAAGCCGTCCTTCACCTATGTTGTTGGGAACACAAAGTTTCTTTTCAGTTGCAAACTCCACTCCATACATATATATGGGGAGGTACTAGCTCCAACTCGTTTTTACAGTGAAAACTGCAGGAACGTCAAACCGGCACTAGGAAACAGACTGAGATACCAGAGAAAAATTTTCTCCTGCAACCCTTTCACTTTGTGCTAGATGAACCAAATTCTCTCCACATGCTCTTTTCTGAGAGATAAGTGTGTGTGAAAGCCGTCCTTCACCTAGCTTGTTGGGAACACAAAGTTTCTTTTCACTTGCAAACTCCACTCCATAGATATATATGGGGAGGTACAAGCTCCAACACGGTTTTAAAGTGAAAACTGCAGGAACTTCAAACCGGCACTAGGAAACAGACTGAGAACCCAGAGTAAAAGTTTCTCCTGCAAACCGTTCCCTTTGTGCTAGATGAACGAACGTCTATCCACATGCTCAGTTCTGAGAGATAAGTGTGTGTGTAAAGCCGTACTTCACTTGGCTTTTTGGGAACACATAGTTTCTTTTCACTTGCAAACTCCACTCCATACATATATATGGGGAGGTACTAACTCCAACTCTGTTTTACATTGATAACTGCAGGAACTTCAAACCGGCGCTAGGAAACAGACTGAGAAACCAGAGGAAAAGTTTCTCCTGCAACCGGTTAACTTTGTGCTAGATGAACGAACGTCTCTCCACATGCTAAATTCTGAGAGATAATTGTGTGTGAAAGCCGTCCTTACCTAGCTTGTTGGGAGCAAAAAGATTCTTATCACTTGCAAACTCCCCTCCATACATATATATGGGGAGGTACTAGCTCCAAACCGGTTTTACAGTGAAAACTGCAGGAACTTCAAACCGGCGCTAGGAAACAGACTGAGAAACCAGAGTAATAGTTTTTCCTGCAAACCGTTCCCTTTGTTCTAGATGAACGAAAGCCTCTCCACATGCTCAGTTCTGAGACATTAGTGTGTGTGAAAGCCGTCTTTCACCTAGCTTGTTGGGAACACAAAGTTTCTTTTCACTTGCAAACTCCACTTCAGACATATATATGGGGACGTACTTGCTCCAACTCGGTTTTACAGTGAAAACTGCAGGAACTTCAAACCGGCGCTAGGAAACAGACTGAGAAACCAGAGTAAAAGTTTCCCCTGCAAACCTTTCCCTTTGTGCTAGATGAACGAACGTTTCTCCACATGCTCAGTTCTGAGAGACAAGTGTGTGTGAATGCCGTCCTTCACCTAGCTTGTTGGGAACACAAGCTTTCTTTTCAGTTGTAAACTCCACTCCATACATATATATGGTGAGGCACTAGCTCCAACTCGGTTTTACACTGAAAACTGCAAGAACTTCAAACCGGCACTAGGAAACAGACTGAGAATCCAGAGTAAAAGTTTCTCCTGCAAACCGTTCCATTTGTGCTAGATGAACGATCGTCTATCCACATGCTCAGTTCTGAAAGATAAGTGTGTGTGAAGCCGCAATTGACCTAGCTTTTTGGGAACACAAAGTTTCTTTTCACTTGCAAACTCCACTCCATACTTATATATGGGGAGGTACAAGCTCCAACTCGGTTTTGAAGTGAAATCTGCAGGAAATTCAAACCGGCACTAGGAAACAGACTGAGAAACCAGAGTAAAAGTTTCTCCTGCAAACCGTTCACTTTATGCTAGATGAACGAACGTCTCTCCACATGCTCATTTCTGAGAGATAAGTGTGTGTGAAAGTCGTACTTCACATAGCTTGTTGGGAATCCAAAATTTCTTTTCAGTTGCAATCCCCACTCCATACATATGTATGGGTAAGTACTATCTCCAACTCGGTTTTACAGTGAAAACTGCAGGAACTTCAAACCGGCACTAGGAAACAGACTGAGAAACCAGAGTAAATGTTTCTCCTGCAACCCGTTCCCTTTGTGCTAGATGAACGAACGTCTCTCCACATGCTCAGTTCTGAGAGATAAGTGTGTGTGAAAGCCGTCCTTACCTAGCTTGTTGGGAACACAAAGAATCTTTTCACTTGCAAACTCCTCTCCATACATATATATGGGGAGGTACTAGCTCCAAACCGGTTTTACAGTGAAAACTGCAGGAACTTCAAACCGGCGCTAGGAAACAGACTGAGAATCCAGAGTAATAGATTCACCTGCAAACCGTTCCCTTTTTGCTAGATGAATGAACGTCTCTCCACATGCTCAGTTCTGAGAGATATGTGTGTGTGAAAGCCGTCCTTCACCTAGCTTGTTGGGAACACAAAGTTTCTTTTCACTAGCAAACTCCACTCCATACTTATATATGGGGAGGTACTAGCTCCAACTCGGTTTTACAGTGAAAAGTGCAGGAACTTAAAACCGGCACTAGGAAACAGACTGAGAAACCAAAGTAAAAGTTTCTCCTGCAAACCGTTCCCTTTGTTCTAGATGAACGAAAGCCTCTCCACATGCTCAGTTCTGAGAGATTACTGTGTGTGAAAGCCGTCCTTCACCTAGCTAGTTGGGAACACAAAGTTTCTTTTCACTTGCAAACTCCACTTCAGACATATATATGGGGAGGTACTAGCTCCAACTCGGTTTTACAGTGAAAACTGCAGGAACTTCAAACCGGCGCTAGGAAACAGACTGAGAAACCAGAGTAAAAGTTTCTCCTGCAAACCTTTCCCTTTTTGCTAGATGAACGAACGTGTCTCCACATGCTCAGTTCTGAGAGACAAGTGTGTGTGAATGCCGTCCTTCACCTAGCTTGTTGGGAACACAAGCTTTCTTTTCAGTTTTAAACTCCACTCCATACATATATATGGGGAGGTACTAGCTCCAACTCGGTTTTACACTGAAAACTGCAGGAACTTCAAACCGGCACTAGGAAACAGACTGAGAAACCAGAGTAAAAGGTTCTCCTGCAACCCGTTCCCTTTGTGCTAGAGGAACGAACGTCTCTCCACATGCTAAGTTCTGAGAGATAAGTGTGTGTGAAAGCCGTCCTTCACCTATCTTGTTGGGAACACAAAGTTTCTTTTCAGTTGCAAACTCCACTCCATACATATATATGGGGAGGTACTAGCTCCAACTCGTTTTTACAGTGAAAACTGCAGGAACGTCAAACCGGCACTAGGAAACAGACTGAGATACCAGAGAAAAATTTTCTCCTGCAACCCTTTCACTTTGTGCTAGATGAACCAAATTCTCTCCACATGCTCTTTTCTGAGAGATAAGTGTGTGTGAAAGCCGTCCTTCACCTAGCTTGTTGGGAACACAAAGTTTCTTTTCACTTGCAAACTCCACTCCATAGATATATATGGGGAGGTACAAGCTCCAACACGGTTTTAAAGTGAAAACTGCAGGAACTTCAAACCGGCACTAGGAAACAGACTGAGAACCCAGAGTAAAAGTTTCTCCTGCAAACCGTTCCCTTTGTGCTAGATGAACGAACGTCTATCCACATGCTCAGCTCTGAGAGATAAGTGTGTGTGTAAAGCCGTACTTCACTTGGCTTTTTGGGAACACATAGTTTCTTTTCACTTGCAAACTCCACTCCATACATATATATGGGGAGGTACTAACTCCAACTCTGTTTTACTTTGAAAACTGCAGGAACTTCAAACCGGCGCTAGGAAACAGACTGAGAAACCAGAGGAAAAGTTTCTCCTGCAACCGGTTAACTTTGTGCTAGATGAACGAACGTCTCTCCACATGCTAAATTCTGAGAGATAATTGTGTGTGAAAGCCGTCCTTACCTAGCTTGTTGGGAACAAAAAGATTCTTATCACTTGCAAACTCCCCTCCATACATATATATGGGGAGGTACTAGCTCCAAACCGGTTTTACAGTGAAAACTGCAGGAACTTCAAACCGGCGCTAGGAAACAGACTGAGAAACCAGAGTAATAGTTTTTCCTGCAAACCGTTCCCTTTGTTCTAGATGAACGAAAGCCTCTCCACATGCTCAGTTCTGAGACATTAGTGTGTGTGAAAGCCGTCTTTCACCTAGCTTGTTGGGAACACAAAGTTTCTTTTCACTTGCAAACTCCACTCCATAAATATATAAGGGGAGGTACTAGCTCCAACTCGGTTTTACAGTGAAAACTGCAGGAACTTCAAACCGGCACTAGGAAACAGACTGAGAAACCAGGGTAAAAGATCCCCTGCAAACCGTTCTCTTTGTGCTACATGAACGAAAGTATCTCCACATGCTAAGTTCTGAGAGATATGTGTGTGTGAAAGCCGTCCTTCACCTAGCCTGTTGGGAACACAAAGTTTCTTTTCACATGCAAATTCCACTCCATACATATATATGGGGAGGTACTAGCTCCAACTCGGTTTTACATTGAAAACTGCAGGAACTTCAAACCGGCACTAGGAAACAGACTGAGAAACCAGAGTAAAAGTTTCCCCTGCAAACCGTTCCCTTTGTGCTAGATGAACGAACGTCTCTCCACACGCTCAGATCTGAGAAATAACTGTGTGTGAAAGCCGTCCTTCACCTAGCTTGTTGGGAACACAAAGATTCTTTTCAGTTTCAAACTCCACTCCATACATATATATGGGGAGGTTCTAGCTCCAACTCGGTTTTACAGTGAAAACTGCAGGAACTTCAAACCGGCACTAGGAAACAGACTGAGAAACCAGAGTAAAAGGTTCTCCTACAACCCGTTCATTTTTGCTAGATGAACGAACGTCTCTCCACATGCTAAGTTCTGAGAGATAAATGTGTGTGGAAGCCGTCCTTCCCCTAGCTTGTTGGGAACACAAGCTTTCTTTTCAGTTGTAAACTCCACTCCATACATATATATGGTGAGGCACTAGCTCCAACTCGGTTTTACACTGAAAACTGCAAGAATTTCAAACCGGCACTAGGAAACAGACTGAGAATCCAGAGTAAAAGTTTCACCTGCAACCCGTTCCCTTTTTGCTAGATGAACGAACGTCTCTCCACATGCTCAGTTCTGAGAGATATGTGTGTGTGAATGCCATCCTTCACCTAGCTTGTTGGGAACACAAAGTTTCTTTTCACTTGCAAACTCCACTCTATACATATATATGGGGAGGTACTAGCTCCAACTCGGTTTTACAGTGAAAACTGCAGGAACTTCAACCGGGCACTAGGAAACAGACTGAGAAACCAGGGTAAAAGATCCCCTGCAAACCGTTCTCTTTGTGCTAGATGAACGAAAGTCTCTCCACATGCTAAGTTCTGAGAGATAAGTATGTGTGAAAGCCGTCCTTCACCTAGCTTGTTGGGAACACAAAATTTCTTTTCACATGCAAACTCCACTCCATACATATATATGGGTAGGTACTAGCTCCAACTCGGTTTTACATTGAAAACTGCAGGAAATTCAAACCGGCACTAGGAAACAGACTGAGAAACCAGAGTAAAAGTTTCCCCTGCAAACCGTTCCTTTTGTGCTAGATGAACGAACGTCTATCCACATGCTCAGTTCTGAAAGATAAGTGTGTGTGAAGCCGCACTTCACCTAGCTTTTTGGGAACACAAATTTTCTTTTCACTTGCAAACTCCATTCCATACATATATATGGGGATGTACTAGCTCCAACTCGGTTTTACAGTGAAAACTGCAGGAACTTCAAACCGGCACTCGGAAACAGACTGAGAATCCAAAGTAAAATTTTTTCCTGCAAACCGTTCCCTTTGTGCTAGATGAACGAACGTCTCTCCACACGCTCAGATCTGAGAAATAAGTGTGTGTGAAAGCCGTCCTTCACCTAGCTTGTTGGGAACACAAAGTTTCTTTTCAGTTGCAAACTCCACTCCATACATATATATGGGGAGGTACTAGCTCCAACTCGGTTTTACAGAGAAAACTGCAGGAACTTCAAACCGGCACTAGGAAACAGACTGAGAAACCAGAGTAAAAAATTCTCCTACAACCCGTTCATTTTTGCTAGATGAACGAACGTCTCTCAACATGCTCAGTTCTGAGAGAATAGTGTGTGTGAAAGCCTTCCTTCACCTAGCTTGATGGGAACACAAAGTTTCTTTTCAGTTGCAAACTCCACTCCATACATATATATGGGGAGGTACTAGCTCCAACTCGGTTTTACAGTGAAAACTGCAGGAACTTCAAACCGGCACTAGGAAACAGACTGAGAAACCAGGGTAAAAGATCCCCTGCAATCCGTTCTCTTTGTGCTAGATGAACGAACGTCTCTCCACATGCTCAGTTCTGAAAGATAAGTGTGTGTGAAGCCGCACTTCACCTAGCTTTTTGGGAACACAAAGTTTCTTTTCACTTGCAAACTCCACTCCATAATTATATATGGGGAGGTACAAGCTCCAACTCGGTTTTACAGTGAAATCTGCAAGAAATTCAAACCGGCATTAGGAAACAGACTGAGAAACCAGAGTAAAGTTTTCTCCTGCAAACCGTTCACTTTATGCTAGATGAACGAACGTCTCTCCACATGCTCATTTCTGAGAGATAAGTGTGTGTGAAAGTCGTCCTTCACATAGCTTGTTGGGAACTCAAAATTTCTTTTCAGTTGCAATCCCCACTCCATATATATGTATGGGTAAGTACTACCTCCAATTCGGTTTTACAGTGAAAACTGCAGGAACTTCAAACCGGCACTAGGAAACAGACTGAGAAACCAGAGTAAAAGTATTTCCTGCAACCCGTTTCTTTTTGCTAGATGAACGAACGTCTCTCCACTTGCTCAGTTCTGAGAGATAAGTGTGTGTGAAAGCCGTCCTTCACCTAGCTTGTTGGGAACACAAAGTTTCTTTTCAATAGCAAACTCCACTCCAAACTTATATATGGGGAGGTACTAGCTCCAACTCGGTTTTACAGTGAAAAGTGCAGGAACTTCAAACCGGCACTAGGAAACAGACTGAGAAACCAGGGTAAAAGATCCCCTGCAAACCGTTCTCTTTGTGCTACATGAACGAAAGTATCTCCACATGCTAAGTTCTGAGAGATATGTGTGTGTGAAAACCGTCCTTCACCTAGCCTGTTGGGAACACAAAGTTTCTTTTCACATGCAAATTCCACTCCATACATATATATGGGGAGGTACTAGCTCCAACTCGGTTTTACATTGAAAACTGCAGGAACTTCAAACCGGCACTAGGAAACAGACTGAGAAACCAGAGTAAAAGTTTCCCCTGCAAACCGTTCCCTTTGTGCTAGATGAACGAACGTCTCTCCACACGCTCAGATCTGAGAAATAACTGTGTGTGAAAGCCGTCATTCACCTAGCTTGTTGGGAACACAAAGATTCTTTTCAGTTGCAAACTCCACTCCATACATATATATGGGGAGGTTCTAGCTCCAACTCGGTTTTACAGTGAAAACTGCAGGAACTTCAAACCGGCACTAGGAAACAGACTGAGAAACCAGAGTAAAAGGTTCTCCTACAACCCGTTCATTTTTGCTAGATGAACGAACGTCTCTCCACATGCTAAGTTCTGAGAGATAAGTGTGTGTGGAAGCCGTCCTTCCCCTAGCTTGTTGGGAACACAAGCTTTCTTTTCAGTTGTAAACTCCACTCCATACATATATATGGTGAGGCACTAGCTCCAACTCGGTTTTACACTGAAAACTGCAAGAATTTCAAACCGGCACTAGTAAACAGACTGAGAATCCAGAGTAAAAGTTTCACCTGCAACCCGTTCCCTTTTTGCTAGATGAACGAACGTCTCTCCACATGCTCAGTTCTGAGAGATATGTGTGTGTGAATGCCATCCTTCACCTAGCTTGTTGGGAACACAAAGTTTCTTTTCACTTGCAAACTCCACTCTATACATATATATGGGGAGGTACTAGCTCCAACTCGGTTTTACAGTGAAAACTGCAGGAACTTCAACCGGGCACTAGGAAACAGACTGAGAAACCAGGGTAAAAGATCCCCTGCAAACCGTTCTCTTTGTGCTAGATGAACGAAAGTCTCTCCACATGCTAAGTTCTGAGAGATAAGTATGTGTGAAAGCCGTCCTTCACCTAGCTTGTTGGGAACACAAAATTTCTTTTCACATGCAAACTCCACTCCATACATATATATGGGTAGGTACTAGCTCCAACTCGGTTTTACATTGAAAACTGCAGGAAATTCAAACCGGCACTAGGAAACAGACTGAGAAACCAGAGTAAAATTTTCCCCTGCAAACCGTTCCTTTTGTGCTAGATGAACGAACGTCTATCCACATGCTCAGTTCTGAAAGATAAGTGTGTGTGAAGCCGCACTTCACCTAGCTTTTTGGGAACACAAATTTTCTTTTCACTTGCAAACTCCATTCCATACATATATATGGGGATGTACTAGCTCCAACTCGGTTTTACAGTGAAAACTGCAGGAACTTCAAACCGGCACTCGGAAACAGACTGAGAATCCAAAGTAAAATTTTTTCCTGCAAACCGTTCCCTTTGTGCTAGATGAACGAACGTCTCTCCACACGCTCAGATCTGAGAAATAAGTGTGTGTGAAAGCCGTCCTTCACCTAGCTTGTTGGGAACACAAAGTTTCTTTTCAGTTGCAAACTCCACTCCATACATATATATGGGGAGGTACTAGCTCCAACTCGGTTTTACAGTGAAAACTGCAGGAACTTCAAACCGGCACTAGGAAACAGACTGAGAAACCAGGGTAAAAGATCCCCTGCAATCCATTCTCTTTGTGCTAGATGAACGAACGTCTCTCCACATGCTCAGTTCTGAAAGATAAGTGTGTGTGAAGCCGCACTTCACCTAGCTTTTTGGGAACACAAAGTTTCTTTTCACTTGCAAACTCCACTCCATAATTATATATGGGGAGGTACAAGCTCCAAATCGGTTTTACAGTGAAATCTGCAAGAAATTCAAACCGGCACTAGGAAACAGACTTAGAAACCAGAGTAAAAGTTTCTCCTGCAAACCGTTCACTTTATGCTAGATGAACGAACGTCTCTCCACATGCTCATTTCTGAGAGATAAGTGTGTGTGAAAGTCGTCCTTCACATAGCTTGTTGGGAACCCAAAATTTCTTTTCAGTTGCAATCCCCACTCCATATATATGTATGGGTAAGTACTACCTCCAATTCGGTTTTACAGTGAAAACTGCAGGAACTTCAAACCGGCACTAGGAAACAGACTGAGAAACCAGAGTAAAAGTATTTCCTGCAACCCGTTTCTTTTTGCTAGATGAACGAACGTCTCTCCACTTGCTCAGTTCTGAGAGATAAGTGTGTGTGAAAGCCGTCCTTCACCTAGCTTGTTGGGAACACAAAGTTTCTTTTCACTAGCAAACTCCACTCCAAACTTATATATGGGGAGGTACTATCTCCAACTCGGTTTTACAGTGAAAAGTGCAGGAACTTCAAACCGGCACTAGGAAACAGACTGAGAAACCAGAGTAATAGTTTCTCCTGCAAACCGTTCCCTTTGTTCTAGATGAACGAAAGCCTCTCCACATGCTCAGTTCTGAGACATTAGTGTGTGTGAAAGCCGTCTTTCACCTAGCTTGTTGGGAACACAAAGTTTCTTTTCACTTGCAAACTCCACTTCAGACATATATATGGGGACGTACTTGCTCCAACTCGGTTTTACAGTGAAAACTGCAGGAACTTCAAACCGGCGCTAGGAAACAGACTGAGAAACCAGAGTAAAAGTTTCTCCTGCAAACATTTCCCTTTGTGCTAGATGAACGAACGTTTCTCCACATGCTCAGTTCTGAGAGACAAGTGTGTGTGAATGCCGTCCTTCACCTAGCTTGTTGGGAACACAAGCTTTCTTTTCAGTTGTAAACTCCACTCCATACATATATATGGTGAGGCACTAGCTCCAACTCGGTTTTACACTGAAAACTGCAAGAACTTCAAACCGGCACTAGGAAACAGACTGAGAATCCAGAGTAAAAGTTTCACCTGCAACCCGTTCCCTTTTTGCTAGATGAACGAACGTCTCTCCACATGCTCAGTTCTGAGAGATATGTGTGTGTGAATGCCATCCTTCACCTAGCTTGTTGGGAACACAAAGTTTCTTTTCCCTTGCAAACTCCACTCCATACATATATATGGGGAGGTACTAGCTCCAACTCGGTTTTACAGTGAAAAAAGCAGGAACTTCAAACCGGCACTAGGAAACAGACTGAGAAACCAGGGTAAAAGATGAACTGCAAACCGTTCTCTTTGTGCTAGATGAACGAAAGTCTCTCCACATGCTCAGTTCTGAAAGATAAGTGTGTGTGAAGCCGCACTTCACCTAGCTTTTTGGGAACACAAATTTTCTTTTCACTTGCAAACTCCATTCCATACATATATATGGGGATGTACTAGCTCCAACTCGGTTTTACAGTGAAAACTGCAGGAACTTCAAACCGGCACTCGGAAACAGACTGAGAATCCAAAGTAAAATTTTCTCCTGCAAACCGTTCCCTTTGTTCTAGATGAACGAAAGTCTCTCCACACGCTCAGATCTGAGAAATAAGTGTGTGTGAAAGCCGTCCTTCACCTAGCTTGTTGGGAACACAAAGTTCCTTTTCAGTTGCAAACTCCACTCCATACATATATATGGGGAGGTTCTAGCTCCAACTCGGTTTTACAGTGAAAACTGCAGGAACTTCAAACCGGCACTAGGAAACAGACTGAGAAACCAGAGTAAAAGATTCTCCTACAACCCGTTCATTTTTGCTAGATGAACGAACGTCTCTCAACATGCTCAGTTCTGAGGGATTAGTGTGTGTGAAAGCTTTCCTTCACCTAGCTTGATGGGAACACAAAGTTTCTTTACAGTTGCAAACTCCCCTCCATACATATATATGGGGAGGTACTAGCTCCAAATCGGTTTTACAGTGAAAACTGCAGGAACTTCAAACCGGCACTAGGAAACAGACTGAGAAACCAAGGTAAAAGATCCCCTGCAAACCGTTCTTTTTCTGCTAGATGAACGAACGTCTATCCACATGCTCAGTTCTGAAAGATAAGTGTGTGTGAAGCCGCAGTTCACCTAGCTTTTTGGGAACACAAATTTTCTTTTCACTTGCAAACTCCATTCCATACATATATATGGGGATGTACTAGCTCCAACTCGGTTTTACAGTGAAAACTGCAGGAACTTCAAACCGGCACTCGGAAACAGACTGAGAATCCAAAGTAAAATTTTTTCCTGCAAACCGTTCCCTTTGTGCTAGATGAACGAACGTCTCTCCACACGCTCAGATCTGAGAAATAAGTGTGTGTGAAAGCCGTCCTTCACCTAGCTTGTTGGGAACACAAAGTTTCTTTTCAGTTGCAAACTCCACTCCATACATATATATGGGGAGGTACTAGCTCCAACTCGGTTTTACAGTGAAAACTGCAGGAACTTCAAACCGGCACTAGGAAACAGACTGAGAAACCAGAGTAAAAAATTCTCCTACAACCCGTTCATTTTTGCTAGATGAACGAACGTCTCTCAACATGCTCAGTTCTGAGAGATTAGTGTGTGTGAAAGCCTTCCTTCACCTAGCTTGATGGGAACACAAAGTTTCTTTTCAGTTGCAAACTCCACTCCATACATATATATGGGGAGGTACTAGCTCCAACTCGGTTTTACAGTGAAAACTGCAGGAACTTCAAACCGGCACTAGGAAACAGACTGAGAAACCAGGGTAAAAGATCCCCTGCAATCCGTTCTCTTTGTGCTAGATGAACGAACGTCTCTCCACATGCTCAGTTCTGAAAGATAAGTGTGTGTGAAGCCGCACTTCACCTAGCTTTTTGGGAACACAAAGTTTCTTTTCACTTGCAAACTCCACTCCATAATTATATATGGGGAGGTACAAGCTCCAACTCGGTTTTACAGTGAAATCTGCAAGAAATTCAAACCGGCACTAGGAAACAGACTGAGAAACCAGAGTAAAAGTTTCTCCTGCAAACCGTTCATTTTATGCTAGATGAACGAACGTCTCTCCACATGCTCATTTCTGAGAGATAAGTGTGTGTGAAAGTCGTCCTTCACATAGCTTGTTGGGAACCCAAAATTTCTTTTCAGTTGCAATCCCCACTCCATATATATGTATGGGTAAGTACTACCTCCAATTCGGTTTTACAGTGAAAACTGCAGGAACTTCAAACCGGCACTAGGAAACAGACTGAGAAACCAGAGTAAAAGTATTTCCTGCAACCCGTTTCTTTTTGCTAGATGAACGAACGTCTCTCCACTTGCTCAGTTCTGAGAGATAAGTGTGTGTGAAAGCCGTCCTTCACCTAGCTTGTTGGGAACACAAAGTTTCTTTTCACTAGCAAACTCCACTCCAAACTTATATATGGGGAGGTACTATCTCCAACTCGGTTTTACAGTGAAAAGTGCAGGAACTTCAAACCGGCACTAGGAAACAGACTGAGAAACCAGAGTAATAGTTTCTCCTGCAAACCGTTCCCTTTGTTCTAGATGAACGAAAGCCTCTCCACATGCTCAGTTCTGAGACATTAGTGTGTGTGAAAGCCGTCTTTCACCTAGCTTGTTGGGAACACAAAGTTTCTTTTCACTTGCAAACTCCACTTCAGACATATATATGGGGACGTACTTGCTCCAACTCGGTTTTACAGTGAAAACTGCAGGAACTTCAAACCGGCGCTAGGAAACAGACTGAGAAACCAGAGTAAAAGTTTCTCCTGCAAACATTTCCCTTTGTGCTAGATGAACGAACGTTTCTCCACATGCTCAGTTCTGAGAGACAAGTGTGTGTGAATGCCGTCTTTCACCTAGCTTGTTGGGAACACAAGCTTTCTTTTCAGTTGTAAACTCCACTCCATACATATATATGGTGAGGCACTAGCTCCAACTCGGTTTTACACTGAAAACTGCAAGAACTTCAAACCGTCACTAGAAACAGACTGAGAATCCAGAGTAAAAGTTTCACCTGCAACCCGTTCCCTTTTTGCTAGATGAACGAACGTCTCTCCACATGCTCAGTTCTGAGAGATATGTGTGTGTGAATGCCATCCTTCACCTAGCTTGTTGGGAACACAAAGTTTCTTTTCACTTGCAAACTCCACTCCATACATATATAAGGGGAGGTACTAGCTCCAACTCGGTTTTACAGTGAAAACTGCAGGAACTTCAAAACGGCACTAGGAAACAGACTGAGAAACCAGGGTAAAAGATGACCTGCAAACCGTTCTCTTTGTGCTACATGAACGAAAGTCTCTCCACATGCTAAGTTCTGAGAGATAAGTGTGTGTGAAAGCCGTCCTTCACCTAGCATGTTGGGAACACAAAGTTTCTTTTCACATGCAAACTCCACTCCATACATATATATGGGGAGGTACTAGCTCCAAATCGGTTTTACATTGAAAACTGCAGGAAATTCAAACCGGCACTAGGAAACAGACTGAGAAACCAGAGTAAAAGTTTCCCCTGCAAACCGTTCCCTTTGTGCTAGATGAACGAACGTCTATCCACATGCTCAGTTCTGAAAGATAATTGTGTGTGAAGCCGCACTTCACCTAGCTTTTTGGGAACACAAATTTTCTTTTCACTTGCAAACTTCATTCCATATATATATATGGGGATGTTCTAGCTCCAACTCGGTTTTACAGTGAAAACTGCAGGAACTTCTAACCGGCACTCGGAAACAGACTGAGAATCCAAAGTAAAATTTTCTCCTGCAAACCGTTCCCTTTGTGCTAGATGAACGAACGTCTCTCCACACGCTCAGTTCTGAGAAATAAGTGTGTGTGAAAGCCGTCCTTCACCTAGCTTGTTGGGAACACAAAGTTTCTTTTCAGTTGCAAACTACACTCCATACATATATATGGGGAGGTACTAGCTCCAACTCGGTTTTACAGTGAAAACTGCAGGAACTTCAAACCGGCACTAGGAAACAGACTGAGAAACCAGAGTAAAAGATTCTCCTACAACCCGTTCATTTTTGCTAGATGAACGACCGTCTCTCTACATGCTCAGTTCTGAGAGATTAGTGTGTGTGAAAGCCTTCCTTCACCTAGCTTGATGGGAACACAAAGTTTCTTTTCAGTTGCAAACTCCACTCCATACATATATATGGGGATTTACTAGCTCCAACTCGGTTTTACAGTGAAAACTGCAGGAACTTCAAACCGGCACTAGGAAACAGACTGAGAAACCAGGGTAAAAGATCCCCTGCAAACCGTTCTCTTTGTGCTAGATGAACGAACGTCTCTCCATATGCTAAGTTCTGAGAGATAAGTGTGTGTGAAAGCCGTCCTTCACCTAGCTTGTTGGGAACACAAAGTTTCTTTTCACATGCAAACTCCACTCCATAAATATATATGGGGAGGTACTAGCTCCAACTCGGTTTTACATTGAAAACTGTATGAACTTCAAACCGGCAGTAGGAAACAGACTGAGAAACCTTAGTAAAAGTTTCTCCTGCAAACCGTTCCCTTTGTGCTAGATGAACGAACGTCTCTCCACATGCTCAGTTCTGAAAGATAAGTGTGTGTGAAGCCGCACTTCACCTAGCTTTTTGGGAACACAAAGTTTCTTTTCACTTGCAAACTCCACTCCATAATTATATATGGGGAGGTACAAGCTCCAACTCGGTTTTACAGTGAAAACTGCAGGAAATTCAAACCGGCACTAGGAAACAGACTGAGAAACCAGAGTAAAAGTTTCTCCTGCAAACCGTTCACTTTATGCTAGATGAACGAACGTCTCTCCACATGCTCAGTTCTGAGAGATAAGTGTGTGTGAAAGTCGTCCTTCACATAGCTTGTTGGGAACTCAAAATTTCTTTTCAGTTGCAATCCCCACTCCATATATATGTATGGGTAATTACTACCTCCAATTCGGTTTTACAGTGAAAACTGCAGGAACTTCTAACCGGCACTAGGAAACAGACTGAGAAACCAGAGTAAAAGTTTCTCCTGCAAAACTTTCCTTTTTGCTAGATGAACGAACGTGTCTCCACATGCTCAGTTCTGAGAGACAAGGGTGTGTGAATGCCGTCCTTTACCTAGCTTGTTGGGAACACAAGCTTTCTTTTCAGTTTTAAACTCCAATCCATACATATATATGGGGAGGTACTAGCTCCAACTCGGTTTTACACTGAAAACTGCAGGAAATTCAAACCGGCACTAGGAAACAGACTGAGAATCAAGAGTAAAAATTTCACCTGCAACCCGTTCCCATTTTGCTAGATGAACGAACGTCTCTCCACATGCTCAGTTCTGAGAGATATGTGTGTGTGAATGCCATCCTTCAACTAGCTTGTTGGGAACACAAAGTTTCTTTTCACTTGCAAACTCCACTCCATAAATATATAAGGGGAGGTACTAGCTCCAACTCGGTATTACAGTGACAACTGCAGGAAATTCAAACCGGCACTAGGAAACAGACTGAGAAACCAGAATAAAAGGTTCTCCTGCAACCCGTTCCCTTTGTGCTAGAGGAACGAACGTCTCTCCACATGCTCAGTTCTGAGAGATTAGTGTGTGTGAAAGCCGTCCTTCACCTATCTTGTTGGGAACACAAAGTTTCTTTTCAGTTGCAAACTCCACTCCATACATATATATGGGGAGGTACTAGCTCCAACTCGGTTTTACAGTGAAAACTGCAGGAACTTCAAACCGGCACTAGGAAACAGACTGAGATACCAGAGTAAAATTTTCTCCTGCAACCCGTTCACTTTGTGCTAGATGAACGAAATTCTCTCCACATGCTCATTTCTGAGAGATAAGTGTGTGTGAAGCCGTCCTTCACCTAGCTTGTTGGGAACACAAAGTTTCTTTTCACGTGCAAACTCCACTCCATACATATATATGGGGAGGTACAAGCTCCAAATCGGTTTTACAGTGAAAACTGCAGGAACTTCAAACCGGCACTAGGAAACAGACTGAGAACCCAGAGTAAAAGTTTCTCCTGCAAAACGTTCCATTTGTGCTAGATGAACGAACGTCTATCCACATGCTCATTTCTGAGAGATAAGTGTGTGTGAAAGTCGTCCTTCACATAGCTTGTTGGGAACTCAAAATTTCTTTTCAGTTGCAATCCCCACTCCATATATATGTATGGGTAAGTACTACCTCCAATTCGGTTTTACAGTGAAAACTGCAGGAACTTCTAACCGGCACTAGGAAACAGACTGAGAAACCAGAGTAAAAGTTTCTCCTGCAAACCTTTCCTTTTTGCTAGATGAAAGAACGTGTCTCCACATGCTCAGTTCTGAGAGACAAGGGTGTGTGAATGCCGTCCTTTACCTAGCTTGTTGGGAACACAAGCTTTCTTTTCAGTTTTAAACTCCAATCCATACATATATATGGGGAGGTACTAGCTCCAACTCGGTTTTACACTGAAAACTGCAGGAAATTCAAACCGGCACTAGGAAACAGACTGAGAATCAAGAGTAAAAGTTTCACCTGCAACCCGTTCCCATTTTGCTAGATGAACGAACGTCTCTCCACATGCTCAGTTCTGAGAGATATGTGTGTGTGAATGCCATCCTTCACCTAGCTTGTTGGGAACACAAAGTTTCTTTTCACTTGCAAACCCCACTCCATAAATATATAAGGGGAGGTACTAGCTCCAACTCGGTATTACAGTGACAACTGCAGGAAATTCAAACCGGCACTAGGAAACAGACTGAGAAACCAGAGTAAAAGTTTCTCCTGCAACCCGTTCCCTTTGTGCTAGAGGAACGAACGTCTCTCCACATGCTCAGTTCTGAGAGATTAGTGTGTGTGAAAGCCGTCCTTCACCTATCTTGTTGGGAACACAAAGTTTCTTTTCAGTTGCAAACTCCATTCCATACATATATATGGGGAGGTACTAGCTCCAAACCGGTTTTACAGTGAAAACTGCAGGATCTTCAAACCGGCGCTAGGAAACAGACTGAGAAACCAGAGTAAAATTTTCTCCTGCAACCCGTTCACTTTGTGCTAGATGAACGAAATTCTCTCCACATGCTCTTTTCTGAGAGATAAGTGTGTGTGAAGCCGTCCTTACCTAGCTTGTTGGGAACACAAAGTTTCTTTTCACTTGCAAACTCCACTCCATACATATATATGGGGAGGTACAAGCTCCAAATCGGTTTTACAGTGAAAACTGCAGGAACTTCAAACCGGCACTAGGAAACAGACTGAGAACCCAGAGTAAAAGTTTCTCCTGCAAAACGTTCCCTTTGTTCTAGATGAACGAACGTCTATCCACATGCTCAGTTCTGAGAGATAAGTGTGTGTGAAGCCGCACTTTACCTAGCTTTTTGGGAAGACAAAGTTTCTTTTCACTTGCAAACTCCACTCCATACATATATATGGGGAGGTACTAGCTCCAAACCGGTTTTACAGTGAAAACTGCAGGATCTTCAAACCGGCGCTAGGAAACAGACTGAGAAACCAGAGTAAAATTTTCTCCTGCAACCCGTTCACTTTGTGCTAGATGAACGAAATTCTCTCCACATGCTCATTTCTGAGAGATAAGTGTGTGTGAAAGCCGTCCTTCACATAGCTTGTTGGGAACACAAAGTTTCTTTTCACGTGCAAACTCCACTCCATACATATATATGGGGAGGTACAAGCTCCAAATCGGTTTTACAGTGAAAACTGCAGGAACTTCAAACCGGCACTAGGAAACAGACTGAGAACCCAGAGTAAAAGTTTCTCCTGCAAACCGTTCCCTTTGTGCTAGATGAACGAACGTCTATCCACATGCTCAGTTCTGAGAGATAAGTGTGTGTGAAGCCGCACTTTACCTAGCTTTTTGGGAAGACAAAGTTTCTTTTCACTTTCAAACTCCACTCCATACTTATATATGGGGAGGTACAAGCTCCAACTCAGTTTTAAAGTGAAATCTGCAGGAAATTCTAACCGGCACTAGGAAAAGGACTGAGAAACCAGAGTAAAAGATTCTCCTCCCAACATTTCCCTTTGTGCTAGATGAACGAACGTCTCTCCACATGCTGAGTTCTGAGAGATAAGTCTGTGTGAAAGCCGTCCTTCAACTAGCTTGTGGGGAACACAAAGTTTCTTTTCACTTGCAAATTCCACTCCATACATATATATGGGTAGGTACTAGCTCCAACTCGGTTTTACAGTGAAAACTGCAGGAACATCAAAACGGCACTAGGATGCAGACTGAGAAACCAGAGTAAAAGTTTCTACTGCAACCCGTTCCCTTTGTGCTAGATGAACGAACGTCTCTCCACATGCTCAGTTCTGAGAGAAAATTGTGTGTGAAAGCCGTCCTTCACCTAGCTTGTTGGGAACACAAAGTTTCTATTAAGTTGCAAACTCCACTCCATACATATATATGGGGAGGTACTAGCTCCAACTTGGTTTTACAGTGAAAACTGCAGGAACTTCAATCCTGCACCAGGAAACAGAATGAAAAACCTGAGTAAAAGTTTCCCCTGCAACCGGTTCCCTTTGTGCTAGATGAACGAACTTCTCTCCACATGCTCATTTCTGAGAGATATTTGTGTGTGAAAGCCGTCATTCAAATAGCTTGTTGGGAACACAAAGTTTCTTTTCACTTGCAAACTCCATTCCATACATATATACGGGGAGGTACTAGCTCCAACTCGATTTTACAGTGAAAAATGCAGGAACTTCAAACCGGCACTCGGAAACAGACTGAGAAACTAGAGTAAAAGTTTCTCCTGCAAACCGTTCCCTTTGTGCTAGATGAACGAACGTCTCTCCACATGCTCAGTTCTGAGAGTTAAGTGGGTGTGAAAGCCGTACTTCACCTAGCTTGTTGGGAACACAAAGTTACTTTTCACTTGCAAACTCCACTCCATACATATATATGGGGAGGTACTAGCTCCAACTCGGTTTTACAGTGAAAACTGCATGAAATTCAAACCGGCACTAGGAAAAAGACTGAGAAACCAGAGTAAAAGTTTCTCCTGCAACCCGTTCCATTTGTGCTAGAAGTACGAACATCTCTCCACACGCTCAGAACTGAGAAATAAGTGTGTGTGAAAGCCTTCCTTCACCTAGATTGTTGGGAACACAAAGTTTCTTTTCAGATGCAAACTCCACTAAATACATATATATGGGGAAGTACTAGCTCCAACTCTGTTTACAGTGAAAACTTCAGGAAATTCAAACCGGCACAAGGAAACAGACTGAGAAACCAGAGTAAAAGATTCTCCTACAACCCGTTCATTTTTGCTAGATGAACGAACGTCTCTCAACATGCTCAGTTCTGAGAGATTAGTGTGTGTGAAAGCCTTCCTTCACCTAGCTTGATGGGAACACAAAGTTTCTTTTCAGTTGCAAACTCCACTCCATACATATATATGGGGAGGTACTAGCTCCAACTCGGTTTTACAGTGAAAACTGCAGGAACTTCAAACCTGCACTAGGAAACAGACTGAGAAAGCAGGGTAAAATATCCCCTGCAAACCGTTCTCTTTGTGCTAGATGAACGAACGTCTCTCCACATGCTAAGTTCTGAGAGATAAGTGTGTGTGAAAGCCGTCCTTCACCTAGCTTTTTGGGAACACAAAGTTCCTTTTCACTTTCAAACTCCATTCAATACATATATATGGGGAGGTACTAGCTCCAACTCGGTTTTACAGTGAAAACTGCAGGAACTTCAAACCGGCACTAGGAAACAGACTGAGAAACCAGAGTAAAAGTTTCTCCTGCAAACCGTTCCCTTTCTGCTAGATGAACGAACGTCTATCCACATGCTCAGTTCTGAAAGATAAGTGTGTGTGAAGCCGCAAATGACCTAGCTTTTTGGGAACACAAAGTTTCTTTTCACTTGCAAACTCCACTCCATACTTATATATGGGGAGGTACAAGCTCCAACTCGGTTTTACAGTGAAATCTGCAGGAAATTCAAACCGGCAATAGGAAACAGACTGAGAAACCAGAGTACAAGTTTCTCCTGCAAACCGTTCACTTTATGCTCGATGAACGAACGTCTCTCCACATGCTCATTTCTGAGAGATAAGTGTGTGTGAAAGTCGTACTTCATATAGCTTGTTGGGAACCCAAAATTTCTTTTCAGTTGCAATCCCCACTCCATACATATGTATGGGTAAGAAGTACCTCCAACTCGGTTTTACAGTGAAAACTGCAGGAACTTCAAACCGGCACTAGGAAACAGACTGAGAAACCAGAGTAAAAGTTTTTCCTGCAACACGTTCCTTTGTGCTAGATAAACGAACGTTTCTCCACATGCTCAGTTCTGAGAGATAAGTGTATGTGAAAGCCGTCCTTCACCTAGCTTGTTGGGAACACAAAGTTTCTTTTCAATTGGAACCTCCAATCCATACATATATAAGGGGAGGTTCTAGCTCCAACTCGGTTTTACAGTGAAAACTGCAGGAACTTCAAACCGGCACTAGGAAACAGACTGAGAAACCAGAGTAATAGTTTCTCCTGCAAACCGTTCCCTATGTGCTAGATGAACGAACGTCTCTCCACATGCTCAGTTCTGAGAGATAAGTGTGTGTGAAGCCGTAATTCACTTAGCTTTTTGGGAACACAAAGTTTCTTTTCACTTGCAAACTCCACTCCATACATATATATGGGGAGGTACTAGCTCCAACTCTGTTTTACATTGAAAACTGCAGGAACTTCAAACCGGCGCTAGGAAACAGACTAAGAAACCAGAGGAAATCTTTCTCATGCAACCGGTTAACTTTGTGCTAGATGAACGAACGTCTCTCCACATGCTCAATTCTGAGAGATAATTGTGTGTGAAAGCCGCCCTTACCTAGCTTGTTGGGAACACAAAGATTCTTTTCAGTTGCAAACTCCTCTCCATACATATATATGGGGAGGTACTAGCTCCAAACCGGTTTTACAGTGAAAACTGCAGGATATTCAAACCGGCGCTGGGAAAAAGACTGAGAAACCAGAGTAATTGTTTCACCAGCAAACCGTTCCTTTTTGCTAGATGAACGAACGTCTCTCCACATGCTCAGTTCTGAGAGATAAGTGTGTGTGAAAGCCGTCCTTCACCTAGCTTGTTGGGAACACAAAGTTTCTTTTCACTAGCAAACTCCACTCCAAACTTATAGATGGGGAGGTACTAGCTCCAACTCGGTTTTACAGTGAAAAATGCAGGAACATCAAACCGGCACTAGGAAACAGACTGAGAAACCAGAGTAATAGTTTCTCCTGCAAACCGTTCCCTTTGTTCTAGATGAACGAAAGCCTCTCCACATGCTCAGTTCTGAGAGATTAGTGTGTGTGAAAGCCGTCTTTCACCTAGCTTGTTGGGAACACAAAGTTTTTTTCACTTGCAAACACCACTTCAGACATATATATGGGGAGGTACTAGCTCCAACTTGGTTTTACAGTGAAAACTGCAGGAACTTCAAACCGGCGGTATTAAACAGACTGAGAAACCAGAGTAAAAGTTTCTCCTGCAAACCTTTCCCTTTGTGCTAGATGAACGAACGTTTCTCCACATGCTCAGTTCTGAGAGACAAGTGTGTGTGAATGCCGTCCTTCACCTAGCTTGTTGGGAACACAAGCATTCTTTTCAGTTGTAAACTCCACTCCATACATATATATGGGGAGGTACTAGCTCCAACTCGGTTTTACACTGAAAACTGCAGGAACTTCAAAACGGCACTAGGAAACAGACTGAGAATCCAGAGTAAAATTTTCACCTGCAACCCGTTCCCTTTTTGCTAGATGAACGAACGTCTCTCCGCATGCTCAGTTCTGAGAGATATGTGTGTGTGAATGCCATTCTTCACCTAGCTTGTTGGGAACGCAAAGTTTCTTTTCACTTGCAAACTCCACTCCATACATATAAATGGGGAGGTACTAGCTCCAACTCGGTATTACAGTGACAACTGCAGGAAATTCAAACCGGCACTAGGAAACAGACTGAGAAACCAGAGTAATAGTTTCTCATGCAACCCGTTCCCTTTGTGCTAGAGGAACGAACGTCTCTCCACATGCTCGTTTCTGAGAGATAAATGTGTGTGAAAGCGGTCCTTCAATTATCTTGTTGGGAACACAAAGTTTCTTTTCACTTGCAAACTCCATTCCATACATATATATGGGGAGGTACTAGTTCCAACTCGGTTTTACTGTGAAAACTGCAGGAACTTCAAACCGGCACTAGGAAACAGACTGAGAAACCAGTGTAAAAGTTTCTCCTGCAAACCGTTCCTTTTGTGCTAGATGAACGAACGTCTATCAACATGCTCAGTTCTGAGAGATAATTGTGTGTGAAGCCGCACTTTACCTAGCTTTTTGGGAACCCAAAATTTCTTTTCAGTTGCAATCCCCACTCCATACATATGTATGGGTAAGTACTACCTCCAACTCGGTTTTACAGTGAAAACTGCAGGAACTTCAAACCGGCACTAGGAAACAGACTGAGAAACCAGAGTAAAAGTTTTTCCTGCAACCCGTTCCTTTGTGCTAGATGAACGAACGTCTCTCCACATGCTCAGTTCTGAGAGATAAGTGTGTGTGAAAGCCGTCCTTCACCTAGCTTGTTTGGAACACAAAGTTTCTTTTCACTTGGAACCTCCAATCCATACATATATAAGGGGAGGTACTAGCTCCAACTCGGTTTTACAGTGAAAACTGCAGGAACTTCAAACCGGCACTAGGAAACAGACTGAGAAACCAGAGTAAAACTTTCTCCTGCAAACCGTTCCCTTTTTGCTAGATGAACGAACGTCTCTCCACATGCTCAGTTCTGAGAGGTAAGTGTGTGTGAATGCCGTCCTTCACCTAGCTTGTTGGGAACACAAATTTTCTTTTCACTAGCAAACTCCACTCCATACTTATATATGGGGAGGTACAAGCTCCAACTCGGTTTTACAGTGAAAACTGCAGGAACTTCAAACCGGCACTAGGAAACAGACTGAGAAACCAGAGTAAAAGTTTCTCCTGCAAACCGTTCCCTTTGTTCTAGATGAACGAAAGCCTCTCCACATGCTCAGTTCTGAGAGATTTGTGTGTGTGAAAGCCGTCCTTCACCTAGCTTGTTGGGAACACAAAGTTTCTTTTCACTTGCAAACTCCACTTCAGACATATATATGGGGAGGTACTAGCTCCAACTCGGTTTTACAGTGAAAACTGCAGGAACATTAAACTGGCGCTAGGAAACAGACTGAGAAACCAGAGAAAAATTTTCTCCTGCAACCGGTTCCCTTTGTGCTAGATGAACGAACTTCTCTCCACATGCTCAATTCTGAGAGATATGTGTGTGTGGAAGCCGTCCTTATCTAGCTTGTTGGGAACACAAAGTTCTTTTCACTTGCAATCTCCACTCCATACATATATATGGGGAGGTACTAGCCCCAACTCGGTTTTACAGTGAAAACTGCAGGAACTTCAAAACGGCGCTAGGAAACAGACTGAGAAACCAGTGTAAAAGATTCTCCTGCAAACCGTTCCCTTTGTGCTAGATGAACGAACCTCTCTCCACATGCTCAGTTCTGAGAGATAAGAGTGTGTGAAAGCCGTCCTTCACCTAGCTTGTTGGGAACTCAAAGTTCCTTTTCACTTGCAAACACCACATCCGACATATATATGGGGAGGTACTAGCTCCAACTCGGTTTTACAGTGAAAACTGCAGGAACTTCAAACCGGCGCTAGGAAACAGACTGAGAATCCAGAGTAAAATTTCTCCTGCAAACATTTCCCTTTGTGCTAGATGAACGAACGTGTCTCCACATGCTCAGTTCTGAGAGACAAGTGTGTGTGAATGTCGTCCTTCACCTAGCTTGTTGGGAACACAAGCTTTATTTCAGTTGTAAACTCCACTCCATACATATATATGGGGAGGTACTAGCTCCAACTCGGTATTACAGTGACAACTGCAGGAAATTCAAACCGGCAGTAGGAAACAGACTGAGAAACCAGAGTAAAAGTTTCTCCTGCAACCCGTTCCCTTTGTGCCAGAGGAACGAACGTCTCTCCACATGCTCAGTTCTGAGAGATAAGTGTGTGTGAAAGCCGTCCGTCACCTAGCTTGTTGAGAACACAAAGATTCTTTTCACTTGCAAACTCCACTCCATACATATATATGGGGAGGAACTAGCTCCAACTCTGTTTTACAGTGAAAACTGCAGGAACTTCAAACCGGAGCTAGGAAACAGACTGAGAAACCAGAGTAATAGATTCACCTGCAAACCGTTCCCTTTTTGCTAGATGAACAAACGTCTCTCCACATGCTCAGTTCTGAGAGATAAGTGTGTGTGAAAGCCGTCCTTCACCTAGCTTGTTGGGAACACAAATTTTCTTTTCACTAGCAAACTCCACTCCATACTTATATATGGGGAGGTACAAGCTCCAACTCGGTTTTACAGTGAAAACTGCAGGAACTTCAAACCGGCACTAGGAAACAGACTGAGAAACCAGAGTAAAAGTTTCTCCTGCAAACCGTTCCCTTTGTTCTAGATGAACGAAAGCCTCTCCACATGCTCAGTTCTGAGAGATTTGTGTGTGTGAAAGCCGTCCTTCACCTAGCTTGTTGGGAACACAAAGTTTCTTTTCACTTGCAAACTCCACTTCAGACATATATATGGGGAGGTACTAGCTCCAACTCGGTTTTACAGTGAAAACTGCAGGAACATTAAACTGGCGCTAGGAAACAGACTGAGAAACCAGAGAAAAATTTTCTCCTGCAACCGGTTCCCTTTGTGCTAGATGAACGAACTTCTCTCCACATGCTCAATTCTGAGAGATAAGTGTGTGTGGAAGCCGTCCTTATCTAGCTTGTTGGGAACACAAAGTTCTTTTCACTTGCAATCTCCACTCCATACATATATATGGGGAGGTACTAGCCCCAACTCGGTTTTACAGTGAAAACTGCAGGAACTTCAAAACGGCGCTAGGAAACAGACTGAGAAACCAGTGTAAAAGATTCTCCTGCAAACCGTTCCCTTTGTGCTAGATGAACGAACCTCTCTCCACATGCTCAGTTCTGAGAGATAAGAGTGTGTGAAAGCCGTCCTTCACCTAGCTTGTTGGGAACTCAAAGTTCCTTTTCACTTGCAAACACCACATCCGACATATATATGGGGAGGTACTAGCTCCAACTCGGTTTTACAGTGAAAACTGCAGGAACTTCAAACCGGCGCTAGGAAACAGACTGAGAATCCAGAGTAAAATTTCTCCTGCAAACATTTCCCTTTGTGCTAGATGAACGAACGTGTCTCCACATGCTCAGTTCTGAGAGACAAGTGTGTGTGAATGTCGTCCTTCACCTAGCTTGTTGGGAACACAAGCTTTATTTCAGTTGTAAACTCCACTCCATACATATATATGGGGAGGTACTAGCTCCAACTCGGTATTACAGTGACAACTGCAGGAAATTCAAACCGGCAGTAGGAAACAGACTGAGAAACCAGAGTAAAAGTTTCTCCTGCAACCCGTTCCCTTTGTGCCAGAGGAACGAACGTCTCTCCACATGCTCAGTTCTGAGAGATAAGTGTGTGTGAAAGCCGTCCGTCACCTAGCTTGTTGAGAACACAAAGATTCTTTTCACTTGCAAACTCCAATCCATACATATATATGGGGAGGAACTAGCTCCAACTCTGTTTTACAGTGAAAACTGCAGGAACTTCAAACCGGCGCTAGGAAACAGACTGAGAAACCAGAGTAATAGATTCACCTGCAAACCGTTCCCTTTTTGCTAGATGAACAAACGTCTCTCCACATGCTCAGTTCTGAGAGATAAGTGTGTGTGAAAGCCGTCCTTCACCTAGCTTGTTGGGAACACAAATTTTCTTTTCACTAGCAAACTCCACTCCATACTTATATATGGGGAGGTACTAGCTCCAACTCGGTTTTACAGTGAAACTGCAGGAACTTCAAACCGGCACTAGGAATCAGACTGAGAAACCAGAGTAAAATTTACTCCTGCAAACCGTTCCCTTTGTGCCAGAGGAACGAACGTCTCTCCACATGCTCAATTCTGAGAGATAAGTGGGTGTGAAAGCCGTACTTCACCTAGCTTGTTGGGAACACAAAGTTTCTTATCACTTGCAAACTCCACTCCTTACATATATAATGGGAGGTACTAGCTTCAACTCTGTTTTACAGTGAAAACTGCAGGAACTTCAAACCGGCACTAGGAAACAGACTGAGAAACCAGAGTAAAAGTTTCTCCTTCAACCCGTTCCCTTTGTGCTTGATGAACGAACGTCTCTCCACATGCTCAGTTCTGAGAGATAAGTGTGTGTGAAAGCCGCCCTTCACCTTTCTTGTTGGGAACACAAAGTTTCTTTTCATTTGCAAACTCCACTCCATACATATATATTGGGAGGTTCTAGCTCCAACTCTGTTTTACAGTGAAAACTGCAGGAACTTCAAACCGGCACTAGGAAACAGAATGAGAAACCAGAGTAAAAGTTTCTCCTGCAAACCGTTCCCTTTGTGCTAGACGAACGAACGTCTCTCCACATGCTCAGTTCTGAGAGATAAGTGTGTGTGAAGCCGTCCTTCACATAGCTTGTTAGGAACACAAAATCTCTTTTCAGTTGCAAACCCCACACCATACATATGTATGGGTAGGTACTAGCTCCAACTCTGTTTTACAGTGAAAATTGCAGGAACTTCAAACCGGTACTAGGAAACAGACTGAGAAACAAGAGTAAAAGTTTCACCTACAACCCGTTCCCTTCGTGCTAGGTGAACGAACGTCTCTCCACATGCTCAGTTCTGAGAGATATTTGTGTGTGAAAGCCGTCCTTCACCTAGCTTGTTGGGAACACAAAATTTATTTTCAGTTGCAAACCCCACTCCATACATATGTATGGGTATGTACTAGCTCCAACTCGGTTTTACAGTGAAACCTGCAGGAAATTCAAACCGGCACTATGAAACAGACTGAGAAACCAGAGTAAAAGTTTCTCCTGCAAACCGTTCTCTTTGTTCTAGATGAACGAACGTCTCTCCACATGCTCAGTTCTGAGAGATAAGTGTGTGTGAATGACGACCTTCACCTAGTTTTTTGGGAACACATATTTTCTTTTCACTTGCAAATTCCACTCCATACATATATATGGGGAGGTACAAGCTCCAACTCGGTTTTACAGTGAAAACTGCAGGAACTTCAAACCGGCAGTAGGAAACAGACTGAGAAACCAGAGTAAAAGTTTCTCCTGCAAACCGTTTCCTTTGTGCTAGATGAACGAACGTCTCTCCACATGCTCAGTTCTGAGAGATAATTGTGTGTGAAAGCCGTCCTTCACATAGCTTGTTGGGAACACAATGTTTCTTTTCACTTACAAACTCCACTCCATACATATATATGGGGAGGTACTAGCTCCAACTCCATTTTACAGTGCAAACTGCAGAAACTTCAAAACGGCACTAGGAAGCAGACTGAGAAACCAGAGTAAAAGTTTCCCCTGCAACACGTTCCCTTTTTGCTAGATGAACGAACGACTCTCCACATGCTCATTTCTGAGAGATAACTGTGTTTGAAAGCATCATTCACCTAGCTTGTTGGGAACACATAGTTTATTTTCACTTTCAAACTCCACTCTATACATATATATGGGGAGGTACTAGCTCCAACTCGGTTTTACTGTGAAAACTGAAGGAACGTCAAACCGGCACTGGGAAACAGACTGAGAATCCAGAGTAAAAGATTTTCCAGCAAACCGTTCCCTTTCTGCTAGATGAACGAACGTCTCTCCACATGCTCAGTTCTGAGAGATATGTGTGTGTGAAAGCCGTCCTTCACCTAGATTGTTGGGAACACAAAGTTTCATTTCACTTGCAAACTCCACTGCATAGATATATATGGGGAGGTACGAGCTCCAACTCGGTTTTACAGTGAAAACGGCAGGAACTTCAAACCGGCACTAGGAAACAGACTGAGAAACCAGAGTAAAAGTTTCCCCTGCAACCAGTTCCATTTGTGCTATATGAACGAACGTCTCTCCACATGCTCATTTCTTAGAGATAAGTGGGTGTGAAAGCCGTCCTTCACCTTGCTTGTAGGGTACACAAAGTTTCTTTTCAGTTGCTAACTCCACTCCATACATATATATGGGGGGTTACTAGCTCCAACGCTGTTTTACTGTGAAAACTGCAGGAACTTCAAACCGGCACTAGGAAACAGACTGAGAAACCAGAGTAAAAGTTTCTCCTGCAAACCGTTCCCTTTGTTCTAGATGAACGAAAGCCTCTCCACATGCTCAGTTCTGACAGATTTGTGTGTGTGAAAGCCGTCCTTCACCTAGCTTGTTAGGAACACAAAGTTTCTTTTCACTTGCAAACTCCACTTCAGACATATATATGGGGAGGTACTAGCTCCAACTCGGTTTTACAGTGAAAACTGCAGGAACATTAAACTGGCGCTAGGAAACAGACTGAGAAACCAGAGAAAAATTTTCTCCTGCAACCGGTTCCCTTTGTGCTAGATGAACGAACTTCTCTCCACATGCTCAATTCTGAGAGATAAGTGTGTGTGGAAGCCGTCCTTATCTAGCTTGTTGGGAACACAAAGTTCTTTTCACTTGAAATCTCCACTCCATACATATATATGGGGAGGTACTTGCCCCAACTCGGTTTTACAGTGAAAACTGCAGGAACTTCAAAACGGCGCTAGGAAACAGACTGAGAAACCAGTGTAAAAGATTCTCCTGAAAACCGTTCCCTTTGTGCTACATGAACGAACCTCTCTCCACATGCTCAGTTCTGAGAGATAAGAGTGTGTGAAAGCCGTCCTTCACCTAGCTTGTTGGGAACTCAAAGTTTCTTTTCACTTGCAAACACCACATCCGACATATATATGGGGAGGTACTAGCTCCAACTCGGTTTTACAGTGAAAACTGCAGGAACTTCAAACCGGCGCTAGGAAACAGACTGAGAAACCAGAGTAAAATTTCTCCTGCAAACATTTCCCTTTGTGCTAGATGAACGAACGTGTCTCCACATGCTCAGTTCTGAGAGACAAGTGTGTGTGAATGCCGTCCTTCACCTAGCTTGTTGGGAACACAAGCTTTATTTCAGTTGTAAACTCCACTCCATACATATATATGGGGAGGTACTAGCTCCAACTCGGTATTACAGTGACAACTGCAGGAAATTCAAACCGGCAGTAGGAAACAGACTGAGAAACCAGAGTAAAAGTTTCTCCTGCAACCCGTTCCCTTTGTGCCAGAGGAACGAACGTCTCTCCACATGCTCAGTTCTGAGAGATAAGTGTGTGTGAAAGCCGTCCGTCACCTAGCTTGTTGAGAACACAAAGATTCTTTTCACTTGCAAACTCCTCTCCATACATATATATGGGGAGGAACTAGCTCCAACTCTGTTTTACAGTGAAAACTGCAGGAACTTCAAACCGGCGCTAGGAAACAGACTGAGAAACCAGAGTAATAGATTCACCTGCAAACCGTTCCCTTTTTGCTAGATGAACAAACGTCTCTCCACATGCTCAGTTCTGAGAGATAAGTGTGTGTGAAAGCCGTCCTTCACCTAGCTTGTTGGGAACACAAATTTTCTTTTCACTAGCAAACTCCACTCCATACTTATATATGGGGAGGTACTAGCTCCAACTCGGTTTTACAGTGAAACTGCAGGAACTTCAAACCGGCACTAGGAATCAGACTGAGAAACCAGAGTAAAATTTACTCCTGCAAACCGTTCCTTTTGTTCTAGATGAACGAAAGCCTCTCCAAATGCTCAGTTCTGAGAGATTAGTGTGTGTGAAAGCCGTCCTTCACCTAGCTTGTTGGGAACACAAAGTTTCTTTTCATTTGCAAACTCCACTTCAGACATATATATGGGGAGGTACTAGCTCCAACTCGGTTTTACAGTGAAAACTGCAGGAACTTCAAACCGGAGCTAGGAAACAGACTGAGAAACCAGAGTAAAAGTTTCTCCTGCAAACCTTTCCCTTTGTGCTAGATGAACGAACGTGTCTCCACATGCTCAGTTCTGAGAGACAAGTGTGAGTGAATGCCGTCCTTCACCTAGCTTGTTGGGAACACAAGCTTTCTTTTCAGTTGTAAACTCCACTCCATACATATATATGGGGAGGTACTAACTCCAACTCGGTTTTACACTGAAAACTGTAGGAACTTCAAACCGGCACTAGGAAACAGAATGAGAAACCAGAGTAAAAGTTCACCTGCAACCCGTTCCATTTTTGCTAGATGAACGAACGTCTCTCCACATGCTAAGTTCTGAGAGATATGTGTGTGTGAATGCCATCCTTCACCTAGCTTGTTGGGAACACAAAGTTCCTTTTCACATGCTAACTCCACTCCATAGATATATATATGGGGAGGTACTAGCTCCAACTCGGTATTACAGTGACAACTGCAGGAAATTCAAACCGGCACTAGGAAACAGACTGAGAAACCAGAGTAAAAGTTTCTACTGCAACCCGTTCCCTTTGTGCTAGAGGAACGAACGTCTCTCCACATGCTCAATTCTGAGAGATAAGTGGGTGTGAAAGCCGTACTTCACCTAGCTTGTTGGGAACACAAAGTTTCTTATCACTTGCAAACTCCACTCCTTACATATATAAGGGGAGGTACTAGCTTCAACTCTGTTTTACAGTGAAAACTGCAGGAACTTCAAACCGGCACTAGGAAACAGACTGAGAAACCAGAGTAAAAGTTTCTCCTGCAACCCGTTCCCTTGGTGCTTGATGAACGAACGTCTCTCCACATGCTCAGTTCTGAGTGATAAGTGTGTGTGAATGACGACCTTCACCTAGTTTTTTGGGAACACAAATTTTCTTTTCACTTGCAAATTCCACTCCATACATATATATGGGGAGGTACAAGCTCCAACTCGTTTTTACAGTGAAAACTGCAGGAACTTCAAACCGGCAGTAGGAAACAGACTGAGAAACCAGAGTAAAAGTTTCTCCTGCAAACCGTTTCCTTTGTGCTAGATGAACGAACGTCTCTCCACATGCTCAGTTCTGAGAGATAATTGTGTGTGAAAGCCGTCCTTCACATAGCTTGTTGGGAACACAAAGTTTCTTTTCACTTACAAACTCCACTCCATACATATATATGGGGAGGTACTAGCTCCAACTCCATTTTACAGTGCAAACTGCAGAAACTTCAAAACGGCACTAGGAAGCAGACTGAGAAACCAGAGTAAAAGTTTCCCCTGCAACCCGTTCCCTTTGTGCTAGATGAACGAACGACTCTCCACATGCTCATTTCTGAGAGATAACTGTGTTTGAAAGCATCATTCACCTAGCTTGTTGGGAACACATAGTTTATTTTCACTTTCAAACTCCACTCTATACATATATATGGGGAGGTACTAGCTCCAACTCGGTTTTACTGTGAAAACTGAAGGAACGTCAAACCGGCACTGGGAAACAGACTGAGAAACCAGAGTAAAAGATTTTCCAGCAAACCGTTCCCTTTCTGCTAGATGAACGAACGTCTCTCCACATGCTCAGTTCTGAGAGATATGTGTGTGTGAAAGCCGTCCTTCACCTAGATTGTTGGGAACACAAAGTTTCATTTCACTTGCAAACTCCACTGCATAGATATATATGGGGAGGTACGAGCTCCAACTCGGTTTTACAGTGAAAACTGCAGGAACTTCAAACCGGCACTAGGAAACAGACTGAGAAACCAGAGTAAAAGTTTCCCCTGCAACCAGTTCCATTTGTGCTATATGAACGAACGTCTCTCCACATGCCCATTTCTTAGAGATAAGTGGGTGTGAAAGCCGTCCTTCACCTTGCTTGTAGGGTACACAAAGTTTCTTTTCAGTTGCTAACTCCACTCCATACATATATATGGGGGGTTACTAGCTCCAACGCTGTTTTACTGTGAAAACTGCAGGAACTTCAAACCGGCACTAGGAAACAGACTGAGAAACCAGAGTAAAAGTTTCTCCTGCAAACCGTTCCCTTTGTTCAAGATGAACGAAAGCCTCTCCACATGCTCAGTTCTGAGAGATTTGTGTGTGTGAAAGCCGTCCTTCACTTAGCTTGTTGGGAACACAAAGTTTCTTTTCACTTGCAAACTCCACTTCAGACATATATATGGGGAGGTACTAGCTCCAACTCGGTTTTACAGTGAAAACTGCAGGAACATTAAACTGGCGCTAGGAAACAGACTGAGAAACCAGAGAAAAATTTTCTCCTGCAACCGGTTCCCTTTGTGCTAGATGAACGAACTTCTCTCCACATGCTCAATTCTGAGAGATAATTGTGTGTGAAGCCGTCCTTCACATAGCTTGTTAGGAACACAAAATCTCTTTTCAGTTGCAAACCCCACACCATACATATGTATGGGTAGGTACTAGCTCCAACTCTGTTTTACAGTGAAAATTGCAGGAACTTCCAACCGGCGCTAGGAAACAGACTGAGAAACCAGAGTAAAAGTTTCTCCTACAACCCGTTCCCTTCGTGCTAGGTGAACGAACGTCTCTCCACATGCTCAGTTCTGAGAGATATTTGTGTGTGAAAGCCGTCCTTCACCTAGCTTGTTGGGAACACAAAATTTATTTTCAGTTGCAAACCCCACTCCATACATATGTATGGGTATGTACTAGCTCCAACTCGGTTTTACAGTGAAACCTGCAGGAAATTCAAACCGGCACTATGAAACAGACTGAGAAACCAGAGTAAAAGTTTCTCCTGCAAACCGTTCTCTTTGTTCTAGATGAACGAACGTCTCTCCACATGCTCAGTTCTGAGAGATAAGTGTGTGTGAATGACGACCTTCACCTAGTTTTTTGGGAACACAAATTTTCTTTTCACTTGCAAATTCCACTCCATACATATATATGGGGAGGTACAAGCTCCAACTCGGTTTTACAGTGAAAACTGCAGGAACTTCAAACCGGCAGTAGGAAACAGACTGAGAAACCAGAGTAAAAGTTTCTCCTGCAAACCGTTTCCTTTGTGCTAGATGAACGAACGTCTCTCCACATGCTCAGTTCTGAGAGATAATTGTGTGTGAAAGCCGTCCTTCACATAGCTTGTTAGGAACACAAAGTTTCTTTTCACTTACAAACTCCACTCCATACATATATATGGGGAGGTACTAGCTCCAACTCCATTTTACAGTGCAAACTGCAGAAACTTCAAAACGGCACTAGGAAGCAGACTGAGAAACCAGAGTAAAAGTTTCCCCTGCAACCCGTTCCCTTTGTGCTAGATGAACGAACGACTCTCCACATGCTCATTTCTGAGAGATAACTGTGTTTGAAAGCATCATTCACCTAGCTTGTTGGGAACACATAGTTTATTTTCACTTTCAGACTCCACTCTATACATATATATGGGGAGGTACTAGCTCCAACTCGGTTTTACTGTGAAAACTGAAGGAACGTCAAACCGGCACTGGGAAACAGACTGAGAATCCAGAGTAAAAGATTTTCCAGCAAACCGTTCCCTTTCTGCTACATGAACGAACGTCTCTCCACATGCTCAGTTCTGAGAGATATGTGTGTGTGAAAGCCGTCCTTCACCTAGATTGTTGGGAACACAAGTTTCATTTCACTTGCAAACTCCACTGCATAGATATATATGGGGAGGTACGAGCTCCAACTCGGTTTTACAGTGAAAACTGCAGGAACTTCAAACCGGCACTAGGAAACAGACTGAGAAACCAGAGTAAAAGTTTCCCCTGCAACCAGTTCCATTTGTGCTATATGAACGAACGTCTCTCCACATGCTCATTTCTTAGAGATAAGTGGGTGTGAAAGCCGTCCTTCACCTTGCTTGTAGGGTACACAAAGTTTCTTTTCAGTTGCTAACTCCACTCCATACATATATATGGGGGGTTACTAGCTCCAACGCTGTTTTACTGTGAAAACTGCAGGAACTTCAAACCGGCACTAGGAAACAGACTGAGAAACCAGAGTAAAAGTTTCTCCTGCAAACCGTTCCCTTTGTTCAAGATGAACGAAAGCCTCTCCACATGCTCAGTTCTGACAGATTTGTGTGTGTGAAAGCCGTCCTTCACCTAGCTTGTTAGGAACACAAAGTTTCTTTTCACTTGCAAACTCCACTTCAGACATATATATGGGGAGGTACTAGCTCCAACTCGGTTTTACAGTGAAAACTGCAGGAACATTAAACTGGCGCTAGGAAACAGACTGAGAAACCAGAGAAAAATTTTCTCCTGCAACCGGTTCCCTTTGTGCTAGATGAACGAACTTCTCTCCACATGCTCAATTCTGAGAGATAAGTGTGTGTGGAAGCCGTCCTTATCTAGCTTGTTGGGAACACAAAGTTCTTTTCACTTGCAATCTCCACTCCATACATATATATGGGGAGGTACTAGCCCCAACTCGGTTTTACAGTGAAAACTGCAGGAACTTCAAAACGGCGCTAGGAAACAGACTGAGAAACCAGTGTAAAAGATTCTCCTGCAAACCGTTCCCTTTGTGCTAGATGAACGAACCTCTCTCCACATGCTCAGTTCTGAGAGATAAGAGTGTGTGAAAGCCGTCCTTCACCTAGCTTGTTGGGAACTCAAAGTTTCTTTTCACTTGCAAACACCACATCCGACATATATATGGGGAGGTACTAGCTCCAACTCGGTTTTACAGTGAAAACTGCAGGAACTTCAAACCGGCGCTACGAAACAGACTGAGAAACCAGAGTAAAATTTCTCCTGCAAACATTTCCCTTTGTGCTAGATGAACGAACGTGTCTCCACATGCTCAGTTCTGAGAGACAAGTGTGTGTGAATGCCGTCCTTCACCTAGCTTGTTGGGAACACAAGCTTTATTTCAGTTGTAAACTCCACTCCATACATATATATGGGGAGGTACTAGCTCCAACTCGGTATTACAGTGACAACTGCAGGAAATTCAAACCGGCACTAGGAAACAGACTGAGAAACCAGAGTAAAAGTTTCCCCTGCAACCAGTTCCATTTGTGCTATATGAACGAACGTCTCTCCACATGCTCATTTCTTAGAGATAAGTGGGTGTGAAAGCCGTCCTTCACCTTGCTTGTAGGGTACACAAAGTTTCTTTTCAGTTGCTAAATCCACTCCATACATATATATGGGGGGTTACTAGCTCCAACGCTGTTTTACTGTGAAAACTGCAGGAACTTCAAACAGGCACTAGGAAACAGACTGAGAAACCAGAGTAAAAGTTTCTCCTGCAACCCGTTCCCTTTGTGCTAGATGAACGAAGGTCTCTCCACATGCTCAGTTCTGAGAGATAAGTGTGTGTGAAAGCCGTCCTTCACCTAGCATGTTGGGAACACAAAGTTTCTTTACACTTGCAAACTCCACTCCATACATATATATGGGGAGGTACAAGCTCCAACTCGGTTTTACAGTGAAAACTGCAGGAAATTGAAACCGGCGCTAGGAAAAAGACTGAGAAACCAGAGTAATAGTTTCCCCTGCAACCCGTTCCCTTTGTGCTAGAGGAACGATCGTCTTTCCACATGCTCAGTTCTGAGAGATAAGTGTGTTCGAAAGCCGTCCTTCACCTTGCTTGTTGGGAACACAAAGTTTCTTTTCACTTGTAAACTCCACTCCAGACGTATATATGGTGAGGTACGAGCTCCACAACGGTTTTACAGTGAAAACTGCAGGAAATTCAAACCTGCACTAGGAAACAGTCTGAGAAACCAGAGTAAAATTTTCTCCTGCAACCCGTTCCCTTTGTGCTAGATGAACGAACGACTCTCCACATGCTCATTTCTGAGAGATAACTGTGTTTGAAAGCATCATTCACCTAGCTTGTTGGGAACACATAGTTTATTTTCACTTTCAAACTCCACTCTATACATATATATGGGGAGGTACTAGCTCCAACTCGGTTTTACTGTGAAAACTGAAGGAACGTCAAACCGGCACTGGGAAACAGACTGAGAAACCAGAGTAAAAGATTTTCCAGCAAACCGTTCCCTTTCTGCTAGATGAACGAACGTCTCTCCACATGCTCAGTTCTGAGAGATATGTGTGTGTGAAAGCCGTCCTTCACCTAGATTGTTGGGAACACAAAGTTTCATTTCACTTGCAAACTCCACTGCATAGATATATATGGGGAGGTACGAGCTCCAACTCGGTTTTACAGTGAAAACTGCAGGAACTTCAAACCGGCACTAGGAAACAGACTGAGAAACCAGAGTAAAAGTTTCCCCTGCAACCAGTTCCATTTGTGCTATATGAACGAACGTCTCTCCACATGCCCATTTCTTAGAGATAAGTGGGTGTGAAAGCCGTCCTTCACCTTGCTTGTAGGGTACACAAAGTTTCTTTTCAGTTGCTAACTCCACTCCATACATATATATGGGGGGTTACTAGCTCCAACGCTGTTTTACTGTGAAAACTGCAGGAACTTCAAACCGGCACTAGGAAACAGACTGAGAAACCAGAGTAAAAGTTTCTCCTGCAAACCGTTCCCGTTGTTCAAGATGAACGAAAGCCTCTCCACATGCTCAGTTCTGAGAGATTTGTGTGTGTGAAAGCCGTCCTTCACCTAGCTTGTTGGGAACACAAAGTTTCTTTTCACTTGCAAACTCCACTTCAGACATATATATGGGGAGGTACTAGCTCCAACTCGGTTTTACAGTGAAAACTGCAGGAACATTAAACTGGCGCTAGGAAACAGACTGAGAAACCAGAGAAAAATTTTCTCCTGCAACCGGTTCCCTTTGTGCTACATGAACGAACTTCTCTCCACATGCTCAATTCTGAGAGATAAGTGTGTGTGGAAGCCGTCCTTATCTAGCTTGTTGAGAACACAAAGTTCTTTTCACTTGCAATCTCCACTCCATACATATATATGGGGAGGTACTAGCTCCAACTCGGTTTTACAGTGAAAACTGCAGGAACTTCAAAACGGCGCTAGGAAACAGACTGAGAAACCAGTGTAAAAGATTCTGCTGCAAACCGTTCCCTTTGTGCTAGATGAACGAACCTCTCTCCACATGCTCAGTTCTGAGAGATAAGAGTGTGTGAAAGCCGCCCTTCAACTTTCTTGTTGGGAACACAAAGTTTCTTTTCATTTGCAAACTCCACTCCATACATATATATTGGGAGGTTCTAGCTCCAACTCTGTTTTACAGTGAAAACTGCAGGAACTTCAAACCGGCACTAGGAAACAGACTGAGAAACCAGAGTAAAAGTTTCTCCTGCAAACCGTTCCCTTTGTGCTAGACGAACGAACGTCTCTCCACATGCTCAGTTCTGAGAGATAATTGTGTGTGAAGCCGTCCTTCACATAGCTTGTTAGGAACACAAAATCTCTTTTCAGTTGCAAACCCCACACCATACATATGTATGGGTAGGTACTAGCTCCAACTCTGTTTTACAGTGAAAATTGCAGGAACTTCCAACCGGTACTAGGAAACAGACTGAGAAACCAGAGTAAAAGTTTCTCCTACAACCCGTTCCATTCGTGCTAGGTGAACGAACGTCTCTCCACATGCTCAGTTCTGAGAGATATTTGTGTGTGAAAGCCGTCCTTCACCTAGCTTGTTGGGAACACAAAATTTTTTTCAGTTGCAAACCCCAATCCATACATATGTATGGGTATGTACTAGCTCCAACTCGGTTTTACAGTGAAACCTGCAGGAAATTCAAACCGGCACTATGAAACAGACTGAGAAACCAGAGTAAAAGTTTCTCCTGCAAACCGTTCTCTTTGTTCTAGATGAACGAACGTCTCTCCACATGCTCAGTTCTGAGAGATAAGTGTGTGTGAATGACGACCTTCACCTAGTTTTTTGGGAACACAAATTTTCTTTTCACTTGCAAATTCCACTCCATACATATATATGGGGAGGTACAAGCTCCAACTCGGTTTTACAGTGAAAACTGCAGGAACTTCAAACCGGCAGTAGGAAACAGACTGAGAAACCAGAGTAAAAGTTTCTCCTGCAAACCGTTTCCTTTGTGCTAGATGAACGAACGTCTCTCCACATGCTCAGTTCTGAGAGATAATTGTGTGTGAAAGCCGTCCTTCACATAGCTTGTTGGGAACACAAAGTTTCTTTTCACTTACAAACTCCACTCCATACATATATATGGGGAGGTACTAGCTCCAACTCCATTTTACAGTGCAAACTGCAGAAACTTCAAAACGGCACTAGGAAGCAGACTGAGAAACCAGAGTAAAAGTTTCCCCTGCAACCCGTTCCCTTTGTGCTAGATGAACGAACGACTCTCCACATGCTCATTTCTGAGAGATAACTGTGTTTGAAAGCATCATTCACCTAGCTTGTTGGGAACACATAGTTTATTTTCACTTTCAAACTCCACTCTATACATATATATGGGGAGGTACTAGCTCCAACTCGGTTTTACTGTGAAAACTGAAGGAACGTCAAACCGGCACTGGGAAACAGACTGAGAATCCAGAGTAAAAGATTTTCCAGCAAACCGTTCCCTTTCTGCTAGATGAACGAACGTCTCTCCACATGCTCAGTTCTGAGAGATATGTGTGTGTGAAAGCCGTCCTTCACCTAGATTGTTGGGAACACAAGTTTCATTTCACTTGCAAACTCCACTGCATAGATATATATGGGGAGGTACGAGCTCCAACTCGGTTTTACAGTGAAAACTGCAGGAACTTCAAACCGGCACTAGGAAACAGACTGAGAAACCAGAGTAAAAGTTTCCCCTGCAACCAGTTCCATTTGTGCTATATGAACGAACGTCTCTCCACATGCTCATTTCTTAGAGATAAGTGGGTGTGAAAGCCGTCCTTCACCTTGCTTGTAGGGTACACAAAGTTTCTTTTCAGTTGCTAACTCCACTCCATACATATATATGGGGGGTTACTAGCTCCAACGCTGTTTTACTGTGAAAACTGCAGGAACTTCAAACCGGCACTAGGAAACAGACTGAGAAACCAGAGTAAAAGTTTCTCCTGCAAACCGTTCCCTTTGTTCAAGATGAATGAAAGCCTCTCCACATGCTCAGTTCTGACAGATTTGTGTGTGTGAAAGCCGTCCTTCACCTAGCTTGTTGGGAACACAAAGTTTCTTTTCACTTGCAAACTCCACTTCAGACATATATATGGGGAGGTACTAGCTCCAACTCGGTTTTACAGTGAAAACTGCAGGAACATTAAACTGGCGCTAGGAAACAGACTGAGAAACCAGAGAAAAATTTTCTCCTGCAACCGGTTCCCTTTGTGCTAGATGAACGAACTTCTCTCCACATGCTCAATTCTGAGAGATAAGTGTGTGTGGAAGCCGTCCTTATCTAGCTTGTTGGGAACACAAAGTTCTTTTCACTTGCAATCTCCACTCCATACATATATATGGGGAGGTACTAGCCCCAACTCGGTTTTACAGTGAAAACTGCAGGAACTTCAAAACGGCGCTAGGAAACAGACTGAGAAACCAGTGTAAAAGATTCTCCTGCAAACCGTTCCCTTTGTGCTAGATGAACGAACCTCTCTCCACATGCTCAGTTCTGAGAGATAAGAGTGTGTGAAAGCCGTCCTTCACCTAGCTTGTTGGGAACTCAAAGTTTCTTTTCACTTGCAAACACCACATCCGACATATATATGGGGAGGTACTAGCTCCAACTCGGTTTTACAGTGAAAACTGCAGGAACTTCAAACCGGCGCTACGAAACAGACTGAGAAACCAGAGTAAAATTTCTCCTGCAAACATTTCCCTTTGTGCTAGATGAACGAACGTGTCTCCACATGCTCAGTTCTGAGAGACAAGTGTGTGTGAATGCCGTCCTTCACCTAGCTTGTTGGGAACACAAGCTTTATTTCAGTTGTAAACTCCACTCCATACATATATATGGGGAGGTACTAGCTCCAACTCGGTATTACAGTGACAACTGCAGGAAATTCAAACCGGCACTAGGAAACAGACTGAGAAACCAGAGTAAAAGTTTCCCCTGCAACCAGTTCCATTTGTGCTATATGAACGAACGTCTCTCCACATGCTCATTTCTTAGAGATAAGTGGGTGTGAAAGCCGTCCTTCACCTTGCTTGTAGGGTACACAAAGTTTCTTTTCAGTTGCTAAATCCACTCCATACATATATATGGGGGGTTACTAGCTCCAACGCTGTTTTACTGTGAAAACTGCAGGAACTTCAAACAGGCACTAGGAAACAGACTGAGAAACCAGAGTAAAAGTTTCTCCTGCAACCCGTTCCCTTTGTGCTAGAGGAACGATCGTCTTTCCACATGCTCAGTTCTGAGAGATAAGTGTGTTCGAAAGCCGTCCTTCACCTTGCTTGTTGGGAACACAAAGTTTCTTTTCACTTGTAAACTCCACTCCAGACGTATATATGGTGAGGTACGAGCTCCACAACGGTTTTACAGTGAAAACTGCAGGAAATTCAAACCTGCACTAGGAAACAGACTGAGAAACCAGAGTAAAATTTTCTCCTGCAACCCGTTACTTTGGGCTAGGTGAATGAACTTCTCTCCACATGATCAGTTCTGAGAGATAAGCGGGTGTGGAAGTCGTCCTTCACCTAGCTTGTTGGGAACACAAAGTATCTTTTCAGTTGCAAACTCCACTCCATACATATATATGGGGAGGTACGAGCTCCAAATCGGTTTTAAAGTGATAATTGCAGGAACTTCATACCGGCACTAGGAAACAGACTGAGAAACCAGAGTAAAAGTATCTCCTGCAACCCGTTCCCTTCGTGCTAGATGAACGAACGTCTCTCCACATGCTCAGTTCTGAGAGATAAGTGTGTGTGAAAGCCGTCCTTCACCTAGCTTGTTGGGAACACAAAGATTCTTTTCACTTGCAAACTCCACTCCATACTTATATATGGGGAGGTACTAGCTCCAACTCGGTTTTACAGTGAAAACTGCAGGAACTTCAAACCGGCACTAGGAAACAGACTGAGAAACCAGAGTAAATGTTTCTCCTGCAACCCGTTAAATTTGAGCTAGATGAACGAACGTCTCTCCACATGCTCAGTTCTGAGATATAAGTCTGTGTGTAAGCCGTCCTTCACCTAGCTTGTTGGGAACACAAAGATTCTTTTCAGTTGCAAACTCCACTCAATACCTATATATGGGGAGGTACAAACTCCAAATCGGTTTTACAGTGAAAACTGCAGGAACTTGAAACCGGCACTAGGAAACAGACTGAGAAACCTCAGTAAAAGTATCTCCTGCAACCCGTTCCCTTTGTGCTAGTTGAACAAACGTCTCTCCACATGCTCAGTTCTGAGAGATAAGTGTGTGTGAAAGCCGTACTTCACCTAGCTTGTTGGGAAATCAAAGTTTCTTTTCACTTGCAAACTCCACTCCATACTTATATATGGGGAGGTACAAGCTCCAACTCGATTTTACAGTGAAATCTGCAGGAAATTCTAACCGGCACTAGGAAACAGTCTGAGAAACCAGAGTAAAAGTTTCTCCTGCAAACCGTTCCCTTTATGCTAGATGAACGAACGTCTCTCCACATGCTCATTTCTGAGAGATAAGTGTCTGTGAAAGTCGTCCTTCACATAGCTTGTTGGGAACCCAAAATTTCTTTTCAGTTGCATTCCCCACTCCATACATATATATGGGTAAATACTACCTCCAACTCGGTTTTACAGTGAAAACTGCAGGAACTTCAAACCGGCACTAGGAAACAGACTGAGAAACCAGAGTAAATGTTTTTCCTGCAACCCGTTCCTTTGTTCTAGATGAACGAACGTCTCTCCACATGCTCAGTTCTGAGAGATAAGTGTGTGTGAAAGCCGACCTTCACCTAGCTTGTTTGGAACACAAAGTTTCTTTTCACTTGGAACCTCAAATCCATACATATATAAGGGGAGGTACTAGCTCCAACTCGGTTTTACAGTGAAAACTGCAGGAACTTCAAACCGGCACTAGGAAACAGACTGAGAAACCAAAGTAAAACTTTCTCCTGCAACCCGTTCCCTTTGTGCTAGAGGAAGAAAAGTCTCTCCACATGCTCAGTTTTGAGAGATAAGTGTGTGTGAAAGCCGTCCTTCACCTAGCTTGTTGGGAACACAAAGTTTCTTTTCACTTGCAAACTCCACTCCATACATATATATGCAGAGGTACAAGCTCCAACTCGGTTTTACAGTGAAAACTGCAGGAACTTCAAACCGGCACTAGGAAACAGACTGAGAAACCAGAGTAAAAGTTTCTCCTGCAAACCGTTCCCTTTGTGCTAGATGAACGAACGTCTACCCACATGCTCAGTTCTGAGAGATAAGTGTGTGTGAAGCCGCACTTTACCTAGCTTTTTGGGAACACAAAGTTTCTTTTCACTTGCAAACTCCACTCCGTACTTATATATGGGGAGGTAGAAGCTCCAACTCGGTTTTACAGTGAAATATGCAGGAAATTCAAACCGGCACTAGGAAACAGACTGAGAAACCAGAGTAAAAGTTTCTCCTGCAAACCGTTCAATTTATGCTAGATGAACGAACGTCTCTCCACATGCTCATTTCTGAGAGATAAGTGTGTGTTAAAGTCGTCCTTCACATAGCTTGTTGGGAACCCAAAATGTCTTTTCAGTTGCAAACCCCACTCCATACATATGTATGGGTAAGTACTACCTCCAACTCGGTTTTACAGTGAAATATGCAGGAAATTCAAACCGGCACTAGGAAACAGACTGAGAAACCAGAGTAAAAGTTTTTCCTGCAACCCGTTCCTTTGTGCTAGATGAACGAACGTCTCTCCACATGCTCAGTTCTGAGAGATAATTGTGTGTGAAAGCCGTCCTTCACCTAGCTTGTTGGGAACACAAGCTTTCTTTTCAGTTGTAAACACCACTCCATCCATATATATGGGGAGGTACTAGCTCCAACTCGGTTTTATACTGAAAACTGTAGGAACTTCAAACCGGCACTAGGAAACAGACTGAGAATCCAGAGTAATAGTTTCACCTGTATCCCATTCCTTTTTTGCTAGATGAACGAACGTCTCTCCACATGCTCAGTTCTGAGAGATATGTGTGTGTGAATGCCATCCTTCACCTAGCTTGTTGGGAACACAAAGTTTCTTTTCACTTGCAAACTCCACTCCATACATATATATGGGGAGGTACTAGCTCCAACTCGGTATTACAGTGAAAACTGCAGGAAATTAAAACCGGCACTAGGAAACAGACTGAGAAACCAGAGTAAAAGTTACTCCTGCAAACCTTTCCATTTGTTCTAGATGAACGAAAGCCTCTCCACATGCTCAGTTCTGAGAGATTAGTGTGTGTGAAAGCCGTCCTTCACCTAGCTTGTTGGGAACACAAAGTTTCTTTTCATTTGCAAAATCCACTTCAGACATATATATGGGGAGGTACTAGCTCCAACTCGGTTTTACAGTGAAAACTGCAGGAACTTCAAACCGGCACTAGGAAACAGCCTGAGAATCTAGAGTAAAAGTTTCACCTGCATCCCGTTCCCTTTTTGCTAGATGAACGAACGTCTCTCCACATGCTCAGTTCTGAGAGATATGTGTGTGTGAATGCCATTCTTCACCTAGCTTGTTGGGAACACAAAGTTTCTTTTCACTTGCAAACTCCACTCCATACATATATATGGGGAGGTACTAGCTCCAACTCGGTATTACAGTGACAACTGCAGGAAATTAAAACCGGCACTAGGAAACAGACTGAGAAACCAGAGTAAAAGTTTCTCCTGCAACCCGTTCCCTTTGTGCTAGCAGAACAAACGTCTCTCCACATGCTCAGTTCTGAGAGATAAGTGTGTGTGAAAGCCCTCCTTCAACTATCTTGTTGGGAACACAAAGTTTCTTTTCAGTTGCAAACTCCACTCCATACATATATATGGGGAGGTACTAGCTCCAACTCCGTTTTACAGTGAAAACTGCAGGAACTTCAAACCGGCGCTAGGAAACAGACTGAGAAACCAGAGTAATAGATTCACCTGCAAACCGTTCCCTTTTTGCTAGTTGAACAAAGGTCTCTCCACATGCTCAGTTCTGAGAGATAAGTGTGTGTGAAAGCCGTCATTCAACTAGCTTGTTGGGAACACAAATTTTCTTTTCACTAGCAAACTCCACTCCATACTTATATATGGGGAGGTACTAGCTCCAACTCGGTTTTACAGTGAAAACTGCAGGAACTTCAAACCGGCACTAGGAAACAGACTGAGAAACCAGAGTAAAAGTTACTCCTGCAAACCGTTCCCTTTGTTCTAGATGAACGAAAGCCTCTCCACATGCTCAGTTCTGAGAGATTAGTGTGTGTGAAAGCCGTCCTTCACCTAGCTTGTTGGGAACACAAAGTTTCTTTTCATTTGCAAACTCCACTTCAGACATATATATGGGGAGGTACTAGCTCCAACTCGGTTTTACAGTGAAAATTGCAGGAACTTCAAACCGGTACTAGGAAACAGACTGAGAAACCAGCGTAAAAGTTTCTCCTACAACCCGTTCCCTTCGTGCTAGGTGAACGAACGTCTCACCACATGCTCAGTTCTGAGAGATAAGTGTGTGTGAAAGCCGTCCTTCACCTAGCTTGTTGGGAACACAAAATTTCTTTTCAGTTGCAAACCCCACTCCATACATATGTATGGGTAGGTACAAGCTCCAACTCTTTTTTACAGTGAAACCCGCAGGAACTTCAAACCGGCACTAGGAAACAGACTGAGAAACCAGAGTAAAAGTTTCTCCTGCAAACCGTTCCCTTTGTTCTAGATGAACGAACGTCTCTCCACATGCTCATTTCTGAGAGATAAGTTTGAGTGAAAGCCGTGCTTCACCTAGCTTGTTGGGAACCCAAAGTTTCTTTTCACTTGCAAAATCCACTCCATACATATATATTGGAAGGTACTAGCTCCAACTCGTTTTACAGTGAAAACTGCAGGAAATTCAAACCGGCGCTTGAAAACAGACTGAGAATCCAGAGTAAAAGTTTCTCCTGCAACCCTTTCCCTTTGTGCTACATGAACGAACGTCTCTCCACATGCTCAGTTCTGAGAGATAAGTGTGTGTGAAAGCCGTACTTCAGCTAGCTTGTTGGGAACACAAAGTTTCTTTTCATTTGCAAACTCCACTCCATACATATATATGGGGAGGTACTAGCTCCAACACGGTTTTACACTGAAAACTGCAGGAACTTCAAACCGGCACTAGGAAACAGACTGAGAAACCAGAGTAAATGTTTTTCCTGCAACCCGTTCCTTTGTTCTAGATGAACGAACGTCTCTCCACATGCTCAGTTCTGAGAGATAAGTGTGTGTGAAAGCCGACCTTCACCTAGCTTGTTTGGAACACAAAGTTTCTTTTCACTTGGAACCTCAAATCCATACATATATAAGGGGAGGTACTAGCTCCAACTCGGTTTTACAGTGAAAACTGCAGGAACTTCAAACCGGCACTAGGAAACAGACTGAGAAACCAAAGTAAAACTTTCTCCTGCAACCCGTTCCCTTTGTGCTAGAGGAAGAAAAGTCTCTCCACATGCTCAGTTTTGAGAGATAAGTGTGTGTGAAAGCCGTCCTTCACCTAGCTTGTTGGGAACACAAAGTTTCTTTTCACTTGCAAACTCCACTCCATACATATATATGCAGAGGTACAAGCTCCAACTCGGTTTTACAGTGAAAACTGCAGGAACTTCAAACCGGCACTAGGAAACAGACTGAGAAACCAGAGTAAAAGTTTCTCCTGCAAACCGTTCCCTTTGTGCTAGATGAACGAACGTCTACCCACATGCTCAGTTCTGAGAGATAAGTGTGTGTGAAGCCGCACTTTACCTAGCTTTTTGGGAACACAAAGTTTCTTTTCACTTGCAAACTCCACTCCGTACTTATATATGGGGAGGTAGAAGCTCCAACTCGGTTTTACAGTGAAATATGCAGGAAATTCAAACCGGCACTAGGAAACAGACTGAGAAACCAGAGTAAAAGTTTCTCCTGCAAACCGTTCAATTTATGCTAGATGAACGAACGTCTCTCCACATGCTCATTTCTGAGAGATAAGTGTGTGTTAAAGTCGTCCTTCACATAGCTTGTTGGGAACCCAAAATGTCTTTTCAGTTGCAAACCCCACTCCATACATATGTATGGGTAAGTACTACCTCCAACTCGGTTTTACAGTGAAATATGCAGGAAATTCAAACCGGCACTAGGAAACAGACTGAGAAACCAGAGTAAAAGTTTTTCCTGCAACCCGTTCCTTTGTGCTAGATGAACGAACGTCTCTCCACATGCTCAGTTCTGAGAGATAATTGTGTGTGAAAGCCGTCCTTCACCTAGCTTGTTGGGAACACAAGCTTTCTTTTCAGTTGTAAACACCACTCCATCCATATATATGGGGAGGTACTAGCTCCAACTCGGTTTTATACTGAAAACTGTAGGAACTTCAAACCGGCACTAGGAAACAGACTGAGAATCCAGAGTAATAGTTTCACCTGTATCCCATTCCTTTTTTGCTAGATGAACGAACGTCTCTCCACATGCTCAGTTCTGAGAGATATGTGTGTGTGAATGCCATCCTTCACCTAGCTTGTTGGGAACACAAAGTTTCTTTTCACTTGCAAACTCCACTCCATACATATATATGGGGAGGTACTAGCTCCAACTCGGTATTACAGTGAAAACTGCAGGAAATTAAAACCGGCACTAGGAAACAGACTGAGAAACCAGAGTAAAAGTTACTCCTGCAAACCTTTCCATTTGTTCTAGATGAACGAAAGCCTCTCCACATGCTCAGTTCTGAGAGATTAGTGTGTGTGAAAGCCGTCCTTCACCTAGCTTGTTGGGAACACAAAGTTTCTTTTCATTTGCAAAATCCACTTCAGACATATATATGGGGAGGTACTAGCTCCAACTCGGTTTTACAGTGAAAACTGCAGGAACTTCAAACCGGCACTAGGAAACAGCCTGAGAATCTAGAGTAAAAGTTTCACCTGCATCCCGTTCCCTTTTTGCTAGATGAACGAACGTCTCTCCACATGCTCAGTTCTGAGAGATATGTGTGTGTGAATGCCATTCTTCACCTAGCTTGTTGGGAACACAAAGTTTCTTTTCACTTGCAAACTCCACTCCATACATATATATGGGGAGGTACTAGCTCCAACTCGGTATTACAGTGACAACTGCAGGAAATTAAAACCGGCACTAGGAAACAGACTGAGAAACCAGAGTAAAAGTTTCTCCTGCAACCCGTTCCCTTTGTGCTAGCAGAACAAACGTCTCTCCACATGCTCAGTTCTGAGAGATAAGTGTGTGTGAAAGCCCTCCTTCAACTATCTTGTTGGGAACACAAAGTTTCTTTTCAGTTGCAAACTCCACTCCATACATATATATGGGGAGGTACTAGCTCCAACTCCGTTTTACAGTGAAAACTGCAGGAACTTCAAACCGGCGCTAGGAAACAGACTGAGAAACCAGAGTAATAGATTCACCTGCAAACCGTTCCCTTTTTGCTAGTTGAACAAAGGTCTCTCCACATGCTCAGTTCTGAGAGATAAGTGTGTGTGAAAGCCGTCATTCAACTAGCTTGTTGGGAACACAAATTTTCTTTTCACTAGCAAACTCCACTCCATACTTATATATGGGGAGGTACTAGCTCCAACTCGGTTTTACAGTGAAAACTGCAGGAACTTCAAACCGGCACTAGGAAACAGACTGAGAAACCAGAGTAAAAGTTACTCCTGCAAACCGTTCCCTTTGTTCTAGATGAACGAAAGCCTCTCCACATGCTCAGTTCTGAGAGATTAGTGTGTGTGAAAGCCGTCCTTCACCTAGCTTGTTGGGAACACAAAGTTTCTTTTCATTTGCAAACTCCACTTCAGACATATATATGGGGAGGTACTAGCTCCAACTCGGTTTTACAGTGAAAATTGCAGGAACTTCAAACCGGTACTAGGAAACAGACTGAGAAACCAGCGTAAAAGTTTCTCCTACAACCCGTTCCCTTCGTGCTAGGTGAACGAACGTCTCACCACATGCTCAGTTCTGAGAGATAAGTGTGTGTGAAAGCCGTCCTTCACCTAGCTTGTTGGGAACACAAAATTTCTTTTCAGTTGCAAACCCCACTCCATACATATGTATGGGTAGGTACAAGCTCCAACTCTTTTTTACAGTGAAACCCGCAGGAACTTCAAACCGGCACTAGGAAACAGACTGAGAAACCAGAGTAAAAGTTTCTCCTGCAAACCGTTCCCTTTGTTCTAGATGAACGAACGTCTCTCCACATGCTCATTTCTGAGAGATAAGTTTGAGTGAAAGCCGTGCTTCACCTAGCTTGTTGGGAACCCAAAGTTTCTTTTCACTTGCAAAATCCACTCCATACATATATATTGGAAGGTACTAGCTCCAACTCGTTTTACAGTGAAAACTGCAGGAAATTCAAACCGGCGCTTGAAAACAGACTGAGAATCCAGAGTAAAAGTTTCTCCTGCAACCCTTTCCCTTTGTGCTACATGAACGAACGTCTCTCCACATGCTCAGTTCTGAGAGATAAGTGTGTGTGAAAGCCGTACTTCAGCTAGCTTGTTGGGAACACAAAGTTTCTTTTCATTTGCAAACTCCACTCCATACATATATATGGGGAGGTACTAGCTCCAACACGGTTTTACACTGAAAACTGCAGGAACTTCAAACCGGCGCTAATAAACAGACTGAGAAACCAGAGTAAAATTTTCTCCTGCAAACCGTTCCCTTTGTGCTAGATGAACGAACGTCTCTACACATGCTCCGATTGAGAGATAAGTGTGTGTGAAAGCCGTCCTTCACCTATCTTTTGGGAACACAAAGTTTCTTTTCACTTGCAAACTCCACCCCATACATATATATGGGGAGGTACAAGCTCCAACTCGGTTTTACATTGAAAACTGCAGGAACTTCTAACCGGCACTAGGAAACAGATTGAGAAACCGGAGTAAAAGTGTCTCCTGCAACCCGTTCCCTTTGTGCTAGATGAACGAACGTCTCTCCACATGCTCAGTTCTGAGAGATAAGTGTGTGTGAAAGCCGTCCTTCACCTAGCTTGTTGGGAACACAAATTTTCTTTTCACTTGCAAACTCCACTCCATACATATATATGGGGAGTTACTAGCTCCAACGCGGTTTTACAGTGAAAACTGCAGGAACTTCAAATCGGCGCTAGGAAACAGGCTGAGAAACCAGAGAAAAAGTTTCTCCTGCAACCCGTTCCCCTTGTGCTAGATGAACGAACGTCTCTCCACATGCTCAGTTCTGAGATTTAAGTGTGTGTGAAAGCCGTCCTTCACCTATCTTGTTGGGAACACATAGTTTTTTTTCACTTGCAATCTCCATTCCTTACATATATATGGGGAGGTAATAGCTCCAACTCGGTTTTACAGTGAAAACTGCAGGAACTTCAAACCGGCAGTAGGAAACAGACTGAGAAACCAGAGTTAAAGTTTCTCCTGCAAACCGTTCCGTTTGTGCTAGATGAACAAACGTCTCTCCACATGCTGAGTTCTGAGAGATAATTGTGTGTGAAAGCCGTCCTTCAACTAGCTTGTTGCGAACACAAATTTTCTTATCAGTTGAAACTCCACTCCATACATATATATGGGAAGGTACTAACTCCAACTCGGTTTTACTGTGAAAACTGCAGGAATTTCAAACCGGCACTAGGAAACAGACTGAGAAACCAGAGTAAAAGTTTCTCCTGCAACCCGTTCCCTTTGTGCTAGATGAACGAACGTCTCTCCACATGCTCAGTTCTGAGAGATAAGTGTGTGTGAAATCCGTCCTTCACCTAGCTTGTTGGGAACACAAAGTTTATTTCCATTTGCAAATTCCACTCCATACATATATATGGGGAGGTACTAGCTCCAACACGGTTTTACACTGAATACTGCAGGTACTTCAAACCGGCACTAGAAAACGGACTGAGAAACCAGAGAAAAAATATCTCCTGCAACCCGTTCCCTTTGTGCTAGATGAACGAACGTCTCTCCACATGCTCAGTTCTGAGAGAGAAGTGTGTGTGAAAGCCGTCCTTCACCTAGCTTGTTGGGAACACAAAGTTTCTTTTCAGTTGCTAACTCCACTCCATACATATATATGGGGACGTACAAGCTCCAACACGGTTTTACACTGAAAACTGCAGGAACTTCAAACCGGCACTAGGAAACAGTCTGAGAAACCATAGAAAAAATTTCTCCTGCAACCAGTTCCATTTCTGCTAGATGAATGAACGTCTCTCCACATACTCAATTCTGAGAGATAAGTGTGTGTGAAAGCCGTCCTTCAACGAGCTTGTTGGGAACACAAAGATTCTTTTCACTTGCAAACTCCACTCCATACATATATATGGGAAGGTACTAGCTCCAACTCGGTTTTACAGTGAATACTGCAGGAAATTCAAACCGGCGCTTGAAAACAGACTGAGAATCCAGAGTAAAAGTTTCTCCTGCAACCCTTTCCCTTTGTGCTACATGAACGAACGTCTCTCCACATGCTCAGTTCTGAGAGATAAGTGTGTGTGAAAGCCGTACTTCAGCTAGCTTGTTGGGAACACAAATTTTCTTTTCACTTGCAAACTCCACTCCATACATATATATGGGGAGTTACAAGCTCCAAATCGGTTTTACAGTGAAAACTGCAGGAACATCAAACAGGCACTAGCAAACCGACTGAGAAACCAGAGTAAAAGTTTCTCCTGCAACCCGTTCCCCTTGTGCTAGGTGAACGAACGTCTCTCCACATGCTCAGTTCTGAGAGATATGTGTGTGTGAAAGCCGTCCTTCACTTAGCTTGTTGGGAACACAAAGTTTCTTTTCAGTTGCAAACTCCACTCCATACATATATATGGGGTGGTACAAGCTCCAACTCGGTTTTACAGTGAAAACTGCAGGAACTTCAAAACAGCGCTAATAAACAGACTGAGAAAAAAGAGTAAAATTTTCTCCTGCAAACCGTTCCCTTTGTGCTAGATGAACGAACGTCTCTACACATGCTCCGATCTGAGAGAAAGTGTGTGTGAAAGCCGTCCTTCACCTAGCTTTTTGGGAACACAAAGTTTCTTTTCAATTGCAAACTCCATTCAATACATATATATGGGGAGGTACAAGCTCCAACTCGGTTTTACATTGAAAATTGCAGGAACTTCTTACCGGCACTAGGAAACAGATTGAGAAACCAGAGTAATTGTGTCTCCTGTAACCCGTTCAATTTGTGCTAGATGAACGAACTTCTCTCCACTTGCTCAGTTCTGAGAGATAAGTGTGTGTGAAAACCGTACTTCACATAGCTTGTTGGGAACACAAAATTTCTTTTCAGTTGCAAACTCCACTCCATTCATATATATGGGGAGGTACAAGCTCCAACTCCGTTTTTCAGTGAAAACAGCTGGAACTTCAAACCGGCACTAGGAAACAGACTGAGAAACCTCAGTAAAATTTTCTCCTGCAAACCGTTCCCTTTGTGCTAGATGAACGAACGTCTCTCCACATGCTCAGTTCTGAGAGATAAGTGTGTGTGAAAGCAGTCCTTCACCTAGCTTGTTGGGAACACAAAGTTTCTTTTCACTTGCAAACTCCACTCCATACATATATATCGGGAGGTACTAGCTCCAACTCGGTTTTACACTGAAAACTGCAGGAACTTCAAACCGGCGCTAGGAAACAGACTGAAAAACCAGAGTAAATGTTTCTCCTGCAACCCGTTCCCTTTGTGCTAGATGAACGAACGTCTCTCCACATGCTCAGTTCTGAGAGATAAGTGTGTGTGAAATCCGTCCTTCACCTAGCTTGTTGGGAACACAAAGTTTATTTTCAGTTGCAAATTCCACTCCATACATATATATGGGGAGGTACAAGCTCCAACTCGGTTTCATATTGAAAATTGCAGGAATTTCAAACCGGCGCTAGGAAACAGACTGAGAAACCAGAGTAATAATTTCACCTGCAACCCGATCCCTTTGTGCTAGATGAACGAACGTCTCTCCACATGCTCATTTCTGAGAGATAAGTGTGTGTTAAAGCCGTCCTTCACCTAGATTGTTGGGAACACACAGTTTATTTTCACTTGCAAACTCCACTCCTTACATATATATGGGGAGGTACTAGCTCCAACTCGGTTTTACAGTGAAAACTGCAGGAACTTCAAACCGGCGCTAGGAAACAGGCTGAGAAACCAGAGTAAAAGTTTCTCCTGCAACCCGTTCCATTTGTGCTAGATGAACGAACGTCTCTCCAGAAGCTCAATTCTGAGAGATAAGTGTGTGTGAAAGCCGTCCTTCACCTAGTTTGTTGGGAACACAAAGTTTCTTTTCAGTTGCAAACTCCACTCCATAAATATATATGGGGAGGTACAAGCTCCGACTCGGTTTTACAGTGAAAACTGCAGGAAATTCAAAACAGCGCTAATAAACAGACTGAGAAACCAGAGTAAAATTTTCTCCTGCAAACCGTTCCCTTTGTTCTAGATGAACGAATGTCTCTACACATGCTCAGTTCTGAGAGATAACTGTGTGTGAAAGCGATACTTCAAATAGCATGTTGGGAACTCAAAGTTTCTTTTCACTTGCTAACTCCACTCCTTACATATATATGGGGAGGTACTAGCTCCAACTCGGTTTTACAGTGAAAACAGCAGGAACTTCAAACCGGCAATAGGAAACAGACTGAGAAACCAGAGTAATAGTTTCCCATACAAACCGTTCCCTTTGTGCTAGATGAACGAACGTCTCTCCACCTGCTCAGTTCTGAGAGATAAGTGTGTGTGAAAGCCGTCCTTCACCTAGCTTGTTGGGAACACAAAGTTTCTTTTCAGTTGGAAACTCCACTCCATACATATATATGGGGAGGTACAAGCTCTAACTCGGTTTTACTGTGAAAACTGCAGGAACTTCAAACCGGTGCTAATAAATAGACTGAGAAACCAGAGTAAAAGTTTCTCCTGCAAACCGTTCCTTTTCTGCTAGATGAACGAACGTCTCTACACATGCTCAGATCTGAGAGATAAGTGTGTGTGAAAGCCGTACTTCACCTAGCTTTTTGGGAACACAAAGTTTCTTTTCACTTGCAAACTCCACTCCGTACATATATATGGGGAGGTACAAGCTCCAACTCGGTTTTACAGTGAAAACTGGAGGAACTTCAAACCGGCACTAGGAAACAGATTGAGAAACCAGAGTAAAAGTGTCTCCTGTAACCCGTTCTCTTTGTGCTAGATGAACGAACGTCTCTCCACATGTTAGGTTCTGAGAGATAAGTGTGTGTGAAAGCCGTAATTCACCTAGCTTTTTGGGAACACAAAGTTTCTTTTCACTTGCAAATTCCACTCCATACATATATATGGGGAGGTATTAGCTCCAACTCGGTTTTACAGTGAAAACTGCAGGAAATTCAAACCGGCGCTAGGAAACAGACTGAGAAACCATAGTAATAATTTCTCCTGCAACACGTTCCCTTTGTGCTGGATGAACGAACGTCTCTCCACATGCTCAGTTCTGAGAGATAAGTGTGTGTGAAAGCCGTCCTTCACCTAGATTGTTGGGAACACAAAGTTTCTTTTCACTTGCAAACTCCACTCCTTACATATATATGGGGAGATACTAGCTCCAACTCGGTTTTACAGTGAAATCTGCAGGAACTTCAAACTGGCACTTCGAAAAAGACTGAGAAACCAGAGTAAAAGTTTCTCCTGCAACCCGCTCCCTTTGTGCTAGATGAACGAACGTCTCTCCACATGCTCAGTTCTGAGAGATAAGTGTGTGTGAAATCCATCCTTCACGTAACTTGTTGGGAACACAAAGATTTTTTTCATTAGCAAACTCCAATCCATACATATATATGGGGAGATACTAGCTCCAACTCGGTTTTACAGTGAATTCTGCAGGAACTTCAAACCGGCACTTCGAAAAAGACTGAGAAACCAGAGTAAATGTTTTTCCTGCAACCCGCTCCCTTTGTGCTAGATGAACGAACGTCTCTCAACATGCTCATTTCTGAAGGATAAGTGTGTGTGAAAGCCGTCCTTCACCTAGATTGTTGGGAACACAAAGTTTCTTTTCAGTTGCAAACTCCATTCTATACATATATATGGGTAAGTACTAGCTCCAACTCTGGTTTACAGTGCAAACTGCAGGAACTTCAAACCGGCACAAGGAAACAGACTGAGAAACCAGAGTAAAAGTTTCTCCTGCAACTCGTTCCATTTGTGCTAGATGAACGAACGTCTCTCCACATGCTCAGTTCTGAGAGATAAGTGTGTGTGAAAGCCGTCCTTCACCTAGCTTTTTGGAAACACAAACTTTCTTTTCACTTGCAAAATCCACTCCATACATATATATGGGGAGGTACTAGCTCCAACTCGGTTTGACAATGAAAACTGCAGGAACTTCAAACCGGCGCTAGGAAACAGACTGAGAAACCAGAGTAATAATTTCTCCTGCAACCCGTTCCCATTGTGCTAGATGAACGAACGTCTCTCCACATGCTCAGTTCTGAGAGATACGTGTGTGTGAAAGCCGTCCTTCACCTAGCTTGTTGGGAACACAAAGTTTCTTTTCACTTGCAAACTCCACTCCTTACATATATATGGGGAGGTACTAGCTCCAACTGGGTTTTACAGTGAAAACTGCAGGAACTTCAAACCGGCACTAGGAAACAGACTGAGAATCCAGAGTAAAAGTATCTCCTGCAACCCGTTCCCTTTGTGCTAGATGAACGAACGTCTCTCCACATGCTCAGTTCTGAGAGATAAGTGTGTGTGAAAGCCGTCCTTCACGTAACTTGTTGGGAACACAAAGTTTCTTTTCAGTAGCAAACTCCACTCCATACATATATATGGGGAGATACTAGCTCCAACTCGGTTTGCAGTGAAATCTGCAGGAACTTCATACCGGCACTTCGAAGAAGACTGAGAAACCAGAGTAAAAGTTTCTCCTGCAACCCGCTCCCTTTGTGCTAGATGAACGAACGTCTCTCCGCATGCTCATTTCTGAAGGATAAGTGTGTGTGAAAGCCGTACTTCACCTAGATTGTTGGGAACACAAAGTTTCTTTTCAGTTGCAAACTCCATTCTATACATATATATGGGTAGGTACTAGCTCCAACTCTGGTTTACAGTGCAAACTGCAGGAACTTCAAACCGGCACAAGGAAACAGACTGAGAAACCAGAGTAAAAGTTTCTCCTGCAACTCGTTCCATTTGTGCTAGATGAACGAAAGTCTCTCCACATGCTCAGTTCTGAGAGATAAGTGTGTGTGAAGCCGTCCTTCACCGAGGTTGATGGGAACACAAAGTTTCTTTTAACTTGCAAACACCACTCCTTACATATATATGGGGAGGTACTAGCTCCAACTCGGTTTTACAGTGAAAACTGTAGGAACTTCAAACCGGCACTAAGAAACAGACTGAGAACCCAGAGTAAAAGTTTCCCCTGCAACACGTTCCCTTTGTGCTAGATGAACGAACGTCTCTCCACATGCTCAAATCTGAGAGATAAGTGTGTGTGAAAGCCGTACTTCAACTAGCTTTTTGGGAACACAAAGTTTCTTTTCAGTTGCAAACTCCACTCCATACATATATATGGGGAGGTACTAGCTCCAACTTGGTTTTACAGTGCAAACTGCAGGATCTTCAAACCGGCACTAGGAAACAGACTGAGAAACCAGAGTAAAAGTTTCTCCTGCAAACCGTTCCCTTTGTGCTAGATAAACGAACGTCTCTCCACAAGCTCAGTTCTCAGAGATAAGTGTGTGTGAAAGCCGACCTTCACTTAGCTTCTTGGGAACACAAAGATTCTTTTCAGTTGCAAACTCCACTCCATACATATATATGGGGAGGTACAAGCTCCAACTCGATTTTACAGTGAAAACTGCAGGAACTTCAACACGGCACTAGGAAACAGACTGAGAAACCAGAGTAAAAGTTTCTCCTTCAACCCATTCCCTTTGTGCTAGCTGAACGAATGCCTCTCCACTTGCTCAGTTCTGAGAGTTTAGTGTGTTTGAAACCCGTCCTTCACCTAGCTTGTTGGGAACACAAAGTTTCTTTTCAGTTGCAAACACCACTCCATACATATTTATGGGGAGGTACTAGCTCCAACTCGGTTTTACAGTGAAAACTGCAGGAAATTCAAACCGGCGCTAGGAAACAGACTGAGAAACCAGAGTAAAAGTATCTCCTGCAAACCGTTTCCTTTTGCTAGATGAACGAACGTCTCTCCACATGCTCAGTTCTGAGAGATAATTGTGTGTGAAAGCCGTCCTTCACCTAGCTTGTTGGGAACACAAAGTTTCTTTTCACATGCAATCTCCACTCCATACATACATATGGGGAGGTACAAGCTCCAACTCGGTTTTAGAGTGAAAACTGCAGGAACTTCAAATCGGCACTAGGAAACAGACTGAGAAACCAGAGTAAAGATTCTCCTGCAACCCGTTCCCTTTGTGCTAGTTGAACGAACTTCTCTCCACATGCTCAGTTCTGAGAGATAAGTTTGTGTGAAAGCCGTACTTCACCTAGCTTGTTGGGAACACAAAGATACTTTTCAGTTGCAAACTCCACTCCATACATATATATGGGGAGGTACAAGCTCCAACTCGGTTTACAGTGAAAACTGCAGGAACTTCAAACCGGCACTAGGAAACAGACTGAGAAACCAGAGTAAAAGTTTCTCCTGCAACCCGTTCCCTTTGTGCTAGATGAACGAACGTATCTCCACATGCTCAGTTCTGAGAGACAAGTGTGTGTGAAAGCCGTTCTTCCCCTAGCTTGTTGGGAACACAAAGTTTCTTTTCAGTTGCAAACACCACTCCATACATATATATGGGGAGGTACTATATCCAACTCGATTTTACAGTGAAAACTGCAGGAACTTCAAACCGGCACTAGGAAACAGACTGAGAAACCAGAGTAAAGATTGTCCTGCAACCCGTTCCCTTTGTGCTAGATGAACGAACGTTTCTCCACATGCTCAGTTCTGAGAGATATTGTGTGTGAATGAAGACCTTCACCTAGCTTGTTGGGAACACAAAGTTTCTTTTCACTTGCAAACTCCACTCCATACATATATATGGGGAGGTACTAGCTCCAACTCGATTTTACAGTGAAAATTGCAGGAACTTCAAACCGTCACTAGGAAACAGACTGAGAAAACAGAGTAAAAGTTTCTCCAGCAACCCGTTCCCTTTGTGCTAGATGAACGAACGTCTCTCCACATGCTAAGTTCTGAGAGATAAGTGGGTGTGAAAGCCGTCATTCACCTAGCTTGTTGGGAACACAAAATTTCTTTTCACTTGCAAACTCCACTCCATACATATATATGGGTAGGTACTAGCTCCAACTCGGTTTTACAGTGAAAACTGCAGGATCTTCAAACCGGCACTAGGAAACAGACTGAGAAACCAGAGTAAAACTTTCCCCCGCAACCCGTTCCCTTTGTGCTAGATGAACGAACGTCTCTCCACATGCTCAGTTCTGAGAGATAAGTGTGTGTGAATGCCGAACTTCACCTAGCTTTTTGGGAACACAAAGTTTCTTTTCACTTGCAAACTCCACTCCATACATATATATGGGGAGGTCCTAGTTCCAACTCGATTTTACAGTGATAATTGCAGGAACTTCAAACCGTCACTAGGAAACAGACTGAGAAACCAGAGTAAAAGTTTCTCCTGCACCCTTTCCATTTGAGCTAGATGAACGAACGTCTCACCACATACTCAGTTCTGAGAGATAAGTGGGTGTGGAAGCCGTACTTCACCTAGCTTGTTGGGAACACAAAGTTTCTTTTCACTTGCTAACTCCCCTCCATACATATATATGGGGAGGTACTATCTCCAACTCCGTTTTACAGTGAAAACTGCAGGAACTTCAAACCGGCACTAGGAATCAGACAGAGAAAACAGAGTAAAAGTTTCTCCTGCAACCCGTTCCCTTTGTGCTAGATGAACGAACGTCTCTCCACATGCTAATTTCTGAGAGATAAGTGGGTGTGAAAGCCTTCATTCACCTAGCTTGTTGGGAACACAAAATTTCTTTTCAATTGCAAACTCCACTCCATACATATATATGGGGAGGTACTAGCTCCAACTCGGTTTTACAGTGAAAACTACAGGAAATTCAAACCGGCACTAGGAAACAGACTGAGAAACCATTGTAAAATTTCTCCTGCAACCCGTTCCCTTTGTGCTAGATGAAAGAACGTCTCTCCACATGCTCAGTTCTGAGAGATAAGTGTGTGTGAAAGCCGTCCTTCACCTAGCTTGTTGGGAACACAAAGTTTCTTTTCAGTTGCAGACTCCACTCCATACATATATATGGGGAGGTACTAGCTGCAACCATAGTTTTACAGTGCAAACTGCAGGAACTTCAAACCGGCACTAGGAAACAGACTGAGAAACCAGAGTAAAAGTTTCTCCTGCAAACCGTTCCCTTTGTGCTAGATTAACGATCGTATCTCCACATGCTGTGTTCTGAGAGATAAGTGGGTGTGAAAGCCGTCCTTCACCTAGCTTGTTGGGAACACAAAGTTTCTTTTCACTTGCAAACTACATTCCATACATATATATGGGGAGGTACAAGCTCCAACTCGGTTTTACAGTGAAAACTGCAGGAACTTCAAACCGGCACTAGGAAACAGACTGAGAAACCAGAGTAAAAGTTTCCCTTGCAACCCGTTCCGTTTTGGCTACATGAACGAACGTCTCTCCACATGCTCAGTTCTGAGAGTTATGTGTGTTTCGAAGCCGTCCTTCACCTAGCTTGTTGGGAACACAAAATTTCTTTTCAGTTGCAAACACCACTACATACATATATATGCGGAGGTACTAGCTCCAACTTGGTTTTACAGTGAAAACTGCATGAACTTCAAACCGGCACTAGGAAACAGACTGAGAAACCAGAGTAAATTTTCCCTGCAACGCGTTCCCTTTTTGCTAGATGAACGAACGTCTCTCCACATGCTCAGTTCTGAGATATAAATGTGTGTGAAAGCCGGTCTTCACCTAGCTGGTTGGGAACACAAAGTTTCTTTTCAGTTGCAAACTCTACTCCATATATATATGGGGAGGTACTAGCTCCATCTCGGTTTTACAGTGAAAACTGCAGGAAATTCAAACCGGCACTAGGAAACAGACTGAGTAACCAGAGTAAAAGTTTCTCCTGCAACCCGTTCCCTTTGTGATAGATGAACGAACGTCTCTCCACATGCTCAGTTCTCAGAGATAAGTGTGTGTGAAAGCCGTCCTTCACTTAGCTTGTTGGGAACACAAAGTTTCTTTTCACTTGCAAACTCCATCCCATACATATATATGGGGGGGTACTAGCTCCAACTCTTTTTACAGTGAAAACTGCAGGAAATTCAAACCGGCTCTAGGAAACAGACTGAGAAACCAGAGTAAAGGTTTCCCCTGCAACCCCTTCCTTTGGGCTAGATGAACGAACGTCTCTCCACATGCTCAGTTCTGAGAGATAAGTGTGTGTGAAAGTGGTCCTTCACCTAGCTTGTTGGGAACACAAAGTTTCTTTTCAGTTGCAAACTCCACTCCATACATATATATGGGGTGGTACTAGCTCCAACTCGGTTTTACAGTGAAAACTGCAGGAACTTCAAACCGGCACTAGGAAACAGACTGAGAAACCAGAATAAAAGTTTCTCCTGCAACACGTTCCCTTTGTGCTAGATGAACGAACGTCTCTCCACATGCTCAGTTCTGAGAGATAAGTGTGTGTGAAAGCCTTCCTTCACCTAGCTTGTTGGGAACACAAAGTTTCTTTTCACTTGCAAACTCCACCCCATACATATATATGGGGAGGTACAAGCTCCAACTCGGTTTTACAGTGAAAACTGCAGGAACTTCAAACCGGCACTAGGAAACAGACTGAGAAACCAGAGTAAAAGTTTCCCTTGCAACCCGTTCCGTTTTGGCTACATGAACGAACGTCTCTCCACATGCTCAGTTCTGAGAGATATGTGTGTTTCGAAGCCGTCCTTCACCTAGCTTGTTGGGAACACAAAATTTCTTTTCAGTTGCAAACACCACTACATACATATATATGCGGAGGTACTAGCTCCAACTTGGTTTTACAGTGAAAACTGCATGAACTTCAAACCGGCACTAGGAAACAGACTGAGAAAGCAGAGTAAAAGTTTCACTGCAACGCGTTCCCTTTTTGCTAGATGAACGAACGTCTCTCCACATGCTCAGTTCTGAGATATAAATGTGTGTGAAAGCCGGTCTTCACCTAGCTGGTTGGGAACACAAAGTTTCTTTTCAGTTGCAAACTCTACTCCATATATATATGGGGAGGTACTAGCTCCATCTCGGTTTTACAGTGAAAACTGCAGGAAATTCAAACCGGCACTAGGAAACAGACTGAGTAACCAGAGTAAAAGTTTCTCCTGCAACCCGTTCCCTTTGTGATAGATGAACGAACGTCTCTCCACATGCTCAGTTCTCAGAGATAAGTGTGTGTGAAAGCCGTCCTTCACTTAGCTTGTTGGGAACACAAAGTTTCTTTTCACTTGCAAACTCCATCCCATACATATATATGGGGGGGTACTAGCTCCAACTCTTTTTACAGTGAAAACTGCAGGAAATTCAAACCGGCTCTAGGAAACAGACTGAGAAACCAGAGTAAAGGTTTCCCCTGCAACCCCTTCCTTTGGGCTAGATGAACGAACGTCTCTCCACATGCTCAGTTCTGAGAGATAAGTGTGTGTGAAAGTGGTCCTTCACCTAGCTTGTTGGGAACACAAAGTTTCTTTTCAGTTGCAAACTCCACTCCATACATATATATGGGGTGGTACTAGCTCCAACTCGGTTTTACAGTGAAAACTGCAGGAACTTCAAACCGGCACTAGGAAACAGACTGAGAAACCAGAATAAAAGTTTCTCCTGCAACACGTTCCCTTTGTGCTAGATGAACGAACGTCTCTCCACATGCTCAGTTCTGAGAGATAAGTGTGTGTGAAAGCCTTCCTTCACCTAGCTTGTTGGGAACACAAAGTTTCTTTTCACTTGCAAACTCCACCCCATACATATATATGGGGAGGTACAAGCTCCAACTCGGTTTTACAGTGAAAACTGCAGGAAATTCAAACCGGCACTAGGAAACAGACTGAGAAACCAGAGTAAAAGTTTCTCCTGCAAACCTTTCCCTTTTTGCTAGATGAACGAACGTCTCTCCACATGCTCAGTTCTGAGAGATAAATGTGTGTGAAAGCCGTCCTTCACCTAGCTTGTTGGGAACTCAAAGATTTTTTCAGTTGCAAACTCCACTCCACAAATATATACGGTGAGGTACTAGCTCCACCTCTGTTTTACAGTGAAAACTGCAGGAACTTAAAACGGGCACTAGGAAAAATACTGAGAAACCAGAGTAAAAATTTCTCCTGCAACCAGTTCCCTTTGTGCTAGATGAACGAACGTCTCTCCACATGATCAGTTCTGAGAGATAAGTGTGTGTGAAAGCCGTCCTTCACCTATCTTGTTGGGAACACAAAGTTTCTTTTCAGGTGCATATTCCACTCCATACATATATATGGGAATGTACAAGCTCCAACTCGGTTATATAGTGAAAACTGCAGGAAATTCAAACCGGCACTAGGAAACAGACTGAGAAACCAGAATAAAAGTTTCTCCTGCAACACGTTCCCTTTGTGCTAGATGAACGAACTTCTATCCACATGCTCAGTTCTGAGAGATAAGTGTGTGTGAAAGTGGTCCTTCACCTAGCTTGTTGGGAACACAAAGTTTCTTTTCAGTTGCAAACTCCACTCCATACATATATATGGGGTGGTACTAGCTCCAACTCGGTTTTACAGTGAAAACTGCAGGAACTTCAAACCGTCACTAGGAAACAGACTGAGAAACCAGAATAAAAGTTTCTCCTGCAACACGTTCCCTTTGTGCTAGATGAACGAACGTCTCTCCACATGCTCTGTTCTGAGAGATATTTGTGTGTGAAAGCCGTCCTTCATCTAGCTTGTTGGGAACACAAAGTTTCTTTTCACTTGCAAACTCCACCCCATACATATATATGGGGAGGTACAAGCTCCAACTCGGTTTTACAGTGAAAACTGCAGGAACTTCAAACCGGCACTAGGAAACAGACTGAGAAACCAGAGTAAAAGTTTCTCCTGCAAACCTTTCCCTTTTTGCTAGATGAACGAACGTCTCTCCACATGCTCAGTTCTGAGAGATAAATGTGTGTGAAAGCCGTCCTTCACCTAGCTTGTTGGGAACTCAAAGATTTTTTCAGTTGCAAACTCCACTCCATAAATATATACGGTGAGGTACTAGCTCCACCTCTGTTTTACAGTGAAAACTGCAGGAACTTAAAACGGGCACTAGGAAAAAGACTGAGAAACCAGACTAAAAATTTCTCCTGCAACCAGTTCCCTTTGTGCTAGATGAACGAACGTCTCTCCACATGATCAGTTCTGAGAGATAAGTGTGTGTGAAAGCCGTCCTTCACCTATCTTGTTGGGAACACAAAGTTTCTTTTCAGTTGCAAAATCCACTCTATACATATATATGGGTAGGAACTAACTCCAACTCGTTTTTACAGTGAAAACTGCAGGAAATTCAAACCGCCACTAGGAAAAAGAGTGAAAAACCATAGTAAAAGTTTCTCCTGAATCCCGTTCCTTTTGTGCTAGATGAACGAACGTCTCTCCACTTGCTCAGTTCTGAGAGATAAGTGGGTGTGAAAGCCGTCCTTCACCTAGCTTGTTGGGAACACAAAGTTTCTTTTCAGGTGCATATTCCACTCCATACATATATATGGGAATGTACAAGCTCCAACTCGGTTTTATAGTGAAAACTGCAGGAAATTCAAACCGGAACTAGGAAACAGACTGAAAATCCAGAGTAAAATTTCTCCTGCAACCCATTCCTTTTGTGCTAGATGAACGAACGTCTCTCCACTTGCTCAGTTCTGAGAGATAAGTGTGTGTGAAAGCCGTCCTTCAACTAGCTTGTTGGGAACACAAAGTTTCTTTTCACTTGCCAACTCCACTCCATACTATATATGGGTAGGAACTAACTCCAACTCGGTTTTAGAGTGAAAACTGCAGGAAATTCAAACCTGCAATAGGAAACAGACTGAGAAACCAGAGTAAAATTTCTCCTGCAACCCGTTCCTTTTGTGCTAGATGAACGAACGTCTCTCCACTTGCTCAGTTCTGAGAGATAAGTGTGTGTGAAAACCGTCCTTCAATTAGCTTGTTGGGAACACAAAGTTTCTTTTCATTTGCAAACTCCACTCCATACATATATATGGGGAGGTACAAGCTCCAACTCGGTTTTACAGTGAAAATTGCAGGAACTTCAAACCGGCAGTAGGAAACAGACTGAGAAACCTGAGTAAAAGCTTCTCCTGCAAACCGTTCCCTTTGTGCTAGATGAACGAACGTCACTCCACATGCTCATTTCTGAGAGATAAGTGTGTGTGAAAGCCGTCCTTCACCTAGCTTGTTGGGAACACAAAGTTTCTTTTCACCTGCAAACTCCAATCCATACATATATTTGGGGAGGTTCTAGCTCCAACTCGGTTTTACAGTGCAAACCTCAGGAACTTGAAACCGGCACTAGGAAACAGACTGAGAAACCAGAGTAAAAGTTTCCCCTGCAACCCGTGCCCTTTGTGCTAGATGAATGAACGTCTCTCCACATGCTCAGTTCTGAGAGTTAATTGTGTGTGAAAGCCGTCCTTCACCTCGATTGTTGGGAAAACAAAGTTTCTTTTCAGGTGCAAATTCCAATCCATACTTATATATGGGGATGTACAAGCTCCAACTCGGTTTTCCAGTGAAAACTGCAGGAACTTCAAACCGGCGCTAGGAAACAGACTGAGAAACCAGAGTAAAATTTCCCCTGCAACCCGTTCCATTTTTGTTAGATTAACGATCTTTTCTCCACATGCTCATTTCTGAGAGATAAGTGTGTGTGAAAGCCGTCCTTCACCTAGCTTGTTGGGAACACAAAGTTTCTTTTCAGTTGCAAAAACCACTCTATACATATATATGCGGAGGTACAGCTTCAACTCGGTTTTACCGTGAAAACTGCAGGAACTTCAAACCGGCTCTAGGAAACAGACTGAGAAACCAGAGTAAAAGTTTCCCTGCAACCCGTTCCCTTTGTGCTAGATGAACGAACGTCTCTCCACATGCTCAGTTCTGAGAGATAAATGTGTGTGAAAGCCGTTCTTCACCTAGCTTGTTGGGAACTCAAAGATTTTTTCAGTTGCAAACTCCACTCCATAAATATATACGGTGAGGTACTAGCTCCACCTCTGTTTTACAGTGAAAACTGCAGGAACTTAAAACGGGCACTAGGAAAAAGACTGAGAAACCAGAGTAAAAATTTCTCCTGCAACCAGTTCCCTTTGTGCTAGATGAACGAACGTCTCTCCACATGATCAGTTCTGAGAGATAAGTGTGTGTGAAAGCCGTCCTTCACCTATCTTGTTGGGAACACAAAGTTTCTTTTCAGTTGCAAAATCCACTCTATACATATATATGGGTAGGAACTAACTCCAACTCGTTTTTACAGTGAAAACTGCAGGAAATTCAAACCGGCACTAGGAAACAGACTGAGAAACCATAGTAAAAGTTTCTCCTGAATCCCGTTCCTTTTGTGCTAGATGAACGAACGTCTCTCCACTTGCTCAGTTCTGAGAGATAAGTGGGTGTGAAAGCCGTCCTTCACCTAGCTTGTTGGGAACACAAAGTTTCTTTTCAGGTGCATATTCCACTCCATACATTTATATGGGAATGTACAAGCTCCAACTCGGTTTTATAGTGAAAACTGCAGGAAATTCAAAACGGCACTAGGAAACAGACTGAGAAACCAGAATAAAAGTTTCTCCTGCAACACGTTCCCTTTGTGCTAGATGAACGAACGTCTCTCCACATGCTCAGTTCTGAGAGATAAGTGTGTGTGAAAGCCGTCCTTCATCTAGCTTGTTGGGAACACAAAGTTTCTTTTCACTTGCAAACTCCACCCCATACATATATATGGGGAGGTACAAGCTCCAACTCGGTTTTACAGTGAAAACTGCATGAACTTCAAACCGGCACTAGGAAACAGACTGAGAAACCAGAGTAAAAGTTTCTCCTGCAAACCTTTCCCTTTTTGATAGATGAACGAACGTCTCTCCACATGCTCAGTTCTGAGAGATAAATGTGTGTGAAAGCCGTCCTTCACCTAGCTTGTTGGGAACTCAAAGATTTTTTCAGTTGCAAACTCCACTCCATAAATATATACGGTGAGGTACTAGCTCCACCTCTGTTTTACAGTGAAAACTGCAGGAACTTAAAACGGGCACTAGGAAAATGACTGAGAAACCAGACTAAAAATTTCTCCTGCAACCAGTTCCCTTTGTGCTAGATGAACGAACGTCTCTCCACATGATCAGTTCTGAGAGATAAGTGTGTGTGAAAGCCATCCTTCACCTATCTTGTTGGGAACACAAAGTTTCTTTTCAGTTGCAAAATCCACTCTATACATATATATGGGTAGGAACTAACTCCAACTCGTTTTTACAGTGAAAACTGCAGGAAATTCAAACCGGCACTAGGAAACAGACTGAGAAACCATAGTAAAAGTTTCTCCTGAATCCCGTTCCTTTTGTGCTAGATGAACGAACGTCTCTCCACTTGCTCAGTTCTGAGAGATAAGTGGGTGTGAAAGCCGTCCTTCACCTAGCTTGTTGGGAACACAAAGTTTCTTTTCAGGTGCATATTCCACTCCATACATATATATGGGAATGTACAAGCTCCAACTCGGTTTTATAGTGAAAACTGCAGGAAATTCAAACCGGCACTAGGAAACAGACTGAAAATCCAGAGTAAAATTTCTCCTGCAACCCGTTCCTTTTGTGCTAGATGAACGAACGTCTCTCCACTTGCTCAGATCTGAGAGATAAGTGTGTGTGAAAGCCGTCCTTCAACTAGCTTGTTGGGAACACAAAGTTTATTTTCAGTTGCAAAATCCACTCCATAAATATATATGGGGAGGTACTAGCTCCAACTCTGTTTTACAGTGAAAACTGCAGGAACTTCAAACCGGCACTAGGAAACAGACTGAGAAACCAGAGTAAATATTTCTCCTGCAACCCGTTCCCTTTGTGCTAGATGAACGAACGTCTCTCCACATGCTCAGTTCTGAGAGATAAGTGTGTGTGAAAGCCGTCCTTCACCTATCTTGTTGGGAACACAAAGTTTCTTTTCACTTGCCAACTCCACTCCATACTATATATGGGTAGGAACTAACTCCAACTCGGTTTTAGAGTGAAAACTGCAGGAAATTCAAACCTGCAATAGGAAACAGACTGAGAAACCAGAGTAAAATTTCTCCTGCAACCCGTTCCTTTTGTGCTAGATGAACGAACGTCTCTCCACTTGCTCAGTTCTGAGAGATAAGTGTGTGTGAAAACCGTCCTTCAATTAGCTTGTTGGGAACACAAAGTTTCTTTTCATTTGCAAACTCCACTCCATACATATATATGGGGAGGTACTAGCTCCAACTCGGTTTTACAGTGAAAATTGCAGGAACTTCAAACCGGCACTAGGAAACAGACTGAGAAACCTGAGTAAAAGCTTCTCCTGCAAACCGTTCCCTTTGTGCTAGATGAACGAACGTCTCTCCACATGCTCATTTCTGAGAGATAAGTGTGTGTGAAAGCCGTCCTTCACCTAGCTTGTTGGGAACACAAAGTTTCTTTTCACCTGCAAACTCCAATCCATACATATATTTGGGGAGGTTCTAGCTCCAACTCGGTTTTACAGTGCAAACCTCAGGAACTTGAAACCGGCACTAGGAAACAGACTGAGAAACCAGAGTAAAAGTTTCCCCTGCAACCCGTGCCCTTTTTGCTAGATGAATGAACGTCTCTCCACATGCTCAGTTCTGAGAGTTAATTGTGTGTGAAAGCCGTCCTTCACCTCGATTGTTGGGAAAACAAAGTTTCTTTTCAGGTGCAAATTCCACTCCATACTTATATATGGGGATGTACAAGCTCCAACTCGGTTTTCCAGTGAAAACTGCAGGAAGTTCAAACCGGCGCTAGGAAACAGACTGAGAAACCAGAGTAAAATTTCCCCTGCAACCCGTTCCATTTTTGTTAGATTAACGATCTTTTCTCCACATGCTCATTTCTGAGAGATAAGTGTGTGTGAAAGCCGTCCTTCACCTAGCTTGTTGGGAACACAAAGTTTCTTTTCAGTTGCAAAAACCACTCTATACATATATATGCGGAGGTACAGCTTCAACTCGGTTTTACCGTGAAAACTGCAGGAACTTCAAACCGGCTCTAGGAAACAGACTGAGAAACCAGAGTAAAAGTTTCCCTGCAACCCGTTCCCTTTGTGCTAGATGAACGAACGTCTCTCCACATGCTCAGTTCTGAGAGATAAATGTGTGTGAAAGCCGTTCTTCACCTAGCTTGTTGGGAACACAAAGTTTCTTTTCAGTTGCCAACTCTACTCCATATATATATGGGGAGGTACTAGCTCCATCTCGGTTTTACAGTGAAAACTGCAGGAAATTCAAACCGGCACTAGGAAACAGACTAAGAAACCAGAGTAAAAGTTTCTCCTGCAACACGTTCCCTTTGTTCTAGATGAACGAACGTCTCTCCACATGCTCAGTTCTGAGAGATAAGTGTGAGTGAAAGCCGTACTTCACCTAGCTTGTTGGGAACACAAAGTTTCTTTTCAGTTGCAAACTCCACTCCATACATATATATGGGTGGGTACTAGCTCCAAACTCGTTTTTACAGTGAAAACTGCAGGAAATTAAAACCGGCACTAGGAAAAAGACTGAGAAACCAGAGTAAAGGTTTCCCCTGCAACACTTTCCTTTGGGCTAGATGAACGAACGTCTCTCCACATGCTCAGTTCTGAGAGATAAGTGTGTGTGAAAGCGGTCCTTCACCTATCTTGTTGGGAACACAAAGTTTCTTTTCAGTTGCAAACTCCACTCCATACAAATATATGGGGAGTTACTAGATCCAACTCGGTTTTACAGTGAAAACTGCAGGAACTTCAAACCGGCACTAGGAAACCGACTGAGAAACCAGAGTAATAATTTGTCCTGCAACCCGTTCCGTTTGTGATAGATGAACGAAAGTTTCTCCACATGCTCAGTTCTGAGAGATAAGTGTGTGTGAAAGCCGTCCTTAACCTATCTTGTTGGGAACACAAAGTTTCTTTTCACTTGCAAACTCCACTCCATACATATATATGGGTAATTACTACCTCCATCTCGGTTTTACAGTGAAAACTGCAGGAACTTCAAACCGGCAATAGGAAACAGACTGAGAATCCAGAGTAAAAGTTTCTCCTGCAACCCGTTCAATTTGTGCTAGATGAACGAACGTCTCTCCACATGCTAAGCTCTGAGAGATAAGTGGGTGTGAAAGCCGTCCTTCACCTATCTTGTAGGGAACACAAAGTTTCTTTTCACTTGCAAACTCCACTCAATACATATATATGGGTAGGTACTACCTCCATCTCGGTTTTACAGTGAAAACTGCAGGAACTTCAAACCGGCACTAGGAAACAGACTGAGAAACCAGAGTAAAAGTATCTCCTGCAACCCGTTCCGTGTGTGCTAGATGAACGAACGTCTCTCCACATGCTCAGCTCTGAGAGATAAGTGGGTGTGAAAGCCGTCTTTCACCTAGCTTGTTGGGAACACAAAGTTTCTTTTCACTTGGAAACTCCACTCCATACGTATATATGGGGAGTTACTAGCTCCAACTCGTTTTTACAGTGAAAACTGCAAGAACTTCAAACAGGCACTGGGTAACAGACTGAGAAACCAGAGTAAAAGTTTCCACTGCAATCCGTTCCATTTGTGCTAGATGAATGAACTTCTCTCCACATGCTCAGTTCTGAGAGTTAATTGTGTGTGAAAGCCGTCCTTCACCTCGATTGTTGGGAACAAATGTTTCTTTTCAGTTGCAAATTCCACTCCATACATATATGGGGATGTAGAAGCTCCAACATGGTTTTACAGTGAAAACTGCAGGAACTTCAAACCGGCGCTAGGAATCAGACTGAGAAACCAGAGTAAAAGTTTCCCCTGCAACCCGTTACATTTTTGTTAGATGAACGAACTTTTCTCCACATGCTCAGTTCTGAGAGATAAGTGTGTGTGAAAGCTGCCCTTCACATAGCTTGTTGGGAACACAAAGATTCTTTTCACTTGCAAATTCCACTCAATACATATATATGGGGAGGTACTAGCTCCAACTCGGTTTTACAGTGCAAACTGCAGGAACTTCAAACAGGCACTAGGAAACAGACTGAGAAACCAGAGTAAAAGTTTCCCTTGCAAACCGTTCCCTTTGTGCTAGATGAACGAACGTCTCTCCACATGCTCAGTTCTGAGAGATAAATGTGTGTGAATGCTGTTCTTCACCTAGCTTGTTGGGATCACAAAGTTTCTTTTCAGTTGAAAACTCTACTCCATATATATATGGGGAGGAACTAGCTCCATCTCGGTTTTACAGTGAAAATTGCAGGAAATTCAAACCGGCTCTAGGAAACAGACTGAGAAACCAGAGTAAAAGTTTCTTCTGCAACCAGTTCCCTTTGTGCTAGATGAACGAACGTCTCTCCACATGCTCAGTTCAGAGAGATAAGTTTGAGTGAAAGCCGTTCTTCACCTAGCTTGTTGGGAACATAAAGTTTCTTTTCAGTTGCAAACTCCACTCCATACATATATATGGGGATGTACAAGCTCCAAATCGGTTTTACAGTTGAAACTGCAGGAACGTCAAACCGTCACTAGGAAACAGACTGAGAAGCCAGAGTAAAAGTTTCTCCTGCAACCCGTACCTTTTGTGCTAGATGAACGAACGTCTCTCCACTTGCTCAGTTCTGAGAGATAAGTGTGTGTGAAAGCCGTCCTTCATCTAGCTTGTTGGGAACACAAAGTTTCTTTTCACTTGCAAACTCCACCCCATACATATATATGGGGTGGTACAAGCTCCAACTCGGTTTTACAGTGAAAACTGCAGGAACTTCAAACCGGCACTAGGAAACAGACTGAGAAACCAGAGTAAAAGTTTCTCCTGCAAACCTTTCCCTTTTTGCTAGATGAACGAACGTCTCTCCACATGCTCAGTTCTGAGAGATAAATGTGTGTGAAAGCCGTCCTTCACCTAGCTTGTTGGGAACTCAAAGATTTTTTCAGTTGCAAACTCCAATCCATAAATATATACGGTGAGGTACTAGCTCCAAATCTGTTTTACAGTGAAAACTGCAGGAACTTAATACGGGCACTAGGAAAAAGACTGAGAAACCAGAGTAAAAATTTCTCCTGCAACCAGTTCCCTTTGTGCTAGATGAACGAACGTCTCTCCACATGATCAGTTCTGAGAGATAAGTGTGTGTGAAAGCCGTCCTTCACCTATCTTGTTGGGAACACAAAGTTTCTTTTCACTTGCAAAATCCACTCTATACATATATATGGGTAGGAACTAACTCCAACTCGTTTTTACAGTGAAAACTGCAGGAAATTCAAACCGGCACTAGGAAACAGACTGAAAATCCAGAGTAAAATTTCTCCTGCAACCCGTTCCTTTTGTGCTAGATGAACGAACGTCTCTCCACTTGCTCAGTTCTGAGAGATAAGTGTGTGTGAAAGCCGTCCTTCAACTAGCTTGTTGGGAACACAAAGTTTATTTTCAGTTGCAAAATCCACTCCATAAATATATATGGGGAGGTACTAGCTCCAACTCTGTTTTACAGTGAAAACTGCAGGAACTTCAAACCGGCACTAGGAAACAGACTGAGAAACCAGAGTAAATATTTCCCCTGCAACCCGTTCCCTTTGTGCTAGATGAACGAACGTCTCTCCACATGCTCAGTTCTGAGAGATAAGTGTGTGTGAAAGCCGTCCTTCACCTATCTTGTTGGGAACACAAAGTTTCTTTTCACTTGCCAACTCCACTCCATACTATATATGGGTAGGAACTAACTCCAACTCGGTTTTAGAGTGAAAACTGCAGGAAATTCAAACCTGCAATAGGAAACAGACTGAGAAACCAGAGTAAAATTTCTCCTGCAACCCGTTCCTTTTGTGCTAGATGAACGAACGTCTCTCCACTTGCTCAGTTCTGAGAGATAAGTGTGTGTGAAAACCATCCTTCAATTAGCTTGTTGGGAACACAAAGTTTCTTTTCATTTGCAAACTCCACTCCATACATATATATGGGGAGGTACTAGCTCCAACTCGGTTTTACAGTGAAAATTGCAGGAACTTCAAACCGGCACTAGGAAACAGACTGAGAAACCTGAGTAAAAGCTTCTCCTGCAAACCGTTCCCTTTGTGCTAGATGAACGAACGTCTCTCCACATGCTCATTTCTGAGAGATAATTGTGTGTGAAAGCCGTCCTTCACCTAGCTTGTTGGGAACACAAAGTTTCTTTTCACCTGCAAACTCCAATCCATACATATATTTGGGGAGGTTCTAGCTCCAACTCGGTTTTACAGTGCAAACCTCAGGAACTTGAAACCGGCACTAGGAAACAGACTGAGAAACCAGAGTAAAAGTTTCCCCTGCAACCCGTGCAATTTGTGCTAGATGAATGAACGTCTCTCCACATGCTCAGTTCTGAGAGTTAATTGTGTGTGAAAGCCGTCCTTCACCTCGATTGTTGGGAAAACAAAGTTTCTTTTCAGGTGCAAATTCCACTCCATACTTATATATGGGGATGTACAAGCTCCAACTCTGTTTTCCAGTGAAAACTGCAGGAACTTCAAACCGGCGCTAGGAAACAGACTGAGAAACCAGAGTAAAAGTTTCCCCTGCAACCCGTTACATTTTTGTTAGATGAACGAACTTTTCTCCACATGCTCAGTTCTGAGAGATAAGTGTGTGTGAAAGCTGCCCTTCACATAGCTTGTTGGGAACACAAAGATTCTTTTCACTTGCAAACTCCACTCAATACATATATATGGGGAGGTACTAGCTCCAACTCGGTTTTACAGTGCAAACTGCAGGAACTTCAAACAGGCACTAGGAAACAGACTGAGAAACCAGAGTAAAAGTTTCTCCTGCAACCCGTTCCCTTTGTGATAGATGAACGAACGTCTCTCCACATGCTCAGTTCTGAGAGATAAATGTGTGTGAATGCCGTTCTTCACCTAGCTTGTTGGGATCACAAAGTTTCTTTTCAGTTGCAAACTCTACTCCATATATATATGGGGAGGAACTAGCTCCATCTCGGTTTTACAGTGAAAATTGCAGGAAATTCAAACCGGCTCTAGGAAACAGACTGAGAAACCAGAGTAAAAGTTTCTTCTGCAACCAGTTCCCTTTGTGCTAGATGAACGAACGTCTCTCCACATGCTCAGTTCTGAGAGATAAGTTTGAGTGAAAGCCGTTCTTCACCTAGCTTGTTGGGAACATAAAGTTTCTTTTCATTTGCAAACTCCACTCCATACATATATATGGGGTGGTACAAGCTCCAACTCGGTTTTACAGTGAAAACTGCAGGAACTTCAAACCGGCACTAGGAAACAGACTGAGAAACCAGAGTAATAGTTTCTCCTGCAAACCTTTCCCTTTTTGCTAGATGAACGAACGTCTCTCCACATGCTCAGTTCTGAGAGATAAATGTGTGTGAAAGCCGTCCTTCACCTAGCTTGTTGGGAACTCAAAGATTTTTTCAGTTGCAAACTCCAATCCATAAATATATACGGTGAGGTACTAGCTCCAAATCTGTTTTACAGTGAAAACTGCAGGAACTTAATACGGGCACTAGGAAAAAGACTGAGAAACCAGAGTAAAAATTTCTCCTGCAACCAGTTCCCTTTGTGCTAGATGAACGAACGTCTCTCCACATGATCAGTTCTGAGAGATAAGTGTGTGTGAAAGCCGTCCTTCACCTATCTTGTTGGGAACACAAAGTTTCTTTTCACTTGCAAAATCCACTCTATACATATATATGGGTAGGAACTAACTCCAACTCGTTTTTACAGTGAAAACTGCAGGAAATTCAAACCGGCACTAGGAAACAGACTGAAAATCCAGAGTAAAATTTCTCCTGCAACCCGTTCCTTTTGTTCTAGATGAACGAACGTCTCTCCACTTGCTCAGTTCTGAGAGATAAGTGTGTGTGAAAGCCGTCCTTCAACTAGCTTGTTGGGAACACAAAGTTTATTTTCAGTTGCAAAATCCACTCCATAAATATATATGGGGAGGTACTAGCTTCAACTCTGTTTTACAGTGAAAACTGCAGGAACTTCAAACCGGCACTAGGAAACAGACTGAGAAACCAGAGTAAATATTTCCCCTGCAACCCGTTCCCTTTGTGCTAGATGAACGAACGTCTCTCCACATGCTCAGTTCTGAGAGATAAGTGTGTGTGAAAGCCGTCCTTCACCTATCTTGTTGGGAACACAAAGTTTCTTTTCACTTGCCAACTCCACTCCATACTATATATGGGTAGGAACTAACTCCAACTCGGTTTTAGAGTGAAAACTGCAGGAAATTCAAACCTGCAATAGGAAACAGACTGAGAAACCAGAGTAAAATTTCTCCTGCAACCCGTTCCTTTTGTGCTAGATGAACGAACGTCTCTCCACTTGCTCAGTTCTGAGAGATAAGTGTGTGTGAAAACCGTCCTTCAATTAGCTTGTTGGGAACACAAAGTTTCTTTTCATTTGCAAACTCCACTCCATACATATATATGGGGAGGTACTAGCTCCAACTCGGTTTTACAGTGAAAATTGCAGGAACTTCAAACCGGCACTAGGAAACAGACTGAGAAACCTGAGTAAAAGCTTCTCCTGCAAACCGTTCCCTTTGTGCTAGATGAACGAACGTCTCTCCACATGCTCATTTCTGAGAGATAATTGTGTGTGAAAGCCGTCCTTCACCTAGCTTGTTGGGAACACAAAGTTTCTTTTCACCTGCAAACTCCAATCCATACATATATTTGGGGAGGTTCTAGCTCCAACTCGGTTTTACAGTGCAAACCTCAGGAACTTGAAACCGGCACTAGGAAACAGACTGAGAAACCAGAGTAAAAGTTTCCCCTGCAACCTGTGCAATTTGTGCTAGATGAATGAACGTCTCTCCACATGCTCAGTTCTGAGAGTTAATTGTGTGTGAAAGCCGTCCTTCACCTCGATTGTTGGGAAAACAAAGTTTCTTTTCAGGTGCAAATTCCACTCCATACTTATATATGGGGATGTACAAGCTCCAACTCGGTTTTCCAGTGAAAACTGCAGGAACTTCAAACCGGCGCTAGGAAACAGACTGAGAAACCAGAGTAAAAGTTTCCCCTGCAACCCGTTACATTTTTGTTAGATGAACGAACTTTTCTCCACATGCTCAGTTCTGAGAGATAAGTGTGTGTGAAAGCTGCCCTTCACATAGCTTGTTGGGAACACAAAGATTCTTTTCACTTGCAAATTCCACTCAATACATATATATGGGGAGGTACTAGCTCCAACTCGGTTTTACAGTGCAAACTGCAGGAACTTCAAACAGGCACTAGGAAACAGACTGAGAAACCAGAGTAAAAGTTTCTCCTGCAACCCGTTCCCTTTGTGATAGATGAACGAACGTCTCTCCACATGCTCAGTTCTGAGAGATAAATGTGTGTGAATGCCGTTCTTCACCTAGCTTGTTGGGATCACAAAGTTTCTTTTCAGTTGCAAACTCTACTCCATATATATATGGGGAGGAACTAGCTCCATCTCGGTTTTACAGTGAAAATTGCAGGAAATTCAAACCGGCTCTAGGAAACAGACTGAGAAACCAGAGTAAAAGTTTCTTCTGCAACCAGTTCCCTTTGTGCTAGATGAACGAAAGTCTCTCCACATGCTCAGTTCTGAGAGATAAGTTTGAGTGAAAGCCGTTCTTCACCTAGCTTGTTGGGAACATAAAGTTTCTTTTCATTTGCAAACTCCACTCCATACATATATATGGGGAGGTACTAGCTCCAACTCGGTTTTACAGTGAAAATTGCAGGAACATCAAACCGGCACTAGGAAACAGACTGAGAAACCTGAGTAAAAGCTTCTCCTGCAAACCGTTCCCTTTGTGCTAGATGAACGAACGTCTCTCCACATGCTCATTTCTGAGAGATAAGTGTGTGTGAAAGCCGTCCTTCACCTAGCATGTTGGGAACACAAAGTTTCTTTTCACCTGCAAACTCCAATCCATACATATATTTGGGGAGGTTCTAGCTCCAACTCGGTTTTACAGTGCAAACCTCAGGAACTTGAAACCGGCACTAGGAAACAGACTGAGAAACCAGAGTAAAAGTTTCCCCTGCAACCCGTGCCCTTTGTGCTAGATGAATGAACGTCTCTCCACATGCTCAGTTCTGAGAGTTAATTGTGTGTGAAAGCCGTCCTTCACCTCGATTGTTGGGAAAACAAAGTTTCTTTTCAGGTGCAAATTCCACTCCATACTTATATATGGGGATGTACAAGCTCCAACTCGGTTTTCCAGTGAAAACTGCAGGAACTTCAAACCGGCGCTAGGAAACAGACTAAGAAACCAGAGTAAAAGTTTCCCCTGCAACCCGTTACATTTTTGTTAGATGAACGAACTTTTCTCCACATGCTCAGTTCTGAGAGATAAGTGTGTGTGAAAGCTGCCGTTCACATAGCTTGTTGGGAACACAAAGATTCTTTTCACTTGCAAATTCCACTCAATACATATATATGGGGAGGTACTAGCTCCAACTCGGTTTTACAGTGCAAACTGCAGGAACTTCAAACAGGCACTAGGAAACAGACTTAGAAACCAGAGTAAAAGTTTCTCCTGCAACCCGTTCCCTTTGTGCTAGATGAACGAACGTCTCTCCACATGCTCAGTTCTGAGAGATAAATGTGTGTGAATGCCGTTCTTCACCTAGCTTGTTAGGATCACAAAGTTTCTTTTCAGTTGCAAACTCTACTCCATATAAATATGGGGAGGAACTAGCTCCATCTCGGTTTTACAGTGAAAATTGCAGGAAATTCAAACCGGCTCTAGGAAACAGACTGAGAAACCAGAGTAAAAGTTTCTTCTGCAACCAGTTCCCTTTGTGCTAGATGAACGAACGTCTCTCCACATGCTCAGTTCTGAGAGATAAGTTTGAGTGAAAGCCGTTCTTCACCTAGCTTGTTGGGAACATAAAGTTTCTTTTCAGTTGCAAACTCCACTCCATACATATATATGGGGAGGTACAAGCTCCAAATCGGTTTTACAGTTGAAACTGCAGGAACTTCAAACCGTCACTAGGAAACAGACTGAGAAGCCAGAGTAAAAGTTTCTCCTGCAACCCGTACCTTTTGTGCTAGATGAACGAACGTCTCTCCACTTGCTCAGTTCTGAGAGATAAGTGTGTGTGAAAGCCGTCCTTCACCTATCTTGTTGGGAACACAAAGTTTCTTTTCAGTTGCAAATCCACTCTATACATATATATGGGTAGGAACTATCTCCAACTCGTTTTTACAGTGAAAACTGCAGGAACTTCAAACCGGCACTAGGAAACAGACTGAGAAACCATAGTAAAAGTTTCTCCTGAATCCCGTTCCTTTTGTGCTAGATGAACGAACGTCTCTCCACTTGCTCAATTCTGAGAGATAAGTGGGTGTGAAAGCCGTCCTTCACCTAGCTTGTTGGGAACACAAAGTTTCTTTTCAGGTGCATATTCCACTCCATACATATATATGGGAATGTACAAGTTCCAACTCGGTTTTATAGTGAAAACTGCAGGAAATTCAAACCGGCACTAGGAAACAGACTGAGAAACCAGAATAAAAGTTTCTCCTGCAACACGTTCCCTTTGTGCTAGATGAACGAACGTCTCTCCACATGCTCAGTTCTGAGAGATAAGTGTGTGTGAAAGTGGTCCTTCACCTAGCTTGTTGGGAACACAAAGTTTCTTTTCAGTTGCAAACTCCACTCCATACATATATATGGGGTGGTACTAGCTCCAACTCGGTTTTACAGTGAAAACTGCAGGAACTTCAAACCGTCACTAGGAAACAGACTGAGAAACCAGAATAAAAGTTTCTCCTGCAACACGTTCCCTTTGTGCTAGGTGAACGAACGTCTCTCCACATGCTCATTTCTGAGAGATAAGTGTGTGTGAAAGCCGTCCTTCATCTAGCTTGTTGGGAACACAAAGTTTCTTTTCACTTGCAAACTCCACCCCATACATATATATGGGGAGGTACAAGCTCCAACTCGGTTTTACAGTGAAAACTGCAGGAACTTCAAACCGGCACTAGGAAACAGACTGAGAAACCAGAGTAAAAGTTTCTCCTGCAAACCTTTCCCTTTTTGCTAGATGAACGAACGTCTCTCCACATGCTCAGTTCTGAGAGATAAATGTGTGTGAAAGCCGTCCTTCACCTAGCTTGTTGGGAACTCAAAGATTTTTTCAGTTGCAAACTCCACTCCATAAATATATACGGTGAGGTACTAGCTCCACCTCTGTTTTACAGTGAAAACTGCAGGAACTTAAAACGGGCACTAGGAAAAAGACTGAGAAACCAGAGTAAAAATTTCTCCTGCAACCAGTTCCCTTTGTGCTAGATGAACGAACGTCTCTCCACATGATCAGTTCTGAGAGATAAGTGTGTGTGAAAGCCGTCCTTCACCTATCTTGTTGGGAACACAAAGTTTCTTTTCAGTTGCAAAATCCACTCTATACATATATATGGGTAGGAACTAACTCCAACTCGTTTTTACAGTGAAAACTGCAGGAAATTCAAACCGGCACTAGGAAACAGACTGAGAAAACATAGTATAAGTTTCTCCTGAATCCCGTTCCTTTTGTGCTAGATGAACGAAATTCTCTCCACTTGCTCAGTTCTGAGAGATAAGTGGGTGTGAAAGCCGTCCTTCACCTAGCTTGTTGGGAACACAAAGTTTCTTTTCAGGTGCATATTCCACTCCATACATATATATGGGAATGTACAAGCTCCAACTCGGTTTTATAGTGAAAACTGCAGGAAATTCAAACCGGCACTAGGAAACAGACTGAAAATCCAGAGTAAAATTTCTCCTGCAACCCGTTCCTTTTGTGCTAGATGAACGAACGTCTCTCCACTTGCTCAGTTCTGAGAGATAAGTGTGTGTGAAAGCCGTCCTTCAACTAGCTTGTTGGGAACACAAAGTTTATTTTCATTTGCAAAATCCACTCCATAAATATATATGGGGAGGTACTAGCTCCAACTCTGTTTTACAGTGAAAACTGCAGGAACTTCAAACCGGCACTAGGAAACAGACTGAGAAACCAGAGTAAATATTTCTCCTGCAACCCGTTCCCTTTGTGCTAGATGAACGAACGTCTCTCCACATGCTCAGTTCTGAGAGATAAGGGTGTGTGAAAGCCGTCCTTCACCTATCTTGTTGGGAACACAAAGTTTCTTTTCACTTGCCAACTCCACTCCATACTATATATGGGTAGGAACTAACTCCAACTCGGTTTTAGAGTGAAAACTGCAGGAAATTCAAACCTGCAATAGGAAACAGACTGAGAAACCAGAGTAAAATTTCTCCTGCAACCCGTTCCTTTTGTGCTAGATGAACGAACGTCTCTCCACTTGCTCAGTTCTGAGAGATAAGTGTGTGTGAAAGCCGTCCTTCACCTATCTTGTTGGGAACACAAAGTTTCTTTTCAGTTGCAAAATCCACTCTATACATATATATGGGTAGGAACTAACTCCAACTCGTTTTTACAGTGAAAACTGCAGGAAAATCAAACCGGCACTAGGAAACAGACTGAGAAACCATAGTAAAAGTTTCTCCTGAATCCCGTTCCTTTTGTGCTAGATGAACGAACGTCTCTCCACTTGCTCAATTCTGAGAGATAAGTGGGTGTGAAAGCCGTCCTTCACCTAGCTTGTTGGGAACACAAAGTTTCTTTTCAGGTGCATATTCCACTCCATACATATATATGGGAATGTACAAGCTCCAACTCGGTTTTATAGTGAAAACTGCAGGAAATTCAAACCGGCACTAGGAAACAGACTGAGAAACCAGAATAAAAGTTTCTCCTGCAACACGTTCCCTTTGTGCTAGATGAACGAACGTCTCTCCACATGCTCAGTTCTGAGAGATAAGTGTGTGTGAAAGTGGTCCTTCACCTAGCTTGTTGGGAACAAAAAGTTTCTTTTCAGTTGCAAACTCCACTCCATACATATATATGGGGTGGTACTAGCTCCAACTCGGTTTTACAGTGAAAACTGCAGGAACTTCAAACCGGCACTAGGAAACAGACTGAGAAACCAGAATAAAAGTTTCTCCTGCAACACGTTCCCTTTGTGCTAGATGAATGAACGTCTCTCCACATGCTCATTTCTGAGAGATAAGTGTGTGTGAAAGCCGTCCTTCATCTAGCTTGTTGGGAACACAAAGTTTCTTTTCACATGCAAACTCCACCCCATACATATATATGGGGAGGTACAAGCTCCAACTCGGTTTTACAGTGAAAACTGCAGGAACTTCAAACCGGCACTAGGAAACAGACTGAGAAACCAGAGTAAAAGTTTCTCCTGCAAACCTTTCCCTTTTTGCTAGATGAACGAACGTCTCTCCACATGCTCAGTTCTGAGAGATAAATGTGTGTGAAAGCCGTCCTTCACCTAGCTTGTTGGGAACTCAAAGATTTTTTCAGTTGCAATCTCCACTCCATAAATATATACGGTGAGGTACTAGCTCCACCTCTGTTTTACAGTGAAAACTGCAGGAACTTAAAACGGGCACTAGGAAAAAGACTGAAAAACCAGAGTAAAAATTTCTCCTGCAACCAGTTCCCTTTGTGCTAGATGAACGAACGTCTCTCCACATGATCAGTTCTGAGAGATAAGTGTGTGTGAAAGCCGTCCTTCACCTATCTTGTTGGGAACACAAAGTTTCTTTTCAGTTGCAAAATCCACTCTATACATATATATGGGTAGGAACTAACTCCAACTCGTTTTTACAGTGAAAACTGCAGGAAATTCAAACCGGCACTAGGAAACAGACTGAGAAAACATAGTATAAGTTTCTCCTGAATCCCGTTCCTTTTGTGCTAGATGAACGAACGTCTCTCCACTTGCTCAGTTCTGAGAGATAAGTGGGTGTGAAAGCCGTCCTTCACCTAGCTTGTTGGGAACACAAAGTTTCTTTTCAGGTGCATATTCCACTCCATACATATATATGGGAATGTACAAGCTCCAACTCGGTTTTATAGTGAAAACTGCAGGAAATTCAAACCGGCACTAGGAAACAGACTGAAAATCCAGAGTAAAATTTCTCCTGCAACCCGTTCCTTTTGTGCTAGATGAACGAACGTCTCTCCACTTGCTCAGTTCTGAGAGATAAGTGTGTGTGAAAGCCGTCCTTCAACTAGCTTGTTGGGAACACAAAGTTTATTTTCAGTTGCAAAATCCACTCCATAAATATATATGGGGAGGTACTAGCTCCAACTCTGTTTTACAGTGAAAACTGCAGGAACTTCAAACCGGCACTAGGAAACAGACTGAGAAACCAGAGTAAATATTTCTCCTGCAACCCGTTCCCTTTGTGCTAGATGAACGAACGTCTCTCCACATGCTCAGTTCTGAGAGATAAGTGTGTGTGAAAGCCGTCCTTCAACTATCTTGTTGGGAACACAAAGTTTCTTTTCACTTGCCAACTCCACTCCATACTATATATGGGTAGGAACTAACTCCAACTCGGTTTTAGAGTGAAAACTGCAGGAAATTCAAACCTGCAATAGGAAACAGACTGAGAAACCAGAGTAAAATTTCTCCTGCAACCCGTTCCTTTTGTGCTAGATGAACGAACGTCTCTCCACTTGCTCAGTTCTGAGAGATAAGTGTGTGTGAAAACCGTCCTTCAATTAGCTTGTTGGGAACACAAATTTTCTTTTCATTTGCAAACTCCACTCCATACATATATATGGGGAGTTACTAGCTCCAACTCGGTTTTACAGTGAAAATTGCAGGAACTTCAAACCGGCACTAGGAAACAGACTGAGAAACCTGAGTAAAAGCTTCTCCTGCAAACCGTTCCCTTTGTGCTAGATGAACGAACGTCTCTCCACATGCTCATTTCTGATAGATAAGTGTGTGTGAAAGCCGTCCTTCACCTAGCTTGTTGGGAACACAAAGTTTCTTTTCACCTGCAAACTCCAATCCATACATATATTTGGGGAGGTTCTAGCTCCAACTCGGTTTTACAGTGCAAACCTCAGGAACTTGAAACCGGCACTAGGAAACAGACTGAGAAACCAGAGTAAAAGTTTCCCCTGCAACCCGTGCCCTTTTTGCTAGATGAATGAACGTCTCTCCACATGCTCAGTTCTGAGAGTTAATTGTGTGTGAAAGCCGTCCTTCACCTCGATTGTTGGGAAAACAAAGTTTCTTTTCAGGTGCAAATTCCACTCCATACTTATATATGGGGATGTACAAGATCCAACTCGGTTTTCCAGTGAAAACTGCAGGAAGTTCAAACCGGCGCTAGGAAACAGACTGAGAAACCAGAGTAAAATTTCCCCTGCAACCCATTCCATTTTTGTTAGATTAACGATCTTTTCTCCACATGCTCATTTCTGAGAGATAAGTGTGTGTGAAAGCCGTCCTTCACCTAGCTTGTTGGGAACACAAAGTTTCTTTTCAGTTGCAAAAACCACTCTATACATATATATGCGGAGGTACAGCTTCAACTCGGTTTTACCGTGAAAACTGCAGGAACTTCAAACCGGCTCTAGGAAACAGACTGAGAAACCAGAGTAAAAGTTTCCCTGCAACCCGTTCCCTTTGTGCTAGATGAACGAACGTCTCTCCACATGCTCAGTTCTGAGAGATAAATGTGTGTGAAAGCCGTTCTTCACCTAGCTTGTTGGGAACACAAAGTTTCTTTTCAGTTGCCAACTCTACTCTATATATATATGGGGAGGTACTAGCTCCATCTTGGTTTTACAGTGAAAACTGCAGGAAATTCAAACCGGCACTAGGAAACAGACTGAGAAACCAGAGTAAAAGTTTCTCCTGCAACACGTTCCCTTTGTTCTAGATGAACGAACGTCTCTCCACATGCTCAGTTCTGAGAGATAAGTGTGAGTGAAAGCCGTACTTCACCTAGCTTGTTGGGAACACAAAGTTTCTTTTCAGTTGCAAACTCCACTCCATACATATATATGTGGAGGTACTAGCTCCAACTCGGTTTTACAGTGAAAACTGCAGGAACTTCAAAACGGCACTAGGAAACAGACTGAGAAACCAGAGTAAAAGTTTCTCCTGCAACCCGTTCCCTTTGTGCTAGATGAACGAACGTCTCTCCACAAGCTCAGTTCTCAGAGATAAGTGTGTGTGAAAGCCGTCCTTCACTTAGCTTGTTGGGAACACAAAGTTTCTTTTCAAATGCAAACTCCACTCCATACATATATATGGGTGGGTACTAGCTCCAAACTCGTTTTTACAGTGAAAACTGCAGGAAATTAAAACCGGCACTAGGAAAAAGACTGAGAAACCAGAGTAAAGGTTTCCCCTGCAACCCGTTCCTTTGGGCTAGATGAACGAACGTCTCTCCACATGCTCAGTTCTGAGAGATAAGTGTGTGTGAAAGCGGTCCTTCACCTATCTTGTTGGGAACACAAAGTTTCTTTTCAGTTGCAAACTCCACTCCATACAAATATATGGGGAGTTACTAGATCCAACTCGGTTTTACAGTGAAAACTGCAGGAACTTCAAACCGGCACTAGGAAACAGACTGAGAAACCAGAGTAATAATTTATCCTGCAACCCGTTCCGTTTGTGATAGATGAACGAAAGTCTCTCCACATGCTCAGTTCTGAGAGATAAGTGTGTGTGAAAGCCGTCCTTAACCTATCTTGTTGGGAACACAAAGTTTCTTTTCACTTGCAAACTCCACTCCATACATATATATGGGTAATTACTACCTCCATCTCGGTTTTACAGTGAAAACTGAAGGAACTTCAAACCGGCACTAGGAAACAGACTGAGAAACCAGAGTAAAAGTATCTCCTGCAACCCGTTCCGTGTGTGCTAGATGAACGAACGTCTCTCCACATGCTCAGCTCTGAGAGATAAGTGGGTGTGAAAGCCGTCTTTCACCTAGCTTGTTGGGAACACAAAGTTTCTTTTCACTTGGAAACTCCACTCCATACGTATATATGGGGAGTTACTAGCTCCAACTCGTTTTTACAGTGAAAACTGCAGGAACTTCAAACAGGCACTGGGTAACACACTGAGAAACCAGAGAAAAAGTTTCCACGGCAACCCGTTCCATTTGTGCTAGATGAATGAACTTCTCTCCACATGCTCAGTTCTGAGAGTTAATTGTGTGTGAAAGCCGTCCTTCACCTCGATTGTTGGGAACAAATGTTTCTTTTCAGTTGCAAATTCCACTCCATACATATATATGGGGATGTAGAAGCTCCAACACGGTTTTACAGTGAAAACTGCAGGAACTTCAAACCGGCGCTAGGAAACAGACTGAGAAACCAGAGTAAAAGTTTCCCCTGCAACCCGTTACATTTTTGTTAGATGAACGAACTTTTCTCCACATGCTCAGTTCTGAGAGATAAGTGTGTGTGAAAGCTGCCCTTCACATAGCTTGTTGGGAACACAAAGATTCTTTTCACTTGCAAACTCCACTCCATACATATATATGGGGAGGTATTAGCTCCAACTCGGTTTTACAGTGCAAACTGCAGGAACTTCAAACAGGCACTAGGAAACAGACTGAGAAACCAGAGTAAAAGTTTCTCCTGCAACCCGTTCCCTTTGTGCTAGATGAACGAACGTCTCTCCACATGCTCAGTTCTGAGAGATAAATGTGTGTGAATGCCGTTCTTCACCTAGCTTGTTGGGATCACAAAGTTTCTTTTCAGTTGCAAACTCTACTCCATATATATATGGGGAGGAACTAGCTCCATCTCGGTTTTACAGTGAAAATTGCATGAAATTCAAACCGGCTCTAGGAAACAGACTGAGAAACCAGAGTAAAAGTTTCTTCTGCAACCAGTTCCCTTTGTGCTAGATGAACGAACGTCTCTCCACATGCTCAGTTCTGAGAGATAAGTTTGAGTGAAAGCCGTTCTTCACCTAGCTTGTTGGGAACATAAAGTTTCTTTTCAGTTGCAAACTCCACTCCATACATATATATGGGGAGGTACAAGCTCCAAATCGGTTTTACAGTTGAAACTGCAGGAACTTCAAACCGTCACTAGGAAACAGACTGAGAAGCCAGAGTAAAAGTTTCTCCTGCAACCCGTACCTTTTGTGCTAGATGAACGAACGTCTCACCACATGCTCAGTTCTGAGAGTTAAGTGTGTGTGAAAGCCGAACTTCACCTAGCTTGTTGTTAACACAAAGTTTCTTTTCAATTGCAAACGCCAATCCATAAATATATATAGAGAGTTACTAGCTCCAAGACGTTTTTAAAGTGAAAACTGCAGGAAATTCAAACCGGCACTAGAAAACAGAATGAGAAAACAGTGTAAAAGTTTCTCCTGCATCCCGTTCCCTTTGTGGTAGATGAACGAACGTCTCTCCACATGCTCAGTTCTGAGAGATAAGTGTGTGTGAAAGCTGTCCTTCACCTAGCTTGTTGGGAACACAAAATTTATTTTCAGTTGCAAACACCACTCCATACATTTATATGGGCAGGTACAAGCTCCAACTTTGTTTTACAGTGAAAACTGCAGGAACTTCAAACCGGCACTAGGAAACAGACTGAGAAATCAGAGTAAAAGTTACTCCTGCAACCCGTTCCCTTTGTGCTAGATGAACGAACGTCTCTCCACATGCTCAGTTCTGAGAGATAAGTGTGTGTGAAAGCCGTCCTTCACCTAGCTTGTTGGGAACACAAAGTTTCTTTTCACTTGCAAACTCCAATCCATGCATATATATGGGGATTTAGTAGCTCCAACTCGTTTTTACAGTGAAAACTGCAGGAACTTCAAACCGGCACTAGGAAACAGAATGAGAAACCAGAGTAAAAGTTTCTCCTGCAACCCGTTCCCTTTGTGCTAGATGAATGAACGTCTCTCCACATGCTCAGTTCTGAGAGATAAGTGTGTGTGAAAGCCGTCCTTAACCTAGCTTGTTGGGAACACAAAGTTTCTTTGCAGTTGCAAACTCCAATCCATAAATATATATGGGGAGGTACAATCTCCAACTCTTTTTTATAGTGAAAACTGCAGGAACTTCAAAGAGGCACTAGGAAACAGACTGAGAAACCAGAGTAAATTTTCTCCTGCAACTCGTTCCCTTTGTGCAAGATGAACGAACGTCTCTCCACATGCTCAGTTCTGAGAGATAAGTGTGTGTGAAAGCCGTCCTTCAACTTGCTTGATGGGAACACAAAGTTTCTTTTCACTTGCAAACTCCATTCCATACATATATATGGGGAGGTACTAGACCCAACTCGGTATTACAGTGAAATCTGCAGGAACTACAAACCGGCACTAGGAAACAGACTGAGAAACCAGAGTAAAATTTCTCCAGAAACCCGTTCCCTTTGTGCTAGATGAACGAACGTCTCTCCACTTGCTCAGTTCTGAGAGATATGTGGGTTTGAAAGCCGTCCTTCACCTAGCTTGTTGGGAACACAAAGTTTCTTTTCAGGTGCAAATTCCACTCCATACATTTATATGGGGAGGTAGAAGCTCCAAGTCGGTTTTACAGTGAAAACTGCAGGAAATTCAAACCGGCACTAGGAAACAGACTGAGAAACCAGAGTAAAAGATTCTCCTGCAACCCGTTCCCTTTGTGCTAGATGAACGAACGTCTCTCCACATGCTAAGTTCTGAGAGATATGTGGGTGTGAAAGCCGTCCTTTACATAGCCTGTTGGGAACACAAAGTTTCTTTTCACTTGCTAACTCCACTCCATACATATATATGGGGAGTTACTAGCTCCAACTCGTTTTTACACTGAAAACTGCTGGAACTTCAAACCGGCACTAGGAAACAGAATGAGAAACCAGAGTAAAAGTTTCTCCTGCAACCCGTTAATTTGTGCTAGATGAACGAACGTCTCTCCACATGCTTAGTTCTGAGAGATAAGTGTGTGTGAAAGCCGCCCTTCACCTAGCTTGTAGGGAACACAAAGTTTCTTTTCACTTGCTAACTCCAATCCATACATATATATGGGGAGATACTAGCTCCAACTCGATTTTACAGTGAAAACTGCAGGAACTTCAAACCGGCACTAGGAAACAGAATGAGAAACCAGAGTAAAAGTTTCTCCTGCAACCCGTTCAATTTGAGCTAGATGAACGAACGTCTCTCCACATACTCAGTTCTGAGAGATAAGTCTGTGTTTAAGCCGTCCTTCATCTAGCTTGTTGGGAACACAAAGTTTCTTTTCAGTTGCAAACTCCACTCCATACCTATATATGGGGAGGTACTAGCTCCAAATCGGTTTTACAGTGAAAACTGCAGGAACTTCAAACCGGCACTAGGAAACAGACTGAGAAACCAGAGTAAAAGTTTCTCCTGCAACCCGTTCCCTTTGTGCTAGATGAACGAACGTCTCTCCACATGCTCAGTTCTGAGAGATAAGTGTGTGTGAAAGCCGTCCTTCACCTAGATTGTTGGGAACACAAAGTTTCTTTTCACTTGCAAACTCCAATCCATACATATATATGGGGAGTTACTAGCTCCAACTCGGTTTTACAGCGAAAACTGCAGGAACTTCAAACCGGCACTAGGAAACAGAATGAGAAACCAGAGTAAATGTTACTCCTGCAACCCGTTCCCTTTGTGCAAGATGAACGAACTTCTCTCCACATGCTCATTTCTGAGAGATAAGTGGGTGTGAAAGCCGTCCTTCACATAGCTTGTTGGGAACACAAAGTTTCTTTTCACTTTCAAACTCCACTCCATACATATATATGGGGAGTTACAAGGTCCAACTCGTTTTTACAGTGAAAACTTCAGGAACTTCAAACCGGCACTACGAAAAAGACTGAGAAACCAGAGTAAATTTTCTCCTGCAACCCGTTCCGTTTGTGCAAGTTGAACGAACGTCTCTCCACATTCTCAGTTCTGAGAGATAAGTGTGTGTGAAAGCCGTCCTTCACCTAGCTTGTTGGGAACACAAAGTTTATTTTCAGTTGCAAACTCCACTCTATACATTTATAGGGGTAGGTAATAGCTCCAACTTGGTTTTACAGTGAAAACTGCAGGAACTTCAAATCGGCACTAGGAAACAGACTGAGAAACCAGAGTAAAAGTTTCTCCTGCAACCCGTTCACTTTGTGCTAGATGAACGAACGTCTCTCCACATGCTCAGTTCTGAGAGATATGTGGGTGTGAAAGCCGTCCTTCACCTAGCTTGTTGGGAACACAAAGTTTCTTTTCACTTGCTAACTCCACTCCATACATATATATGGGGAGTTACTAGCTCCAACTCGTTTTTACAGTGAAAACGGCAGGAACTTCAAACTGGCACTAGGAAACAGACTGAGAAACCAGAGAAAAAATTTCTCCTGCAACCCGTTCCCTTTGTGCTAGATGAACGAACGTCTCTACACATGCTCAGATCTGAGAGATAAGTGTGTGTGAAAGCCGTCCTTCACCTAGCTTTTTGGGAACACAAGTTTCTTTTCACTTGCAAACTCCACTCCATACATATATATGGGGAGGTAATAGCTCCAACTCGGTTTCATATTGAAACTTGCAGGAACTTCAAACCGGCGCTAGGAAACAGACTGAGATACCAGAATAATAATTTCTCCTGCAACCCGATCCCTTTGTGCTAGATGAACGAACGTCTCTCCACATGCTCGTTTCTGAGAGATAAGTGTGTGTGAAATCCGTCCTTCACCTAGATTGTTGGGAACACAAAGTTTCTTTTCACTTGCAAACTCCACTCCATACATATATATGGGGAGGTATTAGCTCCAACTCGGTTTTATATTGAAAACTGCAGGAACTTCAAACCGGCGCTAGGAAACAGACTGAGAAACCAGAGTAATAATTTCTCCTGCAACCCGATCCCTTTGTGCTACATGAACGAACGTATCTCCACATGCTCATTTCTGAGAGATAAGTGTGTGTGAAAGACGTCCTTCACCTAGATTGTTGGGAACACAAAGTTTCTTTTCACTTGCAAACTCCACTCCTTACATATATATGGGTAGGTACTAGCTCCAACTCGGTTTTACAGTGAAAACTGCAGGAACTTCAAACCGGCACTAGGAAACAGACTTAGAAACCACAGTAAAACTTTCTCTGCAACGCGTTCCCTTTTTGCTATATGAACGAACGTCTCTCCACATGCTCAGTTCTGAGATATAAATGTGTGTGAAAGCCGGTCTTCACCTAGCTGGTTGGGAACACAAAGTTTCTTTTCAGTTGCAAACTCTAATCCATATATATTTGGGGAGGTACTAGCTCCATCTCGGTTTTACAGAGAAAACTGCAGGAAATTCAAACCGGCACTAGGAAACAGACTGAGAAACCAGAGTAATAGTTTCTCCTGCAACCCGTTCCCTTTGTGATAGATGAACGAACGTCTCTCCACATGCTCAGTTCTCAGAGATAAGTGTGTGTGAAAGCCGTCCTTCACTTAGCTTTTTGGGAACACAAAGTTTCTTTTCACTTGCAAACTCCACCCCATATATATATATGGGGGGCTACTAGCTCCAACTCTTTTTACAGTGAAAACTGCAGGAAATTCCAACCGGCTCTAGGAAACAGACTTAGAAACCAGAGTAAAGGTTTCCCCTGCAACCCCTTCCTTTGGGCTAGATGAACGAACGTCTCTCCACATGCTCAGTTCTGAGAGATAAGTGTGTGTGAAAGTGGTCCTTCACCTAGCTTGTTGGGAACACAAAGTTTCTTTTCAGTTGCAAACTCCACTCCATACATATATATGGGGTGGTACTAGCTCCAACTCTGTTTTACAGTGAAAACTGCAGGAACTTCAAACCGGCACTAGGAAACAGACTGAGAAACCAGAATAAAAGTTTCTCCTGCAACACGTTCCCTTTGTGCTAGATGAACGAACGTCTCTCCACATGCTCAGTTCTGAGAGATAAGTGTGTGTGAAAGCCGTCCTTCATCTAGCTTGTTGGGAACACAAAGATTTTTTCAGTTGCAAACTCCACTCCATAAATATATACGGTGAGGTACTAGCTCCACCTCTGTTTTACAGTGAAAACTGCAGGAACTTCAAACGGGCACTAGGAAAAAGACTGAGAAACCAGAGTAAAAATTTCTCCTGCAACCAGTTCCCTTTGTGCTAGATGAACGAACGTCTCTCCACATGATCAGTTCTGAGAGATAAGTGTGTGTGAAAGCCGTCCTTCACCTAGCTTGTTGGGAACACAAAGTTTCTTTTCACTTGCTAACTCCACTCCATACATATATATGGGGAGTTACTAGCTCCAACTCGTTTTTACAGTGAAAACGGCAGGAACTTCAAACTGGCACTAGGAAACAGACTGAGAAACCAGAGAAAAAATTTCTCCTGCAACCCGTTCCCTTTGTGCTAGATGAACGAACGTCTCTACACATGCTCAGATCTGAGAGATAAGTGTGTGTGAAAGCCGTCCTTCACCTAGCTTTTTGGGAACACAAGTTTCTTTTCACTTGCAAACTCCACTCCATACATATATATGGGGAGGTAATAGCTCCAACTCGGTTTCATATTGAAACTTGCAGGAACTTCAAACCGGCGCTAGGAAACAGACTGAGATACCAGAATAATAATTTCTCCTGCAACCCGATCCCTTTGTGCTAGATGAACGAACGTCTCTCCACATGCTCGTTTCTGAGAGATAAGTGTGTGTGAAATCCGTCCTTCACCTAGATTGTTGGGAACACAAAGTTTCTTTTCACTTGCAAACTCCACTCCATACATATATATGGGGAGGTATTAGCTCCAACTCGGTTTTATATTGAAAACTGCAGGAACTTCAAACCGGCGCTAGGAAACAGACTGAGAAACCAGAGTAATAATTTCTCCTGCAACCCGATCCCTTTGTGCTACATGAACGAACGTATCTCCACATGCTCATTTCTGAGAGATAAGTGTGTGTGAAAGACGTCCTTCACCTAGATTGTTGGGAACACAAAGTTTCTTTTCACTTGCAAACTCCACTCCTTACATATATATGGGTAGGTACTAGCTCCAACTCGGTTTTACAGTGAAAACTGCAGGAACTTCAAACCGGCACTAGGAAACAGACTTAGAAACCACAGTAAAACTTTCTCTGCAACGCGTTCCCTTTTTGCTATATGAACGAACGTCTCTCCACATGCTCAGTTCTGAGATATAAATGTGTGTGAAAGCCGGTCTTCACCTAGCTGGTTGGGAACACAAAGTTTCTTTTCAGTTGCAAACTCTAATCCATATATATTTGGGGAGGTACTAGCTCCATCTCGGTTTTACAGAGAAAACTGCAGGAAATTCAAACCGGCACTAGGAAACAGACTGAGAAACCAGAGTAATAGTTTCTCCTGCAACCCGTTCCCTTTGTGATAGATGAACGAACGTCTCTCCACATGCTCAGTTCTCAGAGATAAGTGTGTGTGAAAGCCGTCCTTCACTTAGCTTTTTGGGAACACAAAGTTTCTTTTCACTTGCAAACTCCACCCCATATATATATATGGGGGGCTACTAGCTCCAACTCTTTTTACAGTGAAAACTGCAGGAAATTCCAACCGGCTCTAGGAAACAGACTTAGAAACCAGAGTAAAGGTTTCCCCTGCAACCCCTTCCTTTGGGCTAGATGAACGAACGTCTCTCCACATGCTCAGTTCTGAGAGATAAGTGTGTGTGAAAGTGGTCCTTCACCTAGCTTGTTGGGAACACAAAGTTTCTTTTCAGTTGCAAACTCCACTCCATACATATATATGGGGTGGTACTAGCTCCAACTCTGTTTTACAGTGAAAACTGCAGGAACTTCAAACCGGCACTAGGAAACAGACTGAGAAACCAGAATAAAAGTTTCTCCTGCAACACGTTCCCTTTGTGCTAGATGAACGAACGTCTCTCCACATGCTCAGTTCTGAGAGATAAGTGTGTGTGAAAGCCGTCCTTCATCTAGCTTGTTGGGAACACAAAGATTTTTTCAGTTGCAAACTCCACTCCATAAATATATACGGTGAGGTACTAGCTCCACCTCTGTTTTACAGTGAAAACTGCAGGAACTTCAAACGGGCACTAGGAAAAAGACTGAGAAACCAGAGTAAAAATTTCTCCTGCAACCAGTTCCCTTTGTGCTAGATGAACGAACGTCTCTCCACATGATCAGTTCTGAGAGATAAGTGTGTGTGAAAGCCGTCCTTCACCTATCTTGTTGGGAACACAAAGTTTCTTTTCAGTTGCAAAATCCACTCTATACATATATATGGGTAGGAACTAACTCCAACTCGTTTTTACAGTGAAAACTGCAGGAAATTCAAACCGGCACTAGGAAACAGACTGAGAAACCATAGTAAAAGTTTCTCCTGAATCCCGTTCTTTTTGTGCTAGATGAACGAACGTCTCTCCACTTGCTCAGTTCTGAGAGATAAGTGGGTGTGAAAGCCGTCCTTCACCTAGCTTGTTGGGAACACAAAGTTTCTTTTCAGGTGCATATTCCACTCCATACATATATATGGGGATGTACAAGCTCCAACTCGGTTTTATAGTGAAAACTGCAGGAAATTCAAACCGGCATTAGGAAACAGACTGAAAATCCAGAGTAAAATTTCACCTGCAACCCGTTCCTTTAGTGCTAGATGAACGAACGTCTCTCCACATGCTCAGTTCTGAGAGATAAGTGTGTGTGAAAGCCGTCCTTCAACTAGCTTGTTGGGAACACAAAGTTTATTTTCAGTTGCAAAATCCACTCCATAAATATATATGGGGAGGTACTAGCTCCAACTCTGTTTTACAGTGAAAACTGCAGGAACTTCAAACCGGCACTAGGAAACAGACTGAGAAACCAGAGTAAATATTTCTCCTGCAACCCGTTCCCTTTGTGCTAGATGAACGAACGTCTCTCCACATGCTCAGTTCTGAGAGATAAGTGTGTTTGAAAGCCGTCCTTCAACTATCTTGTTGGGAACACAAAGTTTCTTTTCACTTGCCAACTCCACTCCATACTATATATGGGTAGGAACTAACTCCAACTCGGTTTTTGAGTGAAAACTGCAGGAAATTCAAACCTGCAATAGGAAACAGACTGAGAAACAAGAGTAAAATTTCTCCTGCAACCCGTTCCTTTTGTGCTAGATGAACGAACGTCTCTCCACTTGCTCATTTCTGAGAGATAAGTGTGTGTGAAAGCCGTCCTTCACCTAGCTTGTTGAGAACACAAAGTTTCTTTTCACCTGCAAACTACAATCCATACATATATATGGGGAGGTTCTAGCTCCAACTCGATTTTACAGTGCAAACCTCAGGAACTTGAAACCGGCAATAGGAAACAGACTGATAAACCAGAGTAAAAGTTTCCCCTGCAACCCGTGCCCTTTGTGCTAGATGAATGAACGTCTCTCCACATGCTCAGTTCTGAGAGTTAATTGTGTGTGAAAGCCGTCCTTCACCTCGATTGTTGGGAAAACAAAGTTTCTTTTCAGGTGCAAATTCCACTCCATACTTATATATGGGGATGTACAAGCTCCAACTCGGTTTTCCAGTGAAAACTGCAGGAACTTCAAACCGGCGCTAGGAAACAGACTGAGAAACCAGAGTAAAATTTCCCCTGCAACCCGTTCCATTTTTGTTAGATTAACGATCTTTTCTCCACATGCTCATTTCTGAGAGATAAGTGTGTGTGAAAGCCGTCCTTCACCTAGCTTGTTGGGAACACAAAGTTTCTTTTCAGTTGCAAACACCACTCTATACATATATTTGCGGAGGTACTAGCTTCAACTCGGTTTTACCGTGAAAACTGCAGGAACTTCAAACCGGCTCTATGAAACAGACTGAGAAACTAGAGTAAAAGTTTCCCTGCAACCCGTTCCCTTTGTGCTAGATGAACGAACGTCTCTCCACATGCTCAGTTCTGAGAGATAAATGTGTGTGAAAGCCGTTCTTCACCTAGCTTGTTGGAAACACAAAGTTTCTTTTCAGTTGCCAACTCTACTCCATATATATATGGGGAGGTACTAGCTCCATCTCGGATTTACAGTGAAAACTGCAGGAAATTCAAACCGGCACTAGGAAACAGACTGAGAAACCAGAGTAAAAGTTTCTCCTGCAACACGTTCCCTTTGTGCTAGATGAACGAACGTCTCTCCACATGCTCAATTCTGAGAGATAAGTGTGTGTGAAAGCCGTCTTTCACCTAGCTTGTTGGGAACACAAAGTTTCTTTTCACTTGCAAACTCCAATCCATGCATATATATGGGGAGTTACTAGCTCCAACTCGTTTTTACAGTGAAAACTGCAGGAACTTAAAACAGGCACTAGGAAACAGAATGAGAAACCAGAGTAAAAATTTCTCCTGCAACCCGTTCCCTTTGTGCTAGATGAATGAACGTCTCTCCACATGCTCAGTTCTGAGAGATAAGTGTGTGTGAAAGCCGTCCTTCACCTAGCTTGTTGGGAACACAAAGTTTCTTTGCAGTTGCAAACTCCAATCCATAAATATATATGGGGAGGTACAAGCTCCAACTCTTTTTTATAGTGAAAACTGCAGGAACTTCAAAGAGGCACTAGGAAACAGACTGAGAAACCAGAGTAAATTTTCTCCTGCAACCCGTTCCCTTTGTGCAAGATGAACGAACGTCTCTCCACATGCTCAGTTCTGAGAGATAAGTGTGTGTGAAAGCCGTCCTTCTCCTATCTTGTTGGGAACACAAAGTTTCTTTTCACTTGCAAACTCCACTCCATACATATATATGGGGAGGTACTAGCCCCAACTCGGTTTTACAGTGAAATCTGCAGGAACTACAAACCGGCACTAGGAAACACACTGAGAAACCAGAGTAAAATTTCTCCAGAAACCCGTTCCCTTTGTGCTAGATGAACGAACGTCTCTCCACTTGCTCAGTTCTGAGAGATAAGTGGGTGTGAAAGCCGTCCTTCACATAGCTTGTTGGGAACACAAAGTTTCTTTTCACTTTCAAACTCCACTCCATACATATATATGGGGAGTTACTAGGTCCAACTCGTTTTTAGAGTGAAAACTTCAGGAACTTCAAACCGGCACTAGGAAAAAGACTGAGAAACCAGAGTAAATTTTCTCCTGCAACCCGTTCCGTTTGTGCAAGATGAACGAACGTCTCTCCACATGCTCAGTTCTGAGAGATAATTGTGTGTGAAAGCCGTCCTTCACGTAGCTTGTTGGGAACACAAAGTTTATTTTCAGTTGCAAACTCCACTCTATACATTTATAGGGGTAGGTAATAGCTCCAACTTGGTTTTACAGTGAAAACTGCAGGAACTTCAAATCGGCACTAGGAAACAGACTGAGAAACCAGAGTAAAAGTTTCTCCTGCAACCCGTTCTCTTTGTGCTAGATGAACGAACGTCTCTATACATGCTAAGTTCTGAGAGATATGTGGGTGTGAAAGCCGTCCTTCACCTAGCTTGTTGGGAACACAAAGTTTCTTTTCACTTGCTAAATCCACTCCATACCTATATATGGGGAGTTACTAGCTCCAACTCGTTTTTACAGTGCAAACTGCAGGAACTTCAAACCGGCACTAGGAAACAGACTGAGAAACCAGAGAAAAAATTTCTCCTGCAACCCGTTCCCTTTGTGCTAGATGAACGAACGTCTCTCCACATGCTCAGTTCTGAGAGATAAATGTGTGTGAATGCCGTTCTTCACCTAGCTTCTTGGGATCACAAAGTTTCATTTCAGTAGCAAACTCTACTCCATATATATATGGGGAGGAACTAGCTCCATCTCGGTTTTACAGTGAAAACTGCAGGAAATTCAAACCGGCTCTAGGAAACAGACTGAGAAACCAGAGTAAAAGTTTGTTCTGCAACCAGTTCCCTTTGTGCTAGATGAACGAAAGTCTCTCCACATGCTCAGTTCTGAGGGATAAGTTTGAGTGAAAGCCGTTCTTCACCTAGCTTGTTGGGAACACAAAGTTTCTTTTCAGTTGCAAACTCCACTCCATACATATATATGGGGAGGTAAAAGCTCCAACTCGGTTTTACAGTGAAAACTGCAGGAACTTCAAACCGTCACTAGGAAACAGACTGATAAGCCAGAGTAAAAGTTTCTCCTGCAACCCGTACCTTTTGTGCTAGATGAACGAACGTCTCTATACATGCTCAGTTCTGAGAGATATGTGGGTGTGAAAGCCGTCCTTCACCTAGCTTGTTGGGAACACAAAGTTTCTTTTCACTTGCAAACTCCAATCCATGCATATATATGGGGAGTTACTAGCTCCAACTCATTTTTACAGTGAAAACTGCAGGAACTTCAAACCGGCACTAGGAAATAGAATGAGAAACCAGAGTAAAAGTTTGTCCTGCAACCCGTTCCCTTTGTGCTAGATGAATGAACGTCTCTCCACATGCTCAGTTCTGAGAGATAAGTGTGTGTGAAAGCCGTCCTTAACCTAGCTTGTTGGGTACACAAAGTTTCTTTGCAGTTGCAAACTCCAATCCATAAATATATATGGGGAGGTACAAGCTCCAACTCTTTTTTATAGTGAAAAATGCAGGAACTTCAAAGAGGCACTAGGAAACAGACTGAGAAACCAGAGTAAATTTTCTCTTGCAACCCGTTCCCTTTGTGCAAGATGAACGAACGTCTCTCCACATGCTCATTTCTGAGAGATAAGTGGGTGTGAAAGCCGTCCTTCACATAGCTTGTTGGGAACACAAAGTTTCTTTTCACTTTCAAACTCCACTCCATACATATATATGGGGAGTTACTAGGTCCAACTCGTTTTTAGAGTGAAAACTTCAGGAACTTCAAACCGGCACTAGGAAAAAGACTGAGAAACCAGAGTAAATTTTCTCCTGCAACCCGTTCCGTTTGTGCAAGATGAACGAACGTCTCTCCACATCCTCAGTTCTGAGAGATAAGTGTGTGTGAAAGCCGTCCTTCACCTAGCTTGTTGGGAACACAAAGTTTATTTTCAGTTGCAAACTCCACTTTATACATTTATAGGAGTAGGTAATAGCTCCAAATTGGTTTTACAGTGAAAACTGCAGGAACTTCAAATCGGCACTAGGAAACAGACTGAGAAACCAGAGTAAAAGTTTCTCCTGCAACCCGTTCACTTTGTGCTAGATGAACGAACGTCTCTATACATGCTCAGTTCTGAGAGATATGTGGGTGTGAAAGCCGTCCTTCACCTAGCTTGTTGGGAACACAAAGTTTCTTTTCACTTGCTAACTCCACTCCATACATATATATGGGGAGTTACTAGCTCCAACTCGTTTTTACAGTGCAAACTGCAGGAACTTCAAACCGGCACTAGGAAACAGACTGAGAAACCAGAGTAAAAGTTTCTTCTGCAACCAGTTCCCTTTGTGCTAGATGAACGAACGTCTCTCCACATGCTCAGTTCTGAGAGATAAGTTAGAGTGAAAGCCGTTCTTCACCTAGCTTGTTGGGAACACAAAGTTTCTTTTCAGTTGCAAACTCCACTCCATACATATATATGGGGAGGTACAAGTTCCAACTCGGTTTTACAGTGAAAACTGCAGGAACTTCAAACCGTCACTAGGAAACAGACTGAGAAGCCAGAGTAAAAGTTTCTCCTGCAACCCGTACCTTTTGTGCTAGATGAACGAACGTCTCTCCACATGCTCAATTCTGAGAGATAAGTGTGTGTGAAAGCCGTCCTTCACCTAGCTTGTTGGGAACACAAAGTTTCTTTTCACTTGCAAACTCCAATCCATGCATATATATGGGGAGTTACTAGCTCCAACTCGTTTTTACAGTGAAAACTGCTGGAACTTCAAACTGGCACTAGGAAACAGAATGAGAAACCAGAGTAAAAGTTTCTCCTGCAACCCGTTCATTTGTGCTAGATGAACGAACGTCTCTCCTCATGCTCAGTTCTGAGAGATAAGTGTGTGTGAAAGCCGTCCTTCACCTAGCTTGTAGGGAAAACAAAGTTTCTTTTCACTTGCTAACTCCAATCCATACATATATATGGGGAGTTACTAGCTCCAACTCGTTTTTACAGTGAAAACTGCAGGAAATTCAAACCGGCACTAGGAAACAGAATGAGAAACCAGAGTAAAAGTTTATCCTGCAACCCGTTCAATTTGAGCTAGATGAACGAACGTCTCTCCACATGCTAAGTTCTGAGAGATAAGTCTGTGTGTAAGCCGTCCTTCATCTAGCTTGTTGGGAACACAAAGTTTCTTTTCAGTTGCAAACTCCATTCCATACCTATATATTTGGAGGTACTAGCTCCAAATCGGTTTTACAGTGAAAACTGCAGGAACTTCAAACCGGCACTAGGAAACAGACTGAGAAACCAGAGTAAAAGTTTCTCCTGCAACCCGTTCCCTTTGTGCTAGATGAACGAACGTCTCTCCACATGCTCAGTTCTGAGAGATAAGTGTGTGTGAAAGCCGTCCTTCACCTAGATTGTTGGGAACACAAAGTTTCTTTTCACTTGCAAACTCCAATCCATACATATATATGCGGAGTTACTAGCTCCAACTCGGTTTTACAGCGAAAACTGCAGGAACTTCAAACCGGCACTAGGAAACAGAATGAGAAACCAGAGTAAATGTTACTCCTGCAACCCGTTCCCTTTGTGCAAGATGAACGAACTTCTCTCCACATGCTCATTTCTGAGAGATAAGTGGGTGTGAAAGCCGTCCTTCACATAGCTTGTTGGGAACACAAAGTTTCTTTTCACTTTCAAACTCCACTCCATACATATATATGGGGAGTTACTAGGTCCAACTCGTTTTTACAGTGAAAACTGCAGGAACTTCAAAACGGCACTAGGAAAAAGACTGAGAAAACAGAGTAAATTTTCTCCTGCAACCCGTTCCGTTTGTGCAAGATGAACGAACGTCTCTCCACATGCTCAGTTCTGAGAGATAAGTGTGTGTGAAAGCCGTCCTTCACCTAGCTTGTTGGGAACACAAAGTTTATTTTCAGTTGCAAACTCCACTCTATACATTTATAGGGGTAGGTAATAGCTCCAATTTGGTTTTACAGTGAAAACTGCAGGAACTTCAAATCGGCACTAGGAAACAGACTGAGAAACCAGAGTAAAAGTTTCTCCTGCAAACCGTTCACTTTGTGCTAGATGAACGAAAGTCTCTCCACATGCTCAGTTCTGAGAGATATGTGGGTGTGAAAGCCGTCCTTCACCTAGCTTGTTGGGAACACAAAGTTTCTTTTCACTTGCTAACTCCACTCCATACATATATATGGGGAGTTACTAGCTCCAACTCGTTTTTAAAGTGAAAACTGCAGGAACTTCAAACCGGCACTAGGAAACAGACTGAGAAACCAGAGAAAAAATTTATCCTGCAACCCGTTCCCTTTGTGCTAGATGAACGAACGTCTCTACACATGCTCAGATCTGAGAGATAAGTGTGTGTGAAAGCCGTCCTTCACCTAGCTTTTTGGGAACACAAGTTTCTTTTCACTTGCAAACTCCACTCCATACATATATATGGGGAGGTAATAGCTCCAACACGGTTTCATATTGAAAATTGCAGGAACTTCAAACCGGCGCTAGGAAACAGACTGAGATACCAGAGTAATAATTTCTCCTGCAACCCGATGCCTTTGTTCTAGATGAACGAACGTCTCTCCACATGCTCGTTTCTGAGAGATAAGTGTGTGTGAAAGCCGTACTTCACCTAGATTGTTGGGAACACAAAGTTTCTTTTCACTAGCAAACTCCACTCCATACATATATATGGGGAGGTATTAGCTCCAACTCGGTTTTATATTGAAAACTGCAGGAACTTCAAACCGGCGCTAGGAAACAGACTGAGAAACCAGAGTAATAATTTCTCCTGCAACCCGATCCCTTTGTGCTAGATGAACGAACGTCTCTCCACATGCTCAGTTCTGAGAGATAAGTCTGTGTGTAAGCCGTCCTTCATCTAGCTTGTTGGGAACACAAAGTTTCTTTTCAGTTGAAAACTCCAATCCATACCTATATATTTGGAGGTACTAGCTCCAAATCGGTTTTACAGTGAAAACTGCAGGAACTTCAAACCGGCACTAGGAAACAGACTGAGAAACCAGAGAAAAATTTTCCCTGCAACCCGTTCCCTTTGAGCTAGATGAACGAACGTATCTCCACATGCTCATTTCTGAGAGATAAGTGTGTGTGAAAGCCGTCCTTCACCTAGATTGTTGGGAACACAAAGTTTCTTTTCACTTGCAAACTCCACTCCTTACATATATATGGGTAGGTACTAGCTCCAACTCGGTTTTACAGTGAAAACTGCAGGAACTTCAAACAGGCACTAGGAAAAAGTCTGAGAAACCAGAGTAAAAGTTTCTCCTGCAACCCGTTCCGTTTGTGCAAGATGAACGAACGTCTCTCCACATGCTCAGTTCTGAGAGATAAGTGTGTGTGAAAGCCGTCATTCACCTAGCTTGTTGGGAACACAAAGTTTATTTTCAGTTGCAAACTCCACTCTATACATTTATAGGGGTAGGTAATAGCTCCAACTCTTTTTTACAGTGAAAACTGCAGGAACTTCAAACCGGCACTAGGAAACAGACTGAGAAACCAGAGAAAAAATTTCTCCTGCAACCCGTTCCCTTTGTGCTAGATGAACGAACGTCTCTACACATGCTCAGATCTGAGAGATAAGTGTGTGTGAAAGCCGTCCTTCACCTAGCTTTTTGGGAACACAAGTTTCTTTTCACTTGCAAACTCCACTCCATACATATATATGGGGAGGTACTAGCTCCAACTCGGTTTTACAGTGAAAACTGCAGGAACTTCAAACCGGCACTAGGATACAAACTGAGAAACCAGAGTAAAAGTTTCTCCTTCAACCCGTTCCCTTTGTGCTAGATGAACGAAAGCCTCTCCACATGCTCAGTTCTGAGGGTTATGTGTGTTTGAAACCCGTCCTTCACCTAGCTTGTTGGGAACACAAAGTTTCTTTTCGGTTGCAAACACTACTCCATACATATTTATGGGGAGGTACTAGCTCCAACTCGGGTTTACAGTGCAAACTGCAGGAACTTCAAACCGTCACTAGGAAACAGATTGAGAAACCAGGGTAAAAGTGTCTCCTTTAACCCGTTCTCTTGTGCTAGATGAACGAACGTCTCTCCACATGCTCAGTTCTGAGAGATAAGTGTGTGTGAAAGCCGTCCTTCACCTAGCTTGTTGGGAACACAAATTTTTTTTCACTTGCAAACACCAATCCATACATATATATGGGGAGGTACTGGCTCCAACTCTGTTTTACAGTGAAAACTGCAGGAACTTCAAACCGGCACTAGGAAACAGACTGAGAAACCAGAGTAAATGTTTCTCCTGCAATCCGTTCCCTTTGTGCTAGATGAACGAACGTCTATCCACATGCTCATTTCTGAGAGATAAGTGTGTGTGAAACCGTTATTCACCTAGGTTTTTGGGAACACAAAGTTTCTTTTCACTTGCAAACTCCACTCCATACATATATATGGGAAGGTACAATTTCCAACACGGTTTTACATTGAAAACTGCAGGAAATTCAAACCGGCGTTAGGAAACAGACTGAGAAACCAGAGTAATAATTTATCCAGCAACCCGTTCCCTTTGTGCTAGATGAACGAAAGTCTCTCCACATGCTCAGTTCTGAGAGATAAGTGTGTGTGAAAGCCGTCCTTCACCTAGATTGTTTGGAACACAAAGTTTCTTTTCACTTGCAAACTCCTCTCTATACATATATATGGGGTGGTACTAGCTCCAACTCGGTTTTACAGTGAAAACTGCAGGAAATTCAAACCGGCACTAGGAAACAGACTGAGAATCCAGAGAAAAAGTATCTCCTGCAAACCGTTCCCTTTGTGCTAGATGAACGAACGTCTCTCCACATGCTCAGTTCTGAGAGATATGTGTGTGTGAAAGCCTTTCTTCACGTAACTTGTTGGGAACACAAAGTTTCTTTTCAGTAGCAAACTCCACTCCATACATATATACGGGGAGATACTAGCTCCAACTCGGTTTTGCAGTGAAATCTGCAGGAACTTCAAACTAGCACTTCGAAAAAGACTGAGAAACCAGAGAAAAAGTTTCTCCTGCAACCCGCTCCCTTTGTGCTAGATGAACGAACGTCTCTCCACATGCTCAGTTATGAGAAATAAGTGTGTGTGAAATCCGTCCTTCACGTAACTTGTTGGGAACACAAAGTTTCTTTTCATTATCAAACTCCACTCCATACATATATATGGGGAGATACTAGCTCCAACTCGGTTTTACAGTGAATTCTGCAGGAACTTCAAACCGGCACTTCGAAAAAGACTGAGAAACCAGAGTAAAAGTTTCTCCTGCAACCCGCTCCCTTTGTGCTAGATGAACGAACGTCTCTCCACATTCTCAGTTCTGAGAGATAAGTGTGTGTGAAAGCCGTCCTTCACCTAGCTTGTTGGGAACACAAAGTTTCTTTTCAGTTGCAAAATCCACTCCATACATATATAAGGGGAGGTACTAGCTTCAAGTCGGTTTTACAGTGAAAACTGCAGGAACTTCAAACCGGCACTAGGAAACAGACTGAGAAACCAGAGTAAAAGTTTCTCCTTCAACCCGTTCCCTTTGTGCTAGCTGAACGAACGCCTCTACACATGCTCAGTTCTGAGAGTTTAGTGTGTTTGAAACCCGTCCTTCACCTAGCTTGTTGGGAACACAAAGTTTCTTTTCAGTTGCAAACACCACTCCATACATATTTATGGGGAGGTACTAGCTCCAACTCGGTTTTACAGTGAAAACTGCAGGAAATTCAAACCGGCGCTAGGAAACAGACTGAGAAACCAGAGTAAAAGTTTCTCCTGCAAACCGTTTCCTTTTGCTAGATGAACGAACGTCTCTCCACATGCTCAGTTCTGAGATATAAGTGGGTGTGAAAGCCGTCCTTCACCTAGCTTGTTGGGAACACAAATTTTCTTTTCAGTGGAAAACTCCACTCCATACATATAAATGGGGAGGTACTAGCTCCAAATCGGTTTACAGTGAAAACTGCAGGAACATCAAACCAGCGCTAGGGAACAGACTGAGAAACCAGAGTAATAATTTCCCCTGCAAACCGTTCCCTTTGTGCTAGATGAAAGAAGGTCTCTCCACATGCTCAGTTCTGAGAGATAAGTGTGTGTGAAAGCCGTCCTTCACATAGCTTGTTGGGAACACAAAGTTTCTTTTCAGTTCCAAACTCTACTCCATACATATATATGGGGAGGTACTAGCCCCAACTCGGTTTTTCAGTGAAAACTGCAGGAAATTCAAAACGGCACTAGGAAACAGACTGAGAAACCAGAGTAAAATTTTCTCCTGCAACCCGTTCCCTTTGTGCCAGATGAACGAAAGTCTCTCCACATGCTCAGTTCTGAGAGATAAGTGTGTGTGAAAGCCGTCCTTCACTTAGCTTCTTGGGAACACAAAGGTTCTTTTCAGTTGCAAACTCCACTCCATACATATATATTGGAAGGTACAAGCTCCAACTCGGTTTTACAGTGAAAACTGCAGGAACTTCAACCCGGCACTAGGAAACAGACTGAGAAACCAGAGTAAAAGTTTCTCCTGCAACCCATTCCCTTTGTGCTAGATGAACGAACGTATCTCCACATGCTCAGTTCTGAGAGACAAGTGTGTGTGAAAGCCATTCTTCACCTAGCTTGTTGGGAACACAAAGTTTCTTTTCAGTTGCAAACTCCACTCCATACATATATATGGGGAGGTACTAGCTCCAACTCGGTTTTACTGTGAAAACTGCAGGATCTTCAAACCGGCACTATGAAACAGACTGAGAAACAGGAGTAAAAGTTTCCCCCGCAACCCGTTCCCTTTGTGCTAGATGAACGAACGTCTCTCCACATGCTCAGTTCTGAGAGATAAGTGTGTGTGAATGCCGAACTTCACCTAGCTTGTTGGGAACACAAAGTTTCTTTTCACTTGCAAACTCCACTCCATACATATATATGGGGAGGTACTAGCTCCAACTCGATTTTATAGTGAAAATTGCAGGAAATTCAAACCGTCACTCGGAAACAGACTGAGAAACCAGAGTAAAAGTTTCTCCTGCAACCCTTTCCATTTGTGCTAGATGAACGAACGTCTCACCACATGCTCAGTTCTGAGAGATAAGTGGGTGTGGAAGCCGTCCTTCACCTAGCTTGTTGGGAACACAAAGTTTCTTTTCACTTGCTAACTCCCCTCCATACATATATAAGGGGGGGTACTAGCTCCAACTCGGTTTTACAGTGAAAACTGCAGGAAATTCAATCCGGCACTAGGAAACAGACAGAGAAACCAGAGTAAAAGTTTCTCCTGCAACCCGTTCCCTTTGTGATAGATGAATGAACGTCTCTCCACATGCTAAGTTCTGAGAGGTAAGTGGGTGTGAAAGCCGTCATTCACCTAGTTTGTTGGGAACACAAAATTTCTTTTCACTTGCAAACTCCACTCCATACATATATATGGGGAGGTACTAGCTCCAACTCGGTTTTACAGTGAAAACTGCAGGAACTTCAAACCGGCACTAGGAAACAGACTGAGAAATCATTGTAAAAGTTTCTCCTGCAACCCGTTCCCTTTGTGCTAGATGAACGAACGTCTCTCCACATGCTCAGTTCTGAGAGATAAGTGTGGGTGAAAGCCGTCCTTCACCTAGCTTGTTGGGAACACAAAGTTTCTCTTCACTTGCAAACAACACCCCATATATATATATGGGGATGTACTAGCTCCAACTCGGTTTTACAGTGAAAAATGCAGGAACTTCAAACCGGCAATAGGAAACAGACTAAAAAAAAAGAGAAAATGTTTCTCCTGCAACCCGTTCCATTTGTGCTAGATGAACGAACGTCTCTCCACATGCTCAGTTCTGAGAGATAAATGTGTGTGAAAGCCGTCCTTGACCTAGCTTGTTGGGAACACAAAGTTTCTTTTAACTTGCAAACACCACTCCATACATATATATGGGGAGGTACTTGCTCCAACTTGGTTTTACACTGCAAACTGAAGGAACTTCAAACCGGCACTAGGAAACAGACTGAGAAACAAGAGTAAAAGTTTCTCCTGCAAACCGTTCCCTTTGTGCTAGATGAACGAAAGTCTCTCCACATGCTCAGTTCTCAGAGATAAGTGTGTGTGAAAGCCGTCCTTCACTTAGCTTTTTGGGAATACAAAGTATCTTTTCCCTTGCAAACTCCAATCCATATATATATATATGGGGAGGTACTAGCTCCAACTCGGTTTTGCAGTGAAAACTGCAGGAACTTCAAACCGGCACTAGGAAACAGACTGAGAAACCAGAGAAAAAGTTTCTCCTGCAAACCTTTCCATTTGTGCTAGATGAACGAACGTCTCTCCACATGCTCAGTTCTGAGAGATAAGTGTGTGTGAAAGCCGTCCTTCACCTAGCTTGTTGGGAACACAAAGTTTCTTTTCAGTTGCAAACTCCACTCCATACATATATATGGGGAGGTACAAGCTCCAACTCGTTTTTACAGTGAAAACTGCAGGAACTTCAAACCGGCGCTAATAAACAGACTGAGAAACCAGAGTAAAAGTTTCTCCTGCAAACCGTTCCCTTTCTGCTACATGAACGAACGTCTCTCCACATGCTCAATTCTGAGAGATAAGTGTGTGTGAAAGCCGTCCTTCACCTAGCTTGTTGGGAACACAAATTTTCTTTTCACTTGCGAACTCCACTCCATACATATATATGGGGAGGTACTAGCTCCAACTCGGTTTTACAGTGAAAACTGTAGGAACTTCCAACCGGCACTAGGAAACAGACTGAAAAACCAGAGTAAAAGTATCTCCTGCAACCCATTCCCTTTGTGCGAGATGAACGAAAGTCTCTCCACATGCTCAGTTCTGAGAGATAAGTGTGTGTGAAAGCCGTCCTTCACGTAAATTGTTGGGAACACAAAATTTCTTTTCAGTAGCAAACTCCACTCCATACATATATATGGGGAGATAGTAGCTCCAACTCTGTTTTACAGTGAAATCTGCAGGAACTTCAAACCGGCACTTCGAAAAAGACTGAGAAACCAGAGTAAAAGTTTCTCCTGCAACCCGCTCCCTTTGTGCTAGATGAACGAACGTCTCTCCACATGCTCATTTCTGAGAGATAAGTGTGTGTGAAAGCCGTCCTTCACATAGCTTTTTGGGAATACAAAGTAACTTTTCACTTGCAAACTCCAATCCATATATATATATGGGGAGTTAGTAGCTAAAACTCGGTTTTGCAGTGAAAACTGCAGGAACTTCAACCGGCACTAGGAAACAGACTGAGAAACCAGTGTAAAAGTTTCTCCTGCAAACAGTTCCCATTGTGCTAGATGAACGAACGTCTCTCCACATGCTCAGATCTGAGAGATAAGTGTGTGTGAAAGCCGTCCTTCACATAGCTTGTTGGGAACACAAAGTTTCTATTCAGTTGCAAACACCACTCCATACATATGTATTTGTAGGTACGAGCTCCAACTCGAATTTACAGTGAAAACTGCAGGAACATCAAACCGGCGCTAGGAAACAGACTGAGAAACCAGAGTAAAAGTTTCTCCTGCAACCCGTTCCCTTTGTGCTAGATGAACGAAAGTCTCTCCACATGCTCAGTTCTGAGATATAAGTGGGTGTGAAAGCCGTCCTTCACCTAGCTTGTTGGGAACACAAAGTTTCTTTTCAGTGGCAAACCCCATTCCATACATATATAAGGGGAGGTACTAGCTCCAACTCGGGTTTACAGTGCAAACTGCAGGAACTTCAAACCGGCACTAGGAAACAGATTGAGAAACCAGGGTAAAAGTGTCTCCTTTAACCCGTTCTCTTGTGCTAGATGAAAGAACGTCTCTCCACATGCTCAGTTCTGAGAGATAAGTGTATGTGAAAGCCGTTATTCACCTAGCTTTTTGGGAACACAAAGTTTCTTTTCACTTGCAAACTCCACTCCATACATATATATGGGGAGTTACAAGTTCCAATACGGTTTTACATTGAAAATTGCAGGAACTTCAAACCGGCGTTAGGAAACAGACTGAGAATCCAGAGTAATAATTTCTCCTGCAACACGTTCCATTTGTGCTAGATGAACGAACGTCTCTCCACATGCTCAGTTCTGAGAGATAAGTGTGTGTGAAAGCCGTCCTTCACCTAGATTGTTTGGAACACAAAGTTTCTTTTCACTTGCAAACTCCACTCCTTAAATATATATGGGGAGGTACTAGCTCCAACTCGTTTTTACAGTGAAAACTGCAGGAACTTCAAACCGGCACTAGGAAACAGACTGAGAAACCAGAGTAAAAGTATCTCCTGCAACCCGTTCCCTTTGTGCTAGATGAACGAACGTCTCTCCACATGCTCAGTTCTGAGAGATAAGTGTGAGTGAAATCCGTCCTTCACGTAACTTGTTGGGAACACAAAGTTTCTTTTCATTATCAAACTCCACTCCATACATATATATGGGGAGATACTAGCTCCAACTCGGTTTTACAGTGAATTCTGCAGGAACTTCAAACCGGCACTTCGAAAAAGACTGAGAAACCAGAGTAAAAGTTTCTCATGCAACCCGCTCCCTTTGTGCTAGATGAACGAACGTCTCTCCACATGCTCAGTTCTGAGAGATAAGTGTGTGTGAAAGCAGTCCTTCACCTAGCTTGTTGGGAACACAAAGTTTCTTTTCAGTTGCAAAATCCACTCCATACATATATATGGGGAGGTACTACCTCCAAGTCGGTTTTACAGTGAAAATTGCAGGAACTTCAAACCGGCACTAGGAAACAGACTGAGAAACCAGAGTAAAAGTTTCTCCTGCAAACCGTTCCCTTTGTGCTAGATGAACTAATGTCTCTCCACATGCTCAGTTCTGAGAGATAATTGTGTGTGAAAGCCGTACTTCACATAGCTTGTTGGGAACACAAAGTTTCTTTTCAGTTCCAAACTCCACTCCGTACATATATATGGGGATGTACTAGCCCCAACTCGGTTTTTCAGTGAAAACTGCAGGAATTTCAAACCGGCACTAGGAAACAGAGAGAGAAACCAGGGTAAAAATTTCTCCTGCAACTCGTTCCCTTTGTGCTAGATGAACGAACGTCTCTCCACATGCTAAGATCTAAGAGATATGTGTGTGTGAAAGGCGTCCTTCAGCTAGCTTGTTGGGAACACAAATTTTCTTTTCACTTGCAAACTCCACTCCATACATATATATGGGGAGGTACTAGCTCCAACTCGGTTTTACAGTGAAAACTGCAGGAACTTCAAACCTGCACTAGGAAACAGACTGAGAAACCAGAGTAAAAGTTTCCCCTGCAACCCGTTCCCTTTGTGCTAGATGAACGAACGTCTCTCCACATGCTCAGTTCTGAGAGATAAGTGTGGGTAAAAGCCGTCCGTCACCTAGCTTGTTGGGAACACAAAGTTTCTTTTAACTTGCAAACACCACTCCATACATATATATGGGGAGGTACTAGCTCCAACTCGGTTTTACAGTGAAAACTGTAGGAACTTCAAACTGTCACTAGGAAACAGACTGAGGTCCCAGAGTAAAAGTTTCCCCTGCAACACGTTCCCTTTGTGCTAGATGAACGAACGTCTCTCCACATGCTCAAATCTGAGAGATAAGTGTGTGTGAAAGCCGTCCTTCACCTAGCTTGTTGGGAACACAAAGTTTCTTTTCAGTTGCAAACTCCACTCCATACATTTATATGGGGAGGTACTAGCTCCAACTTGGTTTTACAATGCAAACTGCAGGAACTTCAAACCGGCACTAGGAAACAGACTGAGAAACCAGAGTAAAAGTTTCTCCTGCAAACCGTTCCCTTTGTGCTAGATGAACGAACGTCTCTCCACAAGCTCAGTTCTCAGAGATAAGTGTGTGTGAAAGCCGTCCTTCACTTAGATTCTTGGGAACACAAAGGTTCTTTTCAGTTGCAAACTTCACTCCATACATATATATGGGGAGGTACAAGCTCCAACTCGTTTTTACAGTGAAAACTGCAGGAACTTCAACCCGGCACTAGGAAACATACTGAGAAACCAGAGTAAAAGTTTCTCCTGCAACCCGTTCCCTTTGTGCTAGAAGAACGAACGTATCTCCACATGCTCAGTTCTGAGAGACAATTGTGTGTGAAAGCCGTTCTTCACCTAGCTTGTTGGGAACACAAAGTTTCTTTTCAGTTGCAAACTCCACTCCATACATATATATGGGGAGGAACTAGCTCCAACTCGGTTTTACAGTGAAAACTGCAGGATCTTCAAACCGGCACTAGGAAACAGACTGAGAAACAGGAGTAAAAGTTTCCCCCGCAAACCGTTCCCTTTGTGCTAGATGAACGAACGTCTCTCCTCATGCTCAGTTCTGAGAGATAAGTGTGTGTGAAAGCCGTCCTTCATCTAGCTTGTTGGGAACACAAAGTTTCTTTTCACTTGCAAACTCCACTCCATACATATATATGGGGAGGTACTAGCTCCAACTCGATTTTATATTGAAAATTGCAGGAACTTCAAACCGTCACTCGGAAACAGACTGAGAAACCAGAGTAAAAGTTTCTCCTGCAACCCGTTCCCTTTGTGCTAGATGAACGAACTTCTTTCCTCATGCTCAGTTCTGAGAGATAAGTGGGTGTGGAGACGTCCTTCACCTAGCTTGTTGGGAACACAAAGTTTCTTTTCACTTGCTAACTCCCCTCCATATATATATATGGGGGGGTACTAGCTCCAACTCGGTTTTACAGTGAAAACTGCAGGAACTTCAAACCGGCACTAGGAAACAGACAGAGAAACCAGAGTAAAAGTTTCTCCTGCAACCCGTTCCCTTTGTGCTAGATGAACGAACGTCTCTCCACATGCTCAGTTCTGAGAGGTAAGTGGGTGTGAAAGCCGTAATTCACCTAGTTTGTTGGGAACACAAAATTTCTTTTCACTTGCAAACTCCACTCCATACATATATATGGGGAGGTACTAGCTCCAACTCGGTTTTACAGTGAAAACTGCAGGAACTTCAAACCGGCACTAGGAAAAAGACTGAGAAATCATTGTAAAAGTTTCTCCTGCCACCCGTTCCCTTTGTGCTAGATGAACGAACGTCTCTCCACATGCTCAGTTCTGAGAGATAAGTGTGGGTGAAAGCCGTCCTTCACCTAGCTTGTTGGGAACACAAAGTTTCTCTTCACTTGCAAACACCACCCTATATATATATATGGGGATGTACTAGCTCCAACTCGGTTTTACAGTGAAAAATGCAGGAACTTCAAACCGGCACTAGGAAACAGACTAAAAAAAAAGAGAAAATGTTTCTCCTGCAACCCGTTCCATTTGTGCTAGATGAACGAACGTCTCTCCACATGCTCAGTTCTGAGAGATAAATGTGTGTGAAAGCCGTCCTTGACCTAGCTTGGTGGGAACACAAAGTTTCTTTTAACTTGCAAACACCACTCCATACATATATATGGGGAGGTACTAGCTCCAACTCGGTTTTACAGTGAAAACTGTAGGAAATTCAAACCGGCACTAGGAAACAGACTGAGGACCCAGAGTAAAAGTTTCCCCTGCAACACGTTCCCTTTGTGCTAGATGAACGAACGTCTCTCCACATGCTCAAATCTGAGAGATAAGTGTGTGTGAAAGCCGTCCTTCACCTAGCTTGTTGGGAACACAAAGTTTCTTTTCAGTTGCAAACTCCACTCCATACATATATATGGGGAGGTACTTGCTCCAACTTGGTTTTACACTGCAAACTGAAGGAACTTCAAACCGGCACTAGGAAACAGACTGAGAAACCAGAGTAAAAGTTTCTCCTGCAAACCGTTCCCTTTGTGCTAGATGAATGAACGTCTCTCCACAAGCTCAGTTCTCAGAGATAAGTGTGTGTGAAAGCCGTCCTTCACTTAGCTTTTTGGGAATACAAAGTATCTTTTCCCTTGCAAACTCCAATCCATATATATATATATGGGGAGGTACTAGCTCCAACTCGGTTTTGCAGTGAAAACTGCAGGAACTTCAAACCGGCACTAGGAAACAGACTGAGAAACCAGAGAAAAAGTTTCTCCTGCAAACCTTTCCATTTGTGCTAGATGAACGAACGTCTCTCCACATGCTCAGTTCTGAGAGATAAGTGTGTGTGAAAGCCGTCCTTCACCTAGCTTGTTGGGAACACAAAGTTTCTTTTCAGTTGCAAACTCCACTCCATACATATATATGGGGAGGTACAAGCTCCAACTCGTTTTTACAGTGAAAACTGCAGGAACTTCAAACCGGCGCTAATAAACAGACTGAGAAACCAGAGTAAAAGTTTCTCCTGCAAACCGTTCCCTTTCTGCTACATGAACGAACGTCTCTCCACATGCTCAATTCTGAGAGATAAGTGTGTGTGAAAGCCGTCCTTCACCTAGCTTGTTGGGAACACAAATTTTCTTTTCACTTGCGAACTCCACTCCATACATATATATGGGGAGGTACTAGCTCCAACTCGGTTTTACAGTGAAAACTGTAGGAACTTCCAACCGGCACTAGGAAACAGACTGAAAAACCAGAGTAAAAGTATCTCCTGCAACCCATTCCCTTTGTGCGAGATGAACGAAAGTCTCTCCACATGCTCAGTTCTGAGAGATAAGTGTGTGTGAAAGCCGTCCTTCACGTAAATTGTTGGGAACACAAAATTTCTTTTCAGTAGCAAACTCCACTCCATACATATATATGGGGAGATAGTAGCTCCAACTCTGTTTTACAGTGAAATCTGCAGGAACTTCAAACCGGCACTTCGAAAAAGACTGAGAAACCAGAGTAAAAGTTTCTCCTGCAACCCGCTCCCTTTGTGCTAGATGAACGAACGTCTCTCCACATGCTCATTTCTGAGAGATAAGTGTGTGTGAAAGCCGTCCTTCACATAGCTTTTTGGGAATACAAAGTAACTTTTCACTTGCAAACTCCAATCCATATATATATATGGGGAGTTAGTAGCTAAAACTCGGTTTTGCAGTGAAAACTGCAGGAACTTCAACCGGCACTAGGAAACAGACTGAGAAACCAGTGTAAAAGTTTCTCCTGCAAACAGTTCCCATTGTGCTAGATGAACGAACGTCTCTCCACATGCTCAGATCTGAGAGATAAGTGTGTGTGAAAGCCGTCCTTCACATAGCTTGTTGGGAACACAAAGTTTCTATTCAGTTGCAAACACCACTCCATACATATGTATTTGTAGGTACGAGCTCCAACTCGAATTTACAGTGAAAACTGCAGGAACATCAAACCGGCGCTAGGAAACAGACTGAGAAACCAGAGTAAAAGTTTCTCCTGCAACCCGTTCCCTTTGTGCTAGATGAACGAAAGTCTCTCCACATGCTCAGTTCTGAGATATAAGTGGGTGTGAAAGCCGTCCTTCACCTAGCTTGTTGGGAACACAAAGTTTCTTTTCAGTGGCAAACCCCATTCCATACATATATAAGGGGAGGTACTAGCTCCAACTCGGGTTTACAGTGCAAACTGCAGGAACTTCAAACCGGCACTAGGAAACAGATTGAGAAACCAGGGTAAAAGTGTCTCCTTTAACCCGTTCTCTTGTGCTAGATGAAAGAACGTCTCTCCACATGCTCAGTTCTGAGAGATAAGTGTATGTGAAAGCCGTTATTCACCTAGCTTTTTGGGAACACAAAGTTTCTTTTCACTTGCAAACTCCACTCCATACATATATATGGGGAGTTACAAGTTCCAATACGGTTTTACATTGAAAATTGCAGGAACTTCAAACCGGCGTTAGGAAACAGACTGAGAATCCAGAGTAATAATTTCTCCTGCAACACGTTCCATTTGTGCTAGATGAACGAACGTCTCTCCACATGCTCAGTTCTGAGAGATAAGTGTGTGTGAAAGCCGTCCTTCACCTAGATTGTTTGGAACACAAAGTTTCTTTTCACTTGCAAACTCCACTCCTTAAATATATATGGGGAGGTACTAGCTCCAACTCGTTTTTACAGTGAAAACTGCAGGAACTTCAAACCGGCACTAGGAAACAGACTAAGAAACCAGAGTAAAAGTATCTCCTGCAACCCGTTCCCTTTGTGCTAGATGAACGAACGTCTCTCCACATGCTCAGTTCTGAGAGATAAGTGTGAGTGAAATCCGTCCTTCACGTAACTTGTTGGGAACACAAAGTTTCTTTTCATTATCAAACTCCACTCCATACATATATATGGGGAGATACTAGCTCCAACTCGGTTTTACAGTGAATTCTGCAGGAACTTCAAACCGGCACTTCGAAAAAGACTGAGAAACCAGAGTAAAAGTTTCTCATGCAACCCGCTCCCTTTGTGCTAGATGAACGAACGTCTCTCCACATGCTCAGTTCTGAGAGATAAGTGTGTGTGAAAGCAGTCCTTCACCTAGCTTGTTGGGAACACAAAGTTTCTTTTCAGTTGCAAAATCCACTCCATACATATATATGGGGAGGTACTACCTCCAAGTCGGTTTTACAGTGAAAATTGCAGGAACTTCAAACCGGCACTAGGAAACAGACTGAGAAACCAGAGTAAAAGTTTCTCCTGCAAACCGTTCCCTTTGTGCTAGATGAACTAATGTCTCTCCACATGCTCAGTTCTGAGAGATAATTGTGTGTGAAAGCCGTACTTCACATAGCTTGTTGGGAACACAAAGTTTCTTTTCAGTTCCAAACTCCACTCCGTACATATATATGGGGATGTACTAGCCCCAACTCGGTTTTTCAGTGAAATCTGCAGGAATTTCAAACCGGCACTAGGAAACAGAGAGAGAAACCAGGGTAAAAATTTCTCCTGCAACTCGTTCCCTTTGTGCTAGATGAACGAACGTCTCTCCACATGCTAAGATCTAAGAGATATGTGTGTGTGAAAGGCGTCCTTCAGCTAGCTTGTTGGGAACACAAATTTTCTTTTCACTTGCAAACTCCACTCCATACATATATATGGGGAGGTACTAGCTCCAACTCGGTTTTACAGTGAAAACTGCAGGAACTTCAAACCTGCACTAGGAAACAGACTGAGAAACCAGAGTAAAAGTTTCCCCTGCAACCCGTTCCCTTTGTGCTAGATGAACGAACGTCTCTCCACATGCTCAGTTCTGAGAGATAAGTGTGGGTAAAAGCCGTCCGTCACCTAGCTTGTTGGGAACACAAAGTTTCTTTTAACTTGCAAACACCACTCCATACATATATATGGGGAGGTACTAGCTCCAACTCGGTTTTACAGTGAAAACTGTAGGAACTTCAAACTGTCACTAGGAAACAGACTGAGGTCCCAGAGTAAAAGTTTCCCCTGCAACACGTTCCCTTTGTGCTAGATGAACGAACGTCTCTCCACATGCTCAAATCTGAGAGATAAGTGTGTGTGAAAGCCGTCCTTCACCTAGCTTGTTGGGAACACAAAGTTTCTTTTCAGTTGCAAACTCCACTCCATACATTTATATGGGGAGGTACTAGCTCCAACTTGGTTTTACAATGCAAACTGCAGGAACTTCAAACCGGCACTAGGAAACAGACTGAGAAACCAGAGTAAAAGTTTCTCCTGCAAACCGTTCCCTTTGTGCTAGATGAACGAACGTCTCTCCACAAGCTCAGTTCTCAGAGATAAGTGTGTGTGAAAGCCGTCCTTCACTTAGATTCTTGGGAACACAAAGGTTCTTTTCAGTTGCAAACTTCACTCCATACATATATATGGGGAGGTACAAGCTCCAACTCGTTTTTACAGTGAAAACTGCAGGAACTTCAACCCGGCACTAGGAAACATACTGAGAAACCAGAGTAAAAGTTTCTCCTGCAACCCGTTCCCTTTGTGCTAGAAGAACGAACGTATCTCCACATGCTCAGTTCTGAGAGACAATTGTGTGTGAAAGCCGTTCTTCACCTAGCTTGTTGGGAACACAAAGTTTCTTTTCAGTTGCAAACTCCACTCCATACATATATATGGGGAGGAACTAGCTCCAACTCGGTTTTACAGTGAAAACTGCAGGATCTTCAAACCGGCACTAGGAAACAGACTGAGAAACAGGAGTAAAAGTTTCCCCCGCAAACCGTTCCCTTTGTGCTAGATGAACGAACGTCTCTCCTCATGCTCAGTTCTGAGAGATAAGTGTGTGTGAAAGCCGTCCTTCATCTAGCTTGTTGGGAACACAAAGTTTCTTTTCACTTGCAAACTCCACTCCATACATATATATGGGGAGGTACTAGCTCCAACTCGATTTTATATTGAAAATTGCAGGAACTTCAAACCGTCACTCGGAAACAGACTGAGAAACCAGAGTAAAAGTTTCTCCTGCAACCCGTTCCCTTTGTGCTAGATGAACGAACTTCTTTCCTCATGCTCAGTTCTGAGAGATAAGTGGGTGTGGAGACGTCCTTCACCTAGCTTGTTGGGAACACAAAGTTTCTTTTCACTTGCTAACTCCCCTCCATATATATATATGGGGGGGTACTAGCTCCAACTCGGTTTTACAGTGAAAACTGCAGGAACTTCAAACCGGCACTAGGAAACAGACAGAGAAACCAGAGTAAAAGTTTCTCCTGCAACCCGTTCCCTTTGTGCTAGATGAACGAACGTCTCTCCACATGCTCAGTTCTGAGAGGTAAGTGGGTGTGAAAGCCGTAATTCACCTAGTTTGTTGGGAACACAAAATTTCTTTTCACTTGCAAACTCCACTCCATACATATATATGGGGAGGTACTAGCTCCAACTCGGTTTTACAGTGAAAACTGCAGGAACTTCAAACCGGCACTAGGAAAAAGACTGAGAAATCATTGTAAAAGTTTCTCCTGCAACCCGTTCCCTTTGTGCTAGATGAACGAACGTCTCTCCACATGCTCAGTTCTGAGAGATAAGTGTGGGTGAAAGCCGTCCTTCACCTAGCTTGTTGGGAACACAAAGTTTCTCTTCACTTGCAAACACCACCCTATATATATATATGGGGATGTACTAGCTCCAACTCGGTTTTACAGTGAAAAATGCAGGAACTTCAAACCGGCACTAGGAAACAGACTAAAAAAAAAGAGAAAATGTTTCTCCTGCAACCCGTTCCATTTGTGCTAGATGAACGAACGTCTCTCCACATGCTCAGTTCTGAGAGATAAATGTGTGTGAAAGCCGTCCTTGACCTAGCTTGGTGGGAACACAAAGTTTCTTTTAACTTGCAAACACCACTCCATACATATATATGGGGAGGTACTAGCTCCAACTCGGTTTTACAGTGAAAACTGTAGGAAATTCAAACCGGCACTAGGAAACAGACTGAGGACCCAGAGTAAAAGTTTCCCCTGCAACACGTTCCCTTTGTGCTAGATGAACGAACGTCTCTCCACATGCTCAAATCTGAGAGATAAGTGTGTGTGAAAGCCGTCCTTCACCTAGCTTGTTGGGAACACAAAGTTTCTTTTCAGTTGCAAACTCCACTCCATACATATATATGGGGAGGTACTTGCTCCAACTTGGTTTTACACTGCAAACTGAAGGAACTTCAAACCGGCACTAGGAAACAGACTGAGAAACCAGAGTAAAAGTTTCTCCTGCAAACCGTTCCCTTTGTGCTAGATGAATGAACGTCTCTCCACAAGCTCAGTTCTCAGAGATAAGTGTGTGTGAAAGCCGTCCTTCACTTAGCTTTTTGGGAATACAAAGTATCTTTTCCCTTGCAAACTCCAATCCATATATAGATATGGGGAGGTACAAGCTCCAACTCGGTTTTGCAGTGAAAACTGCAGGAACTTCAAACCGGCACTTGGAAACAGACTGAGAAACCAGAGAAAAAGTTTCTCCTGCAAACCGTTCCATTTGTGCTAGATGAACGAACGTCTCTCCACATGCTCAGTTCTGAGAGATAAGTGTGTGTGAAAGCCGTCCTTCACCTAGCTTGTTGGGAACACAAAGTTTCTTTTCAGTTGCAAACTCCACTCCATACATATATATGGGGAGGTACAAGCTCCAACTCGGTTTTACAGTGAAAACTGCAGGAACTTCAAACCGGCGCTAATAAACAGACTGAGAAACCAGAGTAAAAGTTTCTCCTGCAAACCGTTCCCTTTCTGCTAGATGAACGAACGTCTCTCCACATGCTCAATTCTGAGAGATAAGTGTGTGTGAAAGCCGTCCTTCACCTAGCTGTTGGGAACACAAATTTTCTTTTCAGTAGCAAACTCCACTCCATACATATATATGGGGAGATAGTAGCTCCAACTCTGTTTTACAGTGAAATCTGCAGGAACTTCAAACCGGCACTTCGAAAAAGACTGAGAAACCAGAGTAAAAGATTCTCCTGCAACCCGCTCCCTTTGTGCTAGATGAACGAACGTCTCTCCACATGCTCATTTCTGAGAGATAAGTGTGTGTGAAAGCCGTCCTTCACATAGCTTTTTGGGAATACAAAGTATCTTTTCACTTGCAAACTCCAATCCATATATATATATGGGGAGGTAGTAGCTAAAACTCGGTTTTGCAGTGAAAACTGCAGGAACTTCATCCGGCACTAGGAAACAGACTGAGAAACCAGTGTAAAAGTTTCTCCTGCAAACAGTTCCCATTGTGCTAGATGAACGAACGTCTGTCCACATGCTCAGATCTGAGAGATAAGTGTGTGTGAAAGCCGTCCTTCACATAGCTTGTTGGGAACACAAAGTTTCTATTCAGTTGCAAACCCCACTCCATACATATGTATTTGTAGGTACGAGCTCCAACTCGAATTTACAGTGAAAACTGCAGGAACATCAAACCGGCGCTAGGAAACAGACTGAGAAACCAGAGTAAAAGTTTCTCCTGCAACCCGTTCCCTTTGTGCTAGATGAACGAACGTCTCTCCACATGCTCAGTTCTGAGATATAAGTGGGTGTGAAAGCCGTCCTTCACCTAGCTTGTTGGGAACACAAAGTTTCTTTTCAGTGGCAAACCCCATTCCATACATATATAAGGGGAGGTACTAGCTCCAACTCGGGTTTACAGTGCAAACTGCAGGAACTTCAAACCGGCACTAGGAAACAGATTGAGAAACCAGGGTAAAAGTGTCTCCTTTAACCCGTTCTCTTGTGCTAGATGAACGAACGTCTCTCCACATGCTCAGTTCTGAGAGATAAGTGTGTGTGAAAGCCGTTATTCACCTAGCTTTTTGGGAACACAAAGTTTCTTTTCACTTGCAAACTCCACTCCATACATATATATGGGGAGTTACAAGTTCCAATACGGTTTTACATTGAAAACTGCAGGAACTTCAAACCGGCGTTAGGAAACAGACTGAGAATCCAGAGTAATAATTTCTCCTGCAACACGTTCCATTTGTGCTAGATGAACGAACGTCTCTCCACATGCTCAGTTCTGAGAGATAAGTGTGTGTGAAAGCCGTCCTTCACCTAGATTGTTTGGAACACAAAGTTTCTTTTCACTTGCAAACTCCACTCCTTAAATATATATGGGGAGGTACTAGCTCCAACTCGTTTTTACAGTGAAAACTGCAGGAACTTCAAACCGGCACTAGGAAACAGACTGAGAAACCAGAGTAAAAGTATCTCCTGCAACCCGTTCCCTTTGTGCTAGATGAACGAACGTCTCTCCACATGCTCAGTTCTGAGAGATAAGTGTGAGTGAAAACCGTCCTTCACGTAACTTGTTGGGAACACAAAGATTCTTTTCATTATCAAACTCCACTCTATACATATATATGGGGAGATACTAGATCCAACTCGGTTTTACAGTGAATTCTGCAGGAACTTCAAACCGGCACTTCGAAAAAGACTGAGAAACCAGAGTAAAAGTTTCTCATGCAACCCGCTCCCTTTGTGCTAGATGAACGAACGTCTCTCCACATGCTCAGTTCTGAGAGATAAGTGTGTGTGAAAGCAGTCCTTCACCTAGCTTGTTGGGAACACAAAGTTTCTTTTCAGTTGCAAAATCCACTCCATACTTATATATGGGGAGGTACTAGCTCCAACTCGGTTTTACAGTGAAAATTGCAGGAACTTCAAACCGGCACTAGGAAACAGACTGAGAAACCAGAGTAAAAGTTTCTCCTGCAAACCGTTCCCTTTGTGCTAGATGAACTAATGTCTCTCCACATGCTCAGTTCTGAGAGATAATTGTGTGTGAAAGCCGTACTTCACATAGCTTGTTGGGAACACAAAGTTTCTTTTCAGTTCCAAACTCCACTCCGTACATATATATGGGGAGGTACTAGCCCCAACTCGGTTTTTCAGTGAAAACTGCAGGAAATTCAAACCGGCACTAGGAAACAGACAGAGAAACCAGGGTAAAAATTTCTCCTGCAACTCGTTCCCTTTGTGCTAGATGAACGAACGTCTCTCCACATGCTAAGATCTAAGAGATAAGTGGGTGTGAAAGGCGTCCTTTAGCTAGCTTGTTGGGAACTCAAATTTTCTTTTCACTTGCAAACTCCACTCCATACATATATATGGGGAGGTACTAGCTCCAACTCGGTTTTACAGTGAAAACTGCAGGAACTTCAAACCTGCACTAGGAAACAGACTGAGAAACCAGAGTAAAAGTTTCCCCTGCAACCCGTTCCCTTTGTGCTAGATGAACGAACGTCTCTCCACATGCTCAGTTCTGAGAGATAAGTGTGGGTAAAAGCCGTCCGTCACCTAGCTTGTTGGGAACACAAAGTTTCTTTTAACTTGCAAACACCACTCCATACATATATATGGGGAGGTACTAGCTCCAACTCGGTTTTACAGTGAAAACTGTAGGAACTTCAAACTGGCACTAGGAAACAGACTGAGGTCCCAGAGTAAAAGTTTCCCCTGCAACACGTTCCCTTTGTGCTAGATGAACGAACGTCTCTCCACATGCTCAAATCTGAGAGATAAGTGTGTGTGAAAGCCGTCCTTCACCTAGCTTGTTGGGAACACAAAGTTTCTTTTCAGTTGCAAACTCCACTCCATACATTTATATGGGGAGGTACTAGCTCCAACTTGGTTTTACAATGCAAACTGCAGGAACTTCAAACCGGCACTAGGAAACAGACTGAGAAACCAGAGTAAAAGTTTCTCCTGCAAACCGTTCCCTTTGTGCTAGATGAACGAACGTCTCTCCACAAGCTCAGTTCTCAGAGATAAGTGTGTGTGAAAGCCGTCCTTCACATAGATTCTTGGGAACACAAAGGTTCTTTTCAGTTGCAAACTCCACTCCATACATATATATGGGGAGGTACAAGCTCCAACTCGGTTTTACAGTGAAAACTGCAAGAACTTCAACCCGGCACTAGGAAACATACTGAGAAACCAGAGTAAAAGTTTCTCCTGCAACCCGTTCCCTTTGTGCTAGATGAACGAACGTATCTCCACATGCTCAGTTCTGAGAGACAATTGTGTGTGAAAGCCGTTCTTCACCTAGCTTGTTGGGAACACAAAGTTTCTTTTCAGTTGCAAACTCCACTCCATACATATATATGGGGAGGTACTAGCTCCAACTCGGTTTTACAGTGAAAACTGCAGGATCTTCAAACCGGCACTAGGAAACAGACTGAGAAACAGGAGTAAAAGTTTCCCCCGCAAACCGTTCCCTTTGTGCTAGATGAACGAACGTCTCTCCACATGCTCAGTTCTGAGAGATAAGTGTGTGTGAAAGCCGTCCTTCATCTAGCTTGTTGGGAACACAAAGTTTCTTTTCACTTGCAAACTCCACTCCATACATATATATGGGGAGGTACTAGCTCCAACTCGATTTTATATTGAAAATTGCAGGAACTTCAAACCGTCACTCGGAAACAGACTGAGAAACCAGAGTAAAAGTTTCTCCTGCAACCCGCTCCCTTTGTGCTAGATGAACGAACGTCTTTCCTCATGCTCAGTTCTGAGAGATAAGTGGGTGTGGAGCCGTCCTTCACCTAGCTTGTTGTGAACACAAAGTTTCTTTTCACTTGCTAACTCCCCTCCATATATATATGTGGGGGGGTACTAGCTCCAACTCGGTTTTACAGTGAAAACTGCAGGAACTTCAAACCGGCACTAGGAAACAGACAGAGAAACCAGAGTAAAAGTTTCTCCTGCAACCCGTTCCCTTTGTGCTAGATGAACGAACGTCTCTCCACATGCTCAGTTCTGAGAGATAAGTGTGGGTGAAAGCCGTCCTTCACCTAGCATGTTGGGAACACAAAGTTTCTCTTCACTTGCAAACACCACCCCATATATACATATGGGGATGTACTAGCTCCAACTCGCTTTTACAGTGAAAACTGCAGGAACTTCAAACCGGCACTAGGAAACAGACTGAGAAAAAAGAGAAAAAGTTTCTCCTGCATCCCGTTCTCTTTGTGCTACATGAACGAATGTTTCTCCACATGCTCATTTCTGAGAGATATGTGTGTGTGAAAGCCGTCCTTCAACTAGCTTGTTGGGAACACAAATTTTCTTTTCACTTGCAAACTCCACTCCATACATATATATGGGGAGGTACCAGCTCCAACTCGGTTTTACAGTGAAAACTGCAGGAACTTCAAACCTGCACAAGGAAACAGACTGAGAAACCAGAGTAAAAGTTTCTCCTGCAACCCGTTCCATTTGTGCTAGATGAACGAACGTCTCCACATGCTCAGTTCTGAGAGATAAGTGTGTGTGAAAGCCGCCCTTCACCTAGCTTGTTGGGAACACAAAGTTTCTTTTAACTTGCAAACTCCAATCCATACATATATACGGGTAGGTTCTAGCTCCAACACGGTTTTACAGTGAAAACTGCAGGTACTTCAAACCGGCACTAGGAAACAGACTGAGAAACCAGAGTAAAGTTTCTCCTGCAACCCGTTCCCTTTGTGCTAAATGAGCGAACGTCTCTCCACATGCTCATTTCTGAGAATAAGTGTGTGTGAAAGCCCTACTTCACCTAGCTTGTTGGGAACACAAAGGTTCTTTTCAGTTGCAAACTACACTTCATACATATATATAGGGAGGTTCTAGCTCCAACTCGGTTTTACAGTGAAAACTGCAGGAACTTCAAACCGGCAATAGGAAACAGACTGAGAAACCAGAGTAAAAGTTTCCCCTGCAACCAGTTCCGTTTGTGCTACATGAACGAAAGTCTCTCCACATGCTCAGTTCTAAGAGATATGTCTGTTTGGAAGCCGTCCTTCACCTAGCTTGTTGGGAACACAAAGTTTCTTTTCAGTTGCAAACTCCACTCCATACATATATATGGGGAGGTACTAGCTCCAACACGGTTTCACAGTGAAAACTGCAGGAAAATCAAACAGGCACTAAGAAACAGACTGATAAACCAGAAAAAATTTTCTCCTGCAGCGCGTTCCTTTTGTGCTAGATGAACGAAAGTCTCTCCACATGCTCAGTTCTGAGAGATAAGTGTGTGTGAAAGCCGTATTTCAACTAGCTTTTTGGGAACACAAAGACTCTTTTAAGTTGCAATCTCCAATCCATACATATATATGGGGATGTACAAGCTCCAACTCCGTTTTACAGTGAAAACTGCAGGATCTTCAAACCGGCACTAGGAAACAGACTGAGAAACCAGAGAAAAAGTTTCTCCTGCAACCCGTTCCATTTGTTCTAGATGAACGAACGCCTCTCCACATGCTCATTTCTGAGAGATAAGTGTGTGTGAAAGCCGTCCTTCACCTAGCTTGTTGGGAAAACAAAGTTTCTTTACACCTGCAAACTCCACTCCATACATATATATGGGGAGGTACTAGCTCCAACTCGGTTTTACAGTGAAAACTGCAGGAACTTCAAACCGGCACTAGGAAACAGACTGAGAATAAAGAGTACAAGTTTCTTCGGCAAACCGTTCCCTTTGTGCTAGATGAACGAACGTCTCTCCACATGCTCAGTTCTGAGAGATTAGTGTGTGTGAAAGCCATCCTTCACCTACCTTGTTGGGAACACAAAGTTTCTTTTCAGTTGCAAACTCCACACCATACATATATATATCTGGAGATACTAGCTCCAACTCTGTTTACAGTGAATACTGCAGGAAATTCTAACCGGGACTAGGAAACAGACTGAGAAACAAGAGAAAAAGTTTCTCCTGCAACCCTTTCCATTTGTGCTAGATGAACGAACGTCTCTCCACATGCTCTTTTCTGAGAGATAAGTGTGTGTGAAAGCCGTCCTTCAACTAACTTGTTGGGAACACAAAGTTTCTTTTCAGTAGCAAACTCCACTCCATACATATATATTGGGTGGTACTAGCTCCAACTCTGTTTTACAGTGAAAACTGCAGGAACTTGAAACCGGCACTAGGAAACAGACTGAGAAACCAGAGTAAAAGTTTTTCCTGCAACCCGTTCCCTTTGTGCTAGATGAACGAACGTCTCTCCACATGCTCAATTCTGAGAGATAAGTGTGTGTGAAAGCCGCACTTCACCTAGCTTGTTGGGAACACAAAGTTTCTTTTCACTTGCAAACACCTATCCATACATATATATGGGTTGGTACAAGCTCCAACTTGGTTTTACAGTGAAAACTGCAGGAAATTCAAACCGGCACTAGGAAACAGACTGAGAAACCAGAGTAAAAGTTTCTCCTGCAACCCGTTCCCTTTGTGCTAGATGAACGAACTTCTCTCCACATGCTAAGTTCTGAGAGATAAGTGTGTGTGAAAGCCGTCCTTCACCTAGCTTGTTGGGAACACAAAGTTTCTTTTCACTTGCAAACTCCAATCCATACATATATACGGGTAGGTTCTAGCTCCAACACGGTTTTACAGTGAAAACTGCAGGTACTTCAAACCGGCACTAGGAAACAGACTGAGAAACCAGAGTAAAGTTTCTCCTGCAACCCGTTCCCTTTGTGCTAAATGAGCGAACGTCTCTCCACATGCTCATTTCTGAGAATAAGTGTGTGTGAAAGCCCTACTTCACCTAGCTTGATGGGAACACAAAGTTTCTTTTCACTTGCAAACTCCACTCCATACATATATATGGGGAGGTACTAGCTTCAACACGCTTTTACAGCGAAAACTGCACGAATTTCAAACCGGCACTAGGAAACAGACTGAGAAACAAGAGTAAAAGTTTCACCTGCAACCCGTTCCCTTTGTGCTAGATGAACGAACGTCTCTCCACATGCTCAGTTCTGAGAGATAAGTGTGTGTGAAAGCCGTCCTTCACCTAGCTTGTTGGGAACACAAAGTTTCTTTCCAGTTGCAAACTACACTTCACACATATATATAGGGAGGTTCTAGCTCCAACTCGGTTTTACAGTGAAAACTGCAGGAACTTCATACCGGCAATAGGAAACAGACTGAGAAACCAGAGTAAAAGTTTCCCCTGCAACCCGTTCCGTTTGTGCTACATGAACGAACGTCTCTCCACATGCTCAGTTCTAAGAGATATGTCTGTTTGGAAGCCGTCCTTCACCTAGCTTGTTGGGAACACAAAGTTTCTTTTCACTTGCAAACACAACTCCATACATATATATGCGGAAGTACTAGCTCCAACTCGGTTTTACAGTGAAAACTGCAGGAACTTCAAACCGGCACTATGAAACAGACTGAGAAACCAGAGTAAAAGTTTCCCTGCAACGCGTTCCCTTTGTGATAGATGAACGAACGTCTCTCCACATGCTCAGTTCTGAGATATAAATGTGTTGGAAAGCCGTTCTTCACCTAGCTGGTTGGGAGCACAAAGTTTCTTTTCAGTTGCAAACTCTACTCCATATATATATGGGGAGGTACTAGCTCCAACTCGGTTTTACTGTGAAAACTGCAGGAACTTAAAAATGGCACTAGGAAACAGACTGAGAATCCAGAGTAAAAGTTTCTCCTGCAACCAGTTCCCTTTGTGCTAGATGTACGAACGTCTCTCCACATGCTCAGTTCTCAGAGATAAGTGTGTGAGAAAGCCGTCCTTCACCTAGCTTGTTGGGAACACAAAGTTTCTTTTCACTTGCAAACTCCACCCCATATATATATATATATGGGGGGGTACTAGCTCCAACTCGTTTTTACAGTGAAAACTGCAGGAAATTCAAACCGGCACTAGGAAACAGACTGAGAAACCAGAGTAAAGTTTCCCCTGCAACCCCTTCCTTTGGGCTAGATGAACGAAAGTCTCTCCACATGCTCAGTTCTGAGAGATAAGTGTGTGTGAAAGAGGTCCTTCAACTAGCTTGTTGGGAACACAAAGTTTCTTTTCAGTTGCAAACTCCACTCCATACATATATATGGGTAGGTACTAGGTCCAACTCGGTTTTACAGTGAAAACTGCAGGATCTTCAAACCGGCACTAGGAAACAGACTGAGAATCCAGAGTAAAAGTTTCTGCTGCAACACGTTCCCTTTGTGCTAGATGAACGAACGTCTCTCCACATGCTCAGTTCTGAAAGATATGTGTGTGTGAAAGCCGTACTTCATCTAGCTTGTTGGGAACACAAAGTTTCTTTTCACTTGCAAACTCCACTCCATACATATATATGGGTAGGTACAAGCTCCAACTCGGTTTTACAGTGAAAACTGCAGGAACTTCAAACCGTCACTAGGAAACAGACTGAGAAACGAGAGTAAAAGATTCTCCTGCAACCCGTTCCTTTTGTGCTAGATGAACGAACATCTCTCCACATGGTCAGTTCTGAGAGATAATACTGTGTGAAAGCCGTATTTCACCTAGCTTGTTGGGAACACAAAGTTTCTTTTCAGTTGCAAAATCTACTTCATACATATATATGGGGAGGTACTACCTCCAACTCCGTTTTACAGTGAAAACTACAGGAACATCAAACCGGCACTACGAAACAGACTGAGAAACCGGAGTAAAAGTTTCTCCTGCAAACCTTTCCCATTTTGCTAGATGAACGAACGTCTCTCCACATGCTCAGTTCTGAGAGATAAATGTGTGTGAAAGCCGTCCTTCACCTAGCTTGTTGGGAACACAAAGTTTCTTTTCAGTTGCAAACTCCACTCCATTCATATATATGGGGAGGTACTAGCTCCACCTCGGTTTTACAGTGAAAACTGCAGGAACTTCAAACCGGCACTAGGAAACAGACTGAGAAACCAGAGTAAAAATTTCTCCTGCAAACCGTTCTATTTGTGCTAGATGAACGAATATCTCTCCACATGCTCAGTTTTGAGAGATAAGTGTGTGTGAAAGCCGTTCTTCACCTATCTTGTTTGGAACACAAAGTTTCTTTTCAGTTGCAAAATCCACTCTATAAATATATATGGGTAGGAACTAACTCCAACTCGTTTTTACAGTGAAAACTGCAGGAAATTCAAATCGGCACTAGGAAACAGACTGAGAAACCAGAGTAAAGTTTCTCCTGCAACCCGTTCCCTTTGTGCTAGATGAACGAACTTCTCTCCACATGCTCAGTTCTGAGAGATAAGTATGTGTGAAAGCCGTATTTCACCTAGATTGTTGGGAACACAAAGTTACTTTTCAGTTGCAAACTCCAATCCATACATATATATGGGGACGTACTAGCTCCAACTCGGTTTTACAGTGCAAACTGCAGGAAATTCAAACCGGCACTAGGAAACAGACAGAGAAACCAGAGTAAAAGTTTCTCCTGCAACCCGTTCCTTTTGTGCTAGATGAACGAACGTCTCTCCACATGCTCAGTTCTGAGAGAGATGTGTGTGTGAAAGCCGTGCTTCACTTAGCTTGTTGGGAACACAAAGTTTCTTTTCACTTGCAAACTCCACTCCTTACATTTATATGGGGAGGTACTACCTCCAAATCGGTTTTACAGTGAAAACTGCAGGAATTTCAAACCGGCACTGGGAAACAGACTGAGAAACCAGAGTAAAAGTTTCTCCAGCAACCCGTTCCCTTTGTGCTAGATGAACGAACGTCTCTCCACATGCTCAGTTCTGAGAGATATGTTTGTGTGAAAGCCGCCCTTCACCTAGCTTGTTGGGAACACAAAGTTTCTTTTAACTTGCAAACACCACTCCATACATATATATGGGGAGGTACTAGCTCCAACTCGGTTTTACAGTGAAAACTGTAGGAACTTCAAACCGGCACTAGGAAACAGACTGAGGACCCAGAGTAAAAGTTTCCCCTGCAACAAGTTCCCTTTGTGCTAGATGAACGAACGTCTCTCCACATGCTCAGTTCTGAGAGACAAGTGTGTGTGAAAGCCGTTCTTCACCTAGCAAGTTGGGAACACAAAGTTTCTTTTCAGTTGCAAACACCACTCCATACATATATATGGGGAGGTAATGGCTCCAACTCGGTTTTACAGTGAAAACTGCAGGATCTTCAAACCGGCACTAGGAAACAGACTGAGAAACCAGAGTAAAAGTTTCCCCCGCAACCCGTTCCATTTGTGGTAGATGAACGAACGTCTCTCCACATGCTCAGTTCTGAGAGATAAGTGTGTCTGAATGCCGAACTTCACCTAGCTTGTTGGGAACACAAAGTTTCTTTTCACTTGCAAACTCCACTCCATACATATATAAGGGGAGGTACTAGCTCCAATTCGATTTTACACTGAAAATTGCAGGAACGTCAAACCGGCACTAGGAAACAGACTGAGAAACCAGAGTAAAAGTTTCTCCTGCAGCCCTTTCCAATTGTGCTAGATGAACGAACGTCTCACCACATGCTCAGTTCTGAGAGATAAGTGGGTGTGGAAGCCGTACTTCACATAGCTTGTTGGGAACACAAAGTTTCTTTTCACTTGCTAACTCCCCTCCATACATATATAAGGGGGGGTACAAGCTCCAACTCGGTTTTACAGTGAAAACTGCAGGAACTTCAAACCGGCACTAGGAAACAGACAGAGAAACCAGAGTAAAAGTTTCTCATGCAACCCGTTCCCTTTTTGATAGATGAACGAACGTCTCTCCACATGCTAAGTTCTGAGAGATAAGTGGGTGTGAAAGCCGTCATTCACCTAGCTTGTTGGGAACACAAAATTTATTTTCACTTGCAAACTCCACTCCATACATATATATGAGGAGGTACTAGCTCCAACTCGGTTTTACAGTGAATACTGCAGGAACTTCAAACCGGCACTAGGAAACAGACTGAGAAACCATTGTAAAAGTTTCTCCTGCAACCCGTTCCCTTTGTGCTAGATGAACGAACGTCTATCCACATGCTCAGTTCTGAGAGATAATTGTGTGTGAAAGCCGTCCTTCACCTAGCTTGTTGGGAACACAAAGTTTCTTTTCACTTGCAAATTCCACTCCATACATAAATATGGGGAGGTACTAGCTCCAACTCGATTTTACAGTGAAAATTGCAGGAACTTCAAACAGTCACTAGGAAACAGACTGAGAAACCAGAGTAAAAGTTTCTCCTGCAACCCTTTCCATTTGTGCTAGATGAACGAACGTCTCACCACATGCACAGTTCTGAGAGATAAGTGGGTGTGGAAGCCGTCCTTCACCTAGCTTGTTGGGAGCACAAAGTTTCTTTTCACTTGCTAACTCCCCTCCATACATATATATGGGGAGGTAATAGCTCCAACTCGGTTTTACAGTGAAAACTGCAGGAACTTCAAACCGGCACTAGGAAACAGACAGAGAAACCAGAGTAAAAGTTTCTCCTGCAACCCGTTCCCTTTGTGCTAGATGAACGAACGTCTCTCCACATGCTAAGTTCTGAGAGATAAGTGGGTGTGAAAGCCGTCATTCACCTATCTTGTTGGGAACACAAAATTTCTTTTCACTTGCAAACTCCACTCCATACATATATATGGGGAGGTACTAGCTCCAACTCGGTTTTACAGTGAAAACTGCAGGAACTTCAAACCGGCACTTGGAAACAGACTGAGAAACCATTGTAAAAGATTCTCCTGCAACCCGTTCCCTTTGTGCTAGATGAACGAACGTCTCTCCACATGCTCAGTTCTGAGAGATAAGTGTGGGTGAAAGCCGTCCTTCACCTAGCTTGTTGGGAACACAAATTTTCTCTTCACTTGCAAACACCACTCCATACATATATATGGGGAGGTACTAGCTCCAACTCGGTTTTACAGTGAAACCTGCAGGAAATTCAAACCGGCACTAGGAAACAAACTGAGAAACCAGAGAAAAATTTTCACCCGCAAACCGTTCCCTTTGTTGTAGATGAATGAACGTCTCTCCACATGTTTAGTTCTGAGAGATAAGTGTGTGTGAAAGCCGTCCTTCACCTAGCTTGTTGGGAACACAAAGTTTCTTCTCAGTTGCAAACACCACTCCATACATATATATGGGGAGGTACTAGCTCCAACTCGGTTTTACAGTGAAAACTGCAGGAACTTGAAACCGGCACTAGGAAACAGACTGAGAACCAGAGTAATAGTTTTTCCTGCAACCCGTTCCCTTTGTGCTAGATGAACGAACGTCTCTCCACATGCTCAATTCTGAGAGATAAGTGTGTGTGAAAGCCGCCCTTCACCTAGCTTGTTGGGAACACAAAGTTTCTTTTCACTTGCAAACTCCAATCCATACATATATATGGGTAGGTACTAGCTTCAACACGGTTTTACAGTGAAAACTGCAGGTACTTCAAACCGGCACTAGGAAACAGACTGAGAAACCAGAGTAAAGTTTCTCCTGCAACCCGTTCCCTTTGTGCTAAATGAGCGAACGTCTCTCCACATGCTCATTTCTGATAATAAGTGTGTGTGAAAGCCCTACTTCACCTAGCTTGATGGGAACACAAAGTTTATTTTCACTTGCAAACTCCACTCCATACATATATATGGGGAGGTACTAGCTTCAACACGCTTTTACAGCGAAAACTGCACGAATTTCAAACCGGCACTAGGAAACAGACTGAGAAACAAGAGTAAAAGTTTCCCCTGCAACCCGTTCCCTTTGTGCTAGATGAACGAACGTCTCTCCACATGCTCAGTTCTTAGAGATAAGTGTGTGTGAAAGCCGTCCTTCACCTAGCTTGTTGGGAACACAAAGTTTCTTTTCAGTTGCAAACTACACTTCATACATATATATAGGGAGGTTCTAGCTCCAACTCGGTTTTACAGTGAAAACTGCAGGAACTTCAAACCTGCACTAGGAAACAGACTGAGAAACCAGAGTAAAAGTTTCCCCTGCAACCCGTTCCGTTTGTGCTACATGAACGAACGTCTCTCCACATGCTCAATTCTAAGAGATATGTCTGTTTGGAAGCCGTCCTTCACCTAGCTTGTTGGGAACACAAAGTTTCTTTTCACTTGCAAACACAACTCCATACATATATATGCGGAAGTACTAGCTCCAACTCGGTTTTACAGTGAAAACTGCAGGAACTTCAAAACGGCACTATGAAACAGACTGAGAAACCAGAGTAAAAGTTTCCCTGCAACGCGTTCCCTTTGTGCTAGATGAACGAACGTCTCTCCACATGCTCAGTTCTGAGATATAAATGTGTTGGAAAGCCGTTCTTCACCTAGCTGGTTGGGAGCACAAAGTTTCTTTTCAGTTGCAAACTCCACTCCATACATATATATGGGGAGGTACTAGCTCCAACTCGGTTTTACAGTGAAAACTGCAGGAACTTAAAAACGGCTCTAGGAAACAGACTGAGTAACCAGAGTAAAAGTTTCTCCTGCAACCAGTTCCCTTTGTGCTAGATGTATGAACGTCTCTCCACATGCTCAGTTCTCAGAGATAAGTGTGTGAGAAAGCCGTCCTTCACCTAGCTTGTTGGGAACACAAAGTTTCTTTTCACTTGCAAACTCCACCCCATACATATATATGGGGGGGTACTAGCTCCAACTCGTTTTTACAGTGAAAACTGCAGGAAATTCAAACCGGCACTAGGAAACAGACTGAGAAACCAGAGTAAAGGTTTCCCCTGCAACCCCTACCTTTGGGCTAGATGAACGAAAGTCTCTCCACATGCTCAGTTCTGAGAGATAAGTGTGTGTGAAAGTGGTCCTTCAACTAGCTTGTTGGGAACACAAAGTTTCTTTTCAGTTGCAAACTTCACTCCATACATATATATGGGGAGGTACTAGCTCCAACTCGGTTTTACAGTGAAAACTGCAGGAACTTCAAACCGGCACTAGGAAACAGACTGAGAAACCAGAGTAAAAGTTTCTGCTGCAACCCGTTCCCTTTGTGCTAGATGAACGAACATTTCTCCACATGGTCAGTTCTGAGAGATAAGACTGTGTGAAAGCCGTATTTCACCTAGCTTGTTGGGAACACAAAGTTTCTTTTCAGTTGCCAAATCTACTTCATACATATATATGGGTAGGTACTAGCTCCAACTCCGTTTTACAGTGAAAACTACAGGAACATCCAACCGGCACTACGAAACAGACTGAGAAACCAGAGTAAAAGTTTCTCCTGCAAACCTTTCCCTTTTTGCTAGATGAACGAACGTCTCTCCACATGCTCAGTTCTGAGAGATAAATGTGTGTGAAAGCCGTCCTTCACCTAGCTTGTTGGGAACACAAAGTTTCTTTTCAGTTGCAAACTCCACTCCATAAATATATATGGGGAGGTACTAGCTCCACCTCGGTTTTACAGTGAAAACTGCAGGAACTTCAAACCGGCACTAGGAAACAGACTGAGAAACCAGAGTAATAATTTCTCCTGCAACCCGTTCTATTTGTGCTAGATGAACGAATGTCTCTCCACATGCTCAGTTCTGAGAGATTAGTGTGTGTGAAAGCCGTTCTTCACTTATCTTGTTTGGAACACAAAGTTTCTTTTCAGTTACAAAATCCACTCTATAAATATATATGGGTAGGAACTAACTCCAACTCGTTTTTACAGTGAAAACTGCAGGAAATTCAAATCGGCACTAGGAAACAGACTGAGAAACCAGAGTAAAGTTTCTCCTGCAACCCGTTCCCTTTGTGCTAGATGAACGAACTTCTCTCCACATGCTCAGTTCTGAGAGATAAGTATGTGTGAAAGCCGTACTTCACCTAGCTTGTTGGGAACACAAAGATTATTTTCAGTTGCAAACTCCAATCCATACATATATATGGGGACGTACTAGCTCCAAATCGGTTTTACAGTGCAAACTGCAAGAAATTCAAACCGGCACTAGGAAACAGACAGAGAAACCAGAGTAAAACTTTCTCCTGCAACCCGTTCCCTTTGTGCTAGATGAACGAACGTCTCTCCACATGCTCAGTTCTGAGAGAGATGTGTGTGTGAAAGCCGTGCTTCACTTAGCTTGTTGGGAACACAAAGTTTCTTTTCACTTGCAAACTCCACTCCATACATTTATATGGGGAGGTACTACCTCCAAATCGGTTTTACAGTGAAAACTGCAGGAACTTCAAACCGGCACTGGGAAACAGACTGAGAAACCAGAGTAAAAGTTTCTACAGCAACCCGTTCCCTTTGTGCTAGATGAACGAACGTCTCTCCACATGCTCAGTTCTTAGAGATAAGTGTGTGTGAAAGCCGTCCTTCACCTAGCTTGTTGGGAACACAAAATTTCTTTTAACTTGCAAACACCACTCCATACATATATATGGGGAGGTACTAGCTCCAACTCGGTTTTACAGTGAAAACTGTAGGAACTTCAAACCGGCACTAGGAAACAGACTGAGGACCCAGAGTAAAAGTTTCCCCTGCAACAAGTTCCCTTTGTGCTAGATGAACGAACGTCTCTCCACATGCTCAAATCTGAGAGATAAGTGTGTGTGAAAGCCGTCCTTCACTTAGCTTCTTGGGAACACAAAGGTTCTTTTCAGTTGCAAACTCCACTCCATACATATATATGGGGAGGTACAAGCTCCAACTCGGTTTTACAGTGAAAACTGCAGGAATTTCATCCCGGCACTAGGAAACAGACTGAGAAACCAGAGTAAAAGTTTCTCCTGCAACCCGTTCCCTTTGTGCTAGATGAACGAACGTATCTCCACATGCTCAGTTCTGAGAGACAAGTGTGTGTGAAAGCCGTTCTTCACCTAGCAAGTTGGGAACACAAAGTTTCTTTTCAGTTGCAAACACCACTCCATACATATATATGGGGAGGTACTTGCTCCAACTCGGTTTTACAGAGAAAACTGCAGGATCTTCAAACCGGCACTAGGAAACAGACTGAGAAACCAGAGTAAAAGTTTCCCCCGCAACCCGTTCCTTTTGTGCTAGATGAACCAACGTCTCTCCACATGCTCAGTTCTGAGAGATAAGTGTGTGTGAATGCCGAACTTCACCTAGCTTGTTGGGAACACAAAGTTTCTTTTCACTAGCAAACTCCACTCCATACATATATATGGGGAGGTATTAGCTCCAACTCGATTTTACAGTGAAAATTGCAGGAACTTCAAACCGTCACTAGGAAACAGACTGAGAAACCAGAGTAAAAGTTTCTCCTGCAGCCCTTTCCATTTGTGCTAGATGAACGAACGTCTCACCACATGCTCAGTTCTGAGAGATAAGTGGGTGTGGAAGCCGTACTTCACCTAGCTTGTTGGGAACACAAAGTTTCTTTCACTTGCTAACTCCCCTCCATACATATATATGGGGGGGTACAAGTTCCAACTCGGTTTTACAGTGAAAACTGCAGGAACTTCAAACCGGCACTAGGAAACAGACAGAGAAACCAGAGTAAAAGTTTCTCCTGCAACCCGTTCCCTTTGTGATAGATGAACGAACGTCTCTCCACATGCTAAGTTCTGAGAGATAAGTGGGTGTGAAAGCCGTCATTCACCTAGCTTGTTGGGAACACAAAATTTCTTTTCACTTGCAAACTCCACTCCATACATATATATGGGGAGGTACTAGCTCCAACTCGGTTTTACAGTGAATACTGCAGGAACTTCAAACCGGCACTAGGAAACAGACTGAGAAACCATTGTAAAAGTTTCTCCTGCAACCCGTTCCCTTTGTGCTAGATGAACGAACGTCTCTCCACATGCTCAGTTCTGAGAGATAAGTGTGGGTGAAAGCCGTCCTTCACCTAGCTTGTTGGGAACACAAATTTTCTCTTCACTTGCAAACACCACCCCATATATATATATGGGGATGTACTAGCTCCAACTCGGTTTTACAGTGAAAACTGCAGGAACTTCAAACCGGCACTAGGAAACAGACTGAGAAAAAAGAGAAAAATTTTCTCCTGCAACCCGTTCTCTTTGTGCTACATGAACGAACGTTTCTCCACATGCTCAGTTCTGAGAGATATGTGTGTGTGAAAGCCGTCCTTCAACTAGCTTTTTGGGAACACAAATTTTCTTTTCACTTGCAAACTCCACTCCATACATATATATGGGGAGGTACTAGCTCCAACTCGGTTTTACAGTGAAAACAGTAGGAACTTCAAACCGGCACTAGGAAACAGACTGAGGACCCAGAGTAAAAGTTTCCCCTGCAACACGTTCCCTTTTTGCTAGATGAACGAACGTCTCTCCACATGCTCAGTTCTGAGAGATAAATGTGTGTGAAAGCCGTCCTTCACCTAGCTTGTTGGGAACACAAAGTTTCTTTTCAGTTGCAAACTCCACTCCATAAATATATATGGGGAGGTACTAGCTCCAACTCGATTTTACAGTGAAAATTGCAGGAACTTCAAACCGGCACTAGGAAACAGACTGAGAAACCAGAGTAATAATTTCTCCTGCAACCCGTTCTATTTGTGCTAGATGAACGAATGTCTCTCCACATGCTCAGTTCTGAGAGATAAGTGTGTGTGAAAGCCGTTCTTCACCTATCTTGTTTGGAACACAAAGTTTCTTTTCAGTTGCAAAATCCACTCTATAAATATATATGGGTAGGAACTAACTCCAACTCGTTTTTACAGTGAAAACTGCAGGAAATTCAAATCGGCACTAGGAAACAGACTGAGAAACCAGAGTAAAGTTTCTCCTGCAACCCGTTCCCTTTGTGCTAGATGAACGAACATCTCTCCACATGGTCAGTTCTGAGAGATAAGACTGTGTGAAAGCCGTATTTCACCTAGCTTGTTGGGAACACAAAGTTTCTTTTCAGTTGCCAAATCTACTTCATACATATATATGGGGAGGTACTAGCTCCAACTCCGTTTTACAGTGAAAACTACAGGAACATCCAACCGGCACTACGAAACAGACTGAGAAACCAGAGTAAAAGTTTCTCCTGCAAACCTTTCCCTTTTTGCTAGATGAACGAACGTCTCTCCACATGCTCAGTTCTGAGAGATAAATGTGTGTGAAAGCCGTCCTTCACCTAGCTTGTTGGGAACACAAAGTTTCTTTTCAGTTGCAAACTCCACTCCATAAATATATATGGGGAGGTACTAGCTCCACCTCGGTTTTACAGTGAAAACTGCAGGAACTTCAAACCGGCACTAGGAAACAGACTGAGAAACCAGAGTAAAAATTTCTCCTGCAACCCGTTCTATTTGTGCTAGATGAACGAATGTCTCTCCACATGCTCAGTTCTGAGAGATTAGTGTGTGTGAAAGCCGTTCTTCACTTATCTTGTTTGGAACACAAAGTTTCTTTTCAGTTACAAAATCCACTCTATAAATATATATGGGTAGGAACTAACTCCAACTCGTTTTTACAGTGAAAACTGCAGGAAATTCAAATCGGCACTAGGAAACAGACTGAGAAACCAGAGTAAAGTTTCTCCTGCAACCCGTTCCCTTTGTGCTAGATGAACGAACTTCTCTCCACATGCTCAGTTCTGAGAGATAAGTATGTGTGAAAGCCGTACTTCACCTAGCTTGTTGGGAACACAAAGATTATTTTCAGTTGCAAACTCCAATCCATACATATATATGGGGACGTACTAGCTCCAAATCGGTTTTACAGTGCAAACTGCAAGAAATTCAAACCGGCACTAGGAAACAGACAGAGAAACCAGAGTAAAAGTTTCTCCTGCAACCCGTTCCCTTTGTGCTAGATGAACGAACGTCTCTCCACATGCTCAGTTCTGAGAGAGATGTGTGTGTGAAAGCCGTGCTTCACTTAGCTTGTTGGGAACACAAAGTTTCTTTTCACTTGCAAACTCCACTCCATACATTTATATGGGGAGGTACTACCTCCAAATCGGTTTTACAGTGAAAACTGCAGGAACTTCAAACCGGCACTGGGAAACAGACTGAGAAACCAGAGTAAAAGTTTCTACAGCAACCCGTTCCCTTTGTGCTAGATGAACGAACGTCTCTCCACATGCTCAGTTCTGAGAGATAAGTGTGTGTGAAAGCCGTCCTTCACCTAGCTTGTTGGGAACACAAAGTTTCTTTTAACTTGCAAACACCACTCCATACATATATATGGGGAGGTACTAGCTCCAACTCGGTTTTACAGTGAAAACTGTAGGAACTTCAAACCGGCACTAGGAAACAGACTGAGGACCCAGAGTAAAAGTTTCCCCTGCAACAAGTTCCCTTTGTGCTAGATGAACGAACGTCTCTCCACATGCTCAAATCTGAGAGATAAGTGTGTGTGAAAGCCGTCCTTCACTTAGCTTCTTGGGAACACAAAGGTTCTTTTCAGTTGCAAACTCCACTCCATACATATATATGGGGAGGTACAAGCTCCAACTCGGTTTTACAGTGAAAACTGCAGGAACTTCATCCCGGCACTAGGAAACAGACTGAGAAACCAGAGTAAAAGTTTCTCCTGCAACCCGTTCCCTTTGTGCTAGATGAACGAACGTATCTCCACATGCTCAGTTCTGAGAGACAAGTGTGTGTGAAAGCCGTTCTTCACCTAGCAAGTTGGGAACACAAAGTTTCTTTTCAGTTGCAAACACCACTCCATACATATATATGGGGAGGTACTTGCTCCAACTCGGTTTTACAGAGAAAACTGCAGGATCTTCAAACCGGCACTAGGAAACAGACTGAGAAACCAGAGTAAAAGTTTCCCCCGCAACCCGTTCCTTTTGTGCTAGATGAACGAACGTCTCTCCACATGCTCAGTTCTCAGAGATAAGTGTGTGTGAATGCCGAACTTCACCTAGCTTGTTGGGAACACAAAGTTTCTTTTCACTAGCAAACTCCACTCCATACATATATATGGGGAGGTATTAGCTCCAACTCGATTTTACAGTGAAAATTGCAGGAACTTCAAACCGTCACTAGGAAACAGACTGAGAAACCAGAGTAAAAGTTTCTCCTGCAGCCCTTTCCATTTGTGCTAGATGAACGAACGTCTCACCACATGCTCAGTTCTGAGAGATAAGTGGGTGTGGAAGCCGTACTTCACCTAGCTTGTTGGGAACACAAAGTTTCTTTCACTTGCTAACTCCCCTCCATACATATATATGGGGGGGTACAAGCTCCACCTCGGTTTTACAGTGAAAACTGCAGGAACTTCAAACCGGCACTAGGAAACAGACAGAGAAACCAGAGTAAAAGTTTTTCCTGCAACCCGTTCCCTTTGTGATAGATGAACGAACGTCTCTCCACATGCTAAGTTCTGAGAGATAAGTGGGTGTGAAAGCCGTCATTCACCTAGCTTGTTGGGAACACAAAATTTCTTTTCACTAGCAAACTCCACTCCATACATATATATGGGGAGGTACTAGCTCCAACTCGGTTTTACAGTGAATACTGCAGGAACTTCAAACCGGCACTAGGAAACAGACTGAGAAACCATTGTAAAAGTTTCTCCTGCAACCCGTTCCCTTTGTGCTGGATGAACGAACGTCTCTCCACATGCTCAGTTCTGAGAGATAAGTGTGGGTGAAAGCCGTCCTTCACCTAGCTTGTTGGGAACACAAATTTTCTCTTCACTTGCAAACACCACCCCATATATATATATGGGGATGTACTAGCTCCAACTCGGTTTTACAGTGAAAACTGCAGGAACTTCAAACCGGCACTAGGAAACAGACTGAGAAAAAAGAGAAAAATATTCTCCTGCAACCCGTTCTCTTTGTGCTACATGAACGAACGTTTCTCCACATGCTCAGTTCTGAGAGATATGTGTGTGTGAAAGCCGTCCTTCAACTAGCTTTTTGGGAACACAAATTTTCTTTTCACTTGCAAACTCCACTCCATACATATATATGGGGAGGTACTAGCTCCAACTCGGTTTTACAGTGAAAACAGTAGGAACTTCAAACCGGCACTAGGAAACAGACTGAGGACCCAGAGTAAAAGTTTCCCCTGCAACACGTTCCCTTTTTGCTAGATGAACGAACGTCTCTCCACATGCTCAGTTCTGAGAGATAAATGTGTGTGAAAGCCGTCCTTCACCTAGCTTGTTGGGAACACAAAGTTTCTTTTCAGTTGCAAACTCCACTCCATAAATATATATGGGGAGGTACTAGCTCCACCACGGTTTTACAGTGAAAACTGCAGGAACTTCAAACCGGCACTAGGAAACAGACTGAGAAACCAGAGTAATAATTTCTCCTGCAACCCGTTCTATTTGTGCTAGATGAACGAATGTCTCTCCACATGCTCAGTTCTGAGAGATAAGTGTGTGTGAAAGCCGTTCTTCACCTATCTTGTTTGGAACACAAAGTTTCTTTTCAGTTGCAAAATCCACTCTATAAATATATATGGGTAGGAACTAACTCCAACTCGTTTTTACAGTGAAAACTGCAGGAAATTCAAATCGGCACTAGGAAACAGACTGAGAAACCAGAGTAAAGTTTCTCCTGCAACCCGTTCCCTTTGTGCTAGATGAACGAAATTCTCTCCACATGCTCAGTTCTGAGAGATAAGTATGTGTGAAAGCCGTACTTCACCTAGCTTGTTGGGAACACAAAGATTATTTTCAGTTGCAAACTCCAATCCATACATATATATGGGGACGTACTAGCTCCAAATCGGTTTTACAGTGCAAACTGCAAGAAATTCAAACCGGCACTAGGAAACAGACAGAGAAACCAGAGTAAAACTTTCTCCTGCAACCCGTTCCCTTTGTGCTAGATGAACGAACGTCTCTCCACATGCTCAGTTCTGAGAGAGATGTGTGTGTGAAAGCCGTGCTTCACTTAGCTTGTTGGGAACACAAAGTTTCTTTTCACTTGCAAACTCCACTCCATACATTTATATGGGGAGGTACTACCTCCAAATCGGTTTTACAGTGAAAACTGCAGGAACTTCAAACCGGCACTGGGAAACAGACTGAGAAACCAGAGTAAAAGTTTCTACAGCAACCCGTTCCCTTTGTGCTAGATGAACGAACGTCTCTCCACATGCTCAGTTCTGAGAGATAAGTGTGTGTGAAAGCCGTCCTTCACCTAGCTTGTTGGGAACACAAAATTTCTTTTAACTTGCAAACACCACTCCATACATATATATGGGGAGGTACTAGCTCCAACTCGGTTTTACAGTGAAAACTGTAGGAACTTCAAACCGGCACTAGGAAACAGACTGAGGACCCAGAGTAAAAGTTTCCCCTGCAACAAGTTCCCTTTGTGCTAGATGAACGAACGTCTCTCCACATGCTCAAATCTGAGAGATAAGTGTGTGTGAAAGCCGTCCTTCACTTAGCTTCTTGGGAACACAAAGGTTCTTTTCAGTTGCAAACTCCACTCCATACATATATATGGGGAGGTACAAGCTCCAACTCGGTTTTACAGTGAAAACTGCAGGAATTTCATCCCGGCACTAGGAAACAGACTGAGAAACCAGAGTAAAAGTTTCTCCTGCAACCCGTTCCCTTTGTGCTAGATGAACGAACGTATCTCCACATGCTCAGTTCTGAGAGACAAGTGTGTGTGAAAGCCGTTCTTCACCTAGCAAGTTGGGAACACAAAGTTTCTTTTCAGTTGCAAACACCACTCCATACATATATATGGGGAGGTACTTGCTCCAACTCGGTTTTACAGAGAAAACTGCAGGATCTTCAAACCGGCACTAGGAAACAGACTGAGAAACCAGAGTAAAAGTTTCCCCCGCAACCCGTTCCTTTTGTGCTAGATGAACCAACGTCTCTCCACATGCTCAGTTCTGAGAGATAAGTGTGTGTGAATGCCGAACTTCACCTAGCTTGTTGGGAACACAAAGTTTCTTTTCACTAGCAAACTCCACTCCATACATATATATGGGGAGGTATTAGCTCCAACTCGATTTTACAGTGAAAATTGCAGGAACTTCAAACCGTCACTAGGAAACAGACTGAGAAACCAGAGTAAAAGTTTCTCCTGCAGCCCTTTCCATTTGTGCTAGATGAACGAACGTCTCACCACATGCTCAGTTCTGAGAGATAAGTGGGTGTGGAAGCCGTACTTCACCTAGCTTGTTGGGAACACAAAGTTTCTTTCACTTGCTAACTCCCCTCCATACATATATATGGGGGGGTACAAGCTCCACCTCGGTTTTACAGTGAAAACTGCAGGAACTTCAAACCGGCACTAGGAAACAGACAGAGAAACCAGAGTAAAAGTTTCTCCTGCAACCCGTTCCCTTTGTGATAGATGAACGAACGTCTCTCCACATGCTAAGTTCTGAGAGATAAGTGGGTGTGAAAGCCGTCATTCACCTAGCTTGTTGGGAACACAAAATTTCTTTTCACTTGCAAACTCCACTCCATACATATATATGGGGAGGTACTAGCTCCAACTCGGTTTTACAGTGAATACTGCAGGAACTTCAAACCGGCACTAGGAAACAGACTGAGAAACCATTGTAAAAGTTTCTCCTGCAACCCGTTCCCTTTGTGCTAGATGAACGAACGTCTCTCCACATGCTCAGTTCTGAGAGATAAGTGTGGGTGAAAGCCGTCCTTCACCTAGCTTGTTGGGAACACAAATTTTCTCTTCACTTGCAAACACCACCCCATATATATATATGGGGATGTACTAGCTCCAACTCGGTTTTACAGTGAAAACTGCAGGAACTTCAAACCGGCACTAGGAAACAGACTGAGAAAAAAGAGAAAAATTTTCTCCTGCAACCCGTTCTCTTTGTGCTACATGAACGAACGTTTCTCCACATGCTCAGTTCTGAGAGATATGTGTGTGTGAAAGCCGTCCTTCAACTAGCTTTTTGGGAACACAAATTTTCTTTTCACTTGCAAACTCCACTCCATACATATATATGGGGAGGTACTAGCTCCAACTCGGTTTTACAGTGAAAACAGTAGGAACTTCAAACCGGCACTAGGAAACAGACTGAGGACCCAGAGTAAAAGTTTCCCCTGCAACACGTTCCCTTTTTGCTAGATGAACGAACGTCTCTCCACATGCTCAGTTCTGAGAGATAAATGTGTGTGAAAGCCGTCCTTCACCTAGCTTGTTGGGAACACAAAGTTTCTTTTCAGTTGCAAACTCCACTCCATAAATATATATGGGGAGGTACTAGCTCCACCTCGGTTTTACAGTGAAAACTGCAGGAACTTCAAACCGGCACTAGGAAACAGACTGAGAAACCAGAGTAATAATTTCTCCTGCAACCCGTTCTATTTGTGCTAGATGAACGAATGTCTCTCCACATGCTCAGTTCTGAGAGATAAGTGTGTGTGAAAGCCGTTCTTCACCTATCTTGTTTGGAACACAAAGTTTCTTTTCAGTTGCAAAATCCACTCTATAAATATATATGGGTAGGAACTAACTCCAACTCGTTTTTACAGTGAAAACTGCAGGAAATTCAAATCGGCACTAGGAAACAGACTGAGAAACCAGAGTAAAGTTTCTCCTGCAACCCGTTCCCTTTGTGCTAGATGAACGAACATCTCTCCACATGGTCAGTTCTGAGAGATAAGACTGTGTGAAAGCCGTATTTCACCTAGCTTGTTGGGAACACAAAGTTTCTTTTCAGTTGCCAAATCTACTTCATACATATATATGGGGAGGTACTAGCTCCAACTCCGTTTTACAGTGAAAACTACAGGAACATCCAACCGGCACTACGAAACAGACTGAGAAACCAGAGTAAAAGTTTCTCCTGCAAACCTTTCCCTTTTTGCTAGATGAACGAACGTCTCTCCACATGCTCAGTTCTGAGAGATAAATGTGTGTGAAAGCCGTCCTTCACCTAGCTTGTTGGGAACACAAAGTTTCTTTTCAGTTGCAAACTCCACTCCATAAATATATATGGGGAGGTACTAGCTCCACCTCGGTTTTACAGTGAAAACTGCAGGAACTTCAAACCGGCACTAGGAAACAGACTGAGAAACCAGAGTAAAAATTTCTCCTGCAACCCGTTCTATTTGTGCTAGATGAACGAATGTCTCTCCACATGCTCAGTTCTGAGAGATTAGTGTGTGTGAAAGCCGTTCTTCACTTATCTTGTTTGGAACACAAAGTTTCTTTTCAGTTACAAAATCCACTCTATAAATATATATGGGTAGGAACTAACTCCAACTCGTTTTTACAGTGAAAACTGCAGGAAATTCAAATCGGCACTAGGAAACAGACTGAGAAACCAGAGTAAAGTTTCTCCTGCAACCCGTTCCCTTTGTGCTAGATGAACGAACTTCTCTCCACATGCTCAGTTCTGAGAGATAAGTATGTGTGAAAGCCGTACTTCACCTAGCTTGTTGGGAACACAAAGATTATTTTCAGTTGCAAACTCCAATCCATACATATATATGGGGACGTACTAGCTCCAAATCGGTTTTACAGTGCAAACTGCAAGAAATTCAAACCGGCACTAGGAAACAGACAGAGAAACCAGAGTAAAACTTTCTCCTGCAACCCGTTCCCTTTGTGCTAGATGAACGAACGTCTCTCCACATGCTCAGTTCTGAGAGAGATGTGTGTGTGAAAGCCGTGCTTCACTTAGCTTGTTGGGAACACAAAGTTTCTTTTCACTTGCAAACTCCACTCCATACATTTATATGGGGAGGTACTACCTCCAAATCGGTTTTACAGTGAAAACTGCAGGAACTTCAAACCGGCACTGGGAAACAGACTGAGAAACCAGAGTAAAAGTTTCTACAGCAACCCGTTCCCTTTGTGCTAGATGAACGAACGTCTCTCCACATGCTCAGTTCTGAGAGATAAGTGTGTGTGAAAGCCGTCCTTCACCTAGCTTGTTGGGAACACAAAGTTTCTTTTAACTTGCAAACACCACTCCATACATATATATGGGGAGGTACTAGCTCCAACTCGGTTTTACAGTGAAAACTGTAGGAACTTCAAACCGGCACTAGGAAACAGACTGAGGACCCAGAGTAAAAGTTTCCCCTGCAACAAGTTCCCTTTGTGCTAGATGAACGAACGTCTCTCCACATGCTCAAATCTGAGAGATAAGTGTGTGTGAAAGCCGTCCTTCACTTAGCTTCTTGGGAACACAAAGGTTCTTTTCAGTTGCAAACTCCACTCCATACATATATATGGGGAGGTACAAGCTCCAACTCGGTTTTACAGTGAAAACTGCAGGAACTTCATCCCGGCACTAGGAAACAGACTGAGAAACCAGAGTAAAAGTTTCTCCTGCAACCCGTTCCCTTTGTGCTAGATGAACGAACGTATCTCCACATGCTCAGTTCTGAGAGACAAGTGTGTGTGTAAGCCGTTCTTCACCTAGCAAGTTGGGAACACAAAGTTTCTTTTCAGTTGCAAACACCACTCCATACATATATATGGGGAGGTACTTGCTCCAACTCGGTTTTACAGAGAAAACTGCAGGATCTTCAAACCGGCACTAGGAAACAGACTGAGAAACCAGAGTAAAAGTTTCCCCCGCAACCCGTTCCTTTTGTGCTAGATGAACGAACGTCTCTCCACATGCTCAGTTCTCAGAGATAAGTGTGTGTGAATGCCGAACTTCACCTAGCTTGTTGGGAACACAAAGTTTCTTTTCACTAGCAAACTCCACTCCATACATATATATGGGGAGGTATTAGCTCCAACTCGATTTTACAGTGAAAATTGCAGGAACTTCAAACCGTCACTAGGAAACAGACTGAGAAACCAGAGTAAAAGTTTCTCCTGCAGCCCTTTCCATTTGTGCTAGATGAACGAACGTCTCACCACATGCTCAGTTCTGAGAGATAAGTGGGTGTGGAAGCCGTACTTCACCTAGCTTGTTGGGAACACAAAGTTTCTTTCACTTGCTAACTCCCCTCCATACATATATATGGGGGGGTACAAGCTCCACCTCGGTTTTACAGTGAAAACTGCAGGAACTTCAAACCGGCACTAGGAAACAGACAGAGAAACCAGAGTAAAAGTTTTTCCTGCAACCCGTTCCCTTTGTGATAGATGAACGAACGTCTCTCCACATGCTAAGTTCTGAGAGATAAGTGGGTGTGAAAGCCGTCATTCACCTAGCTTGTTGGGAACACAAAATTTCTTTTCACTAGCAAACTCCACTCCATACATATATATGGGGAGGTACTAGCTCCAACTCGGTTTTACAGTGAATACTGCAGGAACTTCAAACCGGCACTAGGAAACAGACTGAGAAACCATTGTAAAAGTTTCTCCTGCAACCCGTTCCCTTTGTGCTGGATGAACGAACGTCTCTCCACATGCTCAGTTCTGAGAGATAAGTGTGGGTGAAAGCCGTCCTTCACCTAGCTTGTTGGGAACACAAATTTTCTCTTCACTTGCAAACACCACCCCATATATATATATGGGGATGTACTAGCTCCAACTCGGTTTTACAGTGAAAACTGCAGGAACTTCAAACCGGCACTAGGAAACAGACTGAGAAAAAAGAGAAAAATATTCTCCTGCAACCCGTTCTCTTTGTGCTACATGAACGAACGTTTCTCCACATGCTCAGTTCTGAGAGATATGTGTGTGTGAAAGCCGTCCTTCAACTAGCTTTTTGGGAACACAAATTTTCTTTTCACTTGCAAACTCCACTCCATACATATATATGGGGAGGTACTAGCTCCAACTCGGTTTTACAGTGAAAACAGTAGGAACTTCAAACCGGCACTAGGAAACAGACTGAGGACCCAGAGTAAAAGTTTCCCCTGCAACACGTTCCCTTTTTGCTAGATGAACGAACGTCTCTCCACATGCTCAGTTCTGAGAGATAAATGTGTGTGAAAGCCGTCCTTCACCTAGCTTGTTGGGAACACAAAGTTTCTTTTCAGTTGCAAACTCCACTCCATAAATATATATGGGGAGGTACTAGCTCCACCTCGGTTTTACAGTGAAAACTGCAGGAACTTCAAACCGGCACTAGGAAACAGACTGAGAAACCAGAGTAATAATTTCTCCTGCAACCCGTTCTATTTGTGCTAGATGAACGAATGTCTCTCCACATGCTCAGTTCTGAGAGATAAGTGTGTGTGAAAGCCGTTCTTCACCTATCTTGTTTGGAACACAAAGTTTCTTTTCAGTTGCAAAATCCACTCTATAAATATATATGGGTAGGAACTAACTCCAACTCGTTTTTACAGTGAAAACTGCAGGAAATTCAAATCGGCACTAGGAAACAGACTGAGAAACCAGAGTAAAGTTTCTCCTGCAACCCGTTCCCTTTGTGCTAGATGAACGAAATTCTCTCCACATGCTCAGTTCTGAGAGATAAGTATGTGTGAAAGCCGTACTTCACCTAGCTTGTTGGGAACACAAAGATTATTTTCAGTTGCAAACTCCAATCCATACATATATATGGGGACGTACTATCTCCAACTCGGTTTTACAGTGCAAACTGCAGGAAATTCAAACCGGCAGTAGGAAACAGACAGAGAAACCAGAGTAAAAGTTTCTCCTGCAACCCGTTCCATTTGTGCTAGATGAACGAACGTCTCTCCACATGCTCAGTTCTGAGAGAGATGTGTGTGTGAAAGCCGTGCTTCACTTAGCTTGTTGGGAACACAAAGTTTCTTTTCACTTGCAAACTCCATTCCATACATTTATATGGGGAGGTACTACCTCCAAATCAGTTTTACAGTGAAAACTGCAGGAACTTCAAACCGGCACTGGGAAACAGACTGAGAAACCAGAGTAAAAGTTTCTCCAGCAACCCGTTCCCTTTGTGCTAGATGAACGAACGTCTCTCCACATGCTCAGTTCTGAGTGATATGTGTGTGTGAAAGCCGTCCTTCACCTAGCTTGTTGGGAACACAAAGTTTCTTTTAACTTGCAAACACCACTCCATACATATATATGGGGAGGTACTAGCTCCAACTCGGTTTTACAGTGAAAACTGTAGGAACTTCAAACCGGCACTAGGAAACAGACTGAGGACCCAGAGTAAAAGTTTCCCCTGCAACAAGTTCCCTTTGTGCTAGATGAACGAACGTCTCTCCACATGCTCAAATCTGAGAGATAAGTGTGTGTGAAAGCCGTCCTTCACTTAGCTTCTTGGGAACACAAAGGTTCTTTTCAGTTGCAAACTCCACTTCATACATATATATGGGGAGGTACTTGCTCCAACTCGGTTTTACAGTGAAAACTGCAGGATCTTCAAACCGGCACTAGGAAACAGACTGAGAAACCAGAGTAAAAGTTTCACCTGCAACAAGTTCCCTTTGTGCTAGATGAACGAACGTCTCTCCACATGCTCAAATCTGAGAGACAAGTGTGTGTGAAAGCCGTTCTTCACCTAGCAAGTTGGGAACACAAAGTTTCTTTTCAGTTGCAAACACCACTCCATACATATATATGGGGAGGTACTTGCTCCAACTCGGTTTTACAGTGAAAACTGCAGGATCTTCAAACCGGCACTAGGAAACAGACTGAGAAACCAGAGTAAAAGTTTCCCCCGCAACCCGTTCCCTTTGTGCTAGATGAACGAACGTCTCTCCACATGCTCAGTTCTGAGAGATAAGTGTGTGTGAATGCCGAACTTCACCTAGCTTGTTGGGAACACAAAGTTTCTTTTCACTTGCAAACTCCACTCCATACATATATATGGGGAGGTATTAGCTCCAACTCGATTTTACAGTGAAAATTGCAGGAACTTCAAACCGGCACTAGGAAACAGACTGAGAAACCAGAGTAAAAGTTTCTCCTGCAGCCCTTTCCAATTGTGCTAGATGAACGAACGTCTCACCACATGCTCAGTTCTGAGAGATAAGTGGGTGTGGAAGCCGTCCTTCACCTAGCTTGTTGGGAACACAAAGTTTCTTTTCACTTGCTAACTCCCCTCCATACATATATATGGGGGGGTACAAGCTCCAACTCGGTTTTACAGTGAAAACTGCAGGAACTTCAAACCGGCACTAGGAAACAGACAGAGAAACCAGAGTAAAAGATTCTCCTGCAACCCGTTCACTTTGTGCTAGATGAACGAACGTCTCTCCACATGCTAAGTTCTGAGAGATAAGTGGGTGTGAAAGCCGTCATTCACCTATCTTGTTGGGAACACAAAATTTCTTTTCACTTGCAAACTCCACTCCATACATATATATATGGAGGTACTAGCTCCAACTCGGTTTTACAGTGAAAACTGCAGGAACTTCAAACCGGCACTTGGAAACAGACTGAGAAACCATTGTAAAAGATTCCCCTGCAACCCGTTCCCTTTGTGCTAGATGAACGAACGTCTCTCCACATGCTCAGTTCTGAGAGATAAGTGTGGGTGAAAGCCGTCCTTCACCTAGCTTGTTGGGAACACAAAGATTCTCTTCACTTGCAAACACCACTCCATATATATATATGGGGAGGTACTAGCTCCAACTCGGTTTTACAGTGAAAACTGCAGGAAATTCAAACCGGCACTAGGAAACAAACTGAGAAACCAGAGAAAAATTTTCACCCGCAAACCGTTCCCTTTGTTGTAGATGAATGAACGTCTCTCCACATGTTCAGTTCTGAGAGATAAGTGTGTGTGAAAGCCGTCCTTCACCTAGCTTGTTGGGAACACAAAGTTTCTTCTCAGTTGCAAACTCTACTCCATACATATATATGGGGAGGTACTAGCTCCAACTCGGTTTTACAGTGAAAACTGCAGGAACTTGAAACCGGCACTAGGAAACAGACTGAGAACCAGAGTAAAAGTTTTTCCTGCAACCCGTTCCCTTTGTGCTAGATGAACGAACGTCTCTCCACATGCTCAATTCTGAGAGATAAGTGTGTGTGAAAGCCGCCCTTCACCTAGCTTGTTGGGAACACAAAGTTTCTTTTCACTTGCAAACACCACTCCATACATATATATGGGTTGGTACAAGCTCCAACTTGGTTTTACAGTGAAAACTGCAGGAAATTCAAACCGGCACTAGGAAACAGACTGAGAAACCAGAGTAAAATTTCTCCTGCAACCCGTTCCCTTTGTGCTAGATGAACGAAATTCTCTCCACATGCTAAGTTCTGAGAGATAAGTGTGTGTGAAAGCCGTTCTTCAACTAGCTTGTTGGGAACACAAAGTTTCTTTTCACTTGCAAACTCCAATCCATACATATATATGGGTAGGTTCTAGCTTCAACACGGTTTTACAGTGAAAACTGCAGGTACTTCAAACCGGCACTAGGAAACAGACTGAGAAACCAGAGTAAATTTTCTCCTGCAACCCGTTCCCTTTGTGCTAAATGAGCGAACGTCTCTCCACATGCTCATTTCTGAGAATAAGTGTGTGTGAAAGCCCTACTTCACCTAGCTTGATGGGAACACAAAGTTTATTTTCACTTGCAAACTCCACTCCATACATATATATGGGGAGGTACTAGCTTCAACACGCTTTTACAGCGAAAACTGCACGAATTTCATACCGGCACTAGGAAACAGACTGAGAAACAAGAGTAAAAGTTTCCCCTGCAACCCGTTCCTTTGTGCTAGATGAACGAACGTCTCTCCACATGCTCAGTTCTTAGAGATAAGTGTGTGTGAAAGCCGTCCTTCACCTAGCTTGTTGGGAACACAAAGTTTCTTTTCAGTTGCAAACTACACTTCATACATATATATAGGGAGGTTCTAGCTCCAACTCGATTTTACAGTGAAAACTGCAGGAACTTCAAACCTGCACTAGGAAACAGACTGAGAAACCAGAGTAAAAGTTTCCCCTGCAACCCGTTCCGTTTCTGCTACATGAACGAACGTCTCTCCACATGCTCAGTTCTAAGAGATATGTCTGTTTGGAAGCCGTCCTTCACCTAGCTTGTTGGGAACACAAAGTTTCTTTTCACTTGCAAACACAACTCCATACATATATATGCGGAAGTACTAGCTCCAACTCGGTTTTACAGTGAAAACTGCAGGAACTTCAAACCGGCACTATGAAACAGACTGAGAAACCAGAGTAAAAGTTTCCCTGCAACGCGTTCCCTTTGTGCTAGATGAACGAACGTCTCTCCACATGCTCAGTTCTGAGATATAAATGTGTTGGAAAGCCGTTCTTCACCTAGCTGGTTGGGAGCACAAAGTTTCTTTCAGTTGCAAACTCTACTCCATATATATATGGGGAGGTACTAGCTCCAACTCGGTTTTACAATGAAAACTGCAGGAAATTCAAACCGGCACTAGGAAACAGACAGAGAAACCAGAGTAAAAGTTTCTCCTGCAACCCGTTCCCTTTGTGATAGATGAACGAACGTCTATCCACATGCTCAGTTCTGAGAGATAAGTGTGAGTGAAAGCCGTTCTTCACCTAGCTTGTTGGGAACCCAAAGTTCCTTTTCAGTTGCAAACTCCACTCCATACATATATATGGGGAGGTACTAGCTCCAACTCGGTTTTACAGTGAAAACTGCAGGAACTTAAAAACGGCTCTAGGAAACAGACTGAGTAACCAGAGTAAAAGTTTCTCCTGCAACCAGTTCCCTTTGTGCTAGATGTATGAACGTCTCTCCACATGCTCAGTTCTCAGAGATAAGTGTGTGAGAAAGCCGTCCTTCACCTAGCTTGTTGGGAACACAAAGTTTCTTTTCACTTGCAAACTCCACCCCATACATATATATGGGGGGGTACTAGCTCCAACTCGTTTATACAGTGAAAACTGCAGGAAATTCAAACCGGCACTAGGAAACAGACTGAGAAACCAGAGTAAAGGTTTCCCCTGCAACCCCTTCCTTTGGGCTAGATGAACGAAAGTCTCTCCACATGCTCAGTTCTGAGAGATAAGTGTGTGTGAAAGTGGTCCTTCAACTAGCTTGTTGGGAACACAAAGTTTCTTTTCAGTTGCAAACTTCACTCCATACATATATATGGGGAGGTACTAGCTCCAACTCGGTTTTACAGTGAAAACTGCAGGAACTTCAAACCGGCACTAGGAAACAGACTGAGAAACCAGAGTAAAAGTTTCTGCTGCAACACGTTCCCTTTGTGCTAGATGAACGAACGTCTCTCCACATGCTCAGTTCTGAAAGATAAGTGTGTGTGAAAGCCGTACTTCATCTAGCTTGTTGGGAACACAAAGTTTCTTTTCACTTGCAAACTCCACTCCATACATATATATGGGGAGGTACAAGCTCCAACTCGGTTTTACAGTGAAAACTGCAGGGACTTCAAACCGTCACTAGGAAACAGACTGAGAAACCAGAGTAAAAGTTTCTCCTGCAACCCGTTCCCTTTGTGCTAGATGAACGAACATCTCTCCACATGCTCAGTTCTGAGAGATTAGTGTGTGTGAAAGCCGTTCTTCACTTATCTTGTTTGGAACACAAAGTTTCTTTTCAGTTACAAAATCCACTCTATAAATATATATGGGTAGGAACTAACTCCAACTCGTTTTTACAGTGAAAACTGCAGGAAATTCAAATCGGCACTAGGAAACAGACTGAGAAACCAGAGTAAAGTTTCTCCTGCAACCCGTTCCCTTTGTGCTAGATGAACGAACTTCTCTCCACATGCTCAGTTCTGAGAGATAAGTATGTGTGAAAGCCGTACTTCACCTAGCTTGTTGGGAACACAAAGATTATTTTCAGTTGCAAACTCCAATCCATACATATATATGGGGACGTACTAGCTCCAAATCTGTTTTACAGTGCAAACTGCAAGAAATTCAAACCGGCACTAGGAAACAGACAGAGAAACCAGAGTAAAAGTTTCTCCTGCAACCCGTTCCCTTTGTGCTAGATGAACGAACGTCTCTCCACATGCTCAGTTCTGAGAGAGATGTGTGTGTGAAAGCCGTGCTTCACTTAGCTTGTTGGGAACACAAAGTTTCTTTTCACTTGCAAACTCCACTCCATACATTTATATGGGTAGGTACTACCTCCAAATCGGTTTTACAGTGAAAACTGCAGGAACTTCAAACCGGCACTGGGAAACAGACTGAGAAACCAGAGTAAAAGTTTCTACAGCAACCCGTTCCCTTTGTGCTAGATGAACGAACGTCTCTCCACATGCTCAGTTCTGAGAGATAAGTGTGTGTGAAAGCCGTCCTTCACCTAGCTTGTTGGGAACACAAAGTTTCTTTTAACTTGCAAACACCACTCCATACATATATATGGGGAGGTACTAGCTCCAACTCGGTTTTACAGTGAAAACTGTAGGAACTTCAAACCGGCACTAGGAAACAGACTGAGGACCCAGAGTAAAAGTTTCCCCTGCAACAAGTTCCCTTTGTGCTAGATGAACGAACGTCTCTCCACATGCTCAAATCTGAGAGATAAGTGTGTGTGAAAGCCGTCCTTCACTTAGCTTCTTGGGAACACAAAGGTTCTTTTCAGTTGCAAACTCCACTCCATACATATATATGGGGAGGTACAAGCTCCAACTCGGTTTTACAGTGAAAACTGCAGGAACTTCATCCCGGCACTAGGAAACAGACTGAGAAACCAGAGTAAAAGTTTCTCCTGCAACCCGTTCCCTTTGTGCTAGATGAACGAACGTATCTCCACATGCTCAGTTCTGAGAGACAAGTGTGTGTGAAAGCCGTTCTTCACCTAGCAAGTTGGGAACACAAAGTTTCTTTTCAGTTGCAAACACCACTCCATACATATATATGGGGAGGTACTTGCTCCAACTCGGTTTTACAGTGAAAACTGCAGGATCTTCAAACCGGCACTAGGAAACAGACTGAGAAACCAGAGTAAAAGTTTCCCCCGCAACCCGTTCCTTTTGTGCTAGATGAACGAACGTCTCTCCACATGCTCAGTTCTGAGAGATAAGTGTGTGTGAATGCCGAACTTCACCTAGCTTGTTGGGAACACAAAGTTTCTTTTCACTAGCAAACTCCACTCCATACATATATATGGGGAGGTATTAGCTCCAACTCGATTTTACAGTGAAAATTGCAGGAAATTCAAACCGGCACTAGGAAACAGACTGAGAAACCAGAGTAAAAGTTTCTCCTGCAGCCCTTTCCAATTGTGCTAGATGAACGAACGTCTCACCACATGCTCAGTTCTGAGAGATAAGTGGGTGTGGAAGCCGTCCTTCACCTAGCTTGTTGGGAACACAAAGTTTCTTTTCACTTGCTAACTCCCCTCCATACATATATATGGGGGGGTACAAGCTCCAACTCGGTTTTACAGTGAAAACTGCAGGAACTTCAAACCGGCACTAGGAAACAGACAGAGAAACCAGAGTAAAAGATTCTCCTGCAACCCGTTCCCTTTGTGCTAGATGAACGAACGTCTCTCCACATGCTAAGTTCTGAGAGATAAGTGGGTGTGAAAGCCGTCATTCACCTATCTTGTTGGGAACACAAAATTTCTTTTCACTTGCAAACTCCACTCCATACATATATATGGGGAGGTACTAGCTCCAACTCGGTTTTACAGTGAAAACTGCAGGAACTTCAAACCGGCACTTGGAAACAGACTGAGAAACCATTGTAAAAGATTCCCCTGCAACCCGTTCCCTTTGTGCTAGATGAACGAACGTCTCTCCACATGCTCAGTTCTGAGAGATAAGTGTGGGTGAAAGCAGTCCTTCACCTAGCTTGTTGGGAACACAAAGTTTCTCTTCACTTGCAAACACCACTCCATACATATATATGGGGAGGTACTAGCTCCAACTCGGTTTTACAGTGAAAACTGCAGGAAATTCAAACCGGCACTAGGAAACAAACTGAGAAACCAGAGAAAAATTTTCACCCGCAAACCGTTCCCTTTGTTGTAGATGAATGAACGTCTCTCCACATGTTCAGTTCTGAGAGATAAGTGTGTGTGAAAGCCGTCCTTCACCTAGCTTGTTGGGAACAGAAAGTTTCTTCTCAGTTGCAAACTCCACTCCATACATATATATGGGGAGGTACTAGCTCCAACTCGGTTTTACAGTGAAAACTGCAGGAACTTGAAACCGGCACTAGGAAACAGACTGAGAACCAGAGTAAAAGTTTTTCCTGCAACCCGTTCCCTTTGTGCTAGATGAACGAACGTCTCTCCACATGCTCAATTCTGAGAGATAAGTGTGTGTGAAAGCCGCCCTTCACCTAGCTTGTTGGGAACACAAAGTTTCTTTTCACTTGCAAACACCACTCCATACATATATATGGGTTGGTACAAGCTCCAACTTGGTTTTACAGTGAAAACTGCAGGAAATTCAAACCGGCACTAGGAAACAGACTGAGAAACCAGAGTAAAATTTCTCCTGCAACCCGTTCCCTTTGTGCTAGATGAACGAACTTCTCTCCACATGCTAAGTTCTGAGAGATAAGTGTGTGTGAAAGCCGTTCTTCACCTAGCTTGTTGGGAACACAAAGTTTCTTTTCACTTGCAAACTCCAATCCATACATATATATGGGTAGGTTCTAGCTTCAACACGGTTTTACAGTGAAAACTGCAGGTACTTCAAACCGGCACTAGGAAACAGACTGAGAAACCAGAGTAAAGTTCTCCTGCAATCCGTTCCCTTTGTGCTAAATGAGCGAACGTCTCTCCACATGCACATTTCTGAGAATAAGTGTGTGTGAAAGCCCTACTTCACCTAGCTTGATGGGAACACAAAGTTTATTTTCACTTGCAAACTCCACTCCATACATATATATGGGGAGGTACTACCTTCAACACGCTTTTACAGCGAAAACTGCACGAATTTCAAACCGACAATAGGAAACAGACTGAGAAACAAGAGTAAAAGTTTCCCCTGCAACCCGTTCCTTTGTGCTAGATGAACGAACGTCTCTCCACATGCTCAGTTCTTAGAGATAAGTGTGTGTGAAAGCCGTCCTTCACCTAGCTTTTTGGGAACACAAAGTTTCTTTTCAGTTGCAAACTACACTTCATACATATATATAGGGAGGTTCTAGCTCCAACTCGGTTTTACAGTGAAAACTGCAGGAACTTCAAACCTGCACTAGGAAACAGACTGAGAAACCAGAGTAAAAGTTTCCCCTGCAACCCGTTCCGTTTGTGCTACATGAACGAACGTCTCTCCACATGCTCAGTTCTAAGAGATATGTCTGTTTGGAAGCCGTCCTTCACCTAGCTTGTTGGGAACACAAAGTTTCTTTTCACTTGCAAACACAACTCCATACATATATATGCGGAAGTACTAGCTCCAACTCGGTTTTACAGTGAAAACTGCAGGAACTTCAAACCGGCACTATGAAACAGACTGAGAAACCAGAGTAAAAGTTTCCCTGCAACGCGTTCCCTTTGTGCTAGATGAACGAACGTCTCTCCACATGCTCAGTTCTGAGATATAATGTGTTGGAAAGCCGTTCTTCACCTAGCTGGTTGGGAGCACAAAGATTCTTTTCAGTTGCAAACTCTACTCCATATATATATGGGGAGGTACTAGCTCCAACTCGGTTTTACAATGAAAACTGCAGGAAATTCAAACCGGCACTAGGAAACAGACAGAGAAACCAGAGTAAAAGTTTCTCCTGCAACCCGTTCCCTTTGTGATAGATGAACGAACGTCTATCCACATGCTCAGTTCTGAGAGATAAGTGTGAGTGAAAGCCGTTCTTCACCTAGCTTGTTGGGAACCCAAAGTTCCTTTTCAGTTGCAAACTCCACTCCATACATATATATGGGGAGGTACTAGCTCCAACTCGGTTTTACAGTGAAAACTGCAGGAACTTAAAAACGGCTCTAGGAAACAGACTGAGTAACCAGAGTAAAAGTTTCTCCTGCAACCAGTTCCCTTTTTGCTAGATGTATGAACGTCTCTCCACATGCTCAGTTCTCAGAGATAAGTGTGTGAGAAAGCCGTCCTTCACCTAGCTTGTTGGGAACACAAAGTTTCTTTTCACTTGCAAACTCCACCCCATACATATATATGGGGGGGTACTAGCTCCAACTCGTTTTTACAGTGAAAACTGCAGGAAATTCAAACCGGCACTAGGAAACAGACTGAGAAACCAGAGTAAAGGTTTCCCCTGCAACCCCTTCCTTTGGGCTAGATGAACGAAAGTCTCTCCACATGCTCAGTTCTGAGAGATAAGTGTGTGTGAAAGTGGTCCTTCAACTAGCTGGTTGGGAACACAAAGTTTCTCTTCAGTTGCAAACTTCACTCCATACATATATATGGGGAGGTACTAGCTCCAACTCGGTTTTACAGTGAAAACTGCAGGAACTTCAAACCGGCACTAGGAAACAGACTGAGAAACCAGAGTAAAAGTTTCTGCTGCAACACGTTCCCTTTGTGCTAGATGAACGAACGTCTCTCCACATGCTCAGTTCTGAAAGATAAGTGTGTGTGAAAGCCGTACTTCATCTAGCTTGTTGGGAACACAAAGTTTCTTTTCACATGCAAACTCCACTCCATACATATATATGGGGAGGTACAAGCTCCAACTCGGTTTTACAGTGAAAACTGCAGGAACTTCAAACCGTCACTAGGAAACAGACTGAGAAACCAGAGTAAAAGTTTCTCCTGCAACCCGTTCCCTTTGTGCTAGATGAACGAACATCTCTCCACATGGTCAGTTCTGAGAGATAAGACTGTGTGAAAGCCGTATTTCACCTAGCTTGTTGGGAACACAAAGTTTCTTTTCAGTTGCCAAATCTACTTCATACATATATATGGGGAGGTACTAGCTCCAACTCCGTTTTACAGTGAAAACTACAGGAACATCAAACCGGCACTACGAAACAGACTGAGAAACCAGAGTAAAAGTTTCTCCTGCAAACCTTTCCCTTTTTGCTAGATGAACGAACGTCTCTCCACATGCTCAGTTCTGAGAGATAAATGTGTGTGAAAGCCGTCCTTCACCTAGCTTGTTGGGAACACAAAGTTTCTTTTCAGTTGCAAACTCCACTCCATAAATATATATGGGGAGGTACTAGCTCCACCTCGGTTTTACAGTGAAAACTGCAGGAACTTCAAACCGGCACTAGGAAACAGACTGAGAAACCAGAGTAAAAATTTCTCCTGCAACCCGTTCTATTTGTGCTAGATGAACGAATGTCTCTCCACATGCTCAGTTCTGAGAGATTAGTGTGTGTGAAAGCCGTTCTTCACTTATCTTGTTTGGAACACAAAGTTTCTTTTCAGTTACAAAATCCATTCTATAAATATATATGGGTAGGAACTAACTCCAACTCGTTTTTACAGTGAAAACTGCAGGAAATTCATATCGGCACTAGGAAACAGACTGAGAAACCAGAGTAAAGTTTCTCCTGCCACCCGTTCCCTTTGTGCTAGATGAACGAACTTCTCTCCACATGCTCAGTTCTGAGAGATAAGTATGTGTGAAAGCCGTACTTCACCTAGCTTGTTGGGAACACAAAGATTATTTTCAGTTGCAAACTCCAATCCATACATATATATGGGGACGTACTAGCTCCAAATCGGTTTTACAGTGCAAACTGCAAGAAATTCAAACCGGCACTAGGAAACAGACAGAGAAACCAGAGTAAAAGTTTCTCCTGCAACCCGTTCCCTTTGTGCTAGATGAACGAACGTCTCTCCACATGCTCAGTTCTGAGAGAGATGTGTGTGTGAAAGCCGTGCTTCACTTAGCTTGTTGGGAACACAAAGTTTCTTTTCACTTGCAAACTCCACTCCATACATTTATATGGGGAGGTACTACCTCCAAATTGGTTTTACAGTGAAAACTGCAGGAACTTCAAACCGGCACTGGGAAACAGACTGAGAAACCAGAGTAAAAGTTTCTACAGCAACCCGTTCCATTTGTGCTAGATGAACGAACGTCTCTCCACATGCTCAGTTCTGAGAGATAAGTGTGTGTGAAAGCCGTCCTTCACCTAGCTTGTTGGGAACACAAAGTTTCTTTTAACTTGCAAACTCCACTCCATACATATATATGGGGAGGTACTAGCTCCAACTCGGTTTTACAGTGCAAACTGCAAGAAATTCAAACCGGCACTAGGAAACAGACAGAGAAACCAGAGTAAAAGTTTCTCCTGCAACCCGTTCCCTTTGTGCTAGATGAACGAATGTCTCTCCACATGCTCAGTTCTGAGAGAGATGTGTGTGTGAAAGCCGTGCTTCACTTAGCTTGTTGGGAACACAAAGTTTCTTTTCACTTGCAAACTCCACTCCATACATATATATGGGGAGGTACAAGCTCCAACTCGGTTTTACAGTGAAAACTGCAGGAACTTCATCCCGGCACTAGGAAACAGACTGAGAAACCAGAGTAAAAGTTTCTCCTGCAACCCGTTCCCTTTGTGCTAGATGAACGAACGTATCTCCACATGCTCAGTTCTGAGAGAAAAGTGTGTGTGAAAGCCGTTCTTCACCTAGCAAGTTGGGAACACAAAGTTTCTTTTCAGTTGCAAACACCACTCCATACATATATATGGGGAGGTACTTGCTCCAACTCGGTTTTACAGTGAAAACTGCAGGATCTTCAAACCGGCACTAGGAAACAGACTGAGAAACCAGAGTAAAAGTTTCCCCCGCAACCCGTTCCTTTTGTGCTAGATGAACGAACGTCTCTCCACATGCTCAGTTCTGAGAGATAAGTGTGTGTGAATGCCGAACTTCACCTAGCTTGTTGGGAACACAAAGTTTCTTTTCACTAGCAAACTCCACTCCATACATATATATGGGGAGGTATTAGCTCCAACTCGATTTTACAGTGAAAATTGCAGGAACTTCAAACCGTCACTAGGAAACAGACTGAGAAACCAGAGTAAAAGTTTCTCCTGCAGCCCTTTCCATTTGTGCTAGATGAACGAACGTCTCACCACATGCTCAGTTCTGAGAGTTAAGTGGGTGTGGAAGCCGTACTTCACCTAGCTTGTTGGGAACACAAAGTTTCTATCTCTTGCTAACTCCCCTCCATACATATATATGGGGGGGTACAAGCTCCACCTCGGTTTTACAGTGAAAACTGCAGGAACTTCAAACCGGCACTAGGAAACAGACAGAGAAACCAGAGTAAAAGTTTCTCCTGCAACCCTTTCCCTTTGTGCTAGATGAACGAACGTCTATCCACATGCTCAGTTCTGAGAGATAAGTGTGGGTGAAAGCCGTCCTTCACCTAGCTTGTTGGGAACACAAAGTTTCTCTTCACTTGCAAACACCACCCCATATATATATATGGGGATGTACTAGCTCCAACTCGGTTTTACAGTGAAAACTGCAGGAACTTCAAACCGGCACTAGGAAACAGACTGAGAAACCAGAGTAATAATTTCTCCTGCAAACCGTTCTATTTGTGCTAGATGAACGAATGTCTCTCCACATGCTCAGTTCTGAGAGATAAGTGTGTGTGAAAGCCGTTCTTCACCTATCTTGTTTGGAACACAAAGTTTCTTTTCAGTTGCAAAATCCACTCTATAAATATATATGGGTAGGAACTAACTCCAACTCGTTTTTACAGTGAAAACTGCAGGAAATTCAAATCGGCACTAGGAAAGAGACTGAGAAACCAGAGTAAAGTTTCTCCTGCAACCCGTTCCCTTTGTGCTAGATGAACGAAATTCTCTCCACATGCTCAGTTCTGAGAGATAAGTATGTGTGAAAGCCGTACTTCACCTAGCTTGTTGGGAACACAAAGATTATTTTCAGTTGCAAACTCCAATCCATACATATATATGGGGACGTACTAGCTCCAACTCGGTTTTACAGTGCAAACTGCAGGAAATTCAAACCGGCACTAGGAAACAGACAGAGAAACCAGAGTAAAAGTTTCTCCTGCAACCCGTTCCATTTGTGCTAGATGAACGAACGTCTCTCCACATGCTCAGTTCTGAGAGAGATTTGTGTGTGAAAGCCGTGCTTCACTTAGCTTGTTGGGAACACAAAGTTTCTTTTCACTTGCAAACTCCATTCCATACATTTATATGGGGAGGTACTACCTCCAAATCAGTTTTACAGTGAAAACTGCAGGAACTTCAAACCGGCACTGGGAAACAGACTGAGAAACCAGAGTAAAAGTTTCTCCTGCAACCCGTTCCCTTTGTGCTAGATGAACGAACATCTCTCCACATGCTCAGTTCTGAGAGATTAGTGTGTGTGAAAGCCGTTCTTCACTTATCTTGTTTGGAACACAAAGTTTCTTTTCAGTTACAAAATCCACTCTATAAATATATATGGGTAGGAACTAACTCCAACTCGTTTTTACAGTGAAAACTGCAGGAAATTCAAATCGGCACTAGGAAACAGACTGAGAAACCAGAGTAAAGTTTCTCCTGCAACCCGTTCCCTTTGTGCTAGATGAACGAACTTCTCTCCACATGCTCAGTTCTGAGAGATAAGTATGTGTGAAAGCCGTACTTCACCTAGCTTGTTGGGAACACAAAGATTATTTTCAGTTGCAAACTCCAATCCATACATATATATGGGGACGTACTAGCTCCAAATCTGTTTTACAGTGCAAACTGCAAGAAATTCAAACCGGCACTAGGAAACAGACAGAGAAACCAGAGTAAAAGTTTCTCCTGCAACCCGTTCCCTTTGTGCTAGATGAACGAACGTCTCTCCACATGCTCAGTTCTGAGAGAGATGTGTGTGTGAAAGCCGTGCTTCACTTAGCTTGTTGGGAACACAAAGTTTCTTTTCACTTGCAAACTCCACTCCATACATTTATATGGGTAGGTACTACCTCCAAATCGGTTTTACAGTGAAAACTGCAGGAACTTCAAACCGGCACTGGGAAACAGACTGAGAAACCAGAGTAAAAGTTTCTACAGCAACCCGTTCCCTTTGTGCTAGATGAACGAACGTCTCTCCACATGCTCAGTTCTGAGAGATAAGTGTGTGTGAAAGCCGTCCTTCACCTAGCTTGTTGGGAACACAAAGTTTCTTTTAACTTGCAAACACCACTCCATACATATATATGGGGAGGTACTAGCTCCAACTCGGTTTTACAGTGAAAACTGTAGGAACTTCAAACCGGCACTAGGAAACAGACTGAGGACCCAGAGTAAAAGTTTCCCCTGCAACAAGTTCCCTTTGTGCTAGATGAACGAACGTCTCTCCACATGCTCAAATCTGAGAGATAAGTGTGTGTGAAAGCCGTCCTTCACTTAGCTTCTTGGGAACACAAAGGTTCTTTTCAGTTGCAAACTCCACTCCATACATATATATGGGGAGGTACAAGCTCCAACTCGGTTTTACAGTGAAAACTGCAGGAACTTCATCCCGGCACTAGGAAACAGACTGAGAAACCAGAGTAAAAGTTTCTCCTGCAACCCGTTCCCTTTGTGCTAGATGAACGAACGTATCTCCACATGCTCAGTTCTGAGAGACAAGTGTGTGTGAAAGCCGTTCTTCACCTAGCAAGTTGGGAACACAAAGTTTCTTTTCAGTTGCAAACACCACTCCATACATATATATGGGGAGGTACTTGCTCCAACTCGGTTTTACAGTGAAAACTGCAGGATCTTCAAACCGGCACTAGGAAACAGACTGAGAAACCAGAGTAAAAGTTTCCCCCGCAACCCGTTCCCTTTGTGCTAGATGAACGAACGTCTCTCCACATGCTCAGTTCTGAGAGATAAGTGTGTGTGAATGCCGAACTTCACCTAGCTTGTTGGGAACACAAAGTTTCTTTTCACTAGCAAACTCCACTCCATACATATATATGGGGAGGTATTAGCTCCAACTCGATTTTACAGTGAAAATTGCAGGAAATTCAAACCGGCACTAGGAAACAGACTGAGAAACCAGAGTAAAAGTTTCTCCTGCAGCCCTTTCCAATTGTGCTAGATGAACGAACGTCTCACCACATGCTCAGTTCTGAGAGATAAGTGGGTGTGGAAGCCGTCCTTCACCTAGCTTGTTGGGAACACAAAGTTTCTTTTCACTTGCTAACTCCCCTCCATACATATATATGGGGGGGTACAAGCTCCAACTCGGTTTTACAGTGAAAACTGCAGGAACTTCAAACCGGCACTAGGAAACAGACAGAGAAACCAGAGTAAAAGATTCTCCTGCAACCCGTTCCCTTTGTGCTAGATGAACGAACGTCTCTCCACATGCTAAGTTCTGAGAGATAAGTGGGTGTGAAAGCCGTCATTCACCTATCTTGTTGGGAACACAAAATTTCTTTTCACTTGCAAACTCCACTCCATACATATATATGGGGAGGTACTAGCTCCAACTCGGTTTTACAGTGAAAACTGCAGGAACTTCAAACCGGCACTTGGAAACAGACTGAGAAACCATTGTAAAAGATTCCCCTGCAACCCGTTCCCTTTGTGCTAGATGAACGAACGTCTCTCCACATGCTCAGTTCTGAGAGATAAGTGTGGGTGAAAGCAGTCCTTCACCTAGCTTGTTGGGAACACAAAGTTTCTCTTCACTTGCAAACACCACTCCATACATATATATGGGGAGGTACTAGCTCCAACTCGGTTTTACAGTGAAAACTGCAGGAAATTCAAACCGGCACTAGGAAACAAACTGAGAAACCAGAGAAAAATTTTCACCCGCAAACCGTTCCCTTTGTTGTAGATGAATGAACGTCTCTCCACATGTTCAGTTCTGAGAGATAAGTGTGTGTGAAAGCCGTCCTTCACCTAGCTTGTTGGGAACAGAAAGTTTCTTCTCAGTTGCAAACTCCACTCCATACATATATATGGGGAGGTACTAGCTCCAACTCGGTTTTACAGTGAAAACTGCAGGAACTTGAAACCGGCACTAGGAAACAGACTGAGAACCAGAGTAAAAGTTTTTCCTGCAACCCGTTCCCTTTGTGCTAGATGAACGAACGTCTCTCCACATGCTCAATTCTGAGAGATAAGTGTGTGTGAAAGCCGCCCTTCACCTAGCTTGTTGGGAACACAAAGTTTCTTTTCACTTGCAAACACCACTCCATACATATATATGGGTTGGTACAAGCTCCAACTTGGTTTTACAGTGAAAACTGCAGGAAATTCAAACCGGCACTAGGAAACAGACTGAGAAACCAGAGTAAAATTTCTCCTGCAACCCGTTCCCTTTGTGCTAGATGAACGAACTTCTCTCCACATGCTAAGTTCTGAGAGATAAGTGTGTGTGAAAGCCGTTCTTCACCTAGCTTGTTGGGAACACAAAGTTTCTTTTCACTTGCAAACTCCAATCCATACATATATATGGGTAGGTTCTAGCTTCAACACGGTTTTACAGTGAAAACTGCAGGTACTTCAAACCGGCACTAGGAAACAGACTGAGAAACCAGAGTAAAGTTCTCCTGCAACCCGTTCCCTTTGTGCTAAATGAGCGAACGTCTCTCCACATGCACATTTCTGAGAATAAGTGTGTGTGAAAGCCCTACTTCACCTAGCTTGATGGGAACACAAAGTTTATTTTCACTTGCAAACTCCACTCCATACATATATATGGGGAGGTACTACCTTCAACACGCTTTTACAGCGAAAACTGCACGAATTTCAAACCGACAATAGGAAACAGACTGAGAAACAAGAGTAAAAGTTTCCCCTGCAACCCGTTCCTTTGTGCTAGATGAACGAACGTCTCTCCACATGCTCAGTTCTTAGAGATAAGTGTGTGTGAAAGCCGTCCTTCACCTAGCTTTTTGGGAACACAAAGTTTCTTTTCAGTTGCAAACTACACTTCATACATATATATAGGGAGGTTCTAGCTCCAACTCGGTTTTACAGTGAAAACTGCAGGAACTTCAAACCTGCACTAGGAAACAGACTGAGAAACCAGAGTAAAAGTTTCCCCTGCAACCCGTTCCGTTTGTGCTACATGAACGAACGTCTCTCCACATGCTCAGTTCTAAGAGATATGTCTGTTTGGAAGCCGTCCTTCACCTAGCTTGTTGGGAACACAAAGTTTCTTTTCACTTGCAAACACAACTCCATACATATATATGCGGAAGTACTAGCTCCAACTCGGTTTTACAGTGAAAACTGCAGGAACTTCAAACCGGCACTATGAAACAGACTGAGAAACCAGAGTAAAAGTTTCCCTGCAACGCGTTCCCTTTGTGCTAGATGAACGAACGTCTCTCCACATGCTCAGTTCTGAGATATAATGTGTTGGAAAGCCGTTCTTCACCTAGCTGGTTGGGAGCACAAAGATTCTTTTCAGTTGCAAACTCTACTCCATATATATATGGGGAGGTACTAGCTCCAACTCGGTTTTACAATGAAAACTGCAGGAAATTCAAACCGGCACTAGGAAACAGACAGAGAAACCAGAGTAAAAGTTTCTCCTGCAACCCGTTCCCTTTGTGATAGATGAACGAACGTCTATCCACATGCTCAGTTCTGAGAGATAAGTGTGAGTGAAAGCCGTTCTTCACCTAGCTTGTTGGGAACCCAAAGTTCCTTTTCAGTTGCAAACTCCACTCCATACATATATATGGGGAGGTACTAGCTCCAACTCGGTTTTACAGTGAAAACTGCAGGAACTTAAAAACGGCTCTAGGAAACAGACTGAGTAACCAGAGTAAAAGTTTCTCCTGCAACCAGTTCCCTTTTTGCTAGATGTATGAACGTCTCTCCACATGCTCAGTTCTCAGAGATAAGTGTGTGAGAAAGCCGTCCTTCACCTAGCTTGTTGGGAACACAAAGTTTCTTTTCACTTGCAAACTCCACCCCATACATATATATGGGGGGGTACTAGCTCCAACTCGTTTTTACAGTGAAAACTGCAGGAAATTCAAACCGGCACTAGGAAACAGACTGAGAAACCAGAGTAAAGGTTTCCCCTGCAACCCCTTCCTTTGGGCTAGATGAACGAAAGTCTCTCCACATGCTCAGTTCTGAGAGATAAGTGTGTGTGAAAGTGGTCCTTCAACTAGCTGGTTGGGAACACAAAGTTTCTCTTCAGTTGCAAACTTCACTCCATACATATATATGGGGAGGTACTAGCTCCAACTCGGTTTTACAGTGAAAACTGCAGGAACTTCAAACCGGCACTAGGAAACAGACTGAGAAACCAGAGTAAAAGTTTCTGCTGCAACACGTTCCCTTTGTGCTAGATGAACGAACGTCTCTCCACATGCTCAGTTCTGAAAGATAAGTGTGTGTGAAAGCCGTACTTCATCTAGCTTGTTGGGAACACAAAGTTTCTTTTCACATGCAAACTCCACTCCATACATATATATGGGGAGGTACAAGCTCCAACTCGGTTTTACAGTGAAAACTGCAGGAACTTCAAACCGTCACTAGGAAACAGACTGAGAAACCAGAGTAAAAGTTTCTCCTGCAACCCGTTCCCTTTGTGCTAGATGAACGAACATCTCTCCACATGGTCAGTTCTGAGAGATAAGACTGTGTGAAAGCCGTATTTCACCTAGCTTGTTGGGAACACAAAGTTTCTTTTCAGTTGCCAAATCTACTTCATACATATATATGGGGAGGTACTAGCTCCAACTCCGTTTTACAGTGAAAACTACAGGAACATCAAACCGGCACTACGAAACAGACTGAGAAACCAGAGTAAAAGTTTCTCCTGCAAACCTTTCCCTTTTTGCTAGATGAACGAACGTCTCTCCACATGCTCAGTTCTGAGAGATAAATGTGTGTGAAAGCCGTCCTTCACCTAGCTTGTTGGGAACACAAAGTTTCTTTTCAGTTGCAAACTCCACTCCATAAATATATATGGGGAGGTACTAGCTCCACCTCGGTTTTACAGTGAAAACTGCAGGAACTTCAAACCGGCACTAGGAAACAGACTGAGAAACCAGAGTAAAAATTTCTCCTGCAACCCGTTCTATTTGTGCTAGATGAACGAATGTCTCTCCACATGCTCAGTTCTGAGAGATTAGTGTGTGTGAAAGCCGTTCTTCACTTATCTTGTTTGGAACACAAAGTTTCTTTTCAGTTACAAAATCCATTCTATAAATATATATGGGTAGGAACTAACTCCAACTCGTTTTTACAGTGAAAACTGCAGGAAATTCATATCGGCACTAGGAAACAGACTGAGAAACCAGAGTAAAGTTTCTCCTGCCACCCGTTCCCTTTGTGCTAGATGAACGAACTTCTCTCCACATGCTCAGTTCTGAGAGATAAGTATGTGTGAAAGCCGTACTTCACCTAGCTTGTTGGGAACACAAAGATTATTTTCAGTTGCAAACTCCAATCCATACATATATATGGGGACGTACTAGCTCCAAATCGGTTTTACAGTGCAAACTGCAAGAAATTCAAACCGGCACTAGGAAACAGACAGAGAAACCAGAGTAAAAGTTTCTCCTGCAACCCGTTCCCTTTGTGCTAGATGAACGAACGTCTCTCCACATGCTCAGTTCTGAGAGAGATGTGTGTGTGAAAGCCGTGCTTCACTTAGCTTGTTGGGAACACAAAGTTTCTTTTCACTTGCAAACTCCACTCCATACATTTATATGGGGAGGTACTACCTCCAAATTGGTTTTACAGTGAAAACTGCAGGAACTTCAAACCGGCACTGGGAAACAGACTGAGAAACCAGAGTAAAAGTTTCTACAGCAACCCGTTCCATTTGTGCTAGATGAACGAACGTCTCTCCACATGCTCAGTTCTGAGAGATAAGTGTGTGTGAAAGCCGTCCTTCACCTAGCTTGTTGGGAACACAAAGTTTCTTTTAACTTGCAAACTCCACTCCATACATATATATGGGGAGGTACTAGCTCCAACTCGGTTTTACAGTGCAAACTGCAAGAAATTCAAACCGGCACTAGGAAACAGACAGAGAAACCAGAGTAAAAGTTTCTCCTGCAACCCGTTCCCTTTGTGCTAGATGAACGAATGTCTCTCCACATGCTCAGTTCTGAGAGAGATGTGTGTGTGAAAGCCGTGCTTCACTTAGCTTGTTGGGAACACAAAGTTTCTTTTCACTTGCAAACTCCACTCCATACATATATATGGGGAGGTACAAGCTCCAACTCGGTTTTACAGTGAAAACTGCAGGAACTTCATCCCGGCACTAGGAAACAGACTGAGAAACCAGAGTAAAAGTTTCTCCTGCAACCCGTTCCCTTTGTGCTAGATGAACGAACGTATCTCCACATGCTCAGTTCTGAGAGAAAAGTGTGTGTGAAAGCCGTTCTTCACCTAGCAAGTTGGGAACACAAAGTTTCTTTTCAGTTGCAAACACCACTCCATACATATATATGGGGAGGTACTTGCTCCAACTCGGTTTTACAGTGAAAACTGCAGGATCTTCAAACCGGCACTAGGAAACAGACTGAGAAACCAGAGTAAAAGTTTCCCCCGCAACCCGTTCCTTTTGTGCTAGATGAACGAACGTCTCTCCACATGCTCAGTTCTGAGAGATAAGTGTGTGTGAATGCCGAACTTCACCTAGCTTGTTGGGAACACAAAGTTTCTTTTCACTTACAAACTCCACTCCATACATATATATGGGGAGGTATTAGCTCCAACTCGATTTTACAGTGAAAATTGCAGGAACTTCAAACCGTCACTAGGAAACAGACTGAGAAACCAGAGTAAAAGTTTCTCCTGCAGCCCTTTCCATTTGTGCTAGATGAACGAACGTCTCACCACATGCTCAGTTCTGAGAGTTAAGTGGGTGTGGAAGCCGTACTTCACCTAGCTTGTTGGGAACACAAAGTTTCTATCTCTTGCTAACTCCCCTCCATACATATATATGGGGGGGTACAAGCTCCACCTCGGTTTTACAGTGAAAACTGCAGGAACTTCAAACCGGCACTAGGAAACAGACAGAGAAACCAGAGTAAAAGTTTCTCCTGCAACCCTTTCCCTTTGTGCTAGATGAACGAACGTCTATCCACATGCTCAGTTCTGAGAGATAAGTGTGGGTGAAAGCCGTCCTTCACCTAGCTTGTTGGGAACACAAAGTTTCTCTTCACTTGCAAACACCACCCCATATATATATATGGGGATGTACTAGCTCCAACTCGGTTTTACAGTGAAAACTGCAGGAACTTCAAACCGGCACTAGGAAACAGACTGAGAAACCAGAGTAATAATTTCTCCTGCAAACCGTTCTATTTGTGCTAGATGAACGAATGTCTCTCCACATGCTCAGTTCTGAGAGATAAGTGTGTGTGAAAGCCGTTCTTCACCTATCTTGTTTGGAACACAAAGTTTCTTTTCAGTTGCAAAATCCACTCTATAAATATATATGGGTAGGAACTAACTCCAACTCGTTTTTACAGTGAAAACTGCAGGAAATTCAAATCGGCACTAGGAAAGAGACTGAGAAACCAGAGTAAAGTTTCTCCTGCAACCCGTTCCCTTTGTGCTAGATGAACGAAATTCTCTCCACATGCTCAGTTCTGAGAGATAAGTATGTGTGAAAGCCGTACTTCACCTAGCTTGTTGGGAACACAAAGATTATTTTCAGTTGCAAACTCCAATCCATACATATATATGGGGACGTACTAGCTCCAACTCGGTTTTACAGTGCAAACTGCAGGAAATTCAAACCGGCACTAGGAAACAGACAGAGAAACCAGAGTAAAAGTTTCTCCTGCAACCCGTTCCATTTGTGCTAGATGAACGAACGTCTCTCCACATGCTCAGTTCTGAGAGAGATTTGTGTGTGAAAGCCGTGCTTCACTTAGCTTGTTGGGAACACAAAGTTTCTTTTCACTTGCAAACTCCATTCCATACATTTATATGGGGAGGTACTACCTCCAAATCAGTTTTACAGTGAAAACTGCAGGAACTTCAAACCGGCACTGGGAAACAGACTGAGAAACCAGAGTAAAAGTTTCTCCAGCAACCCGTTCCCTTTGTGCTAGATGAACGAACGTCTCTGCACATGCTCAGTTCTGAGTGATATGTGTGTGTGAAAGCCGTCCTTCACCTAGCTTGTTGGGAACACAAAGTTTCTTTTAACTTGCAAACACCACTCCATACATATATATGGGGAGGTACTAGCTCCAACTCGGTTTTACAGTGAAAACTGTAGGAACTTCAAACCGGCACTAGGAAACAGACTGAGGACCCAGAGTAAAAGTTTCCCCTGCAACAAGTTCCCTTTGTGCTAGATGAACGAACGTCTCTCCACATGCTCAAATCTGAGAGATAAGTGTGTGTGAAAGCCGTCCTTCACTTAGCTTCTTGGGAACACAAAGGTTCTTTTCAGTTGCAAACTCCACTTCATACATATATATGGGGAGGTACAAGCTCCAACTCGGTTTTACAGTGAAAACTGCAGGAACTTCATCCCGGCACTAGGAAACAGACTGAGAAACCAGAGTAAAAGTTTCTCCTGCAACCCGTTCCCTTTGTGCTAGTTGAACGAACGTATCTCCACATGCTCAGTTCTGAGAGACAAGTGTGTGTGAAAGCCGTTCTTCACCTAGCAAGTTGGGAACACAAAGTTTCTTTTCAGTTGCAAACACCACTCCATACATATATATGGGGAGGTACTTGCTCCAACTCGGTTTTACAGTGAAAACTGCAGGATCTTCAAACCGGCACTAGGAAACAGACTGAGAAACCAGAGTAAAAGTTTCCCACGCAACCCGTTCCCTTTGTGCTAGATGAACGAACGTCTCTCCACATGCTCAGTTCTGAGAGATAAGTGTGTGTGAATGCCGAACTTCACCAAGCTTGTTGGGAACACAAAGTTTCTTTTCACTTGCAAACTCCACTCCATACATATATATGGGGAGGTATTAGCTCCAACTCGATTTTACAGTGAAAATTGCAGGAACTTCAAACCGGCACTAGGAAACAGACTGAGAAACCAGAGTAAAAGTTTCTCCTGCAGCCCTTTCCAATTGTGCTAGATGAACGAACGTCTCACCACATGCTCAGTTCTGAGAGATAAGTGGGTGTGGAAGCCGTCCTTCACCTAGCTTGTTGGGAACACAAAGTTTCTTTTCACTTGCTAACTCCCCTCCATACATATATATGGGGGGGTACAAGCTCCAACTCGGTTTTACACTGAAAACTGCAGGAACTTCAAACTGGCACTAGGAAACAGACAGAGAAACCAGAGTAAAAGTTTCTCATGCAACCCGTTCCCTTTGTGATAGATGAACGAACGTCTCTCTACATGCTCAGTTCTGCGAGATAAGTGGGTGTGAAAGCCGTCCTTCACCTAGCATGTTGGGAACACAAAGTTTCTTTTCACTTGCAAACTCCACTCCATACATAAATATGGGGAGGTACTAGCTCCAACTCGATTTTACAGTGAAAATTGCAGGAACTTCAAACCGGCACTAGGAAACAGACTGAGAAACCAGAGTAAAAGTTTCTCCTGCAGCCCTTTCCAATTGTGCTAGATGAACGAACGTCTCACCACATGCTCAGTTCTGAGAGATAAGTGTGTGTGAAAGCCGTACTTCACCTAGCTTGTTGGGAACACAAAGTTTCTTTTCACTTGCTAACTCCCCTCCATACATATATATGGGGGGGTACAAGCTCCAACTCGGTTTTACAGTGAAAACTGCAGGAACTTCAAACTGGCACTAGGAAACAGACAGAGAAACCAGAGTAAAAGTTTCTCATGCAACCCGTTCCCTTTGTGATAGATGAACGAACGTCTCTCCACATGCTCAGTTCTGAGAGATAAGTGGGTGTGAAAGCCGTCCTTCACCTAGCATGTTGGGAACACAAAGTTTCTTTTCACTTGCAAACTCCACTCCATACATAAATATGGGGAGGTACTAGCTCCAACTCGATTTTACAGTGAAAATTGCAGGAACTTCAAACAGTCACTAGGAAGCAGACTGAGAAAACAGAGTAAAAGTTTCTCCTGCAACCCTTTCCATTTGTGCTAGATGAACGAACGTCTCACCACATGCACAGTTCTGAGAGATAAGTGGGTGTGGAAGCCGTCCTTCACCTAGCTTTTTGGGAACACAAAGTTTCTTTTCACTTGCTACCTCCCCTCCATACATATATATGGGGAGGTAATAGCTCCAACTCGGTTTTACAGTGAAAACTGCAGGAACTTCAAACCGGCACTAGGAAACAGACAGAGAAACCAGAGTAAAAGATTCTCCTGCAACCCGTTCCCTTTGTGCTAGATGAACGAACGTCTCTCCACATGCTAAGTTCTGAGAGATAAGTGGGTGTGAAAGCCGTCATTCACCTATCTTGTTGGGAACACAAAATTTCTTTTCACTTGCAAACTCCACTCCATACATATATATGGGGAGGTACTAGCTCCAACTCTGTTTTACAGTGAAAACTGCAGGAACTTCAAACCGGCACTTGGAAACAGACTGAGAAACCATTGTAAAAGATTCTCCTGCAACCCGTTCCCTTTGTGCTAGATGAACGAACGTCTCTCCACATGCTCAGTTCTGAGAGATAAGTGTGGGTGAAAGCCGTCCTTCACCTAGCTTGTTGGGAACACGAAGTTTCTCTTCACTTGCAAACACCACTCCATACATATATATGGGGAGGTAATAGCTCCAACTCGGTTTTACAGTGAAAACTGCAGGAAATTCAAACCGGCACTAGGAAACAAACTGAGAAACCAGAGAAAAATTTTCACCCGCAAACCGTTCCCTTTGTGCTAGATGAATGAACTTCTCTCCACATGTTCAGTTCTGAGAGATAAGTGTGTGTGAAAGCCGTCCTTCACCTAGCTTGTTGGGAACACAAAGTTTCTTCTCAGTTGCAAACTCCACTCCATACATATATATGGGGAGGTACTAGCTCCAAATCTGTTTTACAGTGAAAACTGCAGGAACTTGAAACCGGCACTAGGAAACAGACTGAGAAACCAGAGTAAAAGTTTTTCCTGCAAACCGTTACCTTTGTGCTAGATGAACGAACGTCTCTCCACATGCTCAATTCTGAGAGATAGGTGTGTGTGAAAGCCGCCCTTCACCTAGCTTGTTGGGAACACAAAGTTTCTTTTCACTTGCAAACACCACTCCATACATATATATGGGTTGGTACAAGCTCCAACTTGGTTTTACAGTGAAAACTGCAGGAAATTCAAACCGGCACTAGGAAACAGACTGAGAAACCAGAGTAAAATTTCTCCTGCAACCCGTTCCCTTTGTGCTAGATGAACGAACTTCTCTCCACATGCTAAGTTCTGAGAGATAAGTGTGTGTGAAAGCCGTTCTTCACCTAGCTTGTTGGGAACCCAAAGTTCCTTTTCAGTTGCAAACTCCAATCCATACATATATATGGGGAGGTACTAGCTCCAACTCGGTTTTACAGTGAAAACTGCAGGAACTTAAAAACGGCACTAGGAAACAGACTGAGAAACCAGAGTAAAGTTTCTCCTGCAACCAGTTCCCTTTGTGCTAGATGTACGAACGTCTCTCCACATGCTAATTTCTCAGAGATAAGTGTGTGAGAAAGCCGTCCTTCACCTAGCTTGTTGGGAACACAAAGTTTCTTTTCACTTGCAAACGCCACCCCATACATATATATGGGTGGGTACTAGCTCCAACTCGTTTTTACAGTGAAAACTGCAGGAAATTCAAAGCGGCACTAGGAAACAGACTGAGAAACCAGAGTAAAGGTTTCCCCTGCAACCCCTTCCTTTGGGCTAGATGAACGAAAGTCTCTCCACATGGTCAGTTCTGAGAGATAAGACTGTGTGAAAGCCGTATTTCACCTAGCTTGTTGGGAACACAAAATTTCTTTTCAGTTGCCAAATCTACTTCATACATATATATGGGGAGGTACTAGCTCCAACTCCGTTTTACAGTGAAAACTACAGGAACATCAAACCGGCACTACGAAACAGACTGAGAAACCAGAGTAAAAGTTTCTCCTGCAAACCTTTCCCTTTTTGCTAGATGAACGAACGTCTCTCCACATGCTCAGTTCTGAGAGATAAATGTGTGTGAAAGCCGTCCTTCACCTAGCTTGTTGGGAACACAAAGTTTCTTTTCAGTTGCAAACTCCACTCCATAAATATATATGGGGAGGTACTAGCTCCACATCGGTTTTACAGTGAAAACTGCAGGAACTTCAAACCGGCACTAGGAAACAGACTGAGAAACCAGAGTAAAAATTTCTCCTGCAACCCGTTCTATTTGTGCTAGATGAACGAATGTCTCTCCACATGCTCAGTTCTGAGAGATTAGTGTGTGTGAAAGCCGATCTTCACCTATCTTGTTTGGAACACAAAGTTTCTTTTCAGTTGCAAAATCCACTCTATAAATATATATGGGTAGGAACTAACTCCAACTCGTTTTTACAGTGAAAACTGCAGGAAATTCAAATCGGCACTAGGAAACAGACTGAGAAACCAGAGTAAAGTTTCTCCTGCAACCCGTTCCCTTTGTGCTAGATGAACGAACTTCTCTCCACATGCTCAGTTCTGAGAGATAAGTATGTGTGAAAGCCGTACTTCACCTAGCTTGTTGGGAACACAAAGATTATTTTCAGTTGCAAACTCCAATCCATACATATATATGGGGACGTACTAGCTCCAAATCGGTTTTACAGTGCAAACTGCAAGAAATTCAAACCGGCACTAGGAAACAGACAGAGAAACCAGAGTAAAAGTTTCTCCTGCAACCCGTTCCCTTTGTGCTAGATGAACGAACGTCTCTCCACATGCTCAGTTCTGAGAGAGATGTGTGTGTGAAAGCCGTGCTTCACTTAGCTTGTTGGGAACACAAAGTTTCTTTTCACTTGCAAACTCCACTCCATACATTTATATGGGTAGGTACTACCTCCAAATCGGTTTTACAGTGAAAACTGCAGGAACTTCAAACCGGCACTGGGAAACAGACTGAGAAACCAGAGTAAAAGTTTCTACAGCAACCCGTTCCCTTTGTGCTAGATGAACGAACGTCTCTCCACATGCTCAGTTCTGAGAGATAAGTGTGTGTGAAAGCCGTCCTTCACCTAGCTTGTTGGGAACACAAAGTTTCTTTTCAGTTGCAAAATCCACTCCATACATATATATGGGGAGGTACTAGCTCCAACTCGATTTTACAGTGAAAACTGTAGGAACTTCAAACCGGCACTAGGAAACAGACTGAGGACCCAGAGTAAAAGTTTCCCCTGCAACAAGTTCCCTTTGTGCTAGATGAACGAACGTCTCTCCACATGCTCAAATCTGAGAGATAAGTGTGTGTGAAAGCCGTCCTTCACTTAGCTTCTTGGGAACACAAAGGTTCTTTTCAGTTGCAAACTCCAATCCATACATATATATGGGGAGGTACAAGCTCCAACTCGGTTTTACAGTGAAAACTGCAGGAACTTCAAACCGGCACTAGGAAACAGACTGAGAAACCATTGTAAAAGTTTCTCCTGCAACCCGTTCCATTTGTGCTAGATGAACGAACGTCTCTCCACATGCTCAGTTCTGAGAGAGATGTGTGTGTGAAAGCCGTGCTTCACTTAGCTTGTTCGGAACACAAAGTTTCTTTTCACTTGCAAACTCCACTCCATACATTTCTATGGGGAGGTACTACCTCCAAATCAGTTTTACAGTGACAACTGCAGGAACTTCAAACCGGCACTGGGAAACAGACTGAGAAACCAGAGTAAAAGTTTCTACATAAACCCATTCCCTTTGTGCTAGATGAACGAACGTCTCTCCACATGCTCAGTTCTGAGAGATAAGTGTGTGTGAAAGCCGTCCTTCACCTAGCTTGTTGGGAACACAAAGTTTCTTTTAACTTGCAAACACCACTCCATACATATATATGGGGAGGTACTTGCTCCAACTCGGTTTTACAGTGAAAACTGCAGGATCTTCAAACCGGCACTAGGAAACAGACTGAGAAACCAGAGTAAAAGTTTCCCCCGCAACCCGTTCCCTTTGTGCTAGATGAACGAACGTCTCTCCACATGCTCAGTTCTGAGAGATAAGTGTGTGTGAATGCCGAACTTCACCTAGCTTGTTGGGAACACAAAGTTTCTTTTCACTTGCAAACTCCACTCCATACTTATATATGGGGAGGTACTAGCTCCAACTCGATTTTACAGTGAAAATTGCAGGAACTTCAAACCGTCACTAGGAAACAGACTGAGAACCAGAGTAAAAGTTTCTCCTACAGCCCTTTCCATTTGTGCTAGATGAACGAACGTCTCACCACATGCTCAGTTCTGAGAGATAAGTGGGTGTGGAAGCCGTCCTTCACCTAGCTTGTTGGGAACACAAAGTTTCTTTTCACTTGCTAACTCCCCTCCATACATATATATGGGGGGGTACAAGCTCCAACTCGGTTTTACAGTGAAAACTGCAGGAACTTCAAACCGGCACTAGGAAACAGACAGAGAAACCATTGTAAAAGTTTCTCCTGCAACCCGTTCCATTTGTGCTAGATGAACGAACGTCTCTCCACATGCTCAGTTCTGAGAGTTAAGTGTGGATGAAAGCCGTCCTTCACCTAGCTTGTTGGGAACACAAAGTTTCTCTTCACTTGCAAACACCACCCCATCTATATATATGGGGATGTACTAGCTCCAACCCGGTTTTACAGTGAAAACTGCAGGAACTTCAAACCGGCACTAGGAAACAGACTGAGAAAAAAGAGAAAAAGGTTCTCCTGCAACCCGTTCTCTTTGTGCTACATGAACGAACGTTTCTCCACATGCTCAGTTCTGAGAGATATGTGTGTGTGAAAGCCGTCCTTCAACTAGCTTGTTGGGAACACAAATTTTATTTTCACTTGCAAACTCCACTCCATACATATATATGGGGAGGTACTAGATCCAACTCGGTTTTACAGTGAAAAATGTAGGAATTTCAAACCGGCACTAGGAAACAGACTGAGGACCCAGAGTAATAGTTTCCCCTGCAACACGTTCCCTTTGTGCTAGATGAACGAACGTCTCTCCACATGCTCAGTTCTGAGAGATAAGTGTGTGTGAAAGCCGTCCTTCCCCTAGCTTGTTGGGAACACAAAGTTTCTTTTCAGTTGCAAAATACACTTCATAAATATATATAGGGAGGTTCAATCTCCAACTAGGTTTTACAGTGAAAACTGCAGGAACTTCAAACCGGCACTAGGAAACAGACTGAGAAACCAGAGTAAAAGTTTCTGATGCAACACGTTCCCTTTGTGCTAGATGAACGAACGTCTCTCCACATGCTCAGATCTGAAAGATAAGTGTGTGTGAAAGCCGTACTTCATCTATCTTGTTGGGAACACAAAGTTTCTTTTCACTTGCAAACTCCACTCCATACATATAAATGGGGAGGTACAAGCTCCAACTCGGTTTTACAGTGAAAACTGCAGGAACTTCAAACCGTCACTAGGAAACAGACTGAGAAACCAGAGTAAAAGTTTCTCCTGCAACCCGTTCCCTTTGTGCTAGATGAACGAACATCTCTCCACATGGTCAGTTCTGAGAGATAAGACTGTGTGAAAGCCGTATTTCACCTAGCTTGTTGGGAACACAAAGTTTCTTTTCAATTGCAAAATCTACTTCATACATATATATGGGGAGGTACTAGCTCCAACTCCGTTTTACAGTGAAAACTACAGGAACATCAAACCGGCACTAGGAAACAGACTGAGAAACCAAAGTAAAAATTTCTCCTGCAACCCGTTCTATTTGTGCTAGATGAACGAATGTCTCTCCACATGCTCAGTTCTGAGAGATAAGTGTGTGTGAAAGCCGTTCTTCACCTATGTTGTTTGGAACACAAAGTTTCTTTTCAGTTGCAAAATCCACTCTATAAATATATATGGGTAGGAACTAACTCCAACTCGTTTTTACAGTGAAAACTGCAGGAAATTCAAATCGGCACTAGGAAACAGACTGAGAAACCAGAGTAAAGTTTCTCCTGCAACCCGTTCCCTTTGTGCTAGATGAACGAACTTCTCTCCACATGCTCAGTTCTGAGAGATAAGTATGTGTGAAAGCCGTACTTCACCTAGCTTGTTGGGAACACAAAGATTATTTTCAGTTGCAAACTCCAATCCATACATATATATGGGGACGTACTAGCTCCAACTCGATTTTACAGTGCAAACTGCAGGAAATTCAAACCGGCACTAGGAAACAGACAGAGAAACCAGAGTAAAAGTTTCTCCTGCAACCCGTTCCCTTTGTGCTAGATGAACGAACGTCTCTCCACATGCTCAGTTCTGAGAGAGATGTGTGTGTGAAAGCCGTCCTTCACCTAGCTTGTTGGGAACACAAAGTTTCTTTTCACTTGCAAACTCCACTCCATACATTTATATGGGGAGGTACTACATCCAAATCGGTTTTACAGTGAAAACTGCAGGAACTTCAAACCGGCACTGGGAAACAGACTGAGAAACCAGAGTAAAAGTTCCTCCAGCAACCCGTTCCCTTTGTGCTAGATGAACGAACGTCTCTCCACATGCTCAGTTCTGAGAGATAAGTGTGTGTGAAAGCCGTCCTTCACCTAGCTTGTTGGGAACACAAAGTTTCTTTTAACTTGCAAACACCACTCCATACATATATATGGGGAGGTACTAGTTCCAACTCGGTTTTACAGTGAAAACTGTAGGAACTTCAAACCGGCACTAGGAAACAGACTGAGGACCCAGAGTAAAAGTTTCCCCTGCAACAAGTTCCCTTTGTGCTAGATGAACGAACGTCTCTCCACATGCTCAAATCTGAGAGATATGTGTGTGTGAAAGCCGTCCTTCAACTAGCTTGTTGGGAACACAAATTTTCTTTTCACTTGCAAACTCCAATCCATACATATATATGGGGAGGTACTAGCTCCAACTCGGGTTTACAGTGAAAACTGTAGGAACTTCAAACCGGCACTAGGAAACAGACTGAGGACCCAGAGTAAAAGTTTCCCCTGCAACACGTTCCCTTTGTGCTAGATGAACGAACGTCTCTCCACATGCTCAGTTCTGAAAGATAAGTGTGTGTGAAAGCCGTACTTCATCTAGCTTGTTGGGAACACAAAGTTTCTTTTCAGTTGCAAACTGCACTCCATACATATATATGGGGAGGTACAAGCTCCAACTCGGTTTTACAGTGAAAACTGCATGAACTTCATCCCGGCACTAGGAAACAGACTGAGAAACCAGAGTAAAAGTTTCTCCTGCAACCCGTTCCCTTTGTGCTAGATGAACGAACGTATCTCCACATGCTCAGTTCTGAGAGACAAGTGTGTGTGAAAGCCGTTCTTCACCTAGCAAGTTGGGAACACAAAGTTTCTTTTCAGTTGCAAACACCACTCCATACAAATATATGGGGAGGTACTTGCTCCAACTCGGTTTTACAGTGAAAACTGCAGGATCTTCAAACCGGCACTAGGAAACAGACTGAGAAACCAGAGTAAAAGTTTCCCCCGCAACCCGTTCCCTTTGTGCTAGATGAACGAACGTCTCTCCACATGCTCATTTCTGAGAGATAAGTGTGTGTGAATGCCGAACTTCACCTAGCTTGTTGGGAACACAAAGTTTCTTTTCACTTGCAAACTCCACTCCATATATATATATGGGGAGGTACTAGCTCCAACTCGATTTTACAGTGAAAATTGCAGGAACTTCAAACCGTCACTAGGAAACAGACTGAGAAACCAGAGTAAAAGTTTCTCCTACAGCCCTTTCCATTTGTGCTAGATGAACGAACGTCTCACCACATGCTCAGTTCTGAGAGATATGTGGGTGTGGAAGCCGTCCTTCACCTAGCTTGTTGGGAACACAAAGTTTCTTTTCACTTGCTAACTCCCCTCCATACATATATATGGGGGATTACAAGCTCCAACTCGGTTTTACAGTGAAAACTGCAGGAACTTCAAACCGGCACTAGGAAACAGACAGAGAAACCAGAGTAAAAGTTTCTCCTGCAACCCGTTCCCTTTGAGATAGATGAACGAACGTCTCTCCACATGCTAAGTTCTGAGAGATAAGTGGGTGTGAAAGCCGTCATTCAGCTAGCTTGTTGGGAACCCAAAATTTCTTTTCACTTGCAAACTCCACTCCATACATATATATGGGGAGGTACTAGCTCCAACTCGGTTTTACAGTGAATACTGCAGGAACTTCAAACCGGCACTAGGAAACAGACTGAGAAACCATTGTAAAAGTTTCTCCTGCATCCCGTTCCCTTTGTGCTAGATGAACGAACGTCTCTCCACATGCTCAGTTCTGAGAGTTAAGTGTGGATTAAAGCCGTCCTTCACCTAGCTTGTTGGGAACACAAAGTTTCTTTTCACTTGCTAACTCCCCTCCATACATATATATGGGGGATTACAAGCTCCAACTCGGTTTTACAGTGAAAACTGCAGGAACTTCAAACCGGCACTAGGAAACAGACTGAGAAAGCAGAGAAAAAGTTTCTCCTGCAACCCGTTCTCTTTGTGCTACCTGAACGAACGTTTCTCCACATGCTCAGTTCTGAGAGATATGTGTGTGTGAAAGCCGTACTTCAACTAGCTTGTTGGGAACACAAATTTTCTTTTCACTTGCAAACTCCACTCCATACATATATATGGGGAGGTACTAGCTCCAACTCGGTTTTACAGTGAAAACTGTAGGAATTTCAAACCGGCACTAGGAAACAGACTGAGGACCCAGAGTAATAGTTTCCCCTGCAACACGTTCACTTTGTGCTAGATGAACGAACGTCTCTCCACATGCTCAGTTCTGAGAGATAAGTGTGTGTGAAAGCCGTCCTTCCCCTAGCTTGTTGGGAACACAAATTTTCTTTTCAGTTGCAAAATACACTTCATACATATATATAGGGAGGTTCAATCTCCAACTCGGTTTTACAGTGAAAACTGCAGGAACTTCAAACCGGCACTAGGAAACAGACTGAGAAACCAGAGTAAAAGTTTCTGATGCAACACGTTCCCTTTGTGCTAGATGAACGAACGTCTCTCCACATGATCAGTTCTGAAAGATAAGTGTGTGTGAAAGCCGTACTTCATCTATCTTGTTGGGAACACAAAGTTTCTTTTCACTTGCAAACTCCACTCCATACATATATATGGGAAGGTACAAGCTCCAACTCGGTTTTACAGTGAAAACTGCAGGAAATTCTAACCGTCACTAGGAAACAGACTGAGAAACCAGAGTAAAAGTTTCTCCTGCAACCCGTTCCCTTTGTGCTAGATGAACGAACATCTCTCCACATGGTCAGTTCTGAGATATAAGACTGTGTGAAAGCCGTATTTCACCTAGCTTGTTGGGAACACAAAATTTCTTTTCAGTTGCAAAATCTACTTCATACATATATATGGGGAGGTACTAGCTCCAACTCCGTTTTACAGTGAAAACTACAGGAACATCAAACCGGCACTACGAAACAGACTGAGAAACCAGATTAAAAGTTCCTCCTGCAAACCTTTCCCTTTTTGCTAGATGAACGAACTTCTCTCCACATGCTCAGTTCTGAGAGATAAATGTGTGTGAAAGCCGTCCTTCACCTAGCTTGTTGGGAACACAAAGTTTCTTTTCAGTTGCAAACTCCACTCCATAAATATATATGGGGAGGTACTAGCTCCACCTCGGTTTTACAGTGAAAACTGCAGGAACTTCAAACCGGCACTAGGAAACAGACTGAGAAACCAGAGTAATAATTTCTCCTGCAACCCGTTCTATTTGTGCTAGATGAACGAATGTCTCTCCACATGCTCAGTTCTGAGAGATAAGTGTGTGTGAAAGCCGTTCTTCACCTATCTTGTTTGGAACACAAAGTTTCTTTTCAGTTGCAAAATCCACTCTATAAATATATATGGGTAGGAACTAACTCCAACTCGTTTTTACAGTGAAAACTGCAGGAAATTCAAATCGGCACTAGGAAACAGACTGAGAAACCAGAGTAAAGTTTCCCCTGCAACCCGTTCCCTTTGTGCTAGATGAACGAACTTCTCTCCACATGCTCAGTTCTGAGAGATAAGTATGTGTGAAAGCCGTATTTCACCTAGCTTGTTGGGAACACAAAGATTATTTTCAGTTGCAAACTCCAATCCATACATATATATGGGGACGTACTAGCTCCAACTCGGTTTTACAGTGCAAACTGCAGGAAATTCAAACCGGCACTAGGAAACAGACAGAGAAACCAGAGTAAAATTTTCTCCTGCAACCCGTTCCCTTTGTGCTAAATGAACGAACGTCTCTCCACATGCTCAGTTCTGAGAGAGAAGTGTGTGTGAAAGCCGTGCTTCACTTAGCTTGTTGGGAACACAAAGATTCTTTTCACTTGCAAACTACCCTCCATACATTTATATGGGTAGGTACTACCTCCAAATCGGTTTTACAGTGAAAACTGCAGGAACTTCAAACCGGCACTGGGAAACAGACTGAGAAACCAGAGTAAAAGTTTCTCCAGCAACCCGTTCCCTTTTTGCTAGATGAACGAACGTCTCTCCACATGCTCAGTTCTGAGAGATAAGTGTGTGTGAAAGCCGTCCTTCACCTAGCTTGTTGGGAACACAAAGTTTCTTTTCAGTTGCAAACTCTACTCCATAAATATATATGGGGAGGTACTAGCTCCACCTCGGTTGTACAGTGAAAACTTCAGGAACTTCAAACCGGCACTAGGAAACAGACTGAGAAACCTGAGTAAAAATTTCTCCTGCAACCCGTTCTATTTGTGCTAGATGAACGAATGTCTCTCCACATGCTCAGTTCTGAGAGATAAGTGTGTGTGAAAGCCGTTCTTCACCTATTTTGTTTGGAACACAAAGTTTCTTTTCAGTTGCAAAATCCACTCTATAAATATATATGGGTAGGAACTAACTCCATCTCGTTTTTACAGTGAAAACTGCAGGAAATTCCAATCGGCACTAGGAAACAGACTGAGAAACCAGAGTAAAGTTTCTCCTGCCACCCGTTCCCTTTGTGCTAGATGAACGAACTTCTCTCCACATGCTCAGTTCTGAGAGATAAGTATGTGTGAAAGCCGTACTTCACCTAGCTTGTTGGGAACACAAAGATTATTTTCAGTTGCAAACCCCAATCCATACATATATATGGGGACGTACTAGCTCCAACTCGGTTTTACAGTGCAAACTGCAGGAAATTCAAACCGGCACTAGGAAACAGACAGAGAAACCAGAGTAAAAGTTTCTCCTGCAATCCGTTCCCTTTGTGCTAGATGAACGAACGTCTCTCCACATGCTCAGTTCTGAGAGAGATGTGTGTGTGAAAGCCGTGCTTCACTTAGCTTGTTGGGAACACAAAGATTCTTTTCACTTGCAAACTCCACTGCATACATTTATATGGGTAGGTACTACATCCAAATCGGTTTTACAGTGAAAACTGCAGGAACTTCAAACCGGCACTGGGAAACAGACTGAGAAACCAGAGTAAAAGTTTCTCCAGCAACCCGTTCCCTTTGTGCTAGATGAACGAACGTCTCTCCACATGCTCAGTTCTGAGAGAGAAGTGTGTGTGAAAGCCGTCCTACACCTAGCTTGTTGGGAACACAAAGTTCTTTTAACTTGCAAACACCACTCCATACCTATATATGGGGAGGTACTAGCTCCAACTCGGTTTTACAGTGAAAACTGTAGGAACTTCAAACCGGCACTAGGAAACAGACTGAGGACCCAGAGTAAAAGTTTCCCCTGCAACAAGTTCCCTTTGTGCTAGATGAACGAACGTCTCTCCACATGCTCAAATCTGAGAGATAAGTGTGTGTGAAAGCCGTCCTTCACTTAGCTTCTTGGGAACACAAAGGTCCTTTTCAGTTGCAAACTCCACTCCATATATATATATGGGGAGGTACAAGCTCCAACTCGGTTTTACAGTGAAAACTGCAGGAACTTCACCACGGCACTAGGAAACAGACTGAGAAACCAGAGTAAAAGCTTCTCCTGCAACCCGTTCCCTTTGTGCTAGATGAACGAACGTATCTCCACATGCTCAGTTCTGAGAGAAAAGTGTGTGTGAAAGCCGTTCTTCACCTAGCAAGTTGGGAACACAAAGTTTCTTTTCAGTTGCAAACACCACACCATACATATATATGGGGAGGTACTTGCTCCAACTCGGTTTTACAGTGAAAACTGCAGGATCTTCAAACCGGCACTAGGAAACAGACTGAGAAACCAGAGTAAAAGTTTCCCCCGCAACCCGTTCCCTTTGTGCTAGATGAACGAACGTCTCTCCACATGCTCAGTTCTGAGAGATAAGTGTGTGTGAATGCCGAACTTCACCTAGCTTGTTGGGAACACAAAGTTTCTTTTCACTTGCAAACTCCACTCCATACATATATAAGGGGAGGTACTAGCTCCAACTCGATTTTACAGTGAAAATTGCAGGAACTTCAAACCGTCACTAGGAAACAGACTGAGAAACCAGAGAAAAAGTTTCTCCTGCAGCCCTTTCCATTTGTGCTAGATGAACGAACGTCTCACCACATGCTCAGTTCTGAGAGATAAATGGGTGTGGAAGTCGTCCTTCACCTAGCTTGTTGGGAACACAAAGTTTCTTTTCACTTGCTAACTCCCCTCCATACATATATATGGGGGGGTACAAGCTCCAACTCGGTTTTACAGTGAAAACTGCAGGAACTTCAAACCGGCACTAGGAAACAGACTGAGAAACCAGAGTAAAAGTTTCTCCTGCAACCCGTTCCATGTGTGCTAGATGAACGAACGTCTCTCCACATGCTCAGCTCTGAGAGATAAGTGGGTGTGAAAGCCGACTTTCACCTAGCTTGTTGGGAACACAAAGTTTCTTTTCACTTGGAAACTCCACTCCATACGTATATATGGGGAGTTACTAGCTCCAACTCGTTTTTACAGTGAAAACTGCAGGAACTTCAAACAGGCACTGGGTAACAGACAGAGAAACCAGAGTAAAAGTTTCCCCTGCAACCCGTTCCCTTTGTGCTAGATGAATGAACGTCTCTCCACATGCTCAGTTCTGAGAGTTAATTGTGTGTGAAAGCCGTCCTTCACCTCGATTGTTGGGAACAAATGTTTCTTTTCAGTTGCAAATTCCACTCCATACATATATATGGGGATGTAGAAGCTCCAACTCGGTTTTACAGTGAAAACTGCAGGAACTTCACCACGGCACTAGGAAACAGACTGAGAAACCAGAGTAAAAGCTTCTCCTGCAACCCGTTCCCTTTGTGCTAGATGAACGAACGTATCTCCACATGCTCAGTTCTGAGAGAAAAGTGTGTGTGAAAGCCGTTCTTCACCTAGCAAGTTGGGAACACAAAGTTTCTTTTCAGTTGCAAACACCACTCCATACATATATATGGGGAGGTACTTGCTCCAACTCGGTTTTACAGTGAAAACTGCAGGATCTTCAAACCGGCACTAGGAAACAGACTGAGAAACCAGAGTAAAAGTTTCCCCCGCAACCCGTTCCCTTTGTGCTAGATGAACGAACGTCTCTCCACATGCTCAGTTCTGAGAGATAAGTGTGTGTGAATGCCGAACTTCACCTAGCTTGTTGGGAACACAAAGTTTCTTTTCACTTGCAAACTCCACTCCATACATATATAAGGGGAGGTACTAGCTCCAACTCGATTTTACAGTGAAAATTGCAGGAACTTCAAACCGTCACTAGGAAACAGACTGAGAAACCAGAGAAAAAGTTTCTCCTGCAGCCCTTTCCATTTGTGCTAGATGAACGAACGTCTCACCACATGCTCAGTTCTGAGAGATAAGTGGGTGTGGAAGCCGTCCTTCACCTAGCTTGTTGGGAACACAAAGTTTCTTTTCACTTGCTAACTCCCCTCCATACATATATATGGGGGGGTACAAGCTCCAACTCGGTTTTACAGTGAAAACTGCAGGAACTTCAAACCGGCACTAGGAAACAGACTGAGAAACCAGAGTAAAAGTTTCTCCTGCAACCCGTTCCATGTGTGCTAGATGAACGAACGTCTCTCCACATGCTCAGCTCTGAGAGATAAGTGGGTGTGAAAGCCGACTTTCACCTAGCTTGTTGGGAACACAAAGTTTCTTTTCACTTGGAAACTCCACTCCATACGTATATATGGGGAGTTACTAGCTCCAACTCGTTTTTACAGTGAAAACTGCAGGAACTTCAAACAGGCACTGGGTAACAGACAGAGAAACCAGAGTAAAAGTTTCCCCTGCAACCCGTTCCCTTTGTGCTAGATGAATGAACGTCTCTCCACATGCTCAGTTCTGAGAGTTAATTGTGTGTGAAAGCCGTCCTTCACCTCGATTGTTGGGAACAAATGTTTCTTTTCAGTTGCAAATTCCACTCCATACATATATATGGGGATGTAGAAGCTCCAACTCGGTTTTACAGTGAAAACTGCAGGAACTTCAAACCGGCGCTAAGAAACAGACTGAGAAACCAGAGTAAAAGTTTCCCCTGCAACCCGTTCCATTTTTGTTAGATGAACGAACTTTTCTCCACATGCTCAGCTCTGAGAGATAAGTGTGTGTGAAAGCTGTCCTTCACATAGCTTGTTGGGAACACAAAGTTTCTTTTCACTTGCAAACTCCACTCCATACATATATATGGGGAGGTACTAGCTCCAACTCGGTTTTACAATGCAAACTGCAGGAACTTCAAACAGGCACTAGGAAACAGACTGAGAAACCAGAGTAAAAGTTTCTCCTGCAACCCGTTCCCTTTGTGCTAGATGAACGAACGTCTCTCCACATGCTCAGTTCTGAGAGATAAATGTGTGTGAATGCCGTTCTTCACCTAGCTTGTTGGGATCACAAAGTTTCTTTTCAGTTGCAAACTCTATTCCATATATATATGGGGAGGAACTAGCTCCATCTCGGTTTTACAGTGAAAATTGCAGGAAATTCAAACCGGCTCTTGGAAACAGACTGAGAAACCGGAGTAAAAGTTTCTTCTGCAACCAGTTCCCTTTGTGCTAGATGAACGAACGTCTCTACACATGCTCAGTTCTGAGAGATAAGTTTGAGTGAAAGCCGTTCTTCAGCTTACTTGTTGGGAACACAAAGTTTCTTTTCAGTTGCAAACTCCACTCCATACATATGTATGGGGAGGTACAAGCTCCAACTCGGTTTTACAGTTGAAACTGCAGGAACTTCAAACCGTCTCTAGGAAACAGACTGAGAAGCCAGAGTAAAAGTTTCTCCTGCAACCCGTACCTTTTGTGCTAGATGAACGAACGTCTCACCACATGCTCTGTTCTGAGAGTTAAGTGTGTGTGAAAGCAGAACTTCACCTAGCTTGTTGTTAACACAAAGTTTCTTTTCAATTGCAAACTCCAATCAATAAATATATATAGGGAGTTAATAGCTCCAAGACTTTTTTAAAGTGAAAACTGCAGAAAATTCAAACCGGCACTAGAAAACAGAATGAGAAACCAGAGTAAAAATTTCTCCTGAAACCCGTTCATTTGTGCTAGATGAACGAACGTCTCTCCACATGCTCAGTTCTGAGAGATAAGTGTGTGTGAAAGCCGTCCTTCACCTAGCTTGTAGGGAACACAAAGTTTCTTTTCACTTGCTAACTCCAATCCATACATATATATGGGGAGTTACAAGCTCCAACTCGTTTTTACAGTGAAAACTGCAGGAACTTCAAACCGGCAATAGGAAACAGAATGAGAAACCAGAGTAAAAGTTTCTCCTGCAACCCGTTCAATTTGAGCTAGATGAACGAACGTTTCTCCACATGCTCAGTTCTGAGAGATACGTCTGTGTGTAAGCCGTCCTTCATCTAGCTTGTTGGGAACACAAAGTTTCTTTTCAGTTGCAAACTCCACTCCATACCTATATATGGGGAGGTACTAGCTCCAAATCGGTTTTACAGTGAAAACTGCAGGAACTTCAAACCGGCACTAGGAAACAGACTGAGAAACCAGAGTAAAAGTTTCTCCTGCAACCCGTTCCCTTTGTGCTAGATGAACGAACGTCTCTCCACATGCTCAGTTCTGAGAGATAAGTGTGTGTGAAAGCCGTCCTTCACCTAGATTGTTGGGAACACAAAGTTTCTTTTCACTTGCAAACTCCAATCCATACATATATATGGGGAGTAAATAGCTCCAACTCGGTTTTACAGCGAAAACTGCAGGAACTTCAAACCGGCACTAGGAAACAGAATGAGAAACCAGAGTAAATGTTACTCTTGCAACCCGTTCCCTTTGTGCAAGATGAACGAACTTCTCTCCACATGCTCATTTCTGAGAGATAAATGGGTGTGAAAGCCGTCCTTCACATAGCTTGTTGGGAACACAAAGTTTCTTTTCACTTTCAAACTCCACTCCATACATATATATGGGGAGTTACTAGGTCCAACTCGTTTTTAGAGTGAAAACTTCAGGAACTTCAAACCGGCACTAGGAAAAAGACTGAGAAACCAGAGTAAATTTTCTCCTGCAACCCGTTCCGTTTGTGCAAGATGAACGAACGTCTCTCCACGTGCTCAGTTCTGAGAGATAAGTGTGTGTGAAAGCCGTCCTTCACCTAGCTTGTTGGGAACACAAAGTTTATTTTCAGTTGCAAACTCCACTCTATACATTTATAGGGGTAGGTAATAGCTCCAACTTGGTTTTACAGTGAAAACTGCAAGAACTTCAAATCGGCAGTAGGAAACAGACTGAGAAACCAGAGTAAAAGTTTCTCCTGCAAACCGTTCTTTTTGTGCTAGATGAACGAACGTCTCTATACATGCTCAGTTCTGAGAGATATGTGGGTGTGAAAGCCGTCCTTCACCTAGCTTGTTGGGAACACAAAGTTTCTTTTCACTTGCTAACTCCACTCCATACATATATATGGGGAGTTACTAGCTCCAACTCGTTTTTACAGTGCAAACTGCAGGAACTTCAAACCGGCACTAGGAAACAGACTGAGAAACCAGAGAAAAAATTTCTCCTGCAACCCGTTCCCTTTGTGCTAGATGAACGAACGTCTCTCCACATGCTCAGTTCTGAGAGATAAATGTGTGTGAATGCCGTTCTTCACCTAGCTTGTTGGGATCACAAAGTTTCTTTTCAGTAGCAAACTCTACTCCATATATATATGGGGAGGAACTAGCTCCATCTCGGTTTTACAGTGAAAACTGCAGGAAATTCAAACCGGCTCTAGGAAACAGACTGAGAAACCAGAGTAAAAGTTTCTTCTGCAACCAGTTCCCTTTGTGCTAGATGAACGAACGTCTCTCCACATGCTCAGTTCTGAGAGATAAGTGTGTGTGAAAGCCGTCCTTCACCTAGCTTGTTGGGAACACAAAGTTTCTTTTCACTTGCAAACACCAATCCATGCATATATATGGGGAGTTACTAGCTCCAACTCGAATTTACAGTGAAAACTGCAGGAACTTCAAACCGGCACTAGGAAACAGAATGAGAAACCAGAGTAAAAGTTTCTCCTGCAACCCGTTCCCTTTGTGCTAGATGAATGAACGTCTCTCCACATGCTCAGTTCTGAGAGATAAGTGTGTGTGAAAGCCGTCCTTAACCTAGCTTGTTGGGTACACAAAGATTCTTTTCACTTGCAAACTCCAATCCATACATATATATGGGGAGTTACTAGCTCCAACTCGGTTTTACAGCGAAAACTGCAGGAACTTCAAACCGGCACTAGGAAACAGAATGAGAAACCAGAGTAAATGTTACTCCTGCAACCCGTTCCCTTTGTGCAAGATGAACGAACTTCTCTCCACATGCTCATTTCTGAGAGATAAGTGGGTGTGAAAGCCGTCCTTCACATAGCTTGTTGGGAACACAAAGTTTCTTTTAACTTTCAAACTCCACTCCATACATATATATGGGGAGTTACTAGGTCCAACTCGTTTTTAGAGTGAAAACTTCAGGAACTTCAAACCGGCACTAGGAAAAAGACTGAGAAACCAGAGTAAATTTTCTCCTGCAACCCGTTCCGTTTGTGCAAGATGAACGAACGTCTCTCCACATGCTCAGTTCTGAGAGATAAGTGTGTGTGAAAGCCGTCCTTCAACTAGCTTGTTGGGAACACAAAGTTTATTTTCAGTTGCAAACTCCACTCTATACATTTATAGGGGTAGGTAATAGCTCCAACTTGGTTTTACAGTGAAAACTGCAGGAACTTCAAATCGGCACTAGGAAACAGACTGAGAAACCAGAGTAAAAGTTTCTCCTGCAACCCTTTCACTTTGTGCTAGATGAACGAACGTCTCTATACATGCTCAGTTCTGAGAGATATGTGGGTGTGAAAGCCGTCCTTCACCTAGCTTGTTGGGAACACAAAGTTTCTTTTCACTTGCTAACTCCACTCCATACATATATATGGGGAGTTACTAGCTGAAACTCGTTTTTACAGTGCAAACTGCAGGAACTTCAAACCGGCACTAGGAAACAGACTGAGAAACCAGAGAAAAAATTTCTCCTGCAACCCGTTCCCTTTGTGCTAGATGAACGAACGTCTCTCCACATGCTCAGTTCTGAGAGATAAATGTGTGTGAATGCCGTTCTTCACCTAGCTTGTTTGGATCACAAAGTTTCTTTTCAGTAGCAAACTCTACTCCATATATATATGGGGAGGAACTAGCTCCATCTCGGTTTTACAGTGAAAACTGCAGGAAATTCAAACCGGCTCTAGGAAACAGACTGAGAAACCAGAGTAAAAGTTTCTTCTGCAACCAGTTCCCTTTGTGCTAGATGAACGAACGTCTCTCCACATGCTCAGTTCTGAGAGATAAGTTTGAGTGAAAGCCGTTCTTCACCTAGCTTGTTGGGAACACAAAGTTTCTTTTCAGTTGCAAACTCCACTCCATACATATATATGGGGAGGTACAAGCTCCAACTCGGTTTTACAGTGAAAACTGCAGGAAATTCAAACCGTCACTAGGAAACAGACTGAGAAGCCAGAGTAAAAGATTCTCCTGCAACCCGTACCTTTTGTGCTAGATGAACGAACGTCTCTTCACATGCTCAGTTCTGAGAGATAAGTGTGTTTGAAAGCCGTCCTTCACCTAGCTTGTTGGGAACACTTAGTTTCTTTTCACTTGCAAACTCCAATCCATGCATATATATGGGGAGTTACTAGCTCCAACTCGTTTTTACAGTGATAACTGCAGGAACTTCTAACCGGCACTAGGAAACAGAATGAGAAACCAGAGTAAAAGTTTCTCCTGCAACCCGTTCCTTTTGTGCTAGATGAATGAACGTCTCTCCACATGCTCAGTTCTGAGAGATAAGTGTGTGTGAAAGCCGTTCTTAAACTAGCTTGTTGGGTACACAAAGTTTCTTTGCAGTTGCAAACTCCAATCCATAAATATATATGGGGAGGTACAAGCTCCAACTCTTTTTTATAGTGAAAACGGCAGGAACTTCAAGAGGCACTAGGAAACAGACTGAGAAACCAGAGTAAATTTTCTCCTGCAACCCGTTCCCTTTGTGCAAGATGAACGAACGTCTCTCCACATGCTCATTTCTGAGAGATAAGTGGGTGTGAAAGCCGTCCTTCACATAGCTTGTTGGGAACACAAAGTTTCTTTTCACTTTCAAACTCCACTCCATACATATATATGGGGAGTTACTAGGTCCAACTCGTTTTTAGAGTGAAAACTTCAGGAACTTCAAACCGGCACTAGGAAAAAGACTGAGAAACCAGAGTAAATTTTCTCCTGCAACCCGTTCCGTTTGTGCAAGATGAACGAGCGTCTCTCCACATGCTCAGTTCTGAGAGATAAGTGTGTGTGAAAGCCGTCCTTCACCTAGCTTGTTGGGAACACAAAGTTTATTTTCAGTTGCAAACTCCACTCTATACATTTATAGGGGTAGGTAATAGCTCCAAATTGGTTTTACAGTGAAAACTGCAGGAACTTCAAATCGGCACTAGGAAACAGACTGAGAAACCAGAGTAAAAGTTTCTCCTGCAACCCGTTCACTTAGTGCTAGATGAACGAACGTCTCTATACATGCTAAGTTCTGAGAGATATGTGGGTGTGAAAGCCGTCCTTCACCTAGCTTGTTGGGAACACAAAGTTTCTTTTCACTTGCTAACTCCACTCCATACATATATATGGGGAGTTACTAGTTCCAACTGGTTTTTACAGTGCAATCTGCAGGAACTTCAAACCGGCACTAGGAAACAGACTGAGAAACCAGAGAAAAAATTTCTCCTGCAACCCGTTCCCTTTGTGATAGATGAATGAACGTCTCTCCACATGCTCAGTTCTGAGAGATAAATGTGTGTGAATGCCGTTCTTCACCTAGCTTGTTGGGATCACCAAGTTTCTTTTCAGTAACAAACTCTACTCCATATATATATGGGGAGGAACTAGCTCCATCTCGGTTTTACAGTGAAAACTGCAGGAAATTCAAACCGGCTCTAGGAAACAGACTGAGAAACCAGAGTAAAAGTTTCTTCTGCAACCAGTTCCCTTTGTGCTAGATGAACGAACGTCTCTCCACATTCTCAGTTCTGAGAGATAATTTTGAGTGAAAGCCGTTCTTCACCTAGCTTGTTGGGAACACAAAGTTTCTTTTCAGTTGCAAACTCCACTCCATACATATATATGGGGAGGTACAAGCTCCAACTCGGTTTTACAGTGAAAACTGCAGGAACTTCAAACCGTCACTAGGAAACAGACTGAGAAGCCAGAGTAAAAGTTTCTCCTGCAACCCGTACATATTGTGCTAGATGAACGAACGTCTCTCCACATGCTCAGTTCTGAGAGATAAGTGTGTGTGAAAGCCGTCCTTCACCTAGCTTGTTGGGAACACAAAGTTTCTTTTCACTTGCAAACTCCAATCCATGCATATATATGGGGAGTTACTAGCTCCAACTCGTTTTTACAGTGAAAACTGCAGGAACTTCAAACCGGCACTAGGAAACAGAATGAGAAACCAGAGTAAAAGTTTCTCCTGCAACCCGTTCCCTTTGTGCTAGATGAATGAACGTCTCTCCACATGCTCAGTTCTGAGAGATAAGTGTGTGTGAAAGCCGTCCTTAACCTAGCTTGTTGGGTACACAAAGTTTCTTTGCATTTGCAAACTCCAATCCATAAATATATATGGGGAGGTACAAGCTCCAACTCTTTTTTATAGTGAAAACTGCAGGAACTTCAAAGAGGCACTAGGAAACAGACTGAGAAACCAGAGTAAATTTTCTCCTGCAACCCGTTCCCTTTGTGCAAGATGAACGAACGTCTCTCCACATGCTCAGTTCTGAGTGATAAATGTGTGTGAAAGCCGTCCTTCAACTTGATTGTTGGGAACACAAAGTTTCTTTTCACTTGCAAACTCCACCCCATACATATATAAGGGGAGGTACTAGCCCCAAATCGGTTTTACAGTGAAATCTGCAGGAACTACAAACCGGCACTAGGAAACAGACTGAGAAACCAGAGTAAATTTTCTCCAGAAACCGTTCCCTTTGTGCTAGATGAACGAACGTCTCTCCACTTGCTCAGTTCTGAGAGATATGTGGGTTTGAAAGCCATCCTTCAGCTAGCTTGTTGGGAACACAAAGTTTCTTTTCAGGTGCAAATTCCACTCCATACATTTATATGGGGAGGTAGAAGCTTCAAGTCGGTTTTACAGTGAAAACTTCAGGAAATTCAAACCGGCACTAGGAAACAGACTGAGAAACCAGAGTAAAAGTTTCTCCTGCAACCCGTTCCCTTTGTGCTAGATGAACGAACGTCTCTCCACATGCTAAGTTCTGAGAGATATGTGGGTGTGAAAGCCGTCCTTCACATAGCCTGTTGGGAACACAAAGTTTCTTTTCACTTGCTAACTCCACTCCATACATATATATGGGGAGATACTAGCCCCAACTCGTTTTTACAGTGAAAACTGCTGGAACTTCAAACTGGCACTAGGAAACAGAATGAGAAACCAGAGTAAAAGTTTCTCCTGCCACCCGTTCATTTGTGCTAGATGACGAACGTCTCTCCACATGCTCAGTTCTGAGAGATAAGTGTGTGTGAAAGCCGTCCTTCACCTAGATTGTAGGGAACACAAAGTTTCTTTTCACTTGCTAACTCCAATCCATACATATATATGGGGAGTTACTAGCTCCAACTCGTTTTTACAGTGAAAACTGCAGGAACTTCACACCGGCACTAGGAAACAGAATGAGAAACCAGAGTAAAAGTTTCTCCTGCAACCCGTTCAATTTGAGCTAGATGAACGAACGTCTGTCCACATGCTCAGTTCTGAGAGATAAGTCTGTGTGTAAGCCGTACTTCATCTAGCTTGTTGGGAACACAAAGTTTCTTTTCAGTTGCAAACTCCACTCCATACGTATATATTTGGAGGTACTAGCTCCAAATCGGTTTTACAGTGAAAACTGCAGGAACTTCAAACCGGCACTAGGAAACAGACTGAGAAACCAGAGTAAAAGTTTCTCCTGCAACCCGTTCACTTTGTGCTAGATGAACTAACGTCTCTCCACATGCTCAGTTCTGAGAGATATGTGGGTGTGAAAGCCGTCCTTCACCTAGCTTGTTGGGAACACAAAGTTTCTTTTCACTTGCTAACTCCACTCCATACATATATATGGGGATTTACTAGCTCCAACTCGTTTTTACAGTGAAAACTGCAGGAACTTCAAACCGGCACTAGGAAACAGACTGAGAAACCAGAGAAAAAATTTCTCCTGCAACCCGTTCCCTTTGTGCTAGATGAACGAACGTCTCTACACATGCTCAGATCTGAGAGATAAGTGTGTGTGAAAGCCGTCCTTCACCTAGCTTTTTGGGAACACAAGTTTCTTTTCACTTGCAAACTCCACTCCATACATATATATGGGGAGGTAATAGCTCCAGCTCGGTTTCATATTGAAAATTGCAGGAACTTCAAACCGGCGCTAGGAAACAGACTGAGATACCAGAGTAATAATTTCTCCTGCAACCCGATCCCTTTGTGCTAGATGAACGAACGTCTCTCCACATGCTCGTTTCTGAGAGATAAGTGTGTGTGAAAGCCGTCCTTCAACTAGATTGTTGGGAACACAAAGTTTCTTTTCACTTGCAAACTCCACTCCATACATATATATGGGGAGGTATTAGCTCCAACTCGGTTTTATATTGAAAACTGCAGGAACTTCAAACCGGCGCTAGGAAACAGACTGAGAAATCAGAGTAATAATTTCTCCTGCAACCCGATCCCTTTGTGCTAGATGAACGAACGTATCTCCACATTCTCATTTCTGAGAGATAAGTGTGTGTGAAAGCCGTCCTTCACCTAGATTGTTGGGAACACAAAGTTTCTTTTCACTTGCAAACTCCACTCCTTACATATATATGGGTAGGTACTAGCTCCAACTCGGTTTTACAGTGAAAACTGCAGGAACTTCAAAGAGGCACTAGGAAAAAGACTGAGAAACCAGAGTAAAAGTTTCCCCTGCAAACCGTTCCCTTTGTGCTAGATGAACGAACGTCTCTCCACATGCTCAGTTCTGAGAGATAAGTGTGAGTGAAAGCCGTCCTTCACGTAACTTGTTGGGAACACAAAGTTACTTTTCAGTAGCAAACTCCACTCCATACATATATATGGTTAGGTACTAGCTCCAACTCCGTTTTACAGTGAAAACTGCAGGAACTTCAAACCGGCGCTAGGAAACAGTCTGAGAAACCAGAGTAAAAGTTTCTCCTGCAACCCGTTCCATTTGTGCTAGATGAACGAACGTCTCTACACATACTCAGTTCTGAGAGATAAGTGTGTTTGAAAGCCGTCCTTCACCTAGCTTGTTGGGAACACTTAGTTTCTTTTCACTTGCAAACTCCAATCCATGCATATATATGGGGAGTTACTAGCTCCAACTCGTTTTTACAGTGATAACTGCAGGAACTTCTAACCGGCACTAGGAAACAGAATGAAAAACCAGAGTAAAAGTTTCTCCTGCAACCCGTTCCTTTTGTGCTAGATGAATGAACGTCTCTCCACATGCTCAGTTCTGAGAGATAAGTGTGTGTGAAAGCCGTTCTTAACCTAGCTTGTTGGGTACACAAAGTTTCTTTGCAGTTGCAAACTCCAATCCATAAATATATATGGGGAGGTACAAGCTCCAACTCTTTTTTATAGTGAAAACTGCAGGAACTTCAAAGAGGCACTAGGAAACAGACTGAGAAACCAGAGTAAATTTTCTCCTGCAACCCGTTCCCTTTGTGCAAGATGAACGAACGTCTCTCCACATGCTCATTTCTGAGAGATAAGTGGGTGTGAAAGCCGTCCTTCACATAGCTTGTTGGGAACACAAAGTTTCTTTTCACTTTCAAACTCCACTCCATACATATATATGGGGAGTTACTAGGTCCAACTCGTTTTTAGAGTGAAAACTTCAGGAACTTCAAACCGGCACTAGGAAAAAGACTGAGAAACCAGAGTAAATTTTCTCCTGCAACCCGTTCCGTTTGTGCAAGATGAACGAGCGTCTCTCCACATGCTCAGTTCTGAGAGATAAGTGTGTGTGAAAGCCGTCCTTCACCTAGCTTGTTGGGAACACAAAGTTTATTTTCAGTTGCAAACTCCACTCTATACATTTATAGGGGTAGGTAATAGCTCCAAATTGGTTTTACAGTGAAAACTGCAGGAACTTCAAATCGGCACTAGGAAACAGACTGAGAAGCCAGAGTAAAAGTTTCTCCTGCAACCCGTACATTTTGTGCTAGATGAACGAACGTCTCTCCACATGCTCAGTTCTGAGAGATAAGTGTGTGTGAAAGCCGTCCTTCACCTAGCTTGTTGGGAACACAAAGTTTCTTTTCACTTGCAAACTCCAATCCATGCATATATATGGGGAGTTACTAGCTCCAACTCGTTTTTACAGTGAAAACTGCAGGAACTTCAAACCGGCACTAGGAAACAGAATGAGAAACCAGAGTAAAAGTTTCTCCTGCAACCCGTTCCCTTTGTGCTAGATGAATGAACGTCTCTCCACATGCTCAGTTCTGAGAGATAAGTGTGTGTGAAAGCCGTCCTTAACCTAGCTTGTTGGGTACACAAAGTTTCTTTGCAGTTGCAAACTCCAATCCATAAATATATATGGGGAGGTACAAGCTCCAACTCTTTTTTATAGTGAAAACTGCAGGAACTTCAAAGAGGCACTAGGAAACAGACTGAGAAACCAGAGTAAATTTTCTCCTGCAACCCGTTCCCTTTGTGCAAGATGAACGAACGTCTCTCCACATGCTCAGTTCTGAGTGATAAGTGTGTGTGAAAGCCGTCCTTCAACTTGATTGTTGGGAACACAAAGTTTCTTTTCACTTGCAAACTCCACCCCATACATATATAAGGGGAGGTGCTAGCCCCAAATCGGTTTTACAGTGAAATCTGCAGGAACTACAAACCGGCACTAGGAAACAGACTGAGAAACCAGAGTAAATTTTCTCCAGAAACCGTTCCCTTTGTGCTAGATGAACGAACGTCTCTCCACTTGCTCAGTTCTGAGAGATATGTGGGTTTGAAAGCCATCCTTCAGCTAGCTTGTTGGGAACACAAAGATTCTTTTCAGGTGCAAATTCCACTCCATACATTTATATGGGGAGGTAGAAGCTCCAAGTCGGTTTTACAGTGAAAACTTCAGGAAATTCAAACCGGCACTAGGAAACAGACTGAGAAACCAGAGTAAAAGTTTCTCCTGCAACCCGTTCCCTTTGTGCTAGATGAACGAACGTCTCTCCACATGCTAAGTTCTGAGAGATATGTGGGTGTGAAAGCCGTCCTTCACATAGCCTGTTGGGAACACAAATTTCTTTTCACTTGCTAACTCCACTCCATACATATATATGGGGAGATACTAGCCCCAACTCGTTTTTACAGTGAAAACTGCTGGAACTTCAAACTGGCACTAGGAAACAGAATGAGAAACCAGAGTAAAAGTTTCTCCTGCCACCCGTTCATTTGTGCTAGATGACGAACGTCTCTCCACATGCTCAGTTCTGAGAGATAAGTGTGTGTGAAAGCCGTCCTTCACCTAGATTGTAGGGAACACAAAGTTTCTTTTCACTTGCTAACTCCAATCCATACATATATATGGGGAGTTACTAGCTCCAACTCGTTTTTACAGTGAAAACTGCAGGAACTTCACACCGGCACTAGGAAACAGAATGAGAAACCAGAGTAAAAGTTTCTCCTGCAACCCGTTCAATTTGAGCTAGATGAACGAACGTCTGTCCACATGCTCAGTTCTGAGAGATAAGTCTGTGTGTAAGCCGTACTTCATCTAGCTTGTTGGGAACACAAAGTTTCTTTTCAGTTGCAAACTCCACTCCATACGTATATATTTGGAGGTACTAGCTCCAAATCGGTTTTACAGTGAAAACTGCAGGAACTTCAAACCGGCACTAGGAAACAGACTGAGAAACCAGAGTAAAAGTTTCTCCTGCAACCCGTTCACTTTGTGCTAGATGAACTAACGTCTCTCCACATGCTCAGTTCTGAGAGATATGTGGGTGTGAAAGCCGTCCTTCACCTAGCTTGTTGGGAACACAAAGTTTCTTTTCACTTGCTAACTCCACTCCATACATATATATGGGGATTTACTAGCTCCAACTCGTTTTTACAGTGAAAACTGCAGGAACTTCAAACCGGCACTAGGAAACAGACTGAGAAACCAGAGAAAAAATTTCTCCTGCAACCCGTTCCCTTTGTGCTAGATGAACGAACGTCTCTACACATGCTCAGATCTGAGAGATAAGTGTGTGTGAAAGCCGTCCTTCACCTAGCTTTTTGGGAACACAAGTTTCTTTTCACTTGCAAACTCCACTCCATACATATATATGGGGAGGTAATAGCTCCAGCTCGGTTTCATATTGAAAATTGCAGGAACTTCAAACCGGCGCTAGGAAACAGACTGAGATACCAGAGTAATAATTTCTCCTGCAACCCGATCCCTTTGTGCTAGATGAACGAACGTCTCTCCACATGCTCGTTTCTGAGAGATAAGTGTGTGTGAAAGCCGTCCTTCAACTAGATTGTTGGGAACACAAAGTTTCTTTTCACTTGCAAACTCCACTCCATACATATATATGGGGAGGTATTAGCTCCAACTCGGTTTTATATTGAAAACTGCAGGAACTTCAAACCGGCGCTAGGAAACAGACTGAGAAATCAGAGTAATAATTTCTCCTGCAACCCGATCCCTTTGTGCTAGATGAACGAACGTATCTCCACATTCTCATTTCTGAGAGATAAGTGTGTGTGAAAGCCGTCCTTCACCTAGATTGTTGGGAACACAAAGTTTCTTTTCACTTGCAAACTCCACTCCTTACATATATATGGGTAGGTACTAGCTCCAACTCGGTTTTACAGTGAAAACTGCAGGAACTTCAAACAGGCACTAGGAAAAAGACTGAGAAACCAGAGTAAAAGTTTCCCCTGCAACCCGTTCCCTTTGTGCTAGATGAACGAACGTCTCTCCACATGCTCAGTTCTGAGAGATAAGTGTGAGTGAAAGCCGTCCTTCACGTAACTTGTTGGGAACACAAAGTTACTTTTCAGTAGCAAACTCCACTCCATACATATATATGGTTAGGTACTAGCTCCAACTCCGTTTTACAGTGAAAACTGCAGGAACTTCAAACCGGCGCTAGGAAACAGTCTGAGAAACCAGAGTAAAAGTTTCTCCTGCAACCCGTTCCATTTGTGCTGGATGAACGAACGTCTCTACACATACTCAGTTCTGAGAGATAAGTGTGTTTGAAAGCCGTCCTTCACCTAGCTTGTTGGGAACACTTAGTTTCTTTTCACTTGCAAACTCCAATCCATGCATATATATGGGGAGTTACTAGCTCCAACTCGTTTTTACAGTGATAACTGCAGGAACTTCTAACCGGCACTAGGAAACAGAATGAGAAACCAGAGTAAAAGTTTCTCCTGCAACCCGTTCCTTTTGTGCTAGATGAATGAACGTCTCTCCACATGCTCAGTTCTGAGAGATAAGTGTGTGTGAAAGCCGTTCTTAACCTAGCTTGTTGGGTACACAAAGTTTCTTTGCAGTTGCAAACTCCAATCCATAAATATATATGGGGAGGTACAAGCTCCAACTCTTTTTTATAGTGAAAACTGCAGGAACTTCAAAGAGGCACTAGGAAACAGACTGAGAAACCAGAGTAAATTTTCTCCTGCAACCCGTTCCCTTTGTGCAAGATGAACGAACGTCTCTCCACATGCTCATTTCTGAGAGATAAGTGGGTGTGAAAGCCGTCCTTCACATAGCTTGTTGGGAACACAAAGTTTCTTTTCACTTTCAAACTCCACTCCATACATATATATGGGGAGTTACTAGGTCCAACTCGTTTTTAGAGTGAAAACTTCAGGAACTTCAAACCGGCACTAGGAAAAAGACTGAGAAACCAGAGTAAATTTTCTCCTGCAACCCGTTCCGTTTGTGCAAGATGAACGAGCGTCTCTCCACATGCTCAGTTCTGAGAGATAAGTGTGTGTGAAAGCCGTCCTTCACCTAGCTTGTTGGGAACACAAAGTTTATTTTCAGTTGCAAACTCCACTCTATAGATTTATAGGGGTAGGTAATAGCTCCAAATTGGTTTTACAGTGAAAACTGCAGGAACTTCAAATCGGCACTAGGAAACAGACTGAGAAGCCAGAGTAAAAGTTTCTCCTGCAACCCGTACATTTTGTGCTAGATGAACGAACGTCTCTCCACATGCTCAGTTCTGAGAGATAAGTGTGTGTGAAAGCCGTCCTTCACCTAGCTTGTTGGGAACACAAAGTTTCTTTTCACTTGCAAACTCCAATCCATGCATATATATGGGGAGTTACTAGCTCCAACTCGTTTTTACAGTGAAAACTGCAGGAACTTCAAACCGGCACTAGGAAACAGAATGAGAAACCAGAGTAAAAGTTTCTCCTGCAACCCGTTCCCTTTGTGCTAGATGAATGAACGTCTCTCCACATGCTCAGTTCTGAGAGATAAGTGTGTGTGAAAGCCGTCCTTAACCTAGCTTGTTGGGTACACAAAGTTTCTTTGCAGTTGCAAACTCCAATCCATAAATATATATGGGGAGGTACAAGCTCCAACTCTTTTTTATAGTGAAAACTGCAGGAACTTCAAAGAGGCACTAGGAAACAGACTGAGAAACCAGAGTAAATTTTCTCCTGCAACCCGTTCCCTTTGTGCAAGATGAACGAACGTCTCTCCACATGCTCAGTTCTGAGTGATAAGTGTGTGTGAAAGCCGTCCTTCAACTTGATTGTTGGGAACACAAAGTTTCTTTTCACTTGCAAACTCCACCCCATACATATATAAGGGGAGGTGCTAGCCCCAAATCGGTTTTACAGTGAAATCTGCAGGAACTACAAACCGGCACTAGGAAACAGACTGAGAAACCAGAGTAAATTTTCTCCAGAAACCGTTCCCTTTGTGCTAGATGAACGAACGTCTCTCCACTTGCTCAGTTCTGAGAGATATGTGGGTTTGAAAGCCATCCTTCAGCTAGCTTGTTGGGAACACAAAGTTTCTTTTCAGGTGCAAATTCCACTCCATACATTTATATGGGGAGGTAGAAGCTCCAAGTCGGTTTTACAGTGAAAACTTCAGGAAATTCAAACCGGCACTAGGAAACAGACTGAGAAACCAGAGTAAAAGTTTCTCCTGCAACCCGTTCCCTTTGTGCTAGATGAACGAACGTCTCTCCACATGCTAAGTTCTGAGAGATATGTGGGTGTGAAAGCCGTCCTTCACATAGCCTGTTGGGAACACAAAGTTTCTTTTCACTTGCTAACTCCACTCCATACATATATATGGGGAGATACTAGCCCCAACTCGTTTTTACAGTGAAAACTGCTGGAACTTCAAACTGGCACTAGGAAACAGAATGAGAAACCAGAGTAAAAGTTTCTCCTGCCACCCGTTCATTTGTGCTAGATGACGAACGTCTCTCCACATGCTCAGTTCTGAGAGATAAGTGTGTGTGAAAGCCGTCCTTCACCTAGATTGTAGGGAACACAAAGTTTCTTTTCACTTGCTAACTCCAATCCATACATATATATGGGGAGTTACTAGCTCCAACTCGTTTTTACAGTGAAAACTGCAGGAACTTCACACCGGCACTAGGAAACAGAATGAGAAACCAGAGTAAAAGTTTCTCCTGCAACCCGTTCAATTTGAGCTAGATGAACGAACGTCTCTCCACATGCTCAGTTCTGAGAGATAAGTCTGTGTGTAAGCCGTACTTCATCTAGCTTGTTGGGAACACAAAGTTTCTTTTCAGTTGCAAACTCCACTCCATACGTATATATTTGGAGGTACTAGCTCCAAATCGGTTTTACAGTGAAAACTGCAGGAACTTCAAACCGGCACTAGGAAACAGACTGAGAAACCAGAGTAAAAGTTTCTCCTGCAACCCGTTCACTTTGTGCTAGATGAACTAACGTCTCTCCACATGCTCAGTTCTGAGAGATATGTGGGTGTGAAAGCCGTCCTTCACCTAGCTTGTTGGGAACACAAAGTTTCTTTTCACTTGCTAACTCCACTCCATACATATATATGGGGATATACTAGCTCCAACTCGTTTAACAGTGAAAACTGCAGGAACTTCAAACCGGCACTAGGAAACAGACTGAGAAACCAGAGAAAAAATTTCTCCTGCAACCCGTTCCCTTTGTGCTAGATGAACGAACGTCTCTACACATGCTCAGATCTGAGAGATAAGTGTGTGTGAAAGCCGTCCTTCACCTAGCTTTTTGGGAACACAAGTTTCTTTTCACTTGCAAACTCCACTCCATACATATATATGGGGAGGTAATAGCTCCAGCTCGGTTTCATATTGAAAATTGCAGGAACTTCAAACCGGTGCTAGGAAACAGACTGAGATACCAGAGTAATAATTTCTCCTGCAACCCGATCCCTTTGTGCTAGATGAACGAACGTCTCTCCACATGCTCGTTTCTGAGAGATAAGTGTGTGTGAAAGCCGTCCTTCAACTAGATTGTTGGGAACACAAAGTTTCTTTTCACTTGCTAACTCCAATCCATACATATATATGGGGAGTTACTAGCTCCAACTCGTTTTTACAGTGAAAACTGCAGGAACTTCACACCGGCACTAGGAAACAGAATGAGAAACCAGAGTAAAAGTTTCTCCTGCAACCCGTTCAATTTGAGCTAGATGAACGAACGTCTCTCCACATGCTCAGTTCTGAGAGATAAGTCTGTGTGTAAGCCGTACTTCATCTAGCTTGTTGGGAACACAAAGTTTCTTTTCAGTTGCAAACTCCACTCCATACGTATATATTTGGAGGTACTAGCTCCAAATCGGTTTTACAGTGAAAACTGCAGGAACTTCAAACCGGCACTAGGAAACAGACTGAGAAACCAGAGTAAAAGTTTCTCCTGCAACCCGTTCACTTTGTGCTAGATGAACTAACGTCTCTCCACATGCTCAGTTCTGAGAGATATGTGGGTGTGAAAGCCGTCCTTCACCTAGCTTGTTGGGAACACAAAGTTTCTTTTCACTTGCTAACTCCACTCCATACATATATATGGGGATTTACTAGCTCCAACTCGTTTTTACAGTGAAAACTGCAGGAACTTCAAACCGGCACTAGGAAACAGACTGAGAAACCAGAGAAAAAATTTCTCCTGCAACCCGTTCCCTTTGTGCTAGATGAACGAACGTCTCTACACATGCTCAGATCTGAGAGATAAGTGTGTGTGAAAGCCGTCCTTCACCTAGCTTTTTGGGAACACAAGTTTCTTTTCACTTGCAAACTCCACTCCATACATATATATGGGGAGGTAATAGCTCCAGCTCGGTTTCATATTTAAAATTGCAGGAACTTCAAACCGGCGCTAGGAAACAGACTGAGATACCAGAGTAATAATTTCTCCTGCAACCCGATCCCTTTGTGCTAGATGAACGAACGTCTCTCCACATGCTCGTTTCTGAGAGATAAGTGTGTGTGAAAGCCGTCCTTCAACTAGATTGTTGGGAACACAAAGTTTCTTTTCACTTGCAAACTCCACTCCATACATATATATGGGGAGGTATTAGCTCCAACTCGGTTTTATATTGAAAACTGCAGGAACTTCAAACCGGCGCTAGGAAACAGACTGAGAAATCAGAGTAATAATTTCTCCTGCAACCCGATCCCTTTGTGCTAGATGAACGAACGTATCTCCACATTCTCATTTCTGAGAGATAAGTGTGTGTGAAAGCCGTCCTTCACCTAGATTGTTGGGAACACAAAGTTTCTTTTCACTTGCAAACTCCACTCCTTACATATATATGGGTAGGTACTAGCTCCAACTCGGTTTTACAGTGAAAACTGCAGGAACTTCAAACAGGCACTAGGAAAAAGACTGAGAAACCAGAGTAAAAGTTTCCCCTGCAACCCGTTCCCTTTGTGCTAGATGAACGAACGTCTCTCCACATGCTCAGTTCTGAGAGATAAGTGTGAGTGAAAGCCGTCCTTCACGTAACTTGTTGGGAACACAAAGTTACTTTTCAGTAGCAAACTCCACTCCATACATATATATGGTTAGGTACTAGCTCCAACTCCGTTTTACAGTGAAAACTGCAGGAACTTCAAACCGGCGCTAGGAAACAGTCTGAGAAACCAGAGTAAAAGTTTCTCCTGCAACCCGTTCCATTTGTGCTAGATGAACGAACGTCTCTACACATACTCAGTTCTGAGAGATAATTGTGTGTGAAAGCGATACTTCAATTAGCATGTTGGGAACACAAAGTTTCTTTTCACTTGCTAACTCCACTCCTTAAATATATATGGGGATGTACTAGCTCCAACTCGATTTTACAGTGAAAACAGCAGGAACTTCAAACCGGCACTAGGAAACAGACTGAGAAACCAGAGTAATAGTTTCCCCTACACACCGTTCCCTTTGTGCTAGATGAACGAACGTCTCTCCACATGCTCAGTTCTGAGAGATAAGTGTGTGTGAAAGCCGTCCTTCACATAGCTTTTTGGTAATACATAGTATCTTTTCTCTTGCAGACTCCAATCCATATATATATATGGGGAGGTACTAGCTCCAACTCGGTTTTGCAGTGAAAACTGCAGGAACTTCAAACCGGCACTAGGAAACAGACTGAGAAACCAGTGTAAAAGTTTCTCCTGCAAACCGTTCCCTTTGTGCTAGATGAACGAACGTCTCTCCACATGCTCAGTTCTGAGAGATAAGTGTGTGTGAAAGCCGTCCTTCACCTAGCTTGTTGGGAACTCAAAGTTTCTTTTCAGTTACAAACTCCACTCCATACATATATATGGGGAGGTACAAGCTCCAACTCGGTTTTACAGTGAAAACTGCAGGAACTTCAAATCGGCACTAGGAAACAGACTGAGAACCCAGAGTAAAAGTTACTCCTGCAACCCGTTCCCTTTGTGCAAGATGAACGAACTTCTCTCCACATGCTCATTTCTGAGAGATAAGTGGGTGTGAATGCCGTTCTTCACCTAGCTTGTTGGGAGCACCAAGTTTCTTTTCAGTAACAAACTCTACTCCATATTTATATGGGGAGGAACTAGCTCCATCTCGGTTTTACAGTGAAAACTGCAGGAAATTCAAACCGGCTCTAGGAAACAGACTGAGAAACCAGAGTAAAAGTTTCTTCTGCAACCAGTTCCCTTTGTGCTAGATGAACGAACGTCTCTCCACATTCTCAGTTCTGAGAGATAATTTTGAGTGAAAGCCGTTCTTCACCTAGCTTGTTGGGAACACAAAGTTTCTTTTCAGTTGCAAACTCCACTCCATACATATATATGGGGAGGTACAAGCTCCAACTCGGTTTTACAGTGAAAACTGCAGGAACTTCAAACCGTCACTAGGAAACAGACTGAGAAGCCAGAGTGAAAGTTTCTCCTGCAACCCGTACATTTTGTGCTAGATGAACGAACGTCTCTCCACATGCTCAGTTCTGAGAGATAAGTGTGTGTGAAAGCCGTCCTTCACCTAGCTTGTTGGGAACACAAAGTTTCTTTTCACTTGCAAACTCCAATTCATGCATATATATGGGGAGTTACTAGCTCTAACTCGTTTTTACAGTGAAAACTGCAGGAACTTCAAACCGGCACTAGGAAACAGAATGAGAAACCAGAGTAAAAGTTTCCCCTGCAACCCGTTCCCTTTGTGCTAGATGAATGAACGTCTCTCCACATGCTCAGTTCTGAGAGATAAGTGTGTGTGAAAGCCGTCCTTAACCTAGCTTGTTGGGTACACAAAGTTTCTTTGCAGTTGCAAACTCCAATCCATAAATATATATGGGGAGGTACAAGCTCCAACTCTTTTTTATAGTGAAAACTGCAGGAACTTCAAAGAGGCACTAGGAAACAGACTGAGAAACCAGAGTAAATTTTCTCCTGCAACCCGTTCCCTTTGTGCAAGATGAACGAACGTCTCTCCACATGCTCAGTTCTGAGTGATAAGTGTGTGTGAAAGCCGTCCTTCAACTTGAGTGTTGGGAACACAAAGTTTCTTTTCACTTGCAAACTCCACCCCATACATATATAAGGGGAGGTACTAGCCCCAAATCGGTTTTACAGTGAAATCTGCAGGAACTACAAACCGGCACTAGGAAACAGACTGAGAAACCAGAGTAAATTTTCTCCAGAAACCGTTCCCTTTGTGCTAGATGAACGAACTTCTCTCCACTTGCTCAGTTCTGAGAGATATGTGGGTTTGAAAGCCATCCTTCAGCTAGCTTGTTGGGAACACAAAGTTTCTTTTCAGGTGCAAATTCCACTCCATACATTTATATGGGGAGGTAGAAGCTCCAAGTCGGTTTTACCGTGAAAACTTCAGGAAATTCAAACCGGCACTAGGAAACAGACTGAGAAACCAGAGTAAAAGTTTCTCCTGCAACCCGTTCCCTTTGTGCTAGATGAACGAACGTCTCTCCACATGCTAAGTTCTGAGAGATATGTGGGTGTGAAAGCCGTCCTTCACATAGCCTGTTGGGAACACAAAGTTTCTTTTCACTTGCTAACTCCACTCCATACATATATATGGGGAGATACTAGCCCCAACTCGTTTTTACAGTGAAAACTGCTGGAACTTCAAACTGGCACTAGGAAACAGAATGAGAAACCAGAGTAAAAGTTTCTCCTGCCACCCGTTCATTTGTGCTAGATGACGAACGTCTCTCCACATGCTCAGTTCTGAGAGATAAGTGTGTGTGAAAGCCGTCCTTCACCTAGATTGTAGGGAACACAAAGTTTCTTTTCACTTGCTAACTCCAATCCATACATATATATGGGGAGTTACTAGCTCCAACTCGTTTTTACAGTGAAAACTGCAGGAACTTCACACCGGCACTAGGAAACAGAATGAGAAACCAGAGTAAAAGTTTCTCCTGCAACCCGTTCAATTTGAGCTAGATGAACGAACGTCTCTCCACATGCTCAGTTCTGAGAGATAAGTCTGTGTGTAAGCCGTACTTCATCTAGCTTGTTGGGAACACAAAGTTTCTTTTCAGTTGCAAACTCCACTCCATACGTATATATTTGGAGGTACTAGCTCCAAATCGGTTTTACAGTGAAAACTGCAGGAACTTCAAACCGGCACTAGGAAACAGACTGAGAAACCAGAGTAAAAGTTTCTCCTGCAACCCGTTCACTTTGTGCTAGATGAACTAACGTCTCTCCACATGCTCAGTTCTGAGAGATATGTGGGTGTGAAAGCCGTCCTTCACCTAGCTTGTTGGGAACACAAAGTTTCTTTTCACTTGCTAACTCCACTCCATACATATATATGGGGATTTACTAGCTCCAACTCGTTTTTACAGTGAAAACTGCAGGAACTTCAAACCGGCACTAGGAAACAGACTGAGAAACCAGAGAAAAAATTTCTCCTGCAACCCGTTCCCTTTGTGCTAGATGAACGAACGTCTCTACACATGCTCAGATCTGAGAGATAAGTGTGTGTGAAAGCCGTCCTTCACCTAGCTTTTTGGGAACACAAGTTTCTTTTCACTTGCAAACTCCACTCCATACATATATATGGGGAGGTAATAGCTCCAGCTCGGTTTCATATTGAAAATTGCAGGAACTTCAAACCGGCGCTAGGAAACAGACTGAGATACCAGAGTAAAAATTTCTCCTGCAACCCGATCCCTTTGTGCTAGATGAACGAACGTCTCTCCACATGCTCGTTTCTGAGAGATAAGTGTGTGTGAAAGCCGTCCTTCAACTAGATTGTTGGGAACACAAAGTTTCTTTTCACTTGCAAACTCCACTCCATACATATATATGGGGAGGTATTAGCTCCAACTCGGTTTTATATTGAAAACTGCAGGAACTTCAAACCGGCGCTAGGAAACAGACTGAGAAATCAGAGTAATAATTTCTCCTGCAACCCGATCCCTTTGTGCTAGATGAACGAACGTATCTCCACATTCTCATTTCTGAGAGATAAGTGTGTGTGAAAGCCGTCCTTCACCTAGATTGTTGGGAACACAAAGTTTCTTTTCACTTGCAAACTCCACTCCTTACATATATATGGGTAGGTACTAGCTCCAACTCGGTTTTACAGTGAAAACTGCAGGAACTTCAAACAGGCACTAGGAAAAAGACTGAGAAACCAGAGTAAAAGTTTCCCCTGCAACCCGTTCCCTTTGTGCTAGATGAACGAACGTCTCTCCACATGCTCAGTTCTGAGAGATAAGTGTGAGTGAAAGCCGTCCTTCACGTAACTTGTTGGGAACACAAAGTTACTTTTCAGTAGCAAACTCCACTCCATACATATATATGGTTAGGTACTAGCTCCAACTCCGTTTTACAGTGAAAACTGCAGGAACTTCAAACTGGCACTAGGAAACAGAATGAGAAACCAGAGTAAAAGTTTCTCCTGCCACCCGTTCATTTGTGCTAGATGACGAACGTCTCTCCACATGCTCAGTTCTGAGAGATAAGTGTGTGTGAAAGCCGTCCTTCACCTAGATTGTAGGGAACACAAAGTTTCTTTTCACTTGCTAACTCCAATCCATACATATATATGGGGAGTTACTAGCTCCAACTCGTTTTTACAGTGAAAACTGCAGGAACTTCACACCGGCACTAGGAAACAGAATGAGAAACCAGAGTAAAAGTTTCTCCTGCAACCCGTTCAATTTGAGCTAGATGAACGAACGTCTCTCCACATGCTCAGTTCTGAGAGATAAGTCTGTGTGTAAGCCGTACTTCATCTAGCTTGTTGGGAACACAAAGTTTCTTTTCAGTTGCAAACTCCACTCCATACGTATATATTTGGAGGTACTAGCTCCAAATCGGTTTTACAGTGAAAACTGCAGGAACTTCAAACCGGCACTAGGAAACAGACTGAGAAACCAGAGTAAAAGTTTCTCCTGCAACCCGTTCACTTTGTGCTAGATGAACTAACGTCTCTCCACATGCTCAGTTCTGAGAGATATGTGGGTGTGAAAGCCGTCCTTCACCTAGCTTGTTGGGAACACAAAGTTTCTTTTCACTTGCTAACTCCACTCCATACATATATATGGGGATTTACTAGCTCCAACTCGTTTTTACAGTGAAAACTGCAGGAACTTCAAACCGGCACTAGGAAACAGACTGAGAAACCAGAGAAAAAATTTCTCCTGCAACCCGTTCCCTTTGTGCTAGATGAACGAACGTCTCTACACATGCTCAGATCTGAGAGATAAGTGTGTGTGAAAGCCGTCCTTCACCTAGCTTTTTGGGAACACAAGTTTCTTTTCACTTGCAAACTCCACTCCATACATATATATGGGGAGGTAATAGCTCCAGCTCGGTTTCATATTGAAAATTGCAGGAACTTCAAACCGGCGCTAGGAAACAGACTGAGATACCAGAGTAATAATTTCTCCTGCAACCCGATCCCTTTGTGCTAGATGAACGAACGTCTCTCCACATGCTCGTTTCTGAGAGATAAGTGTGTGTGAAAGCCGTCCTTCAACTAGATTGTTGGGAACACAAAGTTTCTTTTCACTTGCAAACTCCACTCCTTACATATATATGGGTAGGTACTAGCTCCAACTCGGTTTTACAGTGAAAACTGCAGGAACTTCAAACAGGCACTAGGAAAAAGACTGAGAAACCAGAGTAAAAGTTTCCCCTGCAACCCGTTCCCTTTGTGCTAGATGAACGAACGTCTCTCCACATGCTCAGTTCTGAGAGATAAGTGTGAGTGAAAGCCGTCCTTCACGTAACTTGTTGGGAACACAAAGTTACTTTTCAGTAGCAAACTCCACTCCATACATATATATGGTTAGGTACTAGCTCCAACTCCGTTTTACAGTGAAAACTGCAGGAACTTCAAACCGGCGCTAGGAAACAGTCTGAGAAACCAGAGTAAAAGTTTCTCCTGCAACCCGTTCCATTTGTGCTAGATGAACGAACGTCTCTACACATACTCAGTTCTGAGAGATAATTGTGTGTGAAAGCGATACTTCAATTAGCATGTTGGGAACACAAAGTTTCTTTTCACTTGCTAACTCCACTCCTTAAATATATATGGGGATGTACTAGCTCCAACTCGATTTTACAGTGAAAACAGCAGGAACTTCAAACCGGCACTAGGAAACAGACTGAGAAACCAGAGTAATAGTTTCCCCTACACACCGTTCCCTTTGTGCTAGATGAACGAACGTCTCTCCACATGCTCAGTTCTGAGAGATAAGTGTGTGTGAAAGCCGTCCTTCACATAGCTTTTTGGGAATACATAGTATCTTTTCCCTTGCAAACTCCAATCCATATATATATATGGGGAGGTACTAGCTCCAACTCGGTTTTGCAGTGAAAACTGCAGGAACTTCAAACCGGCACTAGGAAACAGACTGAGAAACCAGTGTAAAAGTTTCTCCTGCAAACCGTTCCCTTTGTGCTAGATGAACGAACGTCTCTCCACATGCTCAGTTCTGAGAGATAAGTGTGTGTGAAAGCCGCCCTTCACCTAGCTTGTTGGGAACTCAAAGTTTCTTTTCAGTTACAAACTCCACTCCATACATATATATGGGGAGGTACAAGCTCCAACTCGGTTTTACAGTGAAAACTGCAGGAACTTCAAATCGGCACTAGGAAACAGACTGAGAACCCAGAGTAAAAGTTACTCCTGCAACCCGTTCCCTTTATGCTAGATGAAAGAACGTCTCTCCACATGCTCAGTTCTGAGAGATAAGTGTGTGTGAAAGCCGTCCTTCACCTAGATTGTTGGGAACACAAAGTTTCTTTTCACTTGCAAACTCCATTCCATACATATATATGGGGAGTTACTAGCTCCAACTCGGTTTTACAGCGAAAACTGCAGGAACTTCAAACCGGCACTAGGAAACAGAATGAGAAACCAGAGTAAATGTTACTCCTGCAACCCGTTCCCTTTGTGCAAGATGAACGAACTTCTCTCCACATGCTCATTTCTGAGAGATAAGTGGGTGTGAAAGCCGTACTTCACATAGCTTGTTGGGAACACAAAGTTTCTTTTCACTTTCAAACTCCACTCCATACATATATATGGGGAGTTACTAGCTCCAACTCGTTTTTACAGTGAAAACTGCAGGAACTTCAAACCGACACTAGGAAACAGACTGAGAAACCAGAGTAAATGTTTCTCCTGCAACCCGTTCACTTTGTGCTAGATGAACGAACGTCTCTCCACATGCTCAGTTCTGAGAGATATGTGGGTGTGAAAGCCGTCCTTCACCTAGCTTGTTGGGAACACAAAGTTTCTTTTCACTTGCTAACTCCACTCCATACATATATATGGGGAGTTACTAGCTCCAACTCGTTTTTACAGTGAAAACTTCAGGAACTTCAAACCGGCACTAGGAAACAGAGAAACCAGAGAAAAAATTTCTCCTGCAACCCGTTCCCTTTGTGCTAGATGAACGAACGTCTCTACACATGCTCAGATCTGAGAGATAAGTGTGTGTGAAAGCCGTCCTTCACCTAGCTTGTTGGGAACTCAAAGTTTCTTTTCAGTTGCAAACTCCACTCCATACATATATATGGGGAGGTACAAGCTCCAACTCGGTTTTACAGTGAAAACTGCAGGAACTTCAAACCGGCACTAGGAAACAGACTGAGAAACCAGAGTAAAAGTTACTCCTGCAACCCGTTCCCTTTGTGCTAGATGAACGAACGTCTCTCCACATGCTCAGTTCTGAGAGATAAGTGTGTGTGAAAGCCGTCCTTCACCTAGATTGTTGGGAACACAAAGATTCTTTTCACTTGCAAACTCCAATCCATACATATATATGGGGAGTTACTAGCTCCAACTCGGTTTTACAGCGAAAACTGCAGGAACTTCAAACCGGCACTAGGAAACAGAATGAGAAACCAGAGTAAATGTTACTCCTGCAAGCCGTTCCCTTTGTGCAAGATGAACGAATTTCTCTCCACATGCTCATTTCTGAGAGATAAGTGGGTGTGAAAGCCGTACTTCACATAGCTTGTTGGGAACACAAAGTTTCTTTTCACTTTCAAACTCCACTCCATACATATATATGGGGAGTTACTAGCTCCAACTCGTTTTTACAGTGAAAACTGCAGGAACTTCAAACCGACACTAGGAAAAAACTGAGAAACCAGAGTAAATTTTCTCCTGCAAACCGTTCCGTTTGTGCAAGATGAACGAACGTCTCTCCACATGCTCAGTTCTGAGAGATAAGTGTGTGTGAAAGCCGTCCTTCACCTAGCTTGTTGGGAACACAAAGTTTATTTTCACTTTCAAACTCCACTCTATACATTTATAGGGGTAGGTAATAGCTCCAACTTGGTTTTACAGTGAAAACTGCAGGAACTTCAAATCGGCACTAGGAAACAGACTGAGAAACCAGAGAAAAAGTTTCTCCTGCAACCCGTTCACATTGTGCTAGATGAACGAAAGTCTCTCCACATGCTCAGTTCTGAGAGATATGTGGGTGTGAAAGCCGTCCTTCACCTAGCTTGTTGGGAACACAAAGGTTCTTTTCACTTGCTAACTCCACTCCATACATATATATGGGGAGTTACTAGCTCCAACTCGGTTTTCCAGTGAAAACTGCAGGAACTTCAAACCGGCACTAGGATACAAACTGAGAAACCAGAGTAAAACTTTCTCCTTCAACCCGTTCCCTTTGTGCTAGATGAACGAAAGCCTCTCCACATGCTCAGTTCTGAGGGTTAAGTGTGTTTGAAACCCGTCCTTCACCTAGCTTGTTGGGAACACAAAGTTTCTTTTCGGTTGCAAACACCACTCCATACATATTTATGGGGAGGTACTAGCTCCAACTCGGTTTTACAGTGAAAACTGCAGGAAATTCAAACCGGCGCTAGGAAACAGACTGAGAAACCAGGGTAAAAGTTTCTCCTGCAAACCGTTTCCTTTGTGCTAGATGAACGAACGTGTCTCCACATGCTCAGTTCTGAGAGATAAGTGTGTGTGAAAGCCGTCCTTCACCTTTCTTGTTGGGAACACAAAGTTTCTTTTCAGTGGCAAACCCCATTCCATACATATATAAGGGGAGGTACTAGGTCCAACTCGGGTTTACAGTGCAAACTGCAGGAACTTCAAACCGTCACTAGGAAACAGATTGAGAAACCAGGGTAAAAGTGTCTCCTTTAACCCGTTCTCTTGTGCTAGATGAACGAACGTCTCTCCACATGCTCAGTTCTGAGAGATAAGTGTGTGTGAAAGCCGTCCTTCACCTAGCTTGTTGGGAACACAAATTTTTTTTCACTTGCAAACTCCAATCCATACATATATATGGGGAGGTACTTGCTCCAACTCTGTTTTACAGTGAAAACTGCAGGAACTTCAAACCGGCACTAGGAAACAGACTGAGAAACCAGAGTAAATGTTTCTCCTGCAATCCGTTCCCTTTGTGCTACATGAACGAACGTCTATCCACATGCTCATTTCTGAGAGATAAGTGTGTGTGAAACCGTTATTCACCTAGGTTTTTGGGAACACAAAGTTTCTTTTCACTTGCAAACTCCACTCTATACATATATATGGGGAGGTACAATTTCCAACACGGTTTTACATTGAAAACTGCAGGAACTTCAAACAGGCGTTAGGAAACAGACTGAGAAACCAGAGTAAATGTTTCTCCTGCAACCCGTTCACTTTGTGCTAGATGAACGAACGTCTCTCCACATGCTCAGTTCTGAGAGATATGTGGGTGTGAAAGCCGTCCTTCACCTAGCTTGTTGGGAACACAAAGTTTCTTTTCACTTGCTAACTCCACTCCATACATATATATGGGGAGTTACTAGCTCCAACTCGTTTTTACAGTGAAAACTGCAGGAACTTCAAACCGGCACTAGGAAACAGAGAAACCAGAGAAAAAATTTCTCCTGCAACCCGTTCCCTTTGTGCTAGATGAACGAACGTCTCTACACATGCTCAGATCTGTGAGATAAGTGTGTGTGAAAGCCGTCCTTCACCTAGCTTGTTGGGAACTCAAAGTTTCTTTTCAGTTGCAAACTCCACTCCATACATATATATGGGGAGGTACAAGCTCCAACTCGGTTTTACAGTGAAAACTGCAGGAACTTCAAACCGGCACTAGGAAACAGACTGAGAAACCAGAGTAAAAGTTACTCCTGCAACCCGTTCCCTTTGTGCTAGATGAACGAACGTCTCTCCACATGCTCAGTTCTGAGAGATAAGTGTGTGTGAAAGCCGTCCTTCACCTAGATTGTTGGGAACACAAAGATTCTTTTCACTTGCAAACTCCAATCCATACATATATATGGGGAGTTACTAGCTCCAACTCGGTTTTACAGCGAAAACTGCAGGAACTTCAAACCGGCACTAGGAAACAGAATGAGAAACCAGAGTAAATGTTACTCCTGCAACCCGTTCCCTTTGTGCAAGATGAACGAATTTCTCTCCACATGCTCATTTCTGAGAGATAAGTGGGTGTGAAAGCCGTACTTCACATAGCTTGTTGGGAACACAAAGTTTCTTTTCACTTTCAAACTCCAATCCATACATATATATGGGGAGTTACTAGCTCCAACTCGTTTTTACAGTGAAAACTGCAGGAACTTCAAACCGACACTAGGAAAAAGACTGAGAAACCAGAGTAAATTTTCTCCTGCAAACCGTTCCGTTTGTGCAAGATGAACGAACGTCTCTCCACATGCTCAGTTCTGAGAGATAAGTGTGTGTGAAAGCCGTCCTTCACCTAGCTTGTTGGGAACACAAAGTTTCTTTTCACTTTCAAACTCCACTCTATACATTTATAGGGGTAGGTAATAGCTCCAACTTGGTTTTACAGTGAAAACTGCAGGAACTTCAAATCGGCACTAGGAAACAGACTGAGAAACCAGAGAAAAAGTTTCTCCTGCAACCCGTTCACATTGTGCTAGATGAACGAAAGTCTCTCCACATGCTCAGTTCTGAGAGATATGTGGGTGTGAAAGCCGTCCTTCACCTAGCTTGTTGGGAACACAAAGGTTCTTTTCACTTGCTAACTCCACTCCATACATATATATGGGGAGTTACTAGCTCCAACTCGGTTTTCCAGTGAAAACTGCAGGAACTTCAAACCGGCACTAGGATACAAACTGAGAAACCAGAGTAAAACTTTCTCCTTCAACCCGTTCCCTTTGTGCTAGATGAACGAAAGCCTCTCCACATGCTCAGTTCTGAGGGTTAAGTGTGTTTGAAACCCGTCCTTCAACTAGCTTGTTGGGAACACAAAGTTTCTTTTCGGTTGCAAACACCACTCCATACATATTTATGGGGAGGTACTAGCTCCAACTCGGTTTTACAGTGAAAACTGCAGGAAATTCAAACCGGCGCTAGGAAACAGACTGAGAAACCAGGGTAAAAGTTTCTCCTGCAAACCGTTTCCTTTGTGCTAGATGAACGAACGTGTCTCCACATGCTCAGTTCTGAGAGATAAGTGTGTGTGAAAGCCGTCCTTCACCTTTCTTGTTGGGAACACAAAGTTTCTTTTCAGTGGCAAACCCCATTCCATACATATATAAGGGGAGGTACTAGGTCCAACTCGGGTTTACAGTGCAAACTGCAGGAACTTCAAACCGTCACTAGGAAACAGATTGAGAAACCAGGGTAAAAGTGTCTCCTTTAACCCGTTCTCTTGTGCTAGATGAACGAACGTCTCTCCACATGCTCAGTTCTGAGAGATAAGTGTGTGTGAAAGCCGTCCTTCACCTAGCTTGTTGGGAACACAAATTTTTTTTCACTTGCAAACTCCAATCCATACATATATATGGGGAGGTACTTGCTCCAACTCTGTTTTACAGTGAAAACTGCAGGAACTTCAAACCGGCACTAGGAAACAGACTGAGAAACCAGAGTAAATGTTTCTCCTGCAATCCGTTCCCTTTGTGCTACATGAACGAACGTCTATCCACATGCTCATTTCTGAGAGATAAGTGTGTGTGAAACCGTTATTCACCTAGGTTTTTGGGAACACAAAGTTTCTTTTCACTTGCAAACTCCACTCCATACATATATATGGGGAGGTACAATTTCCAACACGGTTTTACATTGAAAACTGCAGGAACTTCAAACAGGCGTTAGGAAACAGACTGAGAAACCAGAGTAATAATTTCTCCTGCAACCCGTTCCCTTTGTGCTAGATGAACGAACGTCTCTCCACATGCTCAGTTCTGAGAGATAAGTGTGTGTGAAAGCCGTCCTTCACCTAGATTGTTTGGAACACAAAGTTTCTTTTCACTTGCAAACTCCAATCCTTACATATATACGGGGAGGTACTAGCTCCAACTCGGTTTTACAGTGAAAACTGCAGGAACTTCAAACCGGCACTAGGAAACAGACTGAGAAACCAGAGTAAAAGTATCTCCTGCAACCCGTTCCCTTTGTGCTAGATGAACGAACGTCTCTCCACATGCTCAGTTCTGAGAGATAAGTGTGTGTGAAAGCCTTCCTTCACGTAACTTGTTGGGAACACAAAGTTTCTTTTCAGTAGCAAACTCCACTCCATACATATATATGGGGAGATACTAGCTCCAACTCGGTTTTGCAGTGAAATCTGCAGGAACTTCAAACCGGCACTTCGAAAAAGACTGAGAAACCAGAGTAAAAGTTTCTCCTGCAACCCGCTCCCTTTGTGCTAGATGAACGAACGTCTCTCCACATGCTCAGTTATGAGAAATAAGTGTGTGTGAAATCCGTCCTTCACGTAACTTGTTGGGAACCCAAAGTTTCTTTTCATTATCAAACTAGACTCCATATATATATATGGGGAGATACTAGCTCCAACTCGGTTTTAAGGTGAATTCTGCAGGAACTTCAAACCGGCACTTCGAAAAATACTGAGAAACCAGAGTAAAAGTTTCTCCTGCAACCCGCTCCCTTTGTGCTAGATGAACGAACGTCTCTCCACATGCTCAGTTATGAGAAATAAGTGTGTGTGAAATCCGTCCTTCACATAGCTTGTTGGGAACACAAAGTTTCTTTTCATGTCCAAACTCCACTCCATACATATATATGGGGAGGTACTAGCCCCAACTCGGTTTTTCAGTGAAAACTGCAGGAAATTCAAAACGGCACTAGGAAAAAGACTGAGAAACCAGAGTAAAATTTTCTCCTGCAACCCGTTCCCTTTGTGCCAGATGAACGAAAGTCTCTCCACATGCTCAGTTCTGAGAGATTTGTGTGTGTGAAAGCCGTCCTTCACCTAGCTTGTTGGGAACACAAAGTTTCTTTTCACTTGCAATCTCCACTCCATACATATATATTGGAAGGTACATGCTCCAACTCGGTTTTACAGTGAAACTGCAGGAAATTCAAACCGGTACTAGGAAACAGACAGAGAAACCAGAGTAAAAATATCTCCTGCAACCCGTTCCCTTTGTGCTAGATTAACGAACGTCTCTCCACATGCTAAGATCTAAGAGATAAGTGGGTGTGAAATGCGTCCTTCACCTAGCTTGTTGGGAACACAGATTTTATTTTCACTTGCAAACCCCACTCCATACATATATATGGGGAGGTACAAGCTCCAACTCGGTTTTACAGTGAAAACTGCAGGAACTTCAAACCTGCACTAGGAAACAGACTGAGAAACCAGAGTAAAAGTTTCCCCTGCAACCCGTTCCTTTGTGCTAGATGAACGAACGTCTCTCCACATGCTCAGTTATGAGAAATAAGTGTGTGTGAAATCCGTACTTCACGTAACTTGTTGGGAACCCAAAGTTTCTTTTCATTATCAAACTAGACTCCATACATATATATGGGGAGATACTAGCTCCAACTCGGTTTTACAGTGAATTCTGCAGGAACTTCAAACCGGCACTTCGAAAAATACTGAGAAACCAGAGTAAAAGTTTCTCCTGCAACCCGCTCCCTTTGTGCTAGATGAACGAACGTCTCTCCACATTCTCAGTTCTGAGAGATAAGTGTGTGTGAAAGCTCTCCTTCACCTAGCTTGTTGGGAACACAAAGTTTCTTTTCAGTTGCAAAATCCACTCCATACATATATATGGGGAGGTACTTGCTCCAAGTCGGTTTTACAGTTAAAGCTGCAGGAACTTCAAACCGGCACTAGGAAACAGACTGAGAAACCAGAGTAAAAGTTTCTCCTTCAACCCGTTCCCTTTGTGCTAGCTGAACGAACGCCTCTCCACATGCTCAGTTCTGAGAGTTTAGTGTGTTTGAAACCCGTCCTTCACCTAGCTTGTTGGGAACACAAAGTTTCTTTTCAGTTGCAAACACCACTCCATACATATTTATGGGGAGGTACTAGCTCCAACTCGGTTTTACAGTGAAAACTGCAGGAACTTCAAACCGGCGCTAGGAAACAGACTGAGAAACCAGAGTAAAAGTTTCTCCTGCAAACCGCTTCCTTTTGCTAGATGAACGAACGTCTCTCCACATGCTCAGTTCTGAGAGATAAGTGTGTGTGAAAGCCGTCCTTCACATAGCTTGTTGGGAACACAAAGTTTCTTTTCAGTTGCAAACTCCACTCCATACATATATATGGGGAGGTACTAGACCCAACTCGGTTTTTCAGTGAAAACTGCAGGAAATTCAAACCGTCACTCGGAAAAAGACTGAGAAACCAGAGTAAAATTTTCTCCTGCAACCCGTTCCCTTTGTGCCAGATGAACGAAAGTCTCTCCACATGCTCAGTTCTGAGAGATAAGTGTGTGTGAAAGCCGTCCTTCACCTAGCTTGTTGGGAACACAAAGTTTCTTTTCAGTTGCAAACTCCACTCCATACATATATATTGGGAGGTACTAGCTCCAACTCGGTTTTACAGTGAAAACTGTAGGAACTTCAAACCGGCACTAGGAAACAGACTGAGAAACCAGAGTAAAAGTTTCTCCTGCAAACCGTTCCCTTTGTGCTAGATGAATGGACGTCTCTCCACAAGCTCAGTTCTCAGAGATAAGTGTGTGTGAAAGCCGTCCTTCACTTAGCTTTTTGGGAATACAAAGTATCTTTTCCCTTGCAAACTCCAATCCATATATATATATGGGGAGGTACTAGCTCCAACACGGTTTTGCAGTGAAAACTGCAGGAACTTCAAACCGGCACTAGGAAACAGACTGAGAAACCAGAGTAAAAGTTTCTCCTGCAAACCGTTCCATTAGTGCTAGATGAACGAACGTCTCTCCACATGCTCAGTTCTGAGAGATAAGTGTGTGTGAAAGCCGTCCTTCACCTAGCTTGTTGGGAACACAAAGTTTCTTTTCAGTTGCAAACTCCACTCCATACATATATATGGGGAGGTACAAGCTCCAACTCGGTTTTACAGTGAAAACTGCAGGAACTTCAAACTGGCACTAGGAAACAAACTGAGAAACCAGAGTAAAATTTCTCCTGCAAACAGTTCCCTTTGTGCTAGATGAACGAACGTCTCTCCACATGTTCAGTTCTGAGAGATAAGTGTGTGTGAAAGCCGTCCTTCAAATAGCTTGTTGGGAACACAAAGTTTCTATTCACTTGCAAACCCCACTCCATACATATGTATTTGTAGGTATGAGCTCCAACTCGAATTTACAGTGAAAACTGGAGGAACATCAAACCGGCGCTAGGAAACAGACTGAGAAACCAGAGTAAAAGTTTATCCTGCAACCCGTTCCCTTTGTGCTAGATGAACGAACGTCTCTCCACATGCTCAGTTCTGAGAGATAAGTGTGTGTGAAAGCCGTTCTTCACCTAGCTTGTTGGGAACACAAAGTTTCTTTCAGTGGCAAACCCCATTCCATACATATATAAGGGGAGGTACTAGCTCCAACTCGGGTTTACAGTGCAAACTGCAGGAACTTCAAACCGGCACTAGGAAACAGATTGAGAAACCAGGGTAAAAGTGTCTCCTTTAACCCGTTCTCTTGTGCTAGATGAACGAACGTCTCTCTACATGCTCAGTTCTGAGAGATAAGTGTGTGTGAAAGCCGTTATTCACCTAGCTTTTTGGGAACACAAAGTTTCTTTTCACTTGCAAACTCCACTCCATACATATATATGGGGAGTTACAAGTTCCAACACGGTTTTACATTGAAAACTGCAGGAACTTCAAACCGGCGTTAGGAAACAGACTGAGAAACCAGAGTAATAATTTCTCCTGCAACACGTTCCATTTGTGCTAGATGAACGAACGTCTCTCCACATCCTCAGTTCTGAGAGATAAGTGTGTGTGAAAGCCGTCCTTCACCTAGATTGTTTGGAACACAAAGTTTCTTTTCACTTGCAAACTCCACTCCTTACATATATATGGGGAGGTACTAGCACCAACTCGGTTTTACAGTGAAAACTGCAGGAACTTCAAACCGGCACTAGGAAACAGACTGAGAAACCAGAGTATAAGTATCTCCTGCAACCCGTTCCCTTTGTGCTAGATGAACGAACGTCTCTCCACATGCTCAGTTCTGAGAGATAAGTGTGAGTGAAATCCGTCCTTCACGTAACTTGTTGGGAACACAAAGATTTTTTTCATTATCAAACTCCACTCCATACATATATATGGGGTGATACTAGCTCCAACTCGGTTTTACAGTGAATTCTGCAGGAACTTCAAACCGGCACTTCGAAAAAGACTGAGAAACCAGAGTAAAAGTTTCTCATGCAACCCGCACCATTTGTGCTAGATGAACGAACGTCTCTCCACATGCTCAGTTCTGAGAGATAAGTGTGTGTGAAAGCAGTCCTTCACCTAGCTTGTTGGGAACACAAAGTTTCTTTTCAGTTGCAAAATCCACTCCATACATATATATGGGGAGGTACTACCTCCAAGTCGGTTTTACAGTGAAAACTGCAGGAACTTCAAACCGGCACTAGGAAACAGACTGAGAAACCAGAGTAAAAGTTTCTCCTGCAAACCGCTCCCTTTGTGCTAGATGAACGAATGTCTCTCCACATGCTCAGTTCTGAGAGATAAGTGTGTGTGAAAGCCGTTCTTCACATAGCTTGTTGGGAACACAAAGTTTCTTTTCAGTTTCAAACACCACTCCATACATATATATGGGGAGGTACTAGCCCCAACTCGGTTTTTCAGTGAAAACTGCAGGAAATTCAAACCGGCACTAGGAAACAGACAGAGAAACCAGGGTAAAAATTTCTCCTGCAACCCGTTCCCTTTGTGCTAGATGAACGAACGTCTCTCCACATGCTAAGATCTAAGAGATAAGTGTGTGTGAAAGCCGTCCTTCACTTAGATTCTTGGGAACACAAAGGTTCTTTTCAGTTGCAAACTCCACTCCATACATATATATGGGGAGGTACAAGCTCCAACTCGGTTTTACAGTGAAAACTGCAGGAACTTCAACCCGGCACTAGGAAACATACTGAGAAACCAGAGTAAAAGTTTCTCCTGCAACCCGTTCCCTTTGTGCTAGATGAACGAACGTATCTCCACATGCTCAGTTCTGAGAGACAATTGTGTGTGAAAGCCGTTCTTCACCTAGCTTGTTGGGAACACAAAGTTTCTTTTCAGTTGCAAACTCCACTCAATACATATATATGGGGAGGTACTAGCTCCAACTCGGTTTTACAGTGAAAACTGCAGGATCTTCAAACCGGCACTAGGAAACAGACTGAGAAACAGGAGTAAAAGTTTCCCCCGCAAACCGTTCCCTTTGTGCTAGATGAACGAACGTCTCTCCACATGCTCAGTTCTGAGAGATAAGTGTGTGTGAAAGCCGTCCTTCATCTAGATTGTTGGGAACACAAAGTTTCTTTTCACTTGCAAACTCCACTCCATACATATATATGGGGAGGTACTAGCTCCAACTCGATTTTATATTGAAAATTGCAGGAACTTCAAACCGTCACTCGGAAACAGACTGAGAAACCAGAGTAAAAGTTTCCCCTGCAACCCGTTCCCTTTGTGCTAGATGAACGAACGTCTTTCACATGCTCAGTTCTGAGAGATAAGTGGGTGTGGAAGCCGTCCTTCACCTAGCTTGTTGGGAACACAAAGTTTCTTTTCACTTGCTAACTCCCCTCCATATATATATATGGGGGGGTACTAGCTCCAACTCTGTTTTACAGTGAAAACTGCAGGAACTTCAAACCGGCACTAGGAAACAGACAGAGAAACCAGAGTAAAAGTTTCTCCTGCAACCCGTTCCCTTTGTGCTAGATGAACGAACGTCTCTCCACATGCTCAGTTCTGAGGGATAAGTGTGAGTGAAATCCGTCCTTCACGTAACTTGTTGGGAACACAAAGTTTCTTTTCATTATCAAACTCCACTCCATACATATATATGGGGAGGTACTACCTCCAAGTCGGTTTTACAGTGAAAACTGCAGGAACTTCAAACCGGCACTAGGAAACAGATTGAGAAACCAGGGTAAAAGTGTCTCCTTTAACCCGTTCTCTTGTGCTAGATGAACGAACGTCTCTCCACATGCTCAGTTCTGAGAGATAAGTGTGTGTGAAAGCAGTCCTTCACCTAGCTTGTTGGGAACACAAAGTTTCTTTTCAGTTGCAAAATCCACTCCATACATATATATGGGGAGGTACTACCTCCAAGTCGGTTTTACAGTGAAAACTGCAGGAACTTCAAACCGGCACTAGGAAACAGATTGAGAAACCAGGGTAAAAGTGTCTCCTTTAACCCGTTCTCTTGTGCTAGATGAACGAACGTCTCTCCACATGCTCAGTTCTGAGAGATAAGTGTGTGTGAAAGCCGTTATTCACCTAGCTTTTAGGGAACACAAAGTTTCTTTTCACTTGCAAACTCCACTCCTTACATATATATGGGGAGGTACTAGCACCAACTCGGTTTTACAGTGAAAACTGCAGGAACTTCAAACCGGCACTAGGAAACAGACTGAGAAACCAGAGTATAAGTATCTCCTGCAACCCGTTCCCTTTGTGCTAGATGAACGAACGTCTCTCCACATGCTCAGTTCTGAGAGATAAGTGTGAGTGAAATCCGTACTTCACGTAACTTGTTGGGAACACAAAGTTTTTTTTCATTCTCAAACTCCACTCCATACATATATATGGGGTGATACTAGCTCCAACTCGGTTTTACAGTGAATTCTGCAGGAACTTCAAACCGGCACTTCGAAAAAGACTGAGAAACCAGAGTAAAAGTTTCTCATGCAAACCGCACCCTTTGTGCTAGATGAACGAACGTCTCTCCACATGCTCAGTTCTGAGAGATAAGTGTGTGTGAAAGCAGTCCTTCACCTAGCTTGTTGGGAACACAAAGTTTCTTTTCAGTTGCAAAATCCACTCCATACATATATATGGGGAGGTACTACCTCCAAGTCGGTTTTACAGTGAAAACTGCAGGAACTTCAAACCGGCACTAGGAAACAGACTGAGAAACCAGAGTAAAAGTTTCTCCTGCAACCCGTTCCATTTGTGCTAGATGAACGAACGTCTTTCACATGCTCAGTTCTGAGAGATAAGTGGGTGTGGAAGACGTCCTTCACCTAGCTTGTTGGGAACACAAAGTTTCTTTTCACTTGCTAACTCCCCTCCATATATATATATGGGGGGGTACTAGCTCCAACTCTGTTTTACAGTGAAAACTGCAGGAACTTCAAACCGGCACTAGGAAACAGACAGAGAAACCAGAGTAAAAGTTTCTCCTGCAACCCGTTCCCTTTGTGCTAGATGAACGAACGTCTCTCCACATGCTCAGTTCTGAGGGATAAGTGTGAGTGAAATCCGTCCTTCACGTAACTTGTTGGGAACACAAAGTTTCTTTTCATTATCAAACTCCACTCCATACATATATATGGGGAGATACTAGCTCCAACTCGGTTTTACAGTGAATTCTGCAGGAACTTCAAACCGGCACTTCGAAAAAGACTGAGAAACCAGAGTAAAAGTTTCTCATGCAACCCGCTCCCTTTGTGCTAGATGAACGAACGTCTCTCCACATGCTCAGTTCTGAGAGATAAGTGTGTGTGAAAGCAGTCCTTCACCTAGCTTGTTGGGAAAACAAAGTTTCTTTTCAGTTGCAAAATCCACTCCATACATATATATGGGGAGGTACTACCTCCAAGTCGGTTTTACAGTGAAAACTGCAGGAACTTCAAACCGGCACTAGGAAACAGACTGAGAAACCAGAGTAAAAGTTACTCATGCAAACCGTTCCCTTTGTGCTAGATGAACAAATGTCTTTCCACATGCTCAGTTCTGAGAGATAAGTGTGTGTGAAAGCCGTCCTTCACATAGCTTGTTGGGAACACAAAGTTTCTTTTCAGTTCCAAACTCCACTAAATACATATATATGGGGAGGTACTACCTCCAAGTCGGTTTTACAGTGAAAACTGCAGGAACTTCAAACCGGCACTAGGAAACAGATTGAGAAACCAGGGTAAAAGTGTCTCCTTTAACCCGTTCTCTTGTGCTAGATGAACGAACGTCTCTCCACATGCTCAGTTCTGAGAGATAAGTGTGAGTGAAATCCGTCCTTCACGTAACTTGTTGGGAACACAAAGTTTCTTTTCATTATCAAACTCCACTCCATACATATATATGGGGAGGTACTACCTCCAAGTCGGTTTTACAGTGAAAACTGCAGGAACTTCAAACCGGCACTAGGAAACAGATTGAGAAACCAGGGTAAAAGTGTCTCCTTTAACCCGTTCTCTTGTGCTAGATGAACGAACGTCTCTCCACATGCTCAGTTCTGAGAGATAAGTGTGTGTGAAAGCAGTCCTTCACCTAGCTTGTTGGGAACACAAAGTTTCTTTTCAGTTGCAAAATCCACTCCATACATATATATGGGGAGGTACTACCTCCAAGTCGGTTTTACAGTGAAAACTGCAGGAACTTCAAACCGGCACTAGGAAACAGATTGAGAAACCAGGGTAAAAGTGTCTCCTTTAACCCGTTCTCTTGTGCTAGATGAACGAACGTCTCTCCACATGCTCAGTTCTGAGAGATAAGTGTGTGTGAAAGCCGTTATTCACCTAGCTTTTAGGGAACACAAAGTTTCTTTTCACTTGCAAACTCCACTCCTTACATATATATGGGGAGGTACTAGCACCAACTCGGTTTTACAGTGAAAACTGCAGGAACTTCAAACCGGCACTAGGAAACAGACTGAGAAACCAGAGTATAAGTATCTCCTGCAACCCGTTCCCTTTGTGCTAGATGAACGAACGTCTCTCCACATGCTCAGTTCTGAGAGATAAGTGTGAGTGAAATCCGTACTTCACGTAACTTGTTGGGAACACAAAGTTTTTTTTCATTCTCAAACTCCACTCCATACATATATATGGGGTGATACTAGCTCCAACTCGGTTTTACAGTGAATTCTGCAGGAACTTCAAACCGGCACTTCGAAAAAGACTGAGAAACCAGAGTAAAAGTTTCTCATGCAAACCGCACCCTTTGTGCTAGATGAACGAACGTCTCTCCACATGCTCAGTTCTGAGAGATAAGTGTGTGTGAAAGCAGTCCTTCACCTAGCTTGTTGGGAACACAAAGTTTCTTTTCAGTTGCAAAATCCACTCCATACATATATATGGGGAGGTACTACCTCCAAGTCGGTTTTACAGTGAAAACTGCAGGAACTTCAAACCGGCACTAGGAAACAGACTGAGAAACCAGAGTAAAAGTTTCTCCTGCAACCCGTTCCATTTGTGCTAGATGAACGAACGTCTTTCACATGCTCAGTTCTGAGAGATAAGTGGGTGTGGAAGACGTCCTTCACCTAGCTTGTTGGGAACACAAAGTTTCTTTTCACTTGCTAACTCCCCTCCATATATATATATGGGGGGGTACTAGCTCCAACTCTGTTTTACAGTGAAAACTGCAGGAACTTCAAACCGGCACTAGGAAACAGACAGAGAAACCAGAGTAAAAGTTTCTCCTGCAACCCGTTCCCTTTGTGCTAGATGAACGAACGTCTCTCCACATGCTCAGTTCTGAGGGATAAGTGTGAGTGAAATCCGTCCTTCACGTAACTTGTTGGGAACACAAAGTTTCTTTTCATTATCAAACTCCACTCCATACATATATATGGGGAGATACTAGCTCCAACTCGGTTTTACAGTGAATTCTGCAGGAACTTCAAACCGGCACTTCGAAAAAGACTGAGAAACCAGAGTAAAAGTTTCTCATGCAACCCGCTCCCTTTGTGCTAGATGAACGAACGTCTCTCCACATGCTCAGTTCTGAGAGATAAGTGTGTGTGAAAGCAGTCCTTCACCTAGCTTGTTGGGAAAACAAAGTTTCTTTTCAGTTGCAAAATCCACTCCATACATATATATGGGGAGGTACTACCTCCAAGTCGGTTTTACAGTGAAAACTGCAGGAACTTCAAACCGGCACTAGGAAACAGACTGAGAAACCAGAGTAAAAGTTACTCATGCAAACCGTTCCCTTTGTGCTAGATGAACAAATGTCTTTCCACATGCTCAGTTCTGAGAGATAAGTGTGTGTGAAAGCCGTCCTTCACATAGCTTGTTGGGAACACAAAGTTTCTTTTCAGTTCCAAACTCCACTAAATACATATATATGGGGAGGTACTAGCCCCAACTCTGTTTTTCAGTGAAAACTGCAGGAAATTCAAACCGGCACTAGGAAACAGACAGAGAAACCAGAGTAAAAGTTTCTCCTGCAACCCGTTCCCTTTGTGCTAGATGAACGAACGTATCTCCACATGCTCAGTTCTGAGAGACAATTGTGTGTGAAAGCCGTTCTTCACCTAGCTTGTTGGGAACACAAAGTTTCTTTTCAGTTGCAAACTCCACTCCATACATATATATGGGGAGGTACTAGCTCCAACTCGGTTTTACAGTGAAAACTGCAGGATCTTCAAACCGGCACTAAGAAACAGACTGAGAAACAGGAGTAAAAGTTTCCCCCGCAAACCGTTCCCTTTGTGCTAGATGAACGAACGTCTCTCCACATGCTCAGTTCTGAGAGATAAGTGTGTGTGAAAGCCGTCCTTCATCTAGCTTGTTGGGAACACAAAGTTTCTTTTCACTTGCAAACTCCACTCCATACATATATATGGGGAGGTACTAGCTCCAACTCTATTTTATATTGAAAATTGCAGGAACTTCAAACCGTCACTCGGAAACAGACTGAGAAACCAGAGTAAAAGTTTCACCTGCAACCCGTTCCCTTTGTGCTAGATGAACGAACGTCTTTCCACATGCTCAGTTCTGAGAGATAAGTGGGTGTGGAAGCCGCCCTTCACCTATCTTGTTGGGAACACAAAGTTTCTTTTCACTTGCTAACTACCCTCCATATATATATATGGGGGGGTACTAGCTCCAACTCGGTTTTACAGTGAAAACTGCAGGAACTTCAAACCGGCACTAGGAAACAGACAGAGAAACCAGAGTAAAAGTTTCTCCTGCAACCCGTTCCCTTTGTGCTAGATGAACGAACGTCTCTCCACATGCTAAGTTCTGAGAGATAAGTGTGGGTGAAAGCCGTCCTTCACCTAGCTTGTTGGGAACACAAAGTTTCTTTTCACTTGCTAACTCCCCTCCATATATATATATGGGGATGTACTAGCTCCAACTCGGTTTTACAGTGAAAACTGCAGGAACTTCAAACCGGCAGTAGGAAACAGACTGAGAAAAAAGAGAAAAAGATTCTCCTGCATCCCGTTCTCTTTGTGCTACATGAACGAATGTTTCTCCACATGCTCATTTCTGAGAGATATGTGTGTGTGAAAGCCGTCCTTCAACTAGCTTGTTGGGAACACAAATTTTCTTTTCACTTGCAAACTCCACTCCATACATATATATGGGGAGGTACCAGCTCCAACTCGGTTTTACAGTGAAAACTGCAGGATCTACAAACCTGCACTAGGAAACAGACTGAGAAACCAGAGTAAAAGTTTCTCCTGCAACCCGTTCCATTTGTGCTAGATGAACGAACGTCTCTCCACATGCTCAGTTCCGAGAGATAAGTGTGTGTGAAAGCCGTCCTTCATCTAGCTTGTTGGGAACACAAAGTTTCTTTTCACTTGCTAACTCCCCTCCATATATATATATGGGGATGTACTAGCTCCAACTCGGTTTTACAGTGAAAACTGCAGGAACTTCCAACCGGCACTAGGAAAAAGACTGAGAAAAAAGAGAAAAAGTTTCTCCTGCATCCCGTTCTCTTTGTGCTACATGAACGAATGTTTCTCCACATGCTCATTTCTGAGAGATATGTGTGTGTGAAAGCCGTCCTTCAACTAGCTTGTTGGGAACACAAATTTTCTTTTCACTTGCAAACTCCACTCCATACATATATATGGGGAGGTACCAGCTCCAACTCGGTTTTACAGTGAAAACTGCAGGAACTTCAAACCTGCACTAGGAAACAGACTGAGAAACCAGAGTAAAAGTTTCTCCTGCAACCCGTTCCATTTGTGCTAGATGAACGAACGTCTCTCCACATGCTCAGTTCTGAGAGATAAGTGTGTGTGAAAGCCGACCTTCACCTAGCTTGTTGGGAACACAAAGTTTCTTTTAACTTGCAAACACCACTCCATACATATATATGGGGAGGTACTAGCTCCAACTCGGTTTTACAGTGAAAACTGCAGGAACTTGAAACCGGCACTAGGAAACAGACAGAGAAACCAGAGTAAAAGTTTTTCCTGCAACCCGTTCCCTTTGTGCTAGATGAACGAACGTCTCTCCACATGCTCAATTCTGAGAGATAATTGTGTGTGAAAGCCGCCCTTCACCTAGCTTGTTGGGAACACAAAGTTTCTTTTCACTTGCAAACACCACTCCATACATATATATGGGTTGGTACAAGCTCCAACTTGGTTTTACAGTGAAAACTGCAGGAAATTCAAACCGGCACTAGGAAACAGACTGAGAAACCAGAGTAAAAGTTTCTCCTGCAACCCGTTCCCTTTGTGCTAGATGAACGAACTTCTCTCCACATGCTAAGTTCTGAGAGATAAGTGTGTGTGAAAGCCGTCCTTCACCTAGCTTGTTGGGAACACAAAGTTTCTTTTCACTTGCAACCTCCAATCCATACATATATACGGGTAGGTTCTAGCTCCAACACGGTTTTACAGTGAAAACTGCAGGTACTTCAAACCGGCACTAGGAAACATACTGAGAAACCAGAGAAAAGTTTCTCCTGCAACCCGTTCCCTTTGTGCTAAATGAGCGAACGTCTCTCCACATGCTCATTTCTGAGAATAAGTGTGTGTGAAAGCCCTACTTCACCTAGCTTGATGGGAACACAAAGTTTCTTTTCACTTGCAAACTCCACTCCATACATATATATGGGGAGGTACTAGCTTCAACACGCTTTTACAGCGAAAACTGCACGAATTTCAAACCGGCACTAGGAAACAGACTGAGAAACAAGAGTAAAAGTTTCCCCTGCAACCCGTTCCCTTTGTGCTAGATGAACGAACGTCTCTCCACATGCTCAGTTCTGAGAGATAAGTGTGTGTGAAAGCCGTCCTTCACCTAGCTTGTTGGGAACACAAAGTTTCTTTTCAGTTGCAAACTACACTTCATACATATATGTAGGGAGGTTCTAGCTCCAACTCGGTTTTACAGTGAAAACTGCAGGAACTTCAAACCGGCAATAGGAAACAGACTGAGAAACCAGAGTAAAAGTTTCCCCGGCAACCCGTTCCAATTGTGCTACATGAACGAACGTCTCTCCACATGCTCAGTTCTAAGAGATATGTCTGTTTGGAAGCCGTCCTTCACCTAGCTTGTTGGGAACACAAAGTTTCTTTTCAGTTGCAAACTCCACTCCATACATATATATGGGGAGGTACTAGCTCCAACACGGTTTCACAGTGAAAACTGCAGGAACATCAAACAGGCACTAAGAAACAGACTGATAAACCAGAAAAAATTTTCTCCTGCAACGCGTTCCTTTTGTGCTAGATGAACGAACGTCTCTCCACATGCTCAGTTCTGAGAGATAAGTGTGTGTGAAAGCCGTACTTCAACTAGCTTTTTGGGAACACAATGTCTCTTTTAAGTTGCAATCTCCAGTCCATACATATATATGGGGATGTACAAGCTCCAACTCGGTTTTACAGTGAAAACTGCAGGAACTTCAAACCGGCACTAGGAAATAAAATGAGAAACCAGAGTAAAAGTTTCTCCTGCAACCCGTTCCCTTTGTGCTAGTTGAACGAACGTCTCTCCACATGCTCATTTCTGAGAGATAAGTGTGTGTGAAATCCGTCCTTCACCTAGCTTGTTGGGAACACAAAGTTTCTTTTCAGTTGCAAACTCCAGTCCATACATATATATGGGGAAGTACTATCTCCAACTCGGTTTTACCGTGAAACCTGCAGGAACTTCAAACCGGCACTAGGAAACAGACTGAGAAACCAGAGAAAAACTTTCTCCTGCAACCCGTTCCATTTGTTCTAGATGAACGAACGCCTCTCCACATGCTCATTTCTGAGAGATAAGTGTGTGTGAAAGCCGTCCTTCACCTAGCTTGTTGGGAAAACAAAGTTTCTTTACACCTGCAAACTCCACTCCATACATATATATGGGGAGGTACTAGCTCCAACTCGGTTTTACAGTGAAAACTGCAGGAACTTCAAACCGGCACTAGGAAACAGACTGAGAATAAAGAGTACAAGTTTCTTCGGCAAACCGTTCCCTTTGTGCTAGATGAACGAACGTCTCCCCACATGCTCAGTTCTGAGAGATTAGTGTGTGTGAAAGCCATCCTTCACCTACCTTGTTGGGAACACAAAGTTTCTTTTCAGTTGCAAACTCCACACCATACATATATATATCTGGAGATACTAGCTCCAACTCTGTTTACAGTGAATACTGCAGGTAATTCTAACCGGGACTAGGAAACAGACTGAGAAACAAGAGAAAAAGTTTCTCCTGCAACCCTTTCCATTTGTGCTAGATGAACGAACGTCTCTCCACATGCTCTTTTCTGAGAGATAAGTGTGTGTGAAAGCCGTCCTTCAACTAACTTGTTGGGAACACAAAGTTTATTTCATTATCTAACTCCACTCCATACATATATATGGGTAGATACTAGCTCCAACTCGGTTTTACAGTGAATTCTGCAGGAACTTCAAACCGGCACTTCGAAAAAGACTGAGAAACCAGAGTAAAAGTTTCTCATGCAACCCGCTCCCTTTGTGCTAGATGAACGAACGTCTCTCCACATGCTCAGTTCTGAGAGATAAATGTGTGTGAAAGCAGTCCTTCACCTAGCTTGTTGGGAACACAAAGTTTCTTTTCAGTTGCAAAATCCACTCCATACATATATATGGGTAGGTATTACCTCCAAGTCCGTTTTACAGTGAAAACTGCAGGAACTTCAAACGGGCACTAGGAAACAGACTGAGAAACCAGAGTAAAATTTACTCCTGCAAACCGTTCCCTTTGTGCTAGATGAACGAATGTCTCTCCACATGCTCAGTTCTGAGAGATAAGTGTGTGTGAAAGCCGTCCTTCACATAGCTTGTTGGGAACACAAAGTTTCTTTTCAGTTCCAAACTCCACTCCATACATATATATGGGGAGGTACTAGCCCCAACTCGGTTTTTCAGTGAAAACTGCAGGAAATTCAAACCGGCACTAGGAAACAGACAGAGAAACCAGGGTAAAAATTTCTCCTGCAACCCGTTCCATTTGTGCTAGATGAACGAAAGTCTCTCCACATGCTAAGATCTAAGAGATAAGTGTGTGTGAAAGCCGTCCTTCACTTAGATTCTTGGGAACACAAAGGTTCTTTTCAGTTCCAAACTACACTCCATACATATATATGGGGAGGTACAAGCTCCAACTCGGTTTTACAGTGAAAACTGCAGGAAATTCAACCCGGCACTAGGAAACATACTGAGAAACCAGAGTAAAACTTTCTCCTGCAACCCGTTCCCTTTGTGCTAGATGAACGAACGTATCTCCACATGCTCAGTTCTGAGAGACAATTGTGTGTGAAAGCCGTACTTCACCTAGCTTGTTGGGAACACAAAGTTTCTTTTCAGTTGCAAACTCCACTCCATACATATATATGGGGAGGTACTAGCTCCAACACGGTTTCACAGTGAAAACTGCAGGAACATCAAACAGGCACTAAGAAACAGACTGATAAACCAGAAAAAATTTTCTCCTGCAACGCGTTCCTTTTGTGCTAGATGAACGAACGTCTCTCCACATGCTCATTTCTGAGAGATAAGTGTGTGTGAAAGCCGTCCTTCACCTAGCTTGTTGGGAAAACAAAGTTTCTTTACACCTGCAAACTCCACTCCATACATATATATGGGGAGGTACTAGCTCCAACTCGGTTTTACAGTGAAAACTGCAGGAACTTCAAACCGGCACTAGGAAACAGACTGAGAATAAAGAGTACAAGTTTCTTCGGCAAACCGTTCCCTTTGTGCTAGATGAACGAACGTCTCCCCACATGCTCAGTTCTGAGAGATTAGTGTGTGTGAAAGCCATCCTTCACCTACCTTGTTGGGAACACAAAGTTTCTTTTCAGTTGCAAACTCCACACCATACATATATATATCTGGAGATACTAGCTCCAACTCTGTTTACAGTGAATACTGCAGGTAATTCTAACCGGGACTAGGAAACAGACTGAGAAACAAGAGAAAAAGTTTCTCCTGCAACCCTTTCCATTTGTGCTAGATGAACGAACGTCTCTCCACATGCTCTTTTCTGAGAGATAAGTGTGTGTGAAAGCCGTCCTTCAACTAACTTGTTGGGAACACAAAGTTTCTTTTCATTATCTAACTCCACTCCATACATATATATGGGTAGATACTAGCTCCAACTCGGTTTTACAGTGAATTCTGCAGGAACTTCAAACCGGCACTTCGAAAAAGACTGAGAAACCAGAGTAAAAGTTTCTCATGCAACCCGCTCCCTTTGTGCTAGATGAACGAACGTCTCTCCACATGCTCAGTTCTGAGAGATAAATGTGTGTGAAAGCAGTCCTTCACCTAGCTTGTTGGGAACACAAAGTTTCTTTTCAGTTGCAAAATCCACTCCATACATATATATGGGTAGGTACTACCTCCAAGTCCGTTTTACAGTGAAAACTGCAGGAAATTCAAACCAGCACTAGGAAACAGACAGAGAAACCAGGGTAAAAATTTCTCCTGCAACCCGTTCCATTTGTGCTAGATGAACGAACGTCTCTCCACATGCAAAGATCTAAGAGATAAGTGTGTGTGAAAGCCGTCCTTCACTTAGATTCTTGGGAACACAAAGGTTCTTTTCAGTTCCAAACTACACTCCATACATATATATGGGGAGCTACAAGCTCCAACTCGGTTTTACAGTGAAAACTGCAGGAAATTCAACCCGGCACTAGGAAACATACTGAGAAACCAGAGTAAAACTTTCTCCTGCAACCCGTTCCCTTTGTGCTAGATGAACGAACGTATCTCCACATGCTCAGTTCTGAGAGACAATTGTGTGTGAAAGCCGTTCTTCACCTAGCTTGTTGGGAACACAAAGTTTATTTTCAGTTGCAAACTCCACTCCATACATATATATGGGGAGGTACTAGCTCCAACTCGGTTTTACAGTGAAAACTGCAGGATCTTCAAACCGGCACTAGGAAACAGACTTAGAAACAGGAGTAAAAGTTTCCCCCGCAAACCGTTCCCTTTGTGCTAGATGAACGAACGTCTCTCCACATGCTCAGTTCTGAGAGATAAGTGTGTGTGAAAGCCGTCCTTCATCTAGCTTGTTGGGAACACAAAGTTTCTTTTCACTTGCAAACTCCACTCCATACATATATATGGGGAAGTACTAGCTCCAACTCGATTTTATATTGAAAATTGCAGGAACTTCAAACCGTCACTCGGAAACAGACTGAGAAACCAGAGTAAAAGTTTCACCTGCAACCCGTTCCCTTTGTGCTAGATGAACGAACGTCTTTCCACATGCTCAGTTCTGAGAGATAAGTGGGTGTGGAAGCCGTCCTTCACCTAGCTTGTTAGGAACACAAAGTTTCTTTTCACTTGCTAACTCCCCTCCATATATATATATGGGGGTATACTAGCTCCAACTCGGTTTTACAGTGAAAACTGCAGGAACTTAAAACAGGCACTAGGAAACAGACAGAGAAACCAGAGTAAAAGTTTCTCCTGCAACCCGTTCCTTTGTGCTAGATGAACGAACGTCTCTCCACATGCTCAGTTCTGAGAGATAAGTGTGGGTGAAAGCCGTCCTTCACCTAGCTTGTTGGGAACACAAATTTTCTTTTCACTTGCAAACTCCACTCCATACATATATATGGGGAGGTACCAGCTCCAACTCGGTTTTACATTGAAAACTGCAGGAACCTCAAACCTGCACTAGGAAACAGACTGAGAAACCAGAGTAAAAGTTTCTCCTGCAACCCGTTCCATTTGTGCTAGATGAACGAACGTCTCTCCACATGCTCAGTTCTGAGAGATAAGTGTGTGTGAAAGCCGAACTTCACCTAGCTTGTTGGGAACACAAAGTTTCTTTTAACTTGCAAACACCACTCCATACATATATATGGGGAGGTACTAGCTCCAACTCGGTTTTACAGTGAAAACTGCAGGAACTTGAAACCGGCACTAGGAAACAGACAGAGAAACCAGAGTAAAAGTTTTTCCTGCAACCCGTTCCCTTTGTGCTAGATGAACGAACGTCTCTCCACATGCTCAATTCTGAGAGATAATTGTGTGTGAAAGCCGCCCTTCACCTAGCTTGTTGGGAACACAAAGTTTCTTTTCACTTGCAAACACCACTCCATACATATATATGGGTTGGTACAAGCTCCAACTTGGTTTTACAGTGAAAACTGCAGGAAATTCAAAGCGGCACTAGGAAACAGACTGAGAAACCAGAGTAAAAGTTTCTCCTGCAACCCGTTCCCTTTGTGCTAGATGAACGAACTTCTCTCCACATGCTAAGTTCTGAGAGATAAGTGTGTGTGAAAGCCGTCCTTCACCTAGCTTGTTGGGAACACAAAGTTTCTATTCACTTGCAACCTCCAATCCATACATATATACGGGTAGGTTCTAGCTCCAACACGGTTTTACAGTGAAAACTGCAGGTACTTCAAACCGGCACTAGGAAACATACTGAGAAACCAGAGTAAAGTTTCTCCTGCAACCCGTTCCCTTTGTGCTAAATGAGCGAACGTCTCTCCACATGCTCATTTCTGAGAATAAGTGTGTGTGAAAGCCCTACTTCACCTAGCTTGATGGGAACACAAAGTTTCTTTTCACTTGCAAACTCCACTCCATACATATATATGGGGAGGTACTAGCTTCAACACGCTTTTACAGCGAAAACTGCACGAATTTCAAACCGGCACTAGGAAACAGACTGAGAAACAAGAGTAAAAGTTTCCCCTGCAACCCGTTCCCTTTGTGCTAGATGAACGAACGTCTCTCCACATGCTCAGTTCTGAGAGATAAGTGTGTGTGAAAGCCGTCCTTCACCTAGCTTGTTGGGAACACAAAGTTTCTTTTCAGTTGCAAACTACACTTCATACATATATGTAGGGAGGTTCTAGCTCCAACTCGGTTTTACAGTGAAAACTGCAGGAACTTCAAACCGGCAATAGGAAACAGACTGAGAAACCAGAGTAAATGTTTCCCCGGCAACCCGTTCCATTTGTGCTACATGAACGAAAGTCTCTCCACATGCTCAGTTCTAAGAGATATGTCTGTTTGGAAGCCGTCCTTCACCTAGCTTGTTGGGAACACAAAGTTTCTTTTCAGTTGCAAACTCCACTCCATACATATATATGGGGAGGTACTAGCTCCAACACGGTTTCACAGTGAAAACTGCAGGAACATCAAACAGGCACTAAGAAACAGACTGATAAATCAGAAAAAATTTTCTCCTGCAACGCGTTCCTTTTGTGCTAGATGAACGAACGTCTCTCCACATGCTCAGTTCTGAGAGATAAGTGTGTGTGAAAGCCGTACTTCAACTAGCTTTTTGGGAACACAATGTCTCTTTTAAGTTGCAATCTCCAGTCCATACATATATATGGGGATGTACAAGCTCCAACTCGGTTTTACAGTGAAAACTGCAGGAACTTCAAACCGGCACTAGGAAATAAAATGAGAAACCAGAGTAAAAGTTTCTCCTGCAACCCGTTCCCTTTGTGCTAGTTGAACGAACGTCTCTCCACATGCTCATTTCTGAGAGATAAGTGTGTGTGAAATCCGTCCTTCACCTAGCTTGTTGGGAACACAAAGTTTCTTTTCAGTTGCAAACTCCAGTCCATACATATATATGGGGAAGTACCATCTCCAACTCGGTTTTACCGTGAAACCTGCAGGAACTTCAAACCGGCACTAGGAAACAGACTGAGAAACCAGAGAAAAAGTTTCTCCTGCAACCCGTTCCATTTGTTCTAGATGAACGAACGCCTCTCCACATGCTCATTTCTGAGAGATAAGTGTGTGTGAAAGCCGTCCTTCACCTAGCTTGTTGGGAAAACAAAGTTTCTTTACACCTGCAAACTCCACTCCATACATATATATGGGGAGGTACTAGCTCCAACTCGGTTTTACAGTGAAAACTGCAGGAACTTCAAACCGGCACTAGGAAACAGACTGAGAATAAAGAGTACAAGTTTCTTCGGCAAACCGTTCCCTTTGTGCTAGATGAACGAACGTCTCCCCACATGCTCAGTTCTGAGAGATTAGTGTGTGTGAAAGCCATCCTTCACCTACCTTGTTGGGAACACAAAGTTTCTTTTCAGTTGCAAACTCCACACCATACATATATATATCTGGAGATACTAGCTCCAACTCAGTTTACAGTGAATACTGCAGGTAATTCTAACCGGGACTAGGAAACAGACTGAGAAACAAGAGAAAAAGTTTCTCCTGCAACCCTTTCCATTTGTGCTAGATGAACGAACGTCTCTCCACATGCTCTTTTCTGAGAGATAAGTGTGTGTGAAAGCCGTCCTTCAACTAACTTGTTGGGAACACAAAGTTTCTTTTCATTATCTAACTCCACTCCATATATATATATGGGGAGATACTAGCTCCAACTCGGTTTTACAGTGAAGTCTGCAGGAACTTCAAACCGGCACTTCGAAAAAGACTGAGAAACCAGAGTAAAAGTTTCTCATGCAACCCGCTCCCTTTGTGCTAGATGAACGAACGTCTCTAAACATGCTCAGTTCTGAGAGATAAATGTGTGTGAAAGCAGTCCTTCACCTAGCTTGTTGGGAACACAAAGTTTCTTTTCAGTTGCAAAATCCACTCCATACATATATATGGGGAGGTACTACCTCCAAGTCCGTTTTACAGTGAAAACTGCAGGAACTTCAAACCGGCACTAGGAAACAGACTGAGAAACCAGAGTAAAAGTTACTCCTGCAAACCGTTCCCTTTGTGCTAGATGAACGAATGTCTCTCCACATGCTCAGTTCTGAGAGATAAGTGTGTGTGAAAGCCGCCCTTCACATAGCTTGTTGGGAACACAAAGTTTCTTTTCAGTTCCAAACTCCACTCCATACATATATATGGGGAGGTACTAGCCCCAACTCGGTTTTTCAGTGAAAACTGCAGGAAATTCAAACCGGCACTAGGAAACAGACAGAGAAACCAGGGTAAAAATTTCTACTGCAACCCGTTCCAATTGTGCTAGATGAACGAACGTCTCTCCACATGCTAAGGTCTAAGAGATAAGTGTGTGTGAAAGCCGTCCTTCACTTAGATTCTTGGGAACACAAAGGTTCTTTTCAGTTCCAAACTACACTCCATACATATATATGGGGAGGTACAAGCTCCAACTCGGTTTTACAGTGAAAACTGCAGGAAATTCAACCCGGCACTAGGAAACATACTGAGAAACCAGAGAAAAACTTTCTCCTGCAACCCGTTCCCTTTGTGCTAGATGAACGTACGTATCTCCACATGCTCAGTTCTGAGAGACAATTGTGTGTGAAAGCCGTTCTTCACCTAGCTTGTTGGGAACACAAAGTTTCTTTTCAGTTGCAAACTCCACTCCATACATATATATGGGGAGGTACTAGCTCCAACTCGGTTTTACAGTGAAAACTGCAGGATCTTCAAACCGGCACTAGGAAACAGACTTAGAAACAGGAGTAAAAGTTTCCCCCGCAAACCGTTCCCTTTGTGCTAGATGAACGAACGTCTCTCCACATGCTCAGTTCTGAGAGATAAGTGTGTGTGAAAGCCGTCCTTCATCTATCTTGTTGGGAACACAAAGTTTCTTTTCACTTGCAAACTCCACTCCATACATATATATGGGGAGGTACTAGCTCCAACTCGATTTTATATTGAAAATTGCAGGAACTTCAAACCGTCACTCGGAAACAGACTGAGAAACCAGAGTAAAAGTTTCTCCTGCAACCCGTTCCATTTGTGCTAGATGAACGAACGTCTCTCCACATGCTCAGTTCTGAGAGATAAGTGTGTGTGAAAGCCGCCCTTCACCTAGCTTGTTGGGAACACAAAGTTTCTTTTAACTTGCAAACACCACTCCATACATATATATGGGGAGGTACTAGCTCCAACTCGGTTTTACAGTGAAAACTGCAGGAACTTGAAACCGGCACTAGGAAACAGACTGAGAAACCAGAGTAAAAGTTTTTCCTGCAACCCGTTCCCTTTGTGCTAGATGAACGAACGTCTCTCCACATGCTCAATTCTGAGAGATAACTGTGTGTGAAAGCCGTCCTTCACCTAGCTTGTTGGGAACACAAAGTTACTTTTCACTTGCAAACTCCAATCCATACATATATACGGGTAGGTTCTAGCTCCAACACGGTTTTACAGTGAAAACTGCAGGTACTTCAAACCGGCACTAGGAAACATACTGAGAAACCAGAGTAAAGTTTCTCCTGCAAACCGTTCCCTTTGTGCTAAATGAGCGAACGTCTCTCCACATGCTCATTTCTGAGAATAAGTGTGTGTGAAAGCCCTACTTCACCTAGCTTGATGGGAACACAAAGTTTCTTTTCACTTGCAAACTCCACTCCATACATATATATGGGGAGGTACTAGCTTCAACACGCTTTTACAGCGAAAACTGCACGAATTTCAAACCGGCACTAGGAAACAGACTGAGAAACAAGAGTAAAAGTTTCCCCTGCAACCCGTTCCCTTTGTGCTAGATGAACGAACGTCTCTCCACATGCTCAGTTCTGAGAGATAAGTGTGTGTGAAAGCCGTACTTCACCTAGCTTGTTGGGAACACAAAGTTTCTTTTCAGTTGCAAACTACACTTCATACATATATATAGGGAGGTTCTAGCTCCAACTCGGTTTTACAGTGAAAACTGCAGGAACTTCAAACCGGCAATAGGAAACAGACTGAGAAACCAGAGTAAAAGTTTCCCCTGCAACCCGTTCCATTTGTGCTACATGAACGAACGTCTCTCCACATGCTCAGTTCTAAGAGATATGTCTGTTTGGAAGCCGTCCTTCACCTAGCTTGTTGGGAACACAAAGTTTCTTTTCAGTTGCAAACTCCACTCCATACATATATATGGGGAGGTACTATCTCCAACACGGTTTCACAGTGAAAACTGCAGGAACATCAAACAGGCACTAAGAAACAGACTGATAAACCAGAAAAAATTTTCTCCTGCAACGCGTTCCTTTTGTGCTAGATGAACGAACGTCTCTCCACATGCTCAGTTCTGAGAGATAAGTGTGTGTGAAAGCCGTACTTCAACTAGCTTTTTGGGAACACAAAGTCTCTTTTAAGTTGCAATCTCCACTCCATACATATATATGGGAATGTACAAGCTCCAACTCGGTTTTACAGTGAAAATTGCAGGAACTTCAAACCGGCACTAGGAAATAAAATGACAAACCAGAGTAAAAGTTTCTCCTGCAACCCGTTCCCTTTGTGCTAGTTGAACGAACGTCTCTCCACATGCTCATTTCTGAGAGATAAGTGTGTGTGAAATCCGTCCTTCACCTAGCTTGTTGGGAACACAAAGTTTCTTTTCAGTTGCAAACTCCAGTCCATACATATATATGGGGAAGTACTATCTCCAACTCGGTTTTACCGTGAAACCTGCAGGAACTTCAAACCGGCACTAGGAAACAGACTGAGAAACCAGAGAAAAAGTTTCTCCTGCAACCCGTTCCATTTGTTCTAGATGAACGAACGCCTCTCCACATGCTCATTTCTGAGAGATAAGTGTGTGTGAAAGCCGTCCTTCACCTAGCTTGTTGGGAAAACAAAGTTTCTTTACACCTGCAAACTCCACTCCATACATATATATGGGGAGGTACTAGCTCCAACTCGGTTTTACAGTGAAAACTGCAGGAACTTCAAACCGGCACTAGGAAACAGACTGAGAATAAAGAGTACAAGTTTCTTCGGCAAACCGTTCCCTTTGTGCTAGATGAACGAACGTCTCCCCACATGCTCAGTTCTGAGAGATTAGTGTGTGTGAAAGCCATCCTTCACCTACCTTGTTGGGAACACAAAGTTTCTTTTCAGTTGCAAACTCCACACCATACATATATATATCTGGAGATACTAGCTCCAACTCAGTTTACAGTGAATACTGCAGGAAATTCTAACCGGGACTAGGAAACAGACTGAGAAACAAGAGAAAAAGTTTCTCCTGCAACCCTTTCCATTTGTGCTAGATGAACGAACGTCTCTCCACATGCTCTTTTCTGAGAGATAAGTGTGTGTGAAAGCCGTCCTTCACCTAGCTTGTTGGGAAAACAAAGTTTCTTTACACCTGCAAACTCCACTCCATACATATATATGGGGAGGTACTAGCTCCAACTCGGTTTTACAGTGAAAACTGCAGGAACTTAAAAACGGCACTAGGAAACAGACTGAGAAACCAGAGTAAAAGTTTCTCCTGCAACCAGTTCCCTTTGTGCTAGATGTACAAACGTCTCTCCACATGCTCAGTTCTCAGAGATAAGTGTGTGAGAAAGCCGTCCTTCACCTAGCTTGTTGGGAACACAAAGTTTCTTTTCACTTGCAAACTCCACCCCATACATATATATGGGGGGGTACTAGCTCCAACTCGTTTTTACAGTGAAAACTGCAGGAAATTCAAACCGGCTCTAGGAAACAGACTGAGAAACCAGAGTAAAGGTTTCCCCTGCAACCCCTTCCTTTGGGCTAGATGAACGAAAGTCTCTCCACATGCTCAGTTCTGAGAGATAATTGTGTGTGAAAGTGGTCCTTCAACTAGCTTGTTGGGAACACAAAGTTTCTTTTCAGTTGCAAACTCCACTCCATACATATATATGGGGAGGTACTAGCTCCAACTCGGTTTTACAGTGAAAACTGCAGGAACTTCAAACCGGCACTAGGAAACAGACTGAGAAACCAGAGTAAAAGTTTCTGCTGCAACACGTTCCCTTTGTGCTAGATGAACGAACGTCTCTCCACATGCTCAGTTCTGAAAGATAAGTGTGTGTGAAAGCCGTAGTTCATCTAGCTTGTTGGGAACACAAAGTTTCTTTTCACTTGCAAAATCTACTTCATACAAATATATGGGGAGGTACTAGCTCCAACTCTGTTTTACAGTGAAAACTACAGGAACATCAAACCGGCACTACGAAACAGACTGGGAAACCAGAGTAAAAGTTTCTCCTGCAAACCTTTCCCTTTTTGCTAGATGAACGAACGTCTCTCCACATGCTCAGTTCTGAGAGGTAAATGTGTGTGAAAGCCGTCCTTCACCTAGCTTGTTGGGAACACAAAGTTTCTTTTCAGTTGCAAACTCCACACAATAAATATATATGGGGAGGTACTAGCTCCACCTCGGTTTTACAGTGAAAACTGCAGGAACTTCAAACCGGCACTAGGAAACAGACTGAGAAACCAGAGTAAAAGTTTTTCCTGCAACCCGTTCCCTTTGTGCTAGATGAAGGAACGTCTCTCCACATGCTCAATTCTGAGAGATAAGTGTGTGTGAAAGCCGCCCTTCACCTAGCTTGTTGGGAACACAAAGTTTCTTTTCACTTGCAAACACCACTCCATACATATATATGGGTTGGTACAAGCTCCAACTTGGTTTTACAGTGAAAACTGCAGGAAATTCAAACCGGCACTAGGAAACAGACTGAGAAACCAGAGTAAAAGTTTCTCCTGCAACCCGTTCCCTTTGTGCTAGATGAACGAACTTTTCTCCACATGCTAAGTTCTGAGAGATAAGTGTGTGTGAAAGCCGTCCTTCACCTAGCTTGTTGGGAACACAAAGTTTCTTTTCACTTGCAAACTCCAATCCATACATATATACGGGTAGGTTCTAGCTCCAACACGGTTTTACAGTGAAAACTGCAGGTACTTCAAACCGGCACTAGGAAACAGACTGAGAAACCAGAGTAAAGTTTCTACTGCAACCCGTTCCCTTTGTGCTAAATGAGCGAACTTCTCTCCACATGCTCATTTCTGAGAATAAGTGTGTGTGAAAGCCCTACTTCACCTAGCTTGATGGGAACACAAAGTTTCTTTTCACTTGCAAACTCCACTCCATACATATATATGGGGAGGTACTAGCTTCAACACGCTTTTACAGCGAAAACTGCACGAATTTCAAACCGGCACTAGGAAACAGACTGAGAAACAAGAGTAAAAGTTTCCCCTGCAACCCGTTCCCTTTGTGCTAGATGAACGAACGTCTCTCCACATGCTCAGTTCTGAGAGATAAGTGTGTGTTAAAGCCGTCCTTCAACTAGCTTGTTGGGAACACAAAGTTTCTTTTCAGTTGCAAACTACACTTCATACATATATATAGGGAGGTTCTAGCTCCAACTCGGTTTTACAGTGAAAACTGCAGGAACTTCAAACCGGCAATAGGAAACAGACTGAGAAACCAGAGTAAAAGTTTCCCCTGCAACCCGTTCCGTTTTTGCTACATGAACGAACGTCTCTCCACATGCTCAGTTCTAAGAGATATGTCTGTTTGGAAGCCGTCCTTCACCTAGCTTGTTGGGAACACAAAGTTTCTTTTCACTTGCAAACACAACTCCATACATATATATGCGGAAGTACTAGCTCCAACTCGGTTTTACAGTGAAAACTGCAGGAACTTCAAACCGGCACTATGAAACAGACTGAGAAACCAGAGTAAAAGTTTCCCTGCAACGCGTTCCCTTTGTGCTAGATGAACGAACGTCTCTCCACATGCTCAGTTCTGAGATATAAATGTGTTGGAAAGCCGTTCTTCACCTAGCTGGTTGGGAGCACAAAGTTTCTTTTCAGTTGCAAACTCTACTCCATATATATATGGGGAGGTACTAGCTCCAACTCGGTTTTACAGTGAAAACTGCAGGAAATTCAAACCGGCACTAGGAAACAGACAGAGAAACCAGAGTAAAAGTTTCTCCTGCAACCCGTTCCCTTTGTGATAGATGAACGAACGTCTATCCACATGCTCAGTTCTGAGAGATAAGTGTGAGTGAAAGCCGTTCTTCACCTAGCTTGTTGGGAACCCAAAGTTCCTTTTCAGTTGCAAACTCCACTCCATACATATATATGGGGAGGTACTAGCTCCAACTCGGTTTTACAGTGAAAACTGCAGGAACTTAAAAACGGCACTAGGAAACAGACTGAGAAACCAGAGTAAAAGTTTCTCCTGCAACCAGTTCCCTTTGTGCTAGATGTACGAACGTCTCTCCACATGCTCAGTTCTCAGAGATAAGTGTGTGAGAAAGCCGTCCTTCACCTAGCTTGTTGAGAACACAAAGTTTCTTTTCACTTGCAAACTCCACCCCATACATATATATGGGGGGTTACTAGCTACAACTCGTTTTTACAGTGAAAACTGCAGGAAATTCAAACCGGCACTAGGAAACAGACTGAGAAACCAGAGTAAAGGTTTCCCCTGCAACCCCTTCCTTTGGGCTAGATGAACGAAAGTCTCTCCACATGCTCAGTTCTGAGAGATAAGTGTGTGTGAAAGTGGTCCTTCAACTAGCTTGTTGGGAACACAAAGTTTCTTTTCAGTTGCAAACTCCACTCCATACATATATATGGGGAGGTACTAGCTCCAACTCGGTTTTACAGTGAAAACTGCAGGAACTTCAAACCGGCACTAGGAAACAGACTGAGAAACCAGAGTAAAAGTTTCTGCTGCAACACGTTCCCTTTGTGCTAGATGAACGAACGTCTCTCCACATGCTCAGTTTTGAAAGATAAGTGTGTGTGAAAGCCGTACTTCATCTAGCTTGTTGGGAACACAAAGTTTCTTTTCACTTGCAAACTCCACTCCATACATATATATGGGTAGGTACAAGCTCCAACTCGGTTTTACAGTGAAAACTGCAGGAACTTCAAACCGTCACTAGGAAATAGACTGAGAAACCAGAGTAAAAGTTTCTCCTGCAACCCGTTCCCTTTGTGCTAGATGAACGAACATCTCTCCACATGGTCAGTTCTGAGAGATAAGACTGTGTGAAAGCCGTATTTCACCTAGCTTGTTGGGAAGACAAAGTTTCTTTTCAGTTGCTAAATCTACTTCATACATATATATGGGGAGGTACTAGCTCCAACTCCGTTTTACAGTGAAAACTACAGGAACATCAAACCGGCACTACGAAACAGACTGAGAAACCAGAGTAAAAGTTTCTCCTGCAAACCTTTCCCTTTTTGCTAGATGAACGAACGTCTCTCCACATGCTCAGTTCTGAGAGGTAAATGTGTGTGAAAGCCGTCCTTCACCTAGCTTGTTGGGAACACAAAGTTTCTTTTCAGTTGCAAACTCCACTCCATAAATATATATGGGGAGGTACTAGCTCCACCTCGGTTTTACAGTGAAAACTGCAGGAACTTCAAACCGGCACTAGGAAACAGACTGAGAAACCAGAGTAAAAATTTCTCCTGCAACCCGTTCTATTTGTGCTAGATGAACGAATGTCTCTCCACATGCTCAGTTTTGAGGGATAAGTGTGTGTGAATGCCGTTCTTCACCTATCTTGTTTGGAAAACAAAGTTTCTTTTCAGTTGCAAAATCCACTCTATAAATATATATGGGTAGGAACTAACTCCAACTCGTTTTTACAGTGAAAACTGCAGGAAATTCAAATCGGCACTAGGAAACAGACTGAGAAACCAGAGTAAAGTTTCTCCTGCAACCCGTTCCCTTTGTGCTAGATGAACGAACTTCTCTCCACATGCTCAGTTCTGAAAGATAAGTATGTGTGAAAGCCGTACTTCACCTAGCTTGTTGGGAACACAAAGATTATTTTCAGTTGCAAACTCCAATCCATACATATATATGGGGACGTACTAGCTCCAACTCGGTTTTACAGTGCAAACTGCAGGAAATTCAAACCGGCACTAGGAAACAGACAGAGAAACCAGAGTAAAAGTTTCTCCTGCAACCCGTTCATTTTGTGCTAGATGAACGAACGTCTCTCCACATGCTCAGTTCTGAGAGAGATGTGTGTGTGAAAGCCGTGCTTCACTTAGCTTGTTGGGAACACAAAGATTCTTTTCACTTGCAAACTCCACTCCTTACATTTATATGGGGAGGTACTACCTCCAAATCGGTTTTACAGTGAAAACTGCAGGAACTTCAAACCGGCACTGGGAAACAGACTGAGAAACCAGAGTAAAAGTTTCTCCAGCAACCCGTTCCCTTTGTGCTAGATGAACGAACGTCTCTCCACATGCTAGGATCTGAGAGATATGTGTGTGTGAAAGCCGTCCTTCACCTAGCTTGTTGGGAACACAAAGTTTCTTTTAACTTGCAAACACCACTCCATACATATATATGGGGAGGTACTAGCTCCAACTCGGTTTTACAGTGAAAACTGTAGGAACTTCAAACCGGCACTAGGAAACAGACTGAGAAACCATTGTAAAAGTTTCTCCTGCAACCCGTTCCCTTTGTGCTAGATGAACGAACGTCTCTCCACATGCTCAGTTCTGAGAGATAAGTGTGTGTGAAAGCCGTCCTTCACCTAGCTTGTTGGGAACACAAAGTTTCTTTTCACTTGCAAACTCCACTCCATACATATATATGGGGAGGTACTAGCTCCAACTCGATTTTACAGTGAAAATTGCAGGAACTTCAAACAGTCACTAGGAAACAGACTGAGAAACCAGAGTAAAAGTTTCTCCTGCAACCCTTTCCATTTGTGCTAGATGAACGAACGTCTCACCACATGCACAGTTCTGAGAGATAAGTGGGTGTGGAAGCCGTACTTCACCTAGCTTGTTGGGAACACAAAGTTTCTTTTCACTTGCTAACTCCCCTCCATACATATATATGGGGAGGTACTAGCTCCAACTCGGTTTTACAGTGAAAAATGCAGGAACGTCAAACCGGCACTAGGAAACAGACAGAGAAACCAGAGTAAAAGATTCTCATGCAACCCGTTCCCTTTGTGCTAGATGAACGAACGTCTCTCCACATGCTAAGTTCTGAGAGATAAGTGGGTGTGAAAGCCACATTCACCTATCTTGTTGGGAACACAAAATTTCTTTTCACTTGCAAACTCCAATCCATACATATATATGGGGAGGTACTAGCTTCAACTCGGTTTTACAGTGAAAACTGCAGGAAATTCAAACCGGCACTAGGAAACAGACTGAGAAACCAGAGTAAAAGTTTTTCCTGCAACCCGTTCCCTTTGTGCTAGATGAACGAACGTCTCTCCACAAGCTCAATTCTGAGAGATAAGTGTGTGTGAAAGCCCTACTTCACCTAGCTTGATGGGAACACAAAGTTTCTTTTCACTTGCAAACTCCACTCCATACATATATATGGGGAGGTACTAGCTTCAACACGCTTTTACAGCGAAAACTGCACGAATTTCAAACCGGCACTAGGAAACAGACTGAGAAACAAGAGGAAAAGTTTCCCCTGCAACCCGTTCCCTTTGTGCTAGATGAACGAACGTCTCTCCACATGCTCAGTTCTGAGAGATAAGTGTGTGTGAAAGCCGTCCTTCACCTAGCTTGTTGGGAACACAAAGTTTCTTTTCAGTTGCAAACTACACTTCATACATATATATAGGTAGGTTCTAGCTCCAACTCGGTTTTACAGTGAAAACTGCAGGAACTTCAAATCTGCACTAGGAAACAGACTGAGAAACCAGAGTAAAAGTTTCCCCTGCAACCCGTTCCGTTTGTGCTACATGAACGAACGTCTCTCCACATGCTCAGTTCTAAGAGATATGTCTGTTTGGAAGCCGTCCTTCACCTAGCTTGTTGGGAACACAAAGTTTCTTTTCACTTGCTAACACAACTCCATACATATATATGCGGAAGTACTAGCTCCAACTCGGTTTTACAGTGAAAACTGCAGGAACTTCAAACCGGCACTATGAAACAGACTGAGAAACCAGAGTAAAAGTTTCCCTGCAACGCGTTCCCTTTGTGCTAGATGAACGAACGTCTCTCCACATGCTCAGTTCTGAGATATAAATGTGTTGGAAAGCCGTTCTTCACCTAGCTGGTTGGGAGCACAAAGTTTCTTTTCAGTTGCAAACTCTACTCCATATATATATGGGGAGGTACTAGCTCCAACTCGGTTTTACAGTGAAAACTGCAGGAAATTCAAACCGGCACTAGGAAACAGACAGAGAAACCAGAGTAAAAGTTTCTCCTGCAACCCGTTCCCTTTGTGATAGATGAACGAACGTCTATCCACATGCTCAGTTCTGAGAGATAAGTGTGAGTGAAAGCCGTTCTTCAACTAGCTTGTTGGGAACACAAAGTTCCTTTTCAGTTGCAAACTCCACTCCATACATATATATGGGGAGGTCCTAGCTCCAACTCGGTTTTACAGTGAAAACTGCAGGAACTTAAAAACGGCACTAGGAAACAGACTGAGAATCCAGAGTAAAAGTTTCTCCTGCAACCTGTTCCCTATGTGCTAGATGTACGAACGTCTCTCCACATGCTCAGTTCTCAGAGATAAGTGTGTGAGAAAGCCGTCCTTCACCTAGCTTGTTGGGAACACAAAGTTTCTTTTCACTTTCAAACTCCACTCCATACATATATATGGGGAGGTACTAGCTGCAACTCGGTTTTACAGTGAAAACTGCAGGAACTTCAAACCGGCACTAGGAAACAGACTGAGAAACCAGAGTAAAAGTTTCTGCTGCAACACGTTCCCTTTGTGCTAGATGAACGAACGTCTCTCCAAATGCTCAGTTCTGAAAGATTAGTGTGTGTGAAAGCCGTACTTCATCTAGCTTGTTGGGAACACAAAGTTTCTTTTCACTTGCAAACTCCACTCCATACATATATATGGGGAGGTACAAGCTCCAACTCGGTTTTACAGTGAAAACTGCAGGAACTTCAAACCGTCACTAGGAAACAGACTGAGAAACCAGAGTAAAAGTTTCTCCTGCAACCCGTTCCCTTTGTGCTAGATGAACGTACATCTCTCCACATGGTCAGTTCTGAGAGATAAGACTGTGTGAAAGCCGTATTTCACCTAGCTTGTTGGGAACACAAAGTTTCTTTTCAGTTGCCAAATCTACTTCATACATATATATGGGGAGGTACTAGCTCCAACTCCGTTTTACAGTGAAAACTACAGGAACATCAAACCGGCACTACGAAACAGACTGAGAAACCAGAGTAAAAGTTTCTCCTGCAAACCTTTCCCTTTTTGCTAGATGAACGAACGTCTCTCCACATGCTCAGTTCTGAGAGATAAATGTGTGTGAAAGCCGTCCTTCACCTAGCTTGTTGGGAACACAAAGTTTCTTTTCAGTTGCAAACTATAATAAATACATATATATGGGGACGTACTAGCTCCAAATCGGTTTTACAGTGCAAACTGCAAGAAATTCAAACCGGCACTAAGAAACAGACAGAGAAACCAGAGTAAAAGTTTCCCCTGCAAACAGTTCCCTTTGTGCTAGATGAACGAACGTCTCTCCACATGCACAGTTCTGAGAGATAAGTGGGTGTGGAAGCCGTACTTCACCTAGCTTGTTGGGAACACAAAGTTTCTTTTCACTTGCTAACTCCCCTCCATACATATATATGGGTAGGTACTAGCTCCAACTCGGTTTTACAGTGAAAACTGCAGGAACGTCAAACCGGCACTAGGAAACAGACAGAGAAACCAGAGTAAAAGATTCTCATGCAACCCGTTCCCTTTGTGCTAGATGAACGAACGTCTCTCCACATGCTAAGTTCTGAGAGATAAGTGTGTGTGAAAGCCGTCATTCACCTATCTTGTTGGGAACACAAAATTTCTTTTCACTTGCAAACTCCAATCCATACATATATATGGGGAGGTACTAGCTTCAACTCGGTTTTACAGTGAAAACTGCAGGAAATTCAAACCGGCACTAGGAAACAGACTGAGAAACCAGAGTAAAAGTTTTTCCTGCAACCCGTTCCCTTTGTGCTAGATGAACGAACGTCTCTCCACATGCTCAATTCTGAGAGATAAGTGTGTGTGAAAGCCCTACTTCACCTAGCTTGATGGGAACACAAAGTTTCTTTTCACTTGCAAACTCCACTCCATACATATATATGGGGAGTTACTAGCTTCAACATGCTTTTACAGCGAAAACTGCACGAATTTCAAACCGGCACTAGGAAACAGACTGAGAAACAAGAGGAAAAGTTTCCCCTGCAACCCGTTCCCTTTGTGCTAGATGAACGAACGTCTCTCCACATGCTCAGTTCTGAGAGATAAATGTGTGTGAAAGCCGTCCTTCACCTAGCTTGTTGGGAACACAAAGTTTCTTTTCAGTTGCAAACTACACTTCATACACATATATAGGTAGGTTCTAGCTCCAACTCGGTTTTACAGTGAAAACTGCAGGAACTTCAAATCTGCACTAGGAAACAGACTGAGAAACCAGAGTAAAAGTTTCCCCTGCAACCCGTTCCGTTTGTGCTACATGAACGAACGTCTCTCCACATGCTCAGTTCTAAGAGATATGTCTGTTTGGAAGCCGTCCTTCACCTAGCTTGTTGGGAACACAAAGTTTCTTTTCACTTGCAAACACAACTCCATACATATATATGCGGAAGTACTAGCTCCAACTCGGTTTTACAGTGAAAACTGCAGGAACTTCAAACCGGCACTATGAAACAGACTGAGAAACCAGAGTAAAAGTTTCCCTGCAACGAGTTCCCTTTGTGCTAGATGAACGAACGTCTATCCACATGCTCAGTTCTGAGAGATAAGTGTGAGTGAAAGCCGTTCTTCAACTAGCTTGTTGGGAACACAAAGTTCCTTTTCAGTTGCAAACTCCACTCCATACATATATATGGGGAGGTCCTAGCTCCAACTCGGTTTTACAGTGAAAACTGCAGGAACTTAAAAACATCACTAGGAAACAGACTGAGAATCCAGAGTAAAAGTTTCTCCTGCAACCTGTTCCCTTTGTGCTAGATGTACGAAGTCTCTCCACATGCTCAGTTCTCAGAGATAAGTGTGTGAGAAAGCCGTCCTTCACCTAGCTTGTTGGGAACACAAAGTTTCTTTTCACTTGCAAACTCCACCCCATACATATATATGGGGGGGTACTAGCTCCAACTCGTTTTTACAGTGAAAACTGCAGGAAATTCAAACCGGCACTAGGAAACAGACTGAGAAACCAGAGTAAAGGTTTCCCCTGCAACCCCTTCCTTTGGGCTAGATGAACGAAAGTCTCTCCACATGCTCAGTTCTGAGAGATAAGTGTGTGTGAACGTGGTCCTTCAACTAGCTTGTTGGGAACACAAAGTTTCTTTTCACTTTCAAACTCCACTCCATACATATATATGGGGAGGTACTAGCTGCAACTCGGTTTTACAGTGAAAACTGCAGGAACTTCAAACCGGCACTAGGAAACAGACTGAGAAACCAGAGTAAAAGTTTCTGCTGCAACACGTTCCCTTTGTGCTAGATGAACGAACGTCTCTCCAAATGCTCAGTTCTGAAAGATTAGTGTGTGTGAAAGCCGTACTTCATCTAGCTTGTTGGGAACACAAAGTTTCTTTTCACTTGCAAACTCCACTCCATACATATATATGGGGAGGTACAAGCTCCAACTCGGTTTTACAGTGAAAACTGCAGGAACTTCAAACCGTCACTAGGAAACAGACTGAGAAACCAGAGTAAAAGTTTCTCCTGCAACCAGTTCCCTTTGTGCTAGATGAACGTACATCTCTCCACATGGTCAGTTCTGAGAGATAAGACTGTGTGAAAGCCGTATTTCACCTAGCTTGTTGGGAACACAAAGTTTCTTTTCAGTTGCCAAATCTACTTCATACATATATATGGGGAGGTACTAGCTCCAACTCCGTTTTACAGTGAAAACTACAGGAACATCAAACCGGCACTACGAAACAGACTGAGAAACCAGAGTAAAAGTTTCTCCTGCAAACATTTCCCTTTTTGCTAGATGAACGAACGTCTCTCCACATGCTCAGTTCTGAGAGATAAATGTGTGTGAAAGCCGTCCTTCACCTAGCTTGTTGGGAACACAAAGTTTCTTTTCAGTTGCAAACTATAATAAATACATATATATGGGGACGTACTAGCTCCAAATCGGTTTTACAGTGCAAACTGCAAGAAATTCAAACCGGCACTAAGAAACAGACAGAGAAACCAGAGTAAAAGTTTCTCCTGCAACCAGTTCCCCTTGTGCTAGATGAACGAACGTCTCTCCACATGCACAGTTCTGAGAGAGATGTGTGTGTGAAAGCCGTGCTTCACTTAGCTTGTTGGGAACACAAAGTTTCTTTTCACTTGCAAACTCCACTCCATACATTTATATGGGGAGGTACTACCTCCAAATCGGTTTTACAGTGAAAACTGCAGGAACTTCAAACCGGCACTGGGAAACAGACTGAGAAACCAGAGTAAAAGTTTCTCCAGCAACCCGTTCCCTTTGTGCTAGATGAACGAACGTCTCTCCACATGCTCATTTCTGAGAGATAAGTGTGTGTGAAAGCCGTCCTTCACCTAGCTTGTTGGGAACACAAAGTTTCTTTTAACTTGCAAACACCACTCCATACATATAAATGGGGAGGTACTAGATCCAACTCGGTTTTACAGTGAAAACTGTAGGAACTTCAAACCGGCACTAGGAAACAGACTGAGGACCCAGAGTAAAAGTTTCCCCTGCAACAAGTTCCCTTTGTGCTAGATGAACGAACGTCTCTCCACATGCTCAAATCTGAGAGATAAGTGTGTGTGAAAGCCGTCCTTCACTTAGCTTCTTGGGAACACAAAGGTTCTTTTCAGTTGCAAACTCCACTCCATACATATATATGGGGAGGTACAAGCTCCAACTCGGTTTTACAGTGAAAACTGCAGGAACTTCATCCCGGCACTAGGAAACAGACTGAGAAACCAGAGTAAAAGTTTCTCCTGCAACCCGTTCCCTTTGTGCTAGATGAACGAACGTATCTCCACATGCTCAGTTCTGAGAGACAAGTGTGTGTGAAAGCCGTTCTTCACCAAGCAAGTTGGGAACACAAAGTTTCTTTTCAGTTGCAAGCACCACTCCATACATATATATGGGGAGGTACTTGCTCCAACTCGATTTTACAGTGAAAACTGCAGGATCTTCAAACCGGCACTAGGAAACAGACTGAGAAACCAGAGTAAAACTTTCCCCCGCAACCCGTTCCTTTTGTGCTAGATGAACGAACGTCTCTCCACATGCTCAGTTCTGAGAGATAAGTTGGTGTGGAAGCCGTCCTTCACCTAGCTTGTTGGGAACACAAAGTTTCTTTTCACTTGCTAACTCCCCTCCATACATATATATGGGGGGGTACAAGCTCGAACTCGGTTTTACAGTGAAAACTGCAGGAACTTCAAACCGGCACTAGGAAACAGACAGAGAAACCAGAGTAAAATTTTCTCCTGCAACCCGTTCCCTTTGTGATAGATGAACGAACGTCTCTCCACATGCTAAGTTCTGAGAGATAAGTGGGTGTGAAAGCCGTCATTCACCTAGCTTGTTTGGAACACAAAATTTCTTTTCACTTGCAAACTACACTCCATACATATATATGGGGAGGTACTAGCTCCAACTCGGTTTTACAGTGAATACTGCAGGAACTTCAAACCGGCACTAGGAAACAGACTGAGAAACCATTGTAAAAGTTTCTCCTGCAAACCGTTCCCTTTGTGCTAGATGAACGAAAGTCTCTCCACATGCTCAGTTCTGAGAGATAATTGTGGGTGAAAGCCGTCCTTCACCTAGCTTGTTGGGAACACAAAGTTTCTCTTCACTTGCAAACACCACCCCATATATATATATGGGGATGTACTAGCTCCAACTCGGTTTTACAGTGAAAACTGCAGGAACTTCAAACCGGCACTAGGAAACAGACTGAGAAAAAAGAGAAAAATTTTCTCCTGCAACCCGTTCTCTTTGTGCTACATGAACGAACGTTTCTCCACATGCTCAGTTCTGAGAGATAAGTGTGTGTGAAAGCCGTTCTTCACCTATCTTGTTTGGAACACAAAGTTTCTTTTCAGTTGCAAAATCCACTCTATAAATATATATGGGTAGGAACTAACTCCAACTCGTTTTTACAGTGAAAACTGCAGGAAATTCAAATCGGCACTAGGAAACAGACTGAGAAACCAGAGTAAAGTTTCTCCTGCAACCCGTTCCATTTGTGCTAGATGAACGAACTTCTCTCCACATGCTCAGTTCTGAGAGATAAGTATGTGTGAAAGCCGTACTTCACCTAGCTTGTTGGGAACACAAAGATTATTTTCAGTTGCAAACTCCAATCCATACATATATATGGGGACGTACTAGCTCCAACTCGGTTTTACAGTGCAAACTGCAGGAAATTCAAACCGGCAATAGGAAACAGACAGAGAAACCAGAGTAAAAGTTTCTCCTGCCACCCGTTCCATTTGGGCTAGATGAACGAACGTCTCTCCACATGCTCAGTTCTGAGAGAGATGTGTGTGTGAAAGCCGTGCTTCACTTATCTTGTTGGGAACACAAAGTTTCTTTTCACTTGCAAACTCCACTCCATACATTTATATGGGGAGGTACTACCTCCAAATCGGTTTTACAGTGAAAACTGCAGGAACTTCAAACCGGCACTGGGAAACAGACTGAGAAACCAGAGTAAAAGTTTCTACAGCAACCCGTTCCCTTTGTGCTAGATGAACGAACGTCTCTCCACATGCTCAGTTCTGAGAGATAAGTGTGTGTGAAAGCCGTCCTTCACCTAGCTTGTTGGGAACACAAAGTTTCTTTTAACTTGCAAACACCACTCCATACATATATATGGGGAGGTACTAGCTCCAACTCGGTTTTACAGTGAAAACTGTAGGAACTTCAAACCGGCACTAGGAAACAGACTGAGGACCCAGAGTAAAAGTTTCCCCTGCAACAAGTTCCCTTTGTGCTAGATGAACGAACGTCTCTCCACATGCTCAAATCTGAGAGATAAGTGTGTGTGAAAGCCGTCCTTCACTTAGCTTCTTGGGAACACAAAGGTTCTTTTCAGTTGCAAACTCCACTCCATACATATATATGGGGAGGTACAAGCTCCAACTCGGTTTTACAGTGAAATCTGCAGGAACTTCATCCCGGCACTAGGAAACAGACTGAGAAACCAGAGTAAAAGTTTCTCCTACAGCCCTTTCCATTTGTGCTAGATGAACGAACTTCTCACCACATGCTCAGTTCTGAGAGATAAGTGGGTGTGGAAGCCGTACTTCACCTAGCTTGTTGGGAACACAAAGTTTCTTTTCACTTGCTAACTCCCCTCCATACATATATATGGGGGGGTACAAGCTCCAACTCGGTTTTACAGTGAAAACTGCAGGAACTTCAAACCGGCACTAGGAAACAGACAGAGAAACCAGAGTAAAAGTTTCTCCTGCAACCCGTTCCCTTTGTGATAGATGAACGAACGTCTCTCCACATGCTAAGTTCTGAGAGATAAGTGGGTGTGAAAGCCGTCATTCACCTAGCTTGTTGGGAACACAAAATTTCTTTTCACTTGTAAACTCCACTCCGTACATATATATGGGGAGGTACTAGCTCCAACTCGGTTTTACAGTGAATACTGCAGGAACTTCAAACCGGCACTAGGAAACAGACTGAGAAACCATTGTAAAAGTTTCTCCTGCAACCCGTTCCCTTTGTGCTAGATGAACGAACTTCTCTCCACATGCTCAGTTCTGAGAGATAAATGTGTGTGAAAGCCGTCCTTCACCTAGCTTGTTGGGAACACAAAGTTTCTTTTCAGTTGCAAACTCCACTCCATAAATATATATGGGGAGGTACTAGCTCCACATCGGTTTTACAGTGAAAACTGCAGGAACTTCAAACCGGCACTAGGAAACAGACTGAGAAACCAGAGTAAAAATTTCTCCTGCAACCCGTTCTATTTGTGCTAGATGAACGAATGTCTCTCCACATGCTCAGTTCTGAGAAATAAGTGTGTGTGGAAGCCGTTCTTCACCTATCTTGTTTGGAACACAAAGTTTCTTTTCAGTTGCAAAATCCACTCTATAAATATATATGGGTAGGAACTAACTCCAACTCGTTTTTACAGTGAAAACTGCAGGAAATTCAAATCGGCACTAGGAAACAGACTGAGAAACCAGAGTAAAGTTTCTCCTGCAACCCGTTCCCTTTGTGCTAGATGAACGAACTTCTCTCCACATGCTCAGTTCTGAGAGATAAGTATGTGTGAAAGCCGTACTTCACCTAGCTTGTTGGGAACACAAAGATTATTTTCAGTTGCAAACTCCAATCCATACATATATATGGGGACGTACTAGCTCCAACTCGGTTTTACAGTGCAAACTGCAGGAAATTCAAACCGGCACTAGGAAACAGACAGAGAAACCAGAGTAAAAGTTTCTCCTGCAACCCGTTCCCTTTGTGCTAGATGAACGAACGTCTCTCCACATGCTCAGTTCTGAGAGAGATGTGTGTGTGAAAGCCGTGCTTCACTTAGCTTGTTGGGAACACAAAGTTTCTTTTCACTTGCAAACTCCACTCCATACATTTATATGGGGAGGTACTACCTCCAAATCTGTTTTACAGTGAAAACTGCAGGAAATTCAAACCGGCACTAGGAAACAGAATGAGAAACCAGAGTAAAAGTTTCTCCAGCAACCCGTTCCCTTTGTGCTAGATGAACGAACGTCTCTCCACATGCTCAGTTCTGAGAGATAAGTGTGTGTGAAAGCCGTCCTTCACCTAGCTTGTTGGGAACACAAAGTTTCTTTTCAGTTGCAAACTCCACTCCATAAATATATATGGGGAGGTACTAGCTCCACCTCGGTTTTACAGTGAAAACTGCAGGAACTTCAAACCGGCACTAGGAAACAGACTGAGAAACCAGAGTAAAAATTTCTCCTGCAACCCGTTCTATTTGTGCTAGATGAACGAATGTCTCTCCACATGCTCAGTTCTGAGAGATAAGTATGTGTGAAAGCCGTACTTCAACTAGCTTGTTGGGAACACAAAGATTATTTTCAGTTGCAAACTCCTTCCATACATATATATGGGGACGTACTAGCTCCAACTCGGTTTTACAGTGCAAACTGCAGGAAATTCAAACCGGCACTAGGAAACAGACAGAGAAACCAGAGTAAAAGTTTCTCCTGCAACCCGTTCCCTTTGTGCTAGATGAACGAACGTCTCTCCACATGCTCAGTTCTGAGAGAGATGTGTGTGTGAAAGCCGTGCTTCACTTAGCTTGTTGGGAACACAAAGTTTCTTTTCACTTGCAAACTCCACTCCATACATTTATATGGGGAGGTACTACATCCAAATCGGTTTTACAGTGAAAACTGCAGGAACTTCAAACCGGCACTGGGAAACAGACTGAGAAACCAGAGTAAAAGTTTCTCCAGCAACCCGTTCCCTTTGTGCTAGATGAACGAACGTCTCTCCACATGATCAGTTCTGAGAGATAAGTGTGTGTGAAAGCCGTCCTTCACCTAGCTTGTTGGGAACACAAAGTTTCTTTTAACTTGCAAACACCACTCCATACATATATATGGGGAGGTACTAGCTCCAACTCGGTTTTACAGTGAATACTGTAGGAACTTCAAACCGGCACTAGGAAACAGACTGAGGACCCAGAGTAAAAGTTTCCCCTGCAACAAGTTCCCTTTGTGCTAGATGAACGAACGTCTCTCCACATGCTCAAATCTGAGAGATAAGTGTGTGTGAAAGCCGTCCTTCACTTAGCTTATTGGGAACACAAAGGTTCTTTTCAGTTGCAAACTCCACTCCATACATATATATGGGGAGGTACAAGCTCCAACTCGGTTTTACAGTGAAAACTGCAGGAACTTCATCCCGGCACTAGGAAACAGACTGAGAAACCGGAGTAAAAGTTTCCCCTGCAACCCGTTCCGTTTGTGCTACATGAACGAACGTCTCTCCACATGCTCAGTTCTAAGAGATATGTGTGTTTGGAAGCCGTCCTTCACCTAGCTTGTTGGGAACACAAAGTTTCTTTTCACTTGCAAACACCACTCCATACATATATATGCGGAGGTACTAGCTCCAACTCGGTTTTACAGTGAAAACTGCAGGAACTTCAAACCGGCACTAGGAAACAGACTGAGAAACAAGAGTAAAAGTTTCCATGCAACGCGTTCCATTTGTGCTAGGTGAACGAACGTCTCTCCACATGCTCAGTTCTGAGATATAATTGTGTGTGAAAGCCGTTCTTCACCTAGCTGGTTGGGAACTCAAAGTTTCTTTTCAGTTGCAAACTCTACTCCATATATATATGGGGATGTACTAGCTTCATCTCGGTTTTACAGTGAAAACTGCAGGAAATTCAAACCGGCACTAGGATACAGACTGAGAAACCAGAGTAAAAGTTTCTCCTGCAACCCGTTCCCTTTGTGATAGATGAACGAACGTCTATCCACATGCTCAGTTCTGAGAGATATGTGTGTGTGAAAGCCGTTCTTCACCTAGCTTGTTGGGAACCCAAAGTTCCTTTTCAGTTGCAAACTCCACTCCATACATATATATGGTTAGGTAGTAGCTCCAACTCTGTTTTACAGTGAAAAGTGCAGGAACATCAAACCGGCACTAGGAAACAGACTGAGAAACCAGAGTAAAAGTTTCTCCTGCAACCCGTTCCATTGTGCTAGATGAACGAACGTCTCTCCACATTCTAAGTTCTGAGAGATAAGTGTATGTGAAAGCCGTCCTTCACCTAGCTTGTTGGGAACACAAAGTTTCTTTTCACTTGCAAACTCCACCCCATACATATATATGGGGGGGTACTAGCTCCAACTCGTTTTTACAGTGAAAACTGCAGGAAATTCAAACCGGCTCTAGGAAACAGACTGAGAATCCAGAGTAAAGGTTTCCCCTGCAACCCCTTCCTTTGGGCTAGATGAACGAAAGTCTCTCCACATGCTCAATTCTGAGAGATAAGTGTGTGTGAAAGCCGTCCTTCATCTAGCTTGTTGGGAACACAAAGTTTCTTTTCACTTGCAAACTCCACTCCATACATATATATGGGGAGGTACAAGCTCCAACTCGGTTTTACAGTGAAAACTGCAGGAACTTCAAAATATCACTAGGAAAAAGCCTGAGAAACCAGAGTAAAAGTTTCTCCTGCAAACCGTTCCCTTTGTGCTAGATGAACGAACGTCTCTCCACATGCTCATTTCTGAGATATAAGGGTGTGTGAAAGCCGTCCTTCACCTAGCTTGTTGGGAACACAAAATTTCTTTTCACCTGCAAACTCCAATCCATACATTTATATTGGGAGGTTCTAGCTCCAACTCGGTTTTACAGTGCAAACCTCAGGAACTTGAAAACGGCACTAGGAAACAGACTGAGAAACCAGAGTAAAAGTTTCCCCTGCAACCCGTGTCCTTTGTGCTAGATGAATGAACGTCTCTCCACATGCTCAGTTTGAGAGTTAATTGTGTGTGAAAGCCGTCCTTCACATCGATTGTTGGGAACACATAGTTTCTTTTCAGGTGCAAATTCCACTCCATACATATATATGGGGATGTACTAGCTCCATCTCGGTTTTACAGTGAAAACTGCAGGAAAATCAAACCGCCACTAGGAAACAGACTGAGAAACCAGAGTAAAAGTTTCACCTGCAACCCGTTCCCTTTGTGCTAGATGAACGAACGTCTCTCCACATTCTCAGTTCTGAGAGATAAGTGTGAGTGAAAGCCGTTCTTCACCTGGCTTGTTGGGAACACAAAGTTTCTTTTCAGTTGCAAACTCCACTCCATACATATATATGGGGAGGTACTAGCTCCAACTCAGTTTTACAGTGAAAACTGCAGGAACTTCAAAACGGCACTAGGAAACAGACTGAGAAACCAGAGTAAAGTTTCTCCTGCAACCAGTTCCATGTGTGCTAGATGAACGAACGTCTCTCCACATGCTCAGTTCTCAGAGATAAGTGTGTGTGAAAGCCGTCCTTCACCTATCTTGTTGGGAACACAGAGTTTCTTTTCACTTGCAAACTCCACTCCATACGTATATATGGGGAGTTACTAGCTCCAACTCTTTTTTACAGTGAAAACTGCAGGAAATTCAAACAGGCACTGGGTAACAGACTGAGAATCCAGAGTAAATGTTTCCCCTGCAACCCGTTCCCTTTTTTGCTAGATGAATGAACGTCTCTCCACATGCTCAGTTCTGAGAGTTAATTGTGTGTGAAAGCCGTCCTTCACCTCGATTGTTGGGAACACAAAGTTTCTTTTCAGTTGCAAATTCCACTCCACACATATATATGGGGATGTACAAGCTCCAACTCGGTTTTACAGTGAAAACTGCAGGAACTTCAAACCGGCTCTAGGAAACAGACTGAGAAACCAGAGTAAAAGTTTCCCCTGCAACCCGTTCCATTTTTGTTAGATGAACGAAATTTTCTCCACATGCTCAGTTCTGAGAGATAAGTGTGTGTGAAAGCCGTCCTTCACCTAGCTTGTTGGGAACACAAAGTTTCTTTTCACTTGCAAACTGCACTCCATACATTTATATGGGGAGGTACTAACTCCAACTAGGTTTTAAAGTGCAAACTGCAGGAACTTCAAACAGGCACTAGGAAACAGACTGAGAAACCAGAGTAAAAGTTTCTACTGCAACATGATCCCTCTGTGCTAGATGAACGAACGTTTCTCCACATGCTCAGTTCTGAGAGATATGTGTGTGTGAAAGCCGTCCTTCAACTAGCTTGTTAGGAACACAAATTTTCTTTTCACTTGCAAACTCCACTCCTTACATATATATGGGGAGGTACTAGCCCCAACTCGGTTTTACAGTGAAAACTGTAGGAAATTCAAACCGGCACTAGGAAACAGACTGAGGACCCAGAGTAAAAGTTTCCCCTGCAACACGTTCCCTTTGTGATAGATGAACGAACGTCTATCCACATGCTCAGTTCTGAGAGGTATGTGTGAGTGAAAGCCGTTCTTCACCTAGCTTGTTGGGAACCCAAAGTTCCTTTTCAGTTGCAAACTCCACTCCATACATATGTATGGGTAGGTAGTAGCTCCAACTCTGTTTTACAGTGAAAAGTGCAGGAACATCAAACCGGCACTAGGAAACAGACTGAGAACAGAGTAAAAGTTTCTCCTGCAACCCGTTCCCTTTGTGCTAGATGAACGAACGTCTCTCCACATGCTCAGTTCTGAGAGATAAGTGTGAGTGAAAGGCGTCCTTCACCTGGCTTGTTGGGAACACAAAGTTTCTTTTCAGTTGCAAACTCCACTCCATACATATATATGGGGAGGTACTAGCTCCAACTCAGTTTTACAGTGAAAACTGCAGGAACTTCAAAACGGCACTAGGAAACAGACTGAGAAACCAGAGTAAAAGTTTCTCCTGCAACCCGTTCCATGTGTGCTAGATGAACGAACGTCTCTCCACATGCTCAGTTCTCAGAGATAAGTGTGTGTGAATGCCGTCCTTCACCTAGCTTGTTGGGAACACAGAGATTCTTTTCACTTGCAAACTCCACTCCATACGTATATATGGGGAGTTACTAGCTCCAACTGTTTTTTACAGTGAAAACTGCAGGAACTTCAAACAGGCACTGGGTAACAGACTGAGAAACCAGAGTAAATGTTTCCCCTGCAACCCGTTCCCTTTTTTGCTAGATGAATGAACGTCTCTCCACATGCTCAGTTCTGAGAGTTAATTGTGTGTGAAAGCCGTCCTTCACCTCGATTGTTGGGAACACAAAGTTTCTTTTCAGTTGCAAATTCCACTCCACACATATATATGGGGATGTACAAGCTCCAACTCAGTTTTACAGTGAAAACTGCAGGAACTTCAAACCGGCGCTAGGAAACAGACTGAGAAACCAGAGTAAAAGTTTCCCCTGCAACCCGTTCCATTTTTGTTAGATGAACGAACTTTTCTCCACATGCTCAGTTCTGAGAGATAAGTGTGTGTTAAAGCCGTCCTTCACCTAGCTTGTTGGGAACACAAAGTTTCTTTTCACTTGCAAACTGCACTCCATACATTTATATTGGGAGGTACTAACTCCAACTCGGTTTTACAGTGCAAACTGCAGGAACTTCAAACAGGCACTAGGAAACAGACTGAGAAACCAGAGTAAAAGTTTCTACTGCAACATGGTCCCTTTGTGCTAGATGAACGAACGTCTCTCCACATTCTCAGTTCTGAGAGATAAGTGGGTGTGAAAGCCATTCTTCACCTAGCTTGTTGAGAACACAAAGTTTCTTTTCAGTTGCAAACACCACTCCATACATATATATGCGGAGGTACTATCTCCAACTCGGATTTACAGTGATAACTGCAGGAACTTCACACCGGCACTAGGAAACAGACTGAGAAACAAGAGTAAAAGTTTCTCCTGCAATCCGTTCACTTTGTGCTAGATGAACGAATGTCTCTCCACATGCTCAGTTCTGAGAGATAAGTGTGAGTGAAAGCCGTTCTTCACCTGGCTTGTTGGGAACACAAAGTTTCTTTTCAGTTGCAAACTCCACTCCATACATATATATGGAGAGGTACTAGCTCCAACTCAGTTTTACAGTGCAAACCTCAGGAACTTGAAACCGGCACTAGGAAACAGACTGAGAAACCAGAGTAAAGTTTCTCCTGCAACCCGTTCCCTTTGTGCTAGATGAACGAACTTCTCTCCACATGCTCAGTTCTGAGAGATAAGTATGTGTGAAAGCCGTACTTCACCTAGCTTGTTGGGAACACAAAGATTATTTTCAGTTGCAAACTCCAATCCATACATATATATGGGGACGTACTAGCTCCAACTCGGTTTTACAGTGCAAACTGCAGGAAATTCAAACCGGCACTAGGAAACAGACAGAGAAACCAGAGTAAAAGTTTCTCCTGCAACCCGTTCCCTTTGTGCTAGATGAACGAACGTCTCTCCACATGCTCAGTTCTGAGAGAGATGTGTGTGTGAAAGCCGTGCTTCACTTAGCTTGTTGGGAACACAAAGTTTCTTTTCACTTGCAAACTCCACTCCATACATTTATATGGGGAGGTACTACATCCAAATCGGTTTTACAGTGAAAACTGCAGGAACTTCAAACCGGCACTGGGAAACAGACTGAGAAACCAGAGTAAAAGTTTCTCCAGCAACCCGTTCCCTTTGTGCTAGATGAACGAACGTCTCTCCACATGATCAGTTCTGAGAGATAAGTGTGTGTGAAAGCCGTCCTTCACCTAGCTTGTTGGGAACACAAAGTTTCTTTTAACTTGCAAACACCACTCCATACATATATATGGGGAGGTACTAGCTCCAACTCGGTTTTACAGTGAATACTGTAGGAACTTCAAACCGGCACTAGGAAACAGACTGAGGACCCAGAGTAAAAGTTTCCCCTGCAACAAGTTCCCTTTGTGCTAGATGAACGAACGTCTCTCCACATGCTCAAATCTGAGAGATAAGTGTGTGTGAAAGCCGTCCTTCACTTAGCTTATTGGGAACACAAAGGTTCTTTTCAGTTGCAAACTCCACTCCATACATATATATGGGGAGGTACAAGCTCCAACTCGGTTTTACAGTGAAAACTGCAGGAACTTCATCCCGGCACTAGGAAACAGACTGAGAAACCGGAGTAAAAGTTTCCCCTGCAACCCGTTCCGTTTGTGCTACATGAACGAACGTCTCTCCACATGCTCAGTTCTAAGAGATATGTGTGTTTGGAAGCCGTCCTTCACCTAGCTTGTTGGGAACACAAAGTTTCTTTTCACTTGCAAACACCACTCCATACATATATATGCGGAGGTACTAGCTCCAACTCGGTTTTACAGTGAAAACTGCAGGAACTTCAAACCGGCACTAGGAAACAGACTGAGAAACAAGAGTAAAAGTTTCCATGCAACGCGTTCCATTTGTGCTAGGTGAACGAACGTCTCTCCACATGCTCAGTTCTGAGATATAATTGTGTGTGAAAGCCGTTCTTCACCTAGCTGGTTGGGAACTCAAAGTTTCTTTTCAGTTGCAAACTCTACTCCATATATATATGGGGATGTACTAGCTTCATCTCGGTTTTACAGTGAAAACTGCAGGAAATTCAAACCGGCACTAGGAAACAGACTGAGAAACCAGAGTAAAAGTTTCTCCTGCAACCCGTTCCCTTTGTGATAGATGAACGAACGTCTATCCACATGCTCAGTTCTGAGAGATATGTGTGTGTGAAAGCCGTTCTTCACCTAGCTTGTTGGGAACCCAAAGTTCCTTTTCAGTTGCAAACTCCACTCCATACATATATATGGTTAGGTAGTAGCTCCAACTCTGTTTTACAGTGAAAAGTGCAGGAACATCAAACCGGCACTAGGAAACAGACTGAGAAACCAGAGTAAAAGTTTCTCCTGCAACCCGTTCCATTGTGCTAGATGAACGAACGTCTCTCCACATTCTAAGTTCTGAGAGATAAGTGTATGTGAAAGCCGTCCTTCACCTAGCTTGTTGGGAACACAAAGTTTCTTTTCACTTGCAAACTCCACCCCATACATATATATGGGGGGGTAGTAGCTCCAACTCGTTTTTACAGTGAAAACTGCAGGAAATTCAAACCGGCTCTAGGAAACAGACTGAGAATCCAGAGTAAAGGTTTCCCCTGCAACCCCTTCCTTTGGGCTAGATGAACGAAAGTCTCTCCACATGCTCAATTCTGAGAGATAAGTGTGTGTGAAAGCCGTCCTTCATCTAGCTTGTTGGGAACACAAAGTTTCTTTTCACTTGCAAACTCCACTCCATACATATATATGGGGAGGTACAAGCTCCAACTCGGTTTTACAGTGAAAACTGCAGGAACTTCAAAATATCACTAGGAAAAAGACTGAGAAACCAGAGTAAAAGTTTCTCCTGCAAACCGTTCCCTTTGTGCTAGATGAACGAACGTCTCTCCACATGCTCATTTCTGAGATATAAGGTTGTGTGAAAGCCGTCCTTCACCTAGCTTGTTGGGAACACAAAATTTCTTTTCACCTGCAAACTCCAATCCATACATTTATATTGGGAGGTTCTAGCTCCAACTCGGTTTTACAGTGCAAACCTCAGGAACTTGAAAACGGCACTAGGAAACAGACTGAGAAACCAGAGTAAAAGTTTCCCCTGCAACCCGTGTCCTTTGTGCTAGATGAATGAACGTCTCTCCACATGCTCAGTTTGAGAGTTAATTGTGTGTGAAAGCCGTCCTTCACCTCGATTGTTGGGAACACATAGTTTCTTTTCAGGTGCAATTTCCACTCCATACATATATATGGGGATGTACTAGCTCCATCTCGGTTTTACAGTGAAAACTGCAGGAAAATCAAACCGCCACTAGGAAACAGACTGAGAAACCAGAGTAAAAGTTTCACCTGCAACCCGTTCCCTTTGTGCTAGATGAACGAACGTCTCTCCACATTCTCAGTTCTGAGAGATAAGTGTGAGTGAAAGCCGTTCTTCACCTGGCTTGTTGGGAACACAAAGTTTCTTTTCAGTTGCAAACTCCACTCCATACATATATATGGGGAGGTACTAGCTCCAACTCAGTTTTACAGTGAAAACTGCAGGAACTTCAAAACGGCACTAGGAAACAGACTGAGAAACCAGAGTAAAGTTTCTCCTGCAACTAGTTCCATGTGTGCTAGATGAACGAACGTCTCTCCACATGCTCAGTTCTCAGAGATAAGTGTGTGTGAAAGCCGTCCTTCACCTATCTTGTTGGGAACACAGAGTTTCTTTTCACTTGCAAACTCCACTCCATACGTATATATGGGGAGTTACTAGCTCCAACTCTTTTTTACAGTGAAAACTGCAGGAAATTCAAACAGGCACTGGGTAACAGACTGAGAATCCAGAGTAAATGTTTCCCCTGCAACCCGTTCCCTTTTTTGCTAGATGAATGAACGTCTCTCCACATGCTCAGTTCTGAGAGTTAATTGTGTGTGAAAGCCGTCCTTCACCTCGATTGTTGGGAACACAAAGTTTCTTTTCAGTTGCAAATTCCACTCCACACATATATATGGGGATGTACAAGCTCCAACTCGGTTTTACAGTGAAAACTGCAGGAACTTCAAACCGGCTCTAGGAAACAGACTGAGAAACCAGAGTAAAAGTTTCCCCTGCAACCCGTTCCATTTTTGTTAGATGAACGAAATTTTCTCCACATGCTCAGTTCTGAGAGATAAGTGTGTGTGAAAGCCGTCCTTCACCTAGCTTGTTGGGAACACAAAGTTTCTTTTCACTTGCAAACTGCACTCCATACATTTATATGGGGAGGTACTAACTCCAACTAGGTTTTACAGTGCAAACTGCAGGAACTTCAAACAGGCACTAGGAAACAGACTGAGAAACCAGAGTAAAAGTTTCTACTGCAACATGATCCCTCTGTGCTAGATGAACGAACGTTTCTCCACATGCTCAGTTCTGAGAGATATGTGTGTGTGAAAGCCGTCCTTCAACTAGCTTGTTAGGAACACAAATTTTCTTTTCACTTGCAAACTCCACTCCTTACATATATATGGGGAGGTACTAGCCCCAACTCGGTTTTACAGTGAAAACTGTAGGAAATTCAAACCGGCACTAGGAAACAGACTGAGGACCCAGAGTAAAAGTTTCCCCTGCAACACGTTCCTTTTGTGATAGATGAACGAACGTCTATCCACATGCTCAGTTCTGAGAGGTATGTGTGAGTGAAAGCCGTTCTTCACCTAGCTTGTTGGGAACCCAAAGTTCCTTTTCAGTTGCAAACTCCACTCCATACATATATATGGGTAGGTAGTAGCTCCAACTCTGTTTTACAGTGAAAAGTGCAGGAACATCAAACCGGCACTAGGAAACAGACTGAGAACAGAGTAAAAGTTTCTCCTGCAACCCGTTCCCTTTGTGCTAGATGAACGAACGTCTCTCCACAGCTCAGTTCTGAGAGATAAGTGTGAGTGAAAGGCGTCCTTCACCTGGCTTGTTGGGAACACAAAGTTTCTTTTCAGTTGCAAACTCCACTCCATACATATATATGGGGAGGTACTAGCTCCAACTCAGTTTTACAGTGAAAACTGCAGGAACTTCAAAACGGCACTAGGAAACAGACTGAGAAACCAGAGTAAAAGTTTCTCCTGCAACCCGTTCCATGTGTGCTAGATGAACGAACGTCTCTCCACATGCTCAGTTCTCAGAGATAAGTGTGTGTGAATGCCGTCCTTCACCTAGCTTGTTGGGAACACAGAGATTCTTTTCACTTGCAAACTCCACTCCATACGTATATATGGGGAGTTACTAGCTCCAACTGTTTTTTACAGTGAAAACTGCAGGAACTTCAAACAGGCACTGGGTAACAGACTGAGAAACCAGAGTAAATGTTTCCCCTGCAACCCGTTCCCTTTTTTGCTAGATGAATGAACGTCTCTCCACATGCTCAGTTCTGAGAGTTAATTGTGTGTGAAAGCCGTCCTTCACCTCGATTGTTGGGAACACAAAGTTTCTTTTCAGTTGCAAATTCCACTCCACACATATATATGGGGATGTACAAGCTCCAACTCAGTTTTACAGTGAAAACTGCAGGAACTTCAAACCGGCGCTAGGAAACAGACTGAGAAACCAGAGTAAAAGTTTCCCCTGCAACCCGTTCCATTTTTGTTAGATGAACGAACTTTTCTCCACATGCTCAGTTCTGAGAGATAAGTGTGTGTTAAAGCCGTCCTTCACCTAGCTTGTTGGGAACACAAAGTTTCTTTTCACTTGCAAACTGCACTCCATACATTTATATTGGGAGGTACTAACTGCAACTCGGTTTTACAGTGCAAACTGCAGGAACTTCAAACAGGCACTAGGAAACAGACTGAGAAACCAGAGTAAAAGTTTCTACTGCAACATGATCCCTTTGTGCTAGATGAACGAACGTCTCTCCACATTCTCAGTTCTGAGAGATAAGTGGGTGTGAAAGCCATTCTTCACCTAGCTTGTTGAGAACACAAAGTTTCTTTTCAGTTGCAAACACCACTCCATACATATATATGCGGAGGTACTATCTCCAACTCGGATTTACAGTGATAACTGCAGGAACTTCACACCGGCACTAGGAAACAGACTGAGAAACAAGAGTAAAAGTTTCTCCTGCAACCCGTTCACTTTGTGCTAGATGAACGAACGTCTCTCCACATGCCCAGTTCTGAGAGTTAAATGTGTGTGAAAGCCGCTCTTCACCTAGCTTGTTGGGATCACAAAGTTTCTTTTCAGTTGCAAACTCTACTCCATATATATATGGGGAGGTACTAGCTCCATCTCGGTTTGACAGGGAAACCTGCAGGAAATTCAAACCGGCACTAGGAAACAGACTGAGAAACCAGAGTAAAATTTCCCCTGCAAACCGTTCCCTTTTTGCTAGATGAACGAACATCTCTCCACATGCTCAGTTCTGAGAGATAAATGTGTGTGAAAGCCGTCCTTCACCTAGCTTGTTGGGAACACAAAGTTTCTTTTCAGTAGCAAACTCCACTCCATAAATATATATGGGGAGGTACTAGCTCCACCTCGGTTTTACAGTGAAAACTGCAGGAACTTCAAACCGGCACTAGGAAACAGACTGAGAAACCAGAATAAAAGTTTCTCCTGCATCCCGTTCCTTTTGTGCTAGATGAACGAACGTCTCTCCACTTGCTCATTTCTGAGAGTTAAGTGGGTGTGAAAGCCGTCATTCACCTAGCTTGTTGGGAACACAAAGTTTCTTTTCAGGTGCAAATTCCACTCCATACATATATATGGGGATGTACAAGCTCCAACTCGGTTTTACAGTGAAAACTGCAGGAAATTCAAAACGGCATTAGGAAACAGACTGAGAAACCAGAGTAAAATTCCTCCTGCAACCCGTTCCTTTTCTGCTAGATGAACGAAAGTCTCTCCACTTGCTCAGTTCTGAGAGATAAGTGTGTGTGAAAGCCGTCCTTCACCTAGCTTGTTGGGAACACAAAGTTTCTTTTAATTTGCAAACTCCACTCCATACATATATATGGGGAGGTACAAGCTCCAACTCGGTTTTACAGTGAAAACTGCAGGAAATTCAAACCGGACCTAGGAAACAGACTGAGAAACCACAGTAAAAGTTTCTCCTGCATCCCGTTCCCTTTGTGCTACATGAACGAACGTCTATCCACATGCTCATTTCTGAGAGATAAGTGTGTGTGAAAGCCGTCCTTCACATTGCTTGTTGGGAACACCAAGTTTCTTTTCACCTGCAAACTCCAATCCATACATATATATGGGGAGGTCCTAGCTCCAACTCGGTTTTACAGTGCAAACCTCAGGAACTTGAAACCGGCACTAGGAAACAGACTGAGAAAACAGAGTAAAATTTCTCCTGCAACCCGTTCCATTTGTGCTAGATTAACGAACGTCTCTCCACATGCTCAGTTCTGAGAGATAAGTGTGAGTGAAAGCCGTTCTTCACCTGGCTTGTTGGGAACACAAAGTTTCTTTTCAGTTGCAAACTCCACTCCATACATATATATGGAGAGGTACTAGCTCCAACTCAGTTTTACAGTGCAAACCTCAGGAACTTGAAACCGGCACTAGGAAACAGACTGAGAAACCAGAGTAAAGTTTCTCCTGCAACCCGTTCCCTTTGTGCTAGATGAACGAACTTCTCTCCACATGCTCAGTTCTGAGAGATAAGTATGTGTGAAAGCCGTACTTCACCTAGCTTGTTGGGAACACAAAGATTATTTTCAGTTGCAAACTCCAATCCATACATATATATGGGGACGTACTAGCTCCAACTCGGTTTTACAGTGCAAACTGCAGGAAATTCAAACCGGCACTAGGAAACAGACAGAGAAACCAGAGTAAAAGTTTCTCCTGCAACCCGTTCCCTTTGTGCTAGATGAACGAACGTCTCTCCACATGCTCAGTTCTGAGAGAGATGTGTGTGTGAAAGCCGTGCTTCACTTAGCTTGTTGGGAACACAAAGTTTCTTTTCACTTGCAAACTCCACTCCATACATTTATATGGGGAGGTACTACCTCCAAATCTGTTTTACAGTGAAAACTGCAGGAAATTCAAACCGGCACTAGGAAACAGAATGAGAAACCAGAGTAAAAGTTTCTCCAGCAACCCGTTCCCTTTGTGCTAGATGAACGAACGTCTCTCCACATGCTCAGTTCTGAGAGATAAGTGTGTGTGAAAGCCGTCCTTCACCTAGCTTGTTGGGAACACAAAGTTTCTTTTCAGTTGCAAACTCCACTCCATAAATATATATGGGGAGGTACTAGCTCCACCTCGGTTTTACAGTGAAAACTGCAGGAACTTCAAACCGGCACTAGGAAACAGACTGAGAAACCAGAGTAAAAATTTCTCCTGCAACCCGTTCTATTTGTGCTAGATGAACGAATGTCTCTCCACATGCTCAGTTCTGAGAGATAAGTATGTGTGAAAGCCGTACTTCAACTAGCTTGTTGGGAACACAAAGATTATTTTCAGTTGCAAACTCCAATCCATAGATATATATGGGGACGTACTAGCTCCAACTCGGTTTTACAGTGCAAACTGCAGGAAATTCAAACCGGCACTAGGAAACAGACAGAGAAACCAGAGTAAAAGTTTCTCCTGCAACCCGTTCCCTTTGTGCTAGATGAACGAACGTCTCTCCACATGCTCAGTTCTGAGAGAGATGTGTGTGTGAAAGCCGTGCTTCACTTAGCTTGTTGGGAACACAAAGTTTCTTTTCACTTGCAAACTCCACTCCATACATTTATATGGGGAGGTACTACATCCAAATCGGTTTTACAGTGAAAACTGCAGGAACTTCAAACCGGCACTGGGAAACAGACTGAGAAACCAGAGTAAAAGTTTCTCCAGCAACCCGTTCCCTTTGTGCTAGATGAACGAACGTCTCTCCACATGATCAGTTCTGAGAGATAAGTGTGTGTGAAAGCCGTCCTTCACCTAGCTTGTTGGGAACACAAAGTTTCTTTTAACTTGCAAACACCACTCCATACATATATATGGGGAGGTACTAGCTCCAACTCGGTTTTACAGTGAATACTGTAGGAACTTCAAACCGGCACTAGGAAACAGACTGAGGACCCAGAGTAAAAGTTTCCCCTGCAACAAGTTCCCTTTGTGCTAGATGAACGAACGTCTCTCCACATGCTCAAATCTGAGAGATAAGTGTGTGTGAAAGCCGTCCTTCACTTAGCTTATTGGGAACACAAAGGTTCTTTTCAGTTGCAAACTCCACTCCATACATATATATGGGGAGGTACAAGCTCCAACTCGGTTTTACAGTGAAAACTGCAGGAACTTCATCCCGGCACTAGGAAACAGACTGAGAAACCGGAGTAAAAGTTTCCACTGCAACCCGTTCCGTTTCTGCTACATGAACGAACGTCTCTCCACATGCTCAGTTCTAAGAGATATGTGTGTTTGGAAGCCGTCCTTCACCTAGCTTGTTGGGAACACAAAGTTTCTTTTCACTTGCAAACACCACTCCATACATATATATGCGGAGGTACTAGCTCCAACTCGGTTTTACAGTGAAAACTGCAGGAACTTCAAACCGGCACTAGGAAACAGACTGAGAAACAAGAGTAAAAGTTTCCATGCAACGCGTTCCATTTGTGCTAGGTGAACGAACGTCTCTCCACATGCTCAGTTCTGAGATATAATTGTGTGTGAAAGCCGTTCTTCACCTAGCTGGTTGGGAACTCAAAGTTTCTTTTCAGTTGCAAATTCTACTCCATATATATATGGGGATGTACTAGCTTCATCTCGGTTTTACAGTGAAAACTGCAGGAAATTCAAACCGGCACTAGGAAACAGACTGAGAAACCAGAGTAAAAGGTTCTCCTGCAACCCGTTCCCTTTGTGATAGATGAACGAACGTCTATCCACATGCTCAGTTCTGAGAGATATGTGTGTGTGAAAGCCGTTCTTCACCTAGCTTGTTGGGAACCCAAAGTTCCTTTTCAGTTGCAAACTCCACTCCATACATATATATGGTTAGGTAGTAGCTCCAACTCTGTTTTACAGTGAAAAGTGCAGGAACATCAAACCGGCACTAGGAAACAGACTGAGAAACCAGAGTAAAAGTTTCTCCTGCAACCCGTTCCATTGTGCTAGATGAACGAACGTCTCTCCACATTCTAAGTTCTGAGAGATAAGTGTATGTGAAAGCCGTCCTTCACCTAGCTTGTTGGGAACACAAAGTTTCTTTTCACTTGCAAACTCCACCCCATACATATATATGGGGGGGTACTAGCTCCAACTCGTTTTTACAGTGAAAACTGCAGGAAATTCAAACCGGCTCTAGGAAACAGACTGAGAATCCAGAGTAAAGGTTTCCCCTGCAACCCCTTCCTTTGGGCTAGATGAACGAAAGTCTCTCCACATGCTCAATTCTGAGAGATAAGTGTGTGTGAAAGCCGTCCTTCATCTAGCTTGTTGGGAACACAAAGTTTCTTTTCACTTGCAAACTCCACTCCATACATATATATGGGGAGGTACAAGCTCCAACTCGGTTTTACAGTGAAAACTGCAGGAACTTCAAAATATCACTAGGAAAAAGACTGAGAAACCAGAGTAAAAGTTTCTCCTGCAAACCGTTCCCTTTGTGCTAGATGAACGAACGTCTCTCCACATGCTCATTTCTGAGATATAAGGGTGTGTGAAAGCCGTCCTTCACCTAGCTTGTTGGGAACACAAAATTTCTTTTCACTTGCAAACTCCAATCCATACATTTATATTGGGAGGTTCTAGCTCCAACTCGGTTTTACAGTGCAAACCTCAGGAACTTGAAAACGGCACTAGGAAACAGACTGAGAAACCAGAGTAAAAGTTTCCCCTGCAACCCGTGTCCTTTGTGCTAGATGAATGAACGTCTCTCCACATGCTCAGTTTGAGAGTTAATTGTGTGTGAAAGCCGTCCTTCACCTCGATTGTTGGGAACACATAGTTTCTTTTCAGGTGCAAATTCCACTCCATACATATATATGGGGATGTACTAGCTCCATCTCGGTTTTACAGTGAAAACTGCAGGAAAATCAAACCGCCACTAGGAAACAGACTGAGAAACCAGAGTAAAAGTTTCACCTGCAACCCGTTCCCTTTGTGCTAGATGAACGAACGTCTCTCCACATTCTCAGTTCTGAGAGATAAGTGTGAGTGAAAGCCGTTCTTCACCTGGCTTGTTGGGAACACAAAGTTTCTTTTCAGTTGCAAACTCCACTCCATACATATATATGGGGAGGTACTAGCTCCAACTCAGTTTTACAGTGAAAACTGCAGGAACTTCAAAACGGCACTAGGAAACAGACTGAGAAACCAGAGTAAAGTTTCTCCTGCAACCAGTTCCATGTGTGCTAGATGAACGAACGTCTCTCCACATGCTCAGTTCTCAGAGATAAGTGTGTGTGAAAGCCGTCCTTCACCTATCTTGTTGGGAACACAGAGTTTCTTTTCACTTGCAAACTCCACTCCATACGTATATATGGGGAGTTACTAGCTCCAACTCTTTTTTACAGTGAAAACTGCAGGAAAATCAAACAGGCACTGGGTAACAGACTGAGAATCCAGAGTAAATGTTTCCCCTGCAACCCGTTCCCTTTTTTGCTAGATGAATGAACGTCTCTCCACATGCTCAGTTCTGAGAGTTAATTGTGTGTGAAAGCCGTCCTTCACCTCGATTGTTGGGAACACATAGTTTCTTTTCAGGTGCAAATTCCACTCCATACATATATATGGGGATGTACTAGCTCCATCTCGGTTTTACAGTGAAAACTGCAGGAAAATCAAACCGCCACTATTAAACAGACTGAGAAACCAGAGTAAAAGTTTCACCTGCAACCCGTTCCCTTTGTGCTAGATGAACGAACGTCTCTCCACATTCTCAGTTCTGAGAGATAAGTGTGAGTGAAAGCCGTTCTTCACCTGGCTTGTTGGGAACACAAAGTTTCTTTTCAGTTGCAAACTCCACTCCATACATATATATGGGGAGGTACTAGCTCCAACTCAGTTTTACAGTGAAAACTGCAGGAACTTCAAAACGGCACTAGGAAACAGACTGAGAAACCAGAGTAAAGTTTCTCCTGCAACCAGTTCCATGTGTGCTAGATGAACGAACGTCTCTCCACATGCTCAGTTCTCAGAGATAAGTGTGTGTGAAAGCCGTCCTTCACCTATCTTGTTGGGAACACAGAGTTTCTTTTCACTTGCAAACTCCACTCCATACGTATATATGGGGAGTTACTAGCTCCAACTCTTTTTTACAGTGAAAACTGCAGGAAATTCAAACAGGCACTGGGTAACAGACTGAGAATCCAGAGTAAATGTTTCCCCTGCAACCCGTTCCCTTTTTTGCTAGATGAATGAACGTCTCTCCACATGCTCAGTTCTGAGAGTTAATTGTGTGTGAAAGCCGTCCTTCACCTCGATTGTTGGGAACACAAAGTTTCTTTTCAGTTGCAAATTCCACTCCACACATATATATGGGGATGTACAAGCTCCAACTCGGTTTTACAGTGAAAACTGCAGGAACTTCAAACCGGCTCTAGGAAACAGACTGAGAAACCAAAGTAAAAGTTTCCCCTGCAACCCGTTCCATTTTTGTTAGATGAACGAAATTTTCTCCACATGCTCAGTTCTGAGAGATAAGTGTGTGTGAAAGCCGTCCTTCACCTAGCTTGTTGGGAACACAAAGTTTCTTTTCACTTGCAAAGTGCACTCCATACATTTATATGGGGAGGTACTAACTCCAACTAGGTTTTACAGTGCAAACTGCAGGAACTTCAAACAGGCACTAGGAAACAGACTGAGAAACCAGAGTAAAAGTTTCTACTGCAACATGATCCCTCTGTGCTAGATGAACGAACGTTTCTCCACATGCTCAGTTCTGAGAGATATGTGTGTGTGAAAGCCGTCCTTCAACTAGCTTGTTAGGAACACAAATTTTCTTTTCACTTGCAAACTCCACTCCTTACATATATATGGGGAGGTACTAGCCCCAACTCGGTTTTACAGTGAAAACTGTAGGAAATTCAAACCGGCACTAGGAAACAGACTGAGGACCCAGAGTAAAAGTTTCCCCTGCAACACGTTCCCTTTGTGATAGATGAACGAACGTCTATCCACATGCTCAGTTCTGAGAGGTATGTGTGAGTGAAAGCCGTTCTTCACCTAGCTTGTTGGGAACCCAAAGTTCCTTTTCAGTTGCAAACCCCACTCCATACATATATATGGGTAGGTAGTAGCTCCAACTCTGTTTTACAGTGAAAAGTGCAGGAACATCAAACCGGCACTAGGAAACAGACTGAGAACAGAGTAAAAGTTTCTCCTGCAACCCGTTCCCTTTGTGCTAGATGAACGAACGTCTCTCCACATGCTCAGTTCTGAGAGATAAGTGTGAGTGAAAGGCGTCCTTCACCTGGCTTGTTGGGAACACAAAGTTTCTTTTCAGTTGCAAACTCCACTCCATACATATATATGGGGAGGTACTAGCTCCAACTCAGTTTTACAGTGAAAACTGCAGGAACTTCAAAACGGCACTAGGAAACAGACTGAGAAACCAGAGTAAAAGTTTCTCCTGCAACCCGTTCCATGTGTGCTAGATGAACGAACGTCTCTCCACATGCTCAGTTCTCAGAGATAAGTGTGTGTGAATGCCGTCCTTCACCTAGCTTGTTGGGAACACAGAGATTCTTTTCACTTGCAAACTCCACTCCATACGTATATATGGGGAGTTACTAGCTCCAACTGTTTTTTACAGTGAAAACTGCAGGAACTTCAAACAGGCACTGGGTAACAGACTGAGAAACCAGAGTAAATGTTTCCCCTGCAACCCGTTCCCTTTTTTGCTAGATGAATGAACGTCTCTCCACATGCTCAGTTCTGAGAGTTAATTGTGTGTGAAAGCCGTCCTTCACCTCGATTGTTGGGAACACAAAGGTTCTTTTCAGTTGCAAATTCCACTCCACACATATATATGGGGATGTACAAGCTCCAACTCAGTTTTACAGTGAAAACTGCAGGAACTTCAAACCGGCGCTAGGAAACAGACTGAGAAACCAGAGTAAAAGTTTCCCCTGCAACCCGTTCCATTTTTGTTAGATGAACGAACTTTTCTCCACATGCTCAGTTCTGAGAGATAAGTGTGTGTTAAAGCCGTCCTTCACCTAGCTTGTTGGGAACACAAAGTTTCTTTTCACTTGCAAACTGCACTCCATACATTTATATTGGGAGGTACTAACTCCAACTCGGTTTTACAGTGCAAACTGCAGGAACTTCAAACAGGCACTAGGAAACAGACTGAGAAACCAGAGTAAAAGTTTCTACTGCAACATGATCCCTTTGTGCTAGATGAACGAACGTCTCTCCACATTCTCAGTTCTGAGAGATAAGTGGGTGTGAAAGCCATTCTTCACCTAGCTTGTTGAGAACACAAAGTTTCTTTTCAGTTGCAAACACCACTCCATACATATATATGCGGAGGTACTATCTCCAACTCGGATTTACAGTGATAACTGCAGGAACTTCACACCGGCACTAGGAAACAGACTGAGAAACAAGAGTAAAAGTTTCTCCTGCAACCCGTTCACTTTGTGCCAGATGAACGAACGTCTCTCCACATGCCCAGTTCTGAGAGTTAAATGTGTGTGAAAGCCGCTCTTCACCTAGCTTGTTGGGATCACAAAGTTTCTATTCAGTTGCAAACTCTACTCCATATATATATGGGGAGGTACTAGCTCCATCTCGGTTTGACAGGGAAACCTGCAGGAAATTCAAACCGGCACTAGGAAACAGACTGAGAAACCAGAGTAAAATTTCCCCTGCAAACCGTTCCCTTTTTGCTAGATGAACGAACATCTCTCCACATGCTCAGTTCTGAGAGATAAATGTGTGTGAAAGCCGTCCTTCACCTAGCTTGTTGGGAACACAAAGTTTCTTTTCAGTAGCAAACTCCACTCCATAAATATATATGGGGAGGTACTAGCTCCACCTCGGTTTTACAGTGAAAACTGCAGGAAATTCAAACCGGCACTAGGAAACAGACTGAGAAACCAGAATAAAAGTTTCTCCTGCATCCCGTTCCTTTTGTGCTAGATGAACGAACGTCTCTCCACTTGCTCATTTCTGAGAGTTAAGTGGGTGTGAAAGCCGTCATTCACCTAGCTTGTTGGGAACACAAAGTTTCTTTTCAGGTGCAAATTCCACTCCATACATATATATGGGGATGTACAAGCTCCAACTCGGTTTTACAGTGAAAACTGCAGGAAATTCAAAACGGCATTAGGAAACAGACTGAGAAACCAGAGTAAAATTCCTCCTGCAACCCGTTCCTTTTCTGCTAGATGAACGAAAGTCTCTCCACTTGCTCAGTTCTGAGAGATAAGTGTGTGTGAAAGCCGTCCTTCACCTAGCTTGTTGGGAACACAAAGTTTCTTTTAATTTGCAAACTCCACTCCATACATATATATGGGGAGGTACAAGCTCCAACTCGGTTTTACAGTGAAAACTGCAGGAAATTCAAACCGGACCTAGGAAACAGACTGAGAAACCACAGTAAAAGTTTCTCCTGCATCCCGTTCCCTTTGTGCTACATGAACGAACGTCTATCCACATGCTCATTTCTGAGAGATAAGTGTGTGTGAAAGCCGTCCTTCACATTGCTTGTTGGGAACACCAAGTTTCTTTTCACCTGCAAACTCCAATCCATACATATATATGGGGAGGTCCTAGCTCCAACTCGGTTTTACAGTGCAAACCTCAGGAACTTGAAACCGGCACTAGGAAACAGACTGAGAAAACAGAGTAAAATTTCTCCTGCAACCCGTTCCATTTGTGCTAGATTAACGAACGTCTCTCCACATGCTCAGTTCTGAGAGATAAGTGTGAGTGAAAGCCGTTCTTCACCTGGCTTGTTGGGAACACAAAGTTTCTTTTCAGTTGCAAACTCCACTCCATACATATATATGGAGAGGTACTAGCTCCAACTCAGTTTTACAGTGAAAACTGCAGGAACTTCAAAACGGCACTAGGAAACAGACTGAGAAACCAGAGTAAAAGTTTCTCCTGCAACCCGTTCCATGTGTGCTAGATGAACGAACGTCTCTCCACATGCTCAGTTCTCAGAGATAAGTGTGTGTGAAAGCCGTTCTTCACCTAGCTTGTTGGGAACACAGAGTTTCTTTTCACTTGTAAACTCCACTCCATACATATATATGGGGAGTTACTAGCTCCAACACTTTTTTACAGTGAAAACTGCAGGAACTTCAAACCGGCGCTAGGAAACAGACTGAGAAACAAGAGTAAAAGTTTCTCCTGCAACCCGTTCCCTTTGTGCTAGATGAACGAACGTCGCTCCACATGCTCAGTTCTGAGAGTTAAATGTGTGTGAAAGCCGTTCTTCACCTAGCTTGTTGGGATCACAAAGTTTCTTTTCAGTTGCAAACTCTATTCTATATATATATGGGGAGGTACTAGCTCCATATCTGTTTTACAGTGAAAACTGCAGGAAATTCAAACCGGCACTAGGAAACAGACTGAGAAACCAGAGTAAAAGTTTTTCCTGCAACCAGTTCCCTTTGTGCTAGATGAAAGAACTTCTCACCACATGCTCAGTTCTGAGAGATAAGAGTGTGTGAAAGCCGTCTTTCACCTAGCTTGTTGGGAACACAAAGTTTCTTTTCAGTTGCCAAATCTACTCCATACGTATATATGGGGAGGTACTAGCTCCAACTCTGTTTTACAGTGAAAACTGCAGGAACATCAAACCGGCACTAGGAAACAGTCTGAGAAACCAGAGTAAAAATTTCTCCTGCAACCCGTTCCCTTTGTGCTAGATGAACGAACGTCTCTCCACATGCTCAGTTCTGAGAGAGATGTGTGTGTGAAAGCCGTGCTTCACTTAGCTTGTTGGGAACACAAAGTTTCTTTTCACTTGCAAACTCCACTCCATACATTTATATGGGGAGGTACTACCTCCAAATCTGTTTTACAGTGAAAACTGCAGGAACTTCAAACCGGCACTAGGAAACAGACTGAGAATCCAGAGTAAAAATTTCTCCTGCAACCCGTTCTATTTGTGCTAGATGAACGAATGTCTCTCCACATGCTCAGTTCTGAGAGATAAGTATGTGTGAAAGCCGTACTTCAACTAGCTTGTTGGGAACACAAAGATTATTTTCAGTTGCAAACTCCAATCCATACATATATATGGGGACGTACTAGCTCCAACTCGGTTTTACAGTGCAAACTGCAGGAAATTCAAACCGGCACTAGGAAACAGACAGAGAAACCAGAGTAAAAGTTTGTCCTGCAACCCGTTCCCTTTGTGCTAGATGAACGAACGTCTCTCCACATGCTCAGTTCTGAGAGAGATGTGTGTGTGAAAGCCGTGCTTCACTTAGCTTGTTGGGAACACAAAGTTTCTTTTCACTTGCAAACTCCACTCCATGCATTTATATGGGGAGGTACTACTTCCAAATCGGTTTTACAGTGAAAACTGCAGGAACTTCAAACCGGCACTGGGAAACAGACTGAGAAACCAGAGTAAAAGTTTCTCCAGCAACCCGTTCCCTTTGTGCTAGATGAACGAACGTCTCTCCACATGATCAGTTCTGAGAGATAAGTGTGTGTGAAAGCCGTCCTTCACCTAGCTTGTTGGGAACACAAAGTTTCTTTTAACTTGCAAACACCACTCCATACATATATATGGGGAGGTACTAGCTCCAACTCGGTTTTACAGTGAATACTGTAGGAACTTCAAACCGGCACTAGGAAACAGACTGAGGACCCAGAGTAAAAGTTTCCCCTGCAACAAGTTCCCTTTGTGCTAGATGAACGAACGTCTCTCCACATGCTCAAATCTGAGAGAAAAGTGTGTGTGAAAGCCGTCCTTCACTTAGCTTATTGGGAACACAAAGGTTCTTTTCAGTTGCAAACTCCACTCCATACATATATATGGGGAGGTACAAGCTCCAACTCGGTTTTACAGTGAAAACTGCAGGAACTTCATCCCGGCACTAGGAAACAGACTGAGAAACCGGAGTAAAAGTTTCCCCTGAAACCCGTTCCGTTTGTGCTACATGAACGAACGTCTCTCCACATGCTCAGTTCTAAGAGATATGTGTGTTTGGAAGCCGTCCTTCACCTAGCTTGTTGGGAACACAAAGTTTCTTTTCACTTGCAAACACCACTCCATACATATATATGCGGAGGTACTAGCTCCAACTCGGTTTTACAGTGAAAACTGCAGGAACTTCAAACCGGCACTAGGAAACAGACTGAGAAACAAGAGTAAAAGTTTCCATGCAACGCGTTCCCTTTGTGCTAGATGAACGAACGTCTCTCCACATGCTCAGTTCTGAGATATAATTGTGTGTGAAAGCCGTTCTTCACCTAGCTGGTTGGGAACTCAAAGTTTCTTTTCAGTTGCAAACTCTACTCCATATATATATGGGGATGTACTAGCTTCATCTCGGTTTTACAGTGAAAACTGCAGGAAATTCAAACCGGCACTAGGAAACAGACTGAGAAACCAGAGTAAAAGTTTCTCCTGCAACCCGTTCCCTTTGTGATAGATGAACGAACGTCTATCCACATGCTCAGTTCTGAGAGATATGTGTGTGTGAAAGCCGTTCTTCACCTAGCTTGTTGGGAACCCAAAGTTCCTTTTCAGTTGCAAACTCCACTCCATACATATATATGGTTAGGTAGTAGCTCCAACTCTGTTTTACAGTGAAAAGTGCAGGAACATCAAACCGGCACTAGGAAATAGACTGAGAAACCAGAGTAAAAGTTTCTCCTGCAACCCGTTCCATTGTGCTAGATGAACGAACGTCTCTCCACATTCTAAGTTCTAAGAGATAAGTGTATGTGAAAGCCGTCCTTCACCTAGCTTGTTGGGAACACAAAGTTTCTTTTCACTTGCAAACTCCACCCCATACATATATATGGGGGGGTACTAGCTCCAACTCGATTTTACAGTGAAAACTGCAGGAAATTCAAACCGGCACTAGGAAACAGACTGAGAAACCAGAGTAAAGGTTTCCCCTGCAACCCCTTCCTTTGGGCTAGATGAACGAAAGTCTCTCCACATGCTCAATTCTGAGAGATAAGTGTGTGTGAAAGCCGTCCTTCATCTAGCTTGTTGGGAACACAAAGTTTCTTTTCACTTGCAAACTCCACTCCATACATATATGTGGGGAGGTACAAGCTCCAACTCGGTTTTACAGTGAAAACTGCAGGAAATTCAAACCATCACTAGGAAAAAGACTGAGAAACCAGAGTAAAAGTTTCTCCTGCAAACCGTTCCCTTTGTGCTAGATGAACGAACGTCTCTCCACATGCTCATTTCTGAGATATAAGGGTGTGTGAAAGCCGTCCTTCACCTAGCTTGTTGGGAACACAAAATTTCTATTCACCTGCAAACTCCAATCCATACATTTATATTGGGAGGTTCTAGCTCCAACTCGGTTTTACAGTGCAAACCTCAGGAACTTGAAAACGGCACTAGGAAACAGACTGAGAAACCAGAGTAAAAGTTTCCCCTGCAACCCGTGTCCTTTGTGCTAGATGAATGAACATCTCTCCACATGCTCAGTTTGAGAGTTAATTGTGTGTGAAAGCCGTCCTTCACCTCGATTGTTGGGAACACATAGTTTCTTTTCAGGTGCAAACTCCACTCCATACATATATATGGGGAGGTACTAGCACCAACTCAGTTTTACAGTGAAAACTGCAGGAACTTCAAAACGGCACTAGGAAACAGACTGAGAAACCAGAGTAAAAGTTTCTCCTGCAACCCGTTCCATGTGTGCTAGATGAACGAACGTCTCTCGACATGCTCAGTTCTCAGAGATAAGTGTGTGTGAATGCCGTCCTTCACCTAGCTTGTTGGGAACACAGAGATTCTTTTCACTTGCAAACTCCACTCCATACGTATATATGGGGAGTTACTAGCTCCAACTGTTTTTTACAGTGAAAACTGCAGGAACTTCAAACAGGCACTGGGTAACAGACTGAGAAACCAGAGTAAATGTTTCCCCTGCAACCCGTTCCCTTTTTTGCTAGATGAATGAACGTCTCTCCACATGCTCAGTTCTGAGAGTTAATTGTGTGTGAAAGCCGTCCTTCACCTCGATTGTTGGGAACACAAAGTTTCTTTTCAGTTGCAAATTCCACTCCACACATATATATGGGGATGTACAAGCTCCAACTCAGTTTTACAGTGAAAACTGCAGGAACTTCAAACCGGCGCTAGGAAACAGACTGAGAAACCAGAGTAAAAGTTTCCCCTGCAACCCGTTCCATTTTTGTTAGATGAACGAACTTTTCTCCACATGCTCAGTTCTGAGAGATAAGTGTGTGTGAAAGCCGTCCTTCACCTAGCTTGTTGGGAACACAAAGTTTCTTTTCACTTGCAAACTGCACTCCATACATTTATATTGGGAGGTACTAACTCCAACTCGGTTTTACAGTGCAAACTGCAGGAACTTCAAACAGGCACTAGGAAACAGACTGAGAAACCAGAGTAAAAGTTTCTACTGCAACATGATCCCTTTGTGCTAGATGAACGAACGTCTCTCCACATTCTCAGTTCTGAGAGATAAGTGGGTGTGGAAGCCATTCTTCACCTAGCTTGTTGAGAACACAAAGTTTCTTTTCAGTTGCAAACACCACTCCATACATATATATGCGGAGGTACTATCTCCAACTCGGATTTACAGTGATAACTGCAGGAACTTCACACCGGCACTAGGAAACAGACTGAGAAACAAGAGTAAAAGTTTCTCCTGCAACCCGTTCACTTTGTGCTAGATGAACGAACGTCTCTCCACATGCCCAGTTCTGAGAGTTAAATGTGTGTGAAAGCCGCTCTTCACCTAGCTTGTTGGGATCACAAAGTTTCTTTTCAGTTGCAAACTCTACTCCATATATATATGGGGAGGTACTAGCTCCATCTCGGTTTGACAGGGAAACCTGCAGGAAATTCAAACCGGCACTAGGAAACAGACTGAGAAACCAGAGAAAAAGTTTTTCCTGCAACCAGTTCCCTTTGTGCTAGATGAAAGAACTTCTCACCACATAATCAGTTCTGAGAGATAAGAGTGTGTGAAAGCCGTCTTTCACCTAGCTTGTTGGGAACACAAAGTTTCTTTTCAGTTGCCAAATCTACTCCATACATATATATGGGGAGGTACTAGCTCCAACTCTGTTTTACAGTGAAAACTGCAGGAACATCAAACCGGCACTAGGAAACAGACTAAGAAACCAGAGTAAAATTTCCCCTGCAAACCGTTCCCTTTTTGCTAGATGAACGAACATCTCTCCACATGCTCAGTTCTGAGAGATAAATGTGTGTGAAAGCCGTCCTTCACCTAGCTTGTTGGGAACACAAAGTTTCTTTTCAGTTGCAAACTCCACTCCATAAATATATACGGGGAGGTACTAGCTCCACCTCGGTTTTACAGTGAAAACTGCAGGAACTTCAAACCGGCACTAGGAAACAGACTGAGAAACCAGAATAAAAGTTTCTCCTGCATCCCGTTCCTTTTGTGCTAGATGAACGAACGTCTCTCCACTTGCTCATTTCTGAGAGTTAAGTGGGTGTGAAAGCCGTCATTCACCTAGCTTGTTGGGAACACCAAGTTTCTTTTCACCTGCAAACTCCAATCCATACATATATATGGGGAGGTCCTAGCTCCAACTCGATTTTACAGTGCAAACCTCAGGAACTTGAAACCGGCACTAGGAAACAGACTGAGAAAACAGAGTAAAATTTCTCCTGCAACCCGTTCCATTTGTGCTAGATTAACGAACGTCTCTCCACATGCTCAGTTCTGAGAGATAAGTGTGAGTGAAAGTCGTTCTTCACCTGGCTTGTTGGGAACACAAAGTTTCTTTTCAGTTGCAAACTCCACTCCATACATATATATGGAGCGGTAATAGCTCCAACTCAGTTTTACAGTGAAAACTGCAGGAACTTCAAAACGGCACTAGGAAACAGACTGAGAAACCAGAGTAAAAGTTTCTCCTGCAACCCGTTCCATGTGTGCTAGATGAACGAACGTCTCTCCACATGCTTAGTTCTCAGAGATAAGTGTGTGTGAAAGCCGTTCTTCACCTAGCTTGTTGGGAACACAGAGTTTCTTTTCACTTGCAAACTCCACTCCAGACATATATATGGGGAGTTACTAGCTCCAACACTTTTTTACAGTGAAAACTGCAGGAACTTCAAACCGGCGCTAGGAAACAGACTGAGAAACAAGAGTAAAAGTTTCTCCTGCAACCCTTTCCCTTTGTGCTAGATGAACGAACGTCGATCCACATGCTCAGTTCTGAGAGTTAAATGTGTGTGAAAGCCGTTCTTCACCTAGCTTGTTGGGATCACAAAGTTTCTTTTCAGTTGCAAACTCTATTCTATATATATATGGGGAGGTACTAGCTCCATCTCTGTTTTACAGTGAAAACTGCAGGAAATTCAAACCGGCACTAGGAAACAGACTGAGAAACCAGAGTAAAAGTTTTTCCTGCAACCAGTTCCCTTTGTGCTAGATGAAAGAACTTCTCACCACATGCTCAGTTCTGAGAGATAAGAGTGTGTGAAAGCCGTCTTTCACCTAGCTTGTTGGGAACACAAAGTTTCTTTTCAGTTGCCAAATCTACTCCATACGTATATATGGGGAGGTACTAGCTCCAACTCTGTTTTACAGTGAAAACTGCAGGAACATAAAAACCGGCACTAGGAAACAGTCTGAGAAACCAGAGTAAAAATTTCTCATGCATCCCGTTCCCTTTGTGCTAGATGAACGAACGTCTCTCCACATGCTCAGTTCTCAGAGATAAGTGTGTGTGAAAGCCGTCCTTCACCTATCTTGTTGGGAACACAAAGTTTCTTTTCAGTTGCAAAATCCACTCTATACATATATATGGGTAGGAACTAACTCCAACTCGTTTTTACAGTGAAAACTGCAGGAAATTCAAACCGGCACTAGGAAACAGACTGAGAAACGAGAATAAAAGTTTTTCCTGCATCCCGTTCCTTTTGTGCTAGATGAACGAACGTCTCTCCACTTGCTCATTTCTGAGAGATAAGTGGGTGTGAAAGCCGTCCTTCACCTAGCTTGTTGGGAACACAAAGTTTCTTTTCAGGTGCAAATTCCACTCCATACATATATATGGGGATGTACAAGCTCCAACTCGGTTTTACAGTGAAAACTGCAGGAAATTCAAAACGGCATTAGGAAACAGACTGAGAAACCAGAATAAAATTTCTCCTGCAACCAGTTCCTTTTCTGCTAGATGAACGAAAGTCTCTCCACTTGCTCAGTTCTGAGAGATAAGTGTGTGTGAAAGCCGTCCTTCACCTAGCTTGTTGGGAACACAAAGTTTCTTTTCTTTTGCAAACTCCACTCCATACATATATATGGGGAGGTACTAGCTCCAACTCGGTTTTACAGTGAAAACTGCAGGAAATTCAAACCGGCACTAGGAAACAGACTGAGAAACCACAGAAAAGTTTCTCCTGCAACCCGTTCCCTTTGTGCTAGATGAACGAACGTCTCTCCACATGCTCATTTCTGAGAGATAAGTGTGTGTGAAAGCCGTCCTTCACATAGCTTGTTGGGAACACCAAGTTTCTTTTCACCTGCAAACTCCAATCCATACATATATATGGGGAGGTTCTAGCTCCAACTCGGTTTTACAGTGCAAACCTCAGGAACTTGAAACCGGCACTAGGAAACAGACTGAGAAACCAGAGTAAAATTTCTCCTGCAACCCGTTCCATTTGTGCTAGATGAACGAACGTCTCTCCACATGCTCATTTCTGAGAGATAAGTGGGTGTGAAAGCCGCCCTTCACCTCGCTTGTTGGGAACACAAAGTTTCTTTTCATTTGCAAACTCCAATCCATACATTTATATGGGGAGGTACAAGCTCCAAATCGGTTTTACAGTGAAAACTGCAGGAACTTAAACCGGCGCTAGGAAACAGACTGAGAAACCAGAGTAAAAGTTTCTCCTGCAACCCGTTCCAATTTTGTTAGATGAACGAACGTCTCTCCACATGCTCAGTTCTGAGAGATAAGTGTGTGTGAAAGCCGTCCTTCACCTAGCTTGTTGGGAACACAAAGTTTCTTTTCACTTGCAAACTCCAATACATACATATATATGGGGAGGTACTAGCTCTAACTCGGTTTTACTGTGAAAACTGCAGGAACTTCAAACCGGCACTAGGAAACAGACTGAGAATCCAGAGTAAAAGTTATTCCTGCAACCCGTTCCTTTTGTGCTAGATGAACGAACGTCATTCACATGCTCAGTTCTGAGAGATAAGTGTGCTTGAAAGCCGTCCTTCCCCTAGTTTGTTGGGAACACAAAGATTCTTTTCAGTTGCAAACTCCACTCCGTACGTATATATGGGTAGGTACTACCTCCAACTCGGTTTTACAGTGAAAACTGCAGGAACTTCAAACCGGCAATAGGAAACAGACATAGAAACCAGAGTAAAAGTTTCTCCTGCAACCCGTTCCCTTTGTGCTAGATGAACGAACGTCTCTCCACATGCTCAGTTCTGAGAGATAAGTGGGTGTGAAAGCCGTCCTTCAAATAGCTTGTTGGGAACACAAAGTTTCTTTTCACTTGCAAACTCCACTCCATACATATATATGGGGAGGTACTAGCTCCAACTCGGTTTTACAGTGAAATCTGCAGGAACTACAAACCGGCACTAGGAAACAGACTGAGAAACCAGAGTAAAAGTTTCTCCTGAAACCCGTTCCCTTTGTGCTAGATGAATGAAAGTCTCTCCACTTGCTCAGTTCTGAGAGATATGTGGGTGTGAAAGCCGTCCTTCACCTAGCTTGTTGGGAACACAAAGTTTCTTTTCAGGTGCAAATTCCACTCCATACATATATATGGGAAGGTAGAAGCTCCAACTCGATTTTACAGTGAAAACTGCAGGAAATTCAAACCGGCACTAGGAAACAGACTGAGAAAACAGTGTAAAAGTTTCTCCGGCAACCCGTTCCTTTTGTGCTAGATTAACGAACGTCTCTCCTCTTGCTCAGTTCTGAGAGATAATTGGGTGTGAAAGCCATAATTCACCTAGCTTGTTGGGAACACAAAGTTTCTTTTTTGGTGCAAATTCCACTCCATACATATATATGGGGAGTTACAAGCTCCAACTCTGTTTCACAGTGAAAACTGCAGGAAGTTCAAACCGGCGCTTGGAAACAGACTGAGAAAACTGAGTAAAAGTTTCTCCTGCAACACGTTCTCTTTTTGTTAGATGAACGAACGTCTCTCCACATGCTCAGTTCTGAGAGATAATTGTGTGTGAAAGCCGTCCTTCACCTAGCTTGTTGGGAACACAAAGTTTCTTTTCACTTTCAAACTGCACTCCATACATATATATGGATAGGTACTAGCTCCAACTCGGTTTTACAGTGCAAACTGCAGGAACTTCAAAAAGGCACTAGGAAACAGTCTGAGAAACCAGAGTAAAAGTTTCTCCTGCAACCCGTTCCGTTTGTGCTAGATGAACGAACGTCTCTCCACATGCTCAGTTCTGAGAGATAAGTGTGTGTGAAATCCGTCCTTCACATAGCTTGTTGGGAACACAAAGTTAATTTTCAGTTGCAAACTCCACTCCATACATTTATATGGGTAGGTGCTAGCTCCAACTTGGTTTTACAATGAAAACTGCAGGAACTTCAAACCAGCACTAGGAAAAAATGAGAACCCAGAGTAAAAGTTTCTCCTGCAACCGGTTCCCTTTGTGCTAGATGAACGAACATCTCTCCACATGCTCAGATCTGAGAGATAAGTGTGTGTGAAAGCCGTACTTCACCTAGCTTGTTGGGAACACAAAGTTTCTTTTCAGTTGCAAACTCCACTCCATACGTATATATGGGTAGGTAGTACCTCCAACTCGGTTTTACAGTGAAAACTGCAGGAACTTCAAACCGGCAATAGGAAACAGACATAGAAACCAGAGTAAATTTTCTCCTGCAACCCGTTCCCTTTGTGCTAGATGAACGAACGTCTCTCCACATGCTCAGTTCTGAGAGATAAGTGGGTGTGAAAGCCGTCCTTCACCTAGCTTGTTGGGAACACAAAGTTTCTTTTCACTTGCAAACTCCAATCTATAAATATATACATTGGGAGGAACAAGCTCCAACTCGGTTTTATAGTGAAAAATGCAGGAACTTCGAAACAGCACTAGGAAACAGACTGAGAAACCATAGTAAATTTTCTCCTGCAACCCGTTCCCTTTGTGCTAGATGAACGAACGTCTCTCCACATGCTCAGTTCTGAGAGAAAAGTGTGTGTGAATGCCGTTCTTCAACTAGCTTGTTGGGAACAAAAAGTTCCTTTTCACTTGCAAACTCCACTCCATACATATATATGGGGAGGTACTAGCTCCAACACGGTTTTACAGTGAAATCTGCAGGAACTATAAACCTGCACTAGGAAACAGACTGAGAATCCAGAGTAAAATTTCTCCTGCATCCCGTTCCCTTTGTGCTAGATGAACGAACGTCTCTCCACATGCTCAGTTCTGAAAAATAAGTGTGTGTGAAAGTCGTCCTTCACCTAGCTTGTTGGGAACACAAAGTTTCATTTCAGTTGAAACTCCACTCCATACCTTTATATGGGGAGGTACTAGCTCCAACTTGGTTTTACAGTGAAAACTGCAGAAAATTCAAACCGGCACTAGGAATCAGTCTGAGAAACCAGAGTAAAAGTTTCTCCTGCAATCCGTTACCTTTGTGCTAGATGAACTAACGTCTATACACATGCTCAGTTCTGAGAGATAAGTGTGTGTGAAAGCCGTACTTCACCTAACTTGTTGGGAACACAAAGTTTCTTTTCACTTGCAAACTACACTACATAAATTTATATGGGGAGGTACTACCTCCAACTCGGTTATACAGTGAAAAGTGCAGGAACTTCAAACCGGCACTAGGAAACAGACTTCGAAACCAGAGTAAAAGTTTCTCCTGCAACCCGTTCCATTTGTGGTAGATGAACTAACGTCTATACACATGCTCAATTCTGAGATATAAGTATGTGTGAAAGCCGTCCTTCACCTAGCATGTTGGGAACACAAAGTTTCTTTTCACTTGTAAACTCCACTCCATACATATATATGGGGAGGTACTATCTCAAACTCGGTTTTACATTGAAAAGTGCAGGAACTTCAAACCGGCACTAGGAAACAGACTGAGATACCAGAGTAAAAGTTTCTCCCGAACCCGTTCCATTTTTGCTAGATGAACGAACGTCTCTCCACATGCTCAGTTCTGAGAGATAAGTATGTGTGAAAGTCGTCCTTCACCTAGCTTGTTGGGAACACAAAGTTTCTTTCCAGTTGCTAATCCACTCCATACATATATATGGGTAGATACGAGCTCCAACTCGGTTTTACAGTGAAAACTGCAGGAACTTCAAACCGGCACTAGGAAACAGACTGAGAAACCAGAGTTAAAATTTCTCCTGCAACCCGTTCCATTTGTGCTAGATGAACGAACGTCTCTCCACATGCTCAGTTATGAGAAATACGTGTGTGTGAAAGCCGTACTTCAACTAGCTTGTTGGGAACCCAAAGTTTCTTTTCACTTGCAAACTCCACTCCATACATATATATGGGGAGGTACTAGCTCCAACTCGGTTTTACAGTGAAAACTGCAGGAACTTCAAACCGGCAATAGGAAACAGACATAGAAACCAGAGTAAAAGTTTCTCCTGCAACCCGTTCCCTTTGTGCTAGATGAACGAACGTCTCTCCACATGCTCAGTTCTGAGAGATAAGTGGGTGTGAAAGCCGTCCTTCAAATAGCTTGTTGGGAACACAAAGTTTCTTTTCACTTGCAAACTCCACTCCATACATATATATGGGGAGGTACTAGCTCCAACTCGGTTTTACAGTGAAATCTGCAGGAACTACAAACCGGCACTAGGAAACAGACTGAGAAACCAGAGTAAAAGTTTCTCCTGAAACCCGTTCCCTTTGTGCTAGATGAATGAAAGTCTCTCCACTTGCTCAGTTCTGAGAGATATGTGGGTGTGAAAGCCGTCCTTCACCTAGCTTGTTGGGAACACAAAGTTTCTTTTCAGGTGCAAATTCCACTCCATACATATATATGGGAAGGTAGAAGCTCCAACTCGATTTTACAGTGAAAACTGCAGGAAATTCAAACCGGCACTAGGAAACAGACTGAGAAAACAGTGTAAAAGTTTCTCCGGCAACCCGTTCCTTTTGTGCTAGATTAACGAACGTCTCTCCTCTTGCTCAGTTCTGAGAGATAATTGGGTGTGAAAGCCATAATTCACCTAGCTTGTTGGGAACACAAAGTTTCTTTTTTGGTGCAAATTCCACTCCATACATATATATGGGGAGTTACAAGCTCCAACTCTGTTTCACAGTGAAAACTGCAGGAAGTTCAAACCGGCGCTTGGAAACAGACTGAGAAAACTGAGTAAAAGTTTCTCCTGCAACACGTTCTCTTTTTGTTAGATGAACGAACGTCTCTCCACATGCTCAGTTCTGAGAGATAATTGTGTGTGAAAGCCGTCCTTCACCTAGCTTGTTGGGAACACAAAGTTTCTTTTCACTTTCAAACTGCACTCCATACATATATATGGATAGGTACTAGCTCCAACTCGGTTTTACAGTGCAAACTGCAGGAACTTCAAAAAGGCACTAGGAAACAGTCTGAGAAACCAGAGTAAAAGTTTCTCCTGCAACCCGTTCCGTTTGTGCTAGATGAACGAACGTCTCTCCACATGCTCAGTTCTGAGAGATAAGTGTGTGTGAAATCCGTCCTTCACATAGCTTGTTGGGAACACAAAGTTAATTTTCAGTTGCAAACTCCACTCCATACATTTATATGGGTAGGTGCTAGCTCCAACTTGGTTTTACAATGAAAACTGCAGGAACTTCAAACCAGCACTAGGAAAAAATGAGAACCCAGAGTAAAAGTTTCTCCTGCAACCGGTTCCCTTTGTGCTAGATGAACGAACATCTCTCCACATGCTCAGATCTGAGAGATAAGTGTGTGTGAAAGCCGTACTTCACCTAGCTTGTTGGGAACACAAAGTTTCTTTTCAGTTGCAAACTCCACTCCATACGTATATATGGGTAGGTAGTACCTCCAACTCGGTTTTACAGTGAAAACTGCAGGAACTTCAAACCGGCAATAGGAAACAGACATAGAAACCAGAGTAAATTTTCTCCTACAACCCGTTCCCTTTGTGCTAGATGAACGAACGTCTCTCCACATGCTCAGTTCTGAGAGATAAGTGGGTGTGAAAGCCGTCCTTCACCTAGCTTGTTGGGAACACAAAGTTTCTTTTCACTTGCAAACTCCAATCTATAAATATATACATTGGGAGGAACAAGCTCCAACTCGGTTTTATAGTGAAAAATGCAGGAACTTCGAAACAGCACTAGGAAACAGACTGAGAAACCATAGTAAATTTTCTCCTGCAACCCGTTCCCTTTGTGCTAGATGAACGAACGTCTCTCCACATGCTCAGTTCTGAGAGAAAAGTGTGTGTGAATGCCGTTCTTCAACTAGCTTGTTGGGAACACAAAGTTCCTTTTCACTTGCAAACTCCACTCCATACATATATATGGGGAGGTACTAGCTCCAACACGGTTTTACAGTGAAATCTGCAGGAACTATAAACCTGCACTAGGAAACAGACTGAGAATCCAGAGTAAAATTTCTCCTGCATCCCGTTCCCTTTGTGCTAGATGAACGAACGTCTCTCCACATGCTCAGTTCTGAAAAATAAGTGTGTGTGAAAGTCGTCCTTCACCTAGCTTGTTGGGAACACAAAGTTTCATTTCAGTTGAAACTCCACTCCATACCTTTATATGGGGAGGTACTAGCTCCAACTTGGTTTTACAGTGAAAACTGCAGAAAATTCAAACCGGCACTAGGAATCAGTCTGAGAAACCAGAGTAAAAGTTTCTCCTGCAATCCGTTACCTTTCTGCTAGATGAACTAACGTCTATACACATGCTCAGTTCTGAGAGATAAGTGTGTGTGAAAGCCGTACTTCACCTAACTTGTTGGGAACACAAAGTTTCTTTTCACTTGCAAACTACACTACATAAATTTATATGGGGAGGTACTACCTCCAACTCGGTTATACAGTGAAAAGTGCAGGAACTTCAAACCGGCACTAGGAAACAGACTTCGAAACCAGAGTAAAAGTTTCTCCTGCAACCCGTTCCATTTGTGGTAGATGAACTAACGTCTATACACATGCTCAATTCTGAGATATAAGTATGTGTGAAAGCCGTCCTTCACCTAGCATGTTGGGAACACAAAGTTTCTTTTCACTTGTAAACTCCACTCCATACATATATATGGGGAGGTACTATCTCAAACTCGGTTTTACATTGAATAGTGCAGGAACTTCAAACCGGCACTAGGAAACAGACTGAGATACCAGAGTAAAAGTTTCTCCCGAACCCGTTCCATTTTTGCTAGATGAACGAACGTCTCTCCACATGCTCAGTTCTGAGAGATATGTATGTGTGAAAGTCGTCCTTCACCTAGCTTGTTGGGAACACAAAGTTTCTTTCCAGTTGCTAATCCACTCCATACATATATATGGGTAGATACGAGCTCCAACTCGGTTTTACAGTGAAAACTGCAGGAACTTCAAACCGGCACTAGGAAACAGACTGAGAAACCAGAGTTAAAATTTCTCCTGCAACCCGTTCCATTTGTGCTAGATGAACGAACGTCTCTCCACATGCTCAGTTATGAGAAATACGTGTGTGTGAAAGCCGTACTTCAACTAGCTTGTTGGGAACCCAAAGTTTCTTTTCACTTGCAAACTCCACTCCATACATATATATGGGGAGGTACTAGCTCCAACTCTGTTTACAGCGCAAACTGCAGGAACTTCAAACCGGCACTAGGAAAGAGACTGAGAAACCAGAGTAAAAGTTTCTCCTGCCACCCGTTCATTTGTGCTAGATGAACGAACTTCTCTCCACATGCTCAGTTCTGAGAGATAAATATGTGTGAAAGCCGTCCTTCACCGAGCTTGTTGGGAACACAAAGTTTCTTTCCAGTTGCAAACTCCAATCCATACATATATATGGGGAGGTACTAGCTCCAACTCTGTTTTACAGTGAAATCTGAAGGAACTTCAAAACGGCCATAGGAAACAGACTGAGAACCCAGAGTAAAAGTTTCTCCTGCAACACGTTCCATTTTTGCTAGATGAACGAACGTCTATCCACATGCTCATTTATGAGAGATAAGTGTGTGTGAAAGCCGTCCTTCAGCGAGCTTGTTGGGAATACAAAGTTTCTTTCAAGTTGCTAATCCACTCCATATATATATATAGGTAGATACGAGCTCCAACTCGGTTTTACAGTGAAAACTGCAGGAACTTCCAACCGGCACTAGGAAACACACTGAGAAACCATGGTAAAAGTTTCTCCTGCAACCCGTTCCCTTTGTGCTAGATGAACGAACGTCTCTCCACATGCTCAGTTCTGAGAGATAAGTATGTGTGAAAGCCGTCCTTCACCGAGCTTGTTTGGAACACAAAGTTTCTTTCCAGTTGCTAATCCACTCCATACATATATATGGGTAGATACGAGCTCCAACTCGGTTTTACAGTGAAAACTGCAGGAATTTCAAAACGGCACTAGGAAACAGACTGAGAAACCAGAGTAAAAGTTTCTCATGCAACCCGTTCCCTTTGTGCTAGATGAACGAACGTCTATCCACATGTTCAGTTCTGAGAGATAAGTGTGTGTGAAAGCCGTCCTTCACCTAGCTTGATGGGAAAACAAAGTTTCTTCTCACTTGCAAACTCCACTCCATACATATATATGGGGAGGTAGTAGCTCCAACTTTGTTTTACAGTGAAAACTGCAGGAACTTCAAACCGGCACTAGGAAAAAGACTGAGAACCCAGAGTAAAAGTTTCTCCTGCAACCCGTTCCATTTGTGCTAGATGAACGAAAGTCTCTCCACATGCTCAGTTCTGAGTAATACGTGTGTGTGAAAGCCGTACTTCAACTAGCTTGTTGGGAACACAAAGTTTCTTTTCACTTGCAAACTCCACTCCATACATATATATTGGAGGTTCTAGCTCCAACTCGGTTTTACAGTGAAAAATGCAGGAAATTCACACCGGCATTAGGAAACAAACTGAGAAACCAGAATTAAAGTTTCTCCGGCAACCCGTTCCTTTGGGCTAGATGAACGAACGTCTCCCCAATGCTCAGTTCTGAGAGATAAGTGTGTGTGAAAGTCGTCCTTCACCGAGATTGTTGGGAACACATAGTTTCTTTCCAGTTGCTATTCCACTCCATATATATATATGGGTAGATACGAGCCCCAACTCGGTTTTACAGTGAAAACTGCAGGAACTTGAAACCGGCACTAGGAAACAGACATAGAAACCAGAGTAAAATTTCTCCTGCAACCCGTTCCCTTTCTGCTAGATGAACGAACGTCTCACCACATGCTCAGTTCTGAGAGAGAAGTATGTGTGAAAGCCGTCCTTCACAGAGCTTGTTTGGAACACAAAGTTTCTTTCCAGTTGCTAATCCACTCCATACATATATATGGGTAGATACTAGCTCCAACTCAGTTTTACAGTGAAAACTGCAGGAACTTCAAACCGGCACTAGGAAACAGACTGAGAAAACAGAGTAAAAGATACTCCTGCAAACCGTTCCCTTTGTGCTAGATGAACGAACGTCTCTCCACATGCTCAGTTCTGAGAGATAAGTGTGTGTGAAACCCGTCCTTCCGCTAACTTGTTGGGAAAACAAAGTTTGTTTTCAGTTGCAAACTCCACTCCATACATATATATGAGTAGGTACTACATCCAACTCGGTTTTACAGTGAAAACTGCAGGAACTTCAAACCGGCACTAGGAAACAGACTGAGAAACCAGAGTAAAATTTTCTCCTGCAACACGTTCCCTTTGTGCTAGATGAACGAACGTCTCTCCACATGCTCAGTTCTGAGAGATAAGTATGTGTGAAAGCCGTCCTTCACCGAGCTTGTTGGGAACACAAAGTTTCTTTCCAGTGGCAAACTCCACTCCATACATATATATGGGGAGGTCTTAGCTCCAAATATGTTTTACAGTGAAATCTGAAGGAACTTCAAACCGGCCATAGGAAACAGACTGAGAAACCAGAGTAAAAGTTTCTCCGGCAACCCTTTCCTTTGGGCTAGATGAACGAACGTATCGCCACATGCTCAGTTCTGAGAGATAAGTGTGTGTGAAAGCCGTCCTTCACAGAGCTTGTTGGGATCACAAAGTTTTTTTCCAGTTGCTAATCGACTCCATATATATATATGGGTAGATACGAGCTCCAACTCGGTTTTACACTGAAAAATGCAGGAACTTCATCCCGGCACTAGGAAACAGACTGAGAAACCAGAGTTAAAATTTCTCCTGCAACCAGTTCCCTTTGTGCTAGATGAACGAACGTCTCTCCACATGTTCAGTTCAGAAAGATAAGTGTGTGTGAAAGCCGTCCTTCAAATTGCTTGTTGGGAAAGCAAAGTTTCTTCCCACTTGCAAACACCACTCCATACATATATATGGGGAGGTACTAGCTCCAACTCTGTTTTACAGTGAAAACTGCAGGAATTCAAACCGGCACTAGGAAACAGACTGAGAAACCAGGGTAAAAGTTTCTCCTGCAACACGTTCCATTTGTGCTAGATGAACGAACGTCTATACACATGCTCAGTTCAGAGAAATACGTGTGTGTTAAAGCCGTCCTTCAACTAGCTTGTTGGGAATACAAAGTTTCTTTTCACTTGCAAACTCCACTCCATACATATATATGGGGAGGTACGAGCTCCAACTCTGTTTTACAGCGCAAACTGCAGGGACTTCAAACCGGCACTAGGAAACAGACTGAGAAACCAGAGTAAAGTTTTCTCCTGCAACCAGTTCCATTTGTTCTAGATGAACGAACGTCTCTTCACATGCTATGTTCTGAGAGATAAGTGTGTGTGAAAGCCGTACTTCAACTAGCTTGTTGGGAACACAAAGTTTCTTTTAACTTGCAAACTCCACTACATACACATATATGGGTTGGTACTAGCTCCAAATCGGTTTTACAGTGAAAACTGCAGGAACTTCAAACCGGCACTAGGAAACAGACTGAGAATCCAGAGTAAAAGTTTCTCCTGCAACCCGTTCCCTTTGTGTTAGATGAAAGAACGTCTCTCCACATGCACAGTTCTGAGAGATAAGTGTGTGTGAAACCCGTCCTTCAATTACCTTGTTGGGAACACAAAGTTTCTTTTCAGTTGCAAACTCCACTCCATACATATATATGAGTAGGTACTACCTCGAACTCGGTTTTACAGTGAAAACTGCAGGATCTTCAAACAGGCACTAGGAAACAGACTGAGAAACCAAAGTAAAATTTTGTCCAGCATCCCGTTCCCTTTGTGCTAGATGAACGAACGTCTTTCCACATGCTCATTTCTGAGAGATAAGTGGGTGTGAAAGCCGTACTTCACCTCGCTTGTTGGGAACACAAAGTTTCTTTTCAGTTGCAAACTCCAATCCATACATTTATATGGGGAGGTACAAGCTCCAAATCGGTTTTACAGTGAAAACTGCAGGAACTTAAAACCGGCGCTAAGAAACAGACTGAGAAACCAGAGTAAAAGTTTCTCCTGCAACCCGTTCCAATTTTGTTAGATGAATGAACGTCTCTACACATGCTCAATTCTGAGAGATAAGTGTGTGTGAAAGCCTTCTTTCACCTAGCTTGTTGGGAACACAAAGTTTCTTTTCAGTTGCAAAGTCCACTCCATAAATATATATGGGGAGGTACTAGCCCCAACTCGGTTTTACAGTGCAAACTGCAGGAACTTCAACCCGGCACTAAGAAACAGACTGAGAAACCAGAGTAAAAGTTTCCCCTGCAACCCGTTCCCTTTGTGGTAGATGAACGAACGTCTCTCCACATGCTCAGTTCTGAGAGATAAGTGTGTGTGAAAGCCGTCCTTCACCTAGATTGTTGGGAACACAAAGTTTCTTTTCGGTTGCAAACTCCATTCCATACATATATATGGGGAGGTACTAGCTCCAACTCGGTTTTACAGTGAAAACTGCAGGAACTTCAAACCGGCACTAGGAAACAGACTGAGAAACCAGAGTTAAAATTTCTCCTGCAACCAGTTCCCTTTGTGCTAGATGAACGAACGTCTCTCCACATGTTCAGTTCAGAGAGATAAGTGTGTGTGAAAGCCGTCCTTCACCTAGCTTGTTGGGAAAACAAAGTTTCTTCTCACTTGCAAACACCACTCCATATATATATATGGGGAGGTACTAGCTCCAACTCTGTTTTACAGTGAAAACTGCAGGAACTTCAAACCGGCACTAGGAAACAGACTGAGAAGCCAGATTAAAAGTTTCTCCTGCAACCCTTTCCATTTTTGCTAGATGAACGAACATCTCTCCACATGCTCAGTTCTGAGAGATAAGTGTGTGTTAAAGCCGTATTTCACGTAGCTTTTTGGGAACACAAAGTCCTTTTCATTTGCAAACTCCACTCCATACATATATATGGGGAGGTACTAGTTCCAACTACGTTTTACAGTGAAAACTGCAGGGACTTCAAACCGGCACTAGGAAACAGACTGAGAAACCAGAGTAAAAGTTTCTCCTGCAACCCGTTCCCTTAGTGCTATATAAAAGAACGTCTCTCCACATGCTCAGTTCTGAGAGATAAGTGTGTGTGAAAGCCGTTCTTCACCAAGCTTGTTGGGAACACAAAGATTCTTTTCACTTGAAAACTCCACTCCCTACATATATATGGTGAGGTACTAGCTCCAACTCTGTTCTACAGTGAAAAATGCAGGAATATCAAACCGACACTAGGAAACAGACTGAGAAACCAGAGTAAAAGTTTCTCCTGCAACCCGTTCCCTTTGTGCTAGATGAACGAAAGTCTCTCCACATGCTCAGTTCTGAGAGATATGTGTGTGTGAAAGTCGTTCTTCACGTAGCTTTTTGGGAACGCAAAGTTTCCCTTCAGTTGCAAACTCCACTCCAAATATATTTGTGGGGAGGTACTAGCTCCAACTAGGTTTTACAGTGCAAACTGCAGGAACTTCAAACAGTCACTAGGAAACAGACTGAGAAACCAGAGTAAAAGTTTCTCCTGCAAACCGTTCCATATGTGCTAGATGAACGAACATGTCTCCACATGCTCAGTTCTGAGAGATAAGTGTGTGTGAAAGCTGTCCTTCACCTAGCTTGTTGGGAATACATAGTTTCTTTTCAGTTGAAAACACCACTCCATAAATATATATGGGGAGGTATTAGCTCCAACTCGTTTTTACAGTGCAAACTGCAGGAAGTTCAAACCGGCACTAGGAAACAGACTGAGAAACCAGAGAAAAGTTTCCCCTGCAACCCGTTACCTTTGTGCTAGATGAACGAACGTCTCCCAACATGCTCACTTCTGAGAGATATTTGGGTGTGAAAGCCGTACTTCACCTAGCTTGTTTGGGAAAACAAAGTTTCTTTTCACTTGCCAACTCCACTCCATACATATATATGGGGAGGTACTAGCTCCAACTCGGTTTAACATTGAAAACTGCAGGGACTTCAAACCGGAACCAGGAAACAGAATGAGAAACCAGAAAAAAAGTTTCTCCTGCAACCCGTTCCCTTTGTGCTAGATGAACGAACGTCTCTCCACATGCTCATTTCTGAGAGATAAGTGTGTGTGAAAGCTTTCCTTCACCTAGCTTGTTGGGAACACAAAGATTCTCTTCAATTGCAAACTACACTCCATACATATATATGGGGTGGTACAAGCTCCAACTCGGTTTTACAGTGAAAACTGCAGGAACTTCAAACCGGCACTAGGAAACAGACTGAGAAACCAGAGTAAAAGTTTCTCATGCAACCCGTTCCCTTTGTGCTAGATGAACGAACGTCTCTCCACATGTTCAGTTCAGAAAGATAAGTGTGTGTGAAAGCCGTCCTTCAAATAGCTTGTTGGGAAAGCAAAGTTTCTTCTCACTTGCAAACACCACTCCATACATATATATGGGGAGGTACTAGCTCCAACTCTGTTTTACAGTGAAAACTGCAGGAACTTCAAACCGGCACTAGGAAACAGACTGAGAAACCAGAGTAAAAGTTTCTCCTGCAACACGTTCCATTTGTGCTAGATGAACGAACGTCTATACACATGCTCAGTTCAGAGAAATACGTGTGTGTTAAAGCCGTCCTTCAACTAGCTTGTTGGGAACACAAAGTTTCTTTTCACTTGCAAACTCCACTCCATACATATATATGGGGAGGTACGAGCTCCAACTCTGTTTTACAGCGCAAACTGCAGGGAGTTCAAACCGGCACTAGGAAACAGACTGAGAAACCAGAGTAAAGTTTTCTCCTGCAACCAGTTCCATTTGTTCTAGATGAACGAACGTCTCTTCACATGCTATGATCTGAGAGATAAGTGTGTGTGAAAGCCGTCCTTCAACTAGCTTGTTGGGAACACAAAGTTTCTTTTAACTTGCAAACTCCACTACAAACACATATATGGGGTGGTACTAGCTCCAAATCGGTTTTACAGTGAAAACTGCAGGAACTTCAAACCGGCACTAGGAAACAGACTGAGAAACCAGAGTAAAAGTTTCTCCTGCAACCCGTTCCCTTTGTGTTAGATGAAAGAACGTCTCTCCACATGCACAGTTCTGAGAGATAAGTGTGTGTGAAACCCGTCCTTCATCTACCTTGTTGGGAACACAAAGTTTCTTTTCACTTGCAAACTCCACTCCATATATATATATGAGTAGGTACTAACTCGAACTCGGTTTTACAGTGAAAACTGCAGGATCTTCAAACCGGCACTAGGAAACAGACTGAGAAACCAGAGTAAAATTTTGTCCAGCATCCCGTTCCCTTTGTGCTAGATGAACGAACGTCTTTCCACATGCTCATTTCTGAGAGATAAGTGGGTGTGAAAGCCGTCCTTCACCTCGCTTGTTGGGAACACAAAGTTTCTTTTCAGTTGCAAACTCCAATCCATACATTTATATGGGGAGGTACAAGCTCCAAATCGGTTTTACAGTGAAAACTGCAGGAACTTAAAACCGGCGCTAGGAAACAGACTGAGAAACCAGAGTAAAAGTTTCTCCTGCAACCCGTTCCAATTTTGTTAGATGAATGAACGTCTCTACACATGCTCAGTTCTGAGAGATAAGGGTGTGTGAAAGCCTTCTTTCACCTAGCTTGTTGGGAACACAAAGTTTCTTTTCAGTTGCAAAGTCCACTCCATAAATATATATGGGGAGGTACTAGCCCCAACTCGGTTTTACAGTGCAAACTGCAGGAACTTCAAACCGGCACTAGGAAACAGACTGAGAAACCAGAGTAAAAGTTTCTCCTGCAACCCGTTCCCTTTGTGGTAGATGAACGAACGTCTCTCCACATGCTCAGTTCTGAGAGATAAGTGTGTGTGAAAGCCGTCCTTCACCTAGATTGTTGGGAACACAAAGTTTCTTTTCGATTGCAAACTCCATTCCATACAAATATATGGGGAGTTACTAGCTCCAACTCGGTTTTACAGTGAAAACTGCAGGAACTTCAAACCGGCACTAGGAAACAGACTGAGAAACTAGAGTTAAAATTTCTCCTGCAACCAGTTCCCTTTGTGCTAGATGAACGAACGTCTCTCCACATGTTCAGTTCAGGAGATAAGTGTGTGTGAAAGCCGTCCTTCACCTAGCTTGTTGGGAAAACAAAGTTTCTTCTCACTTGCAAACACCACTCCATACATATATATGGGGAGGTACAAGCTCCAACTCTGTTTTACAGTGAAAACTACAGGAACTTCAAACCGGCACTAGGAAACAGTCTGAGAAACCAGATTAAAAGTTTCTCCTGCAACCCTTTCCCTTTTTGCTATATAAACGAACGTCTCTCCACAAACTCAGTTCTGAGAGATAAGTGTGTGTGAAAGCCGTTCTTCACCAAGCTTGTTGGGAACACAATGATTCTTTTCACTTGAAAACTCCACTCCCTACATATATATGGTGAGGTACTAGCTCCAACTCTGTTCTACAGTGAAAAATGCAGGAATTTCAAACCGGCACTAGGAAACAGACTGAGAAACCAGAGTAAAAGTTTGTCCTGCAACCCGTTCCCTTTGTGCTAGATGAACGAAAGTCTCTCCACATGCTCAGTTCTGAGAGATATGTGTGTGTGAAAGTCGTTCTTCACGTAGCTTTTTGGGAACGCAAAGTTTCCCTTCAGTTGCAAACTCCACTCCAAACATATATGTGGGGAGGTACTAGCTCCAACTAGGTTTTACAGTGCAAACTGCAGGAACTTCAAACCGGCACTAGGAAACAGACTGAGAAACCAGAGTAAAATTTCTCCTGCATCCCGTTCAATTTGTGCTAGATGAACGATTGTCTCTCCACATGCTCAGTTCTGAGAGATAAGTGTGTGTGAAAGCCGTCCTTCACCTAGCTTGTTGGGAACACAAAGTTTCTTTTCAGTTGCAAACTCCACTCCATACATATATTCGGGGAGGCACTAGCTACAACCCTGTTTTACAGTGAAAACTGCAGGAACTTCAAATCGACACTAGGAAACAGACTGAGAAACCAGAGTAAAAGTTTTTCCTGCAACCCGTTCCATTTGTGCTAGATGAACGAAAGTCTATCCACATGCTCAGTTCTGAGAGATAAGTGTGTTTGAAAGCCGTCTTTCACCTAGCTTGTTTGGAACACAAACTTTCTTTTCAGTTGCAAATTCCACTCCATACATATATATGGGGAGGTACTAGCTCCAACTTGGTTTTACAGTGAAAACTGCAGGAATTTCAAACCGGCACTAGAAAACAGACTGAGAATCCTGAGTAAAAGTTTCGCCTGCAACCCATTCCATTTGTGCTATATGAACGAACGTCTCTCCACTTGCTCAGTTCTGAGAGATAAGTGTGTGTGAAAGCCATCCTTCACCTAGCTTGTTGGGAACACAAAGTTACTTTTCAGATGCAAACCCCACTCCAGACATATATTTGGGTAGGTACTAGCTCCAACTCGGTTTTACAGTGAAAACTGCAGGAACTTCAATCCGGCACTTGGAAACAGACTGAGAAACCAGAGTAAAAGTTTCTCCCGCAAAACTTTCCCTTGGTGCTAGATGAACGAACGTCTCCCAACATGCTCATTTCTGAGAGATAAGTGTGTGTGAAATCCGTCTTTAAACAAGCTTGTTGGGAAAACAAGTTTCTTTTCATTTGCAAAGTACAAACCATAAATATATATGGGGAGGTACTAGCTCCAACTCGGTTTTACAGTGAAAACTGCAGGAACTTCAAACCGGCACTAGGAAACAGTCTGAGAAACCAGAGTAAAAGTTTCCCCTTCAACCCGTTCCCTTTGTGCTAGATGAACGAAAGTCTCTCCACATGATCAATTCTGAGAGATAAATGTGTGTGAAAGCCGTCTTTAACCTAGCTTGTTGGGAACACAAAGATTCTTTTCAATTGCAAACTCCACTCCATACATATATAACGGGAGGTACTAGCTCCAACTCGGTTTTAAAGTGAAAACTGCAGGAACTTCAAACCGGCACTAGAAAACAGACTGAGAATCCTGAGTAAAAGTTTCCCCTGCAACCCATTCCATTTGTGCTAGATGAACGAACGTCTGTCCACATGCTCAGTTCTGAGAGATAAGTGTGTATGAAAGCCGTCCTTCACCTAGCTTGTTGGGAACACAAAGTTACTTTTCAGATGCAAACCCCACTAAAGACATATATTTGGGGAGGTACTAGCTCCAACTCGGTTTTAAAGTGAAAACTGCAGGAAATTCAAACCGGCACTAGGAAACAGACTGAGAAACCAGAGTAAAAGTTTCCCCTGCAACCCGTTCCCTTTGTGCTAGATGAAAGAACGTCTCTCCACATGCTCATATCTGAGAGATATGTGTGTGTGAAAGCCGTCCTTCACATAGCCTGTTGGGAACACAAAGTTTCTTTTCAGTTGCAAACACCACTCCATACATATATATGGGGAGGTACAAGCTCCAACTCGGTTTTACAGTGAAAATTGCAGGAACTTCAAACCGGCACTAGGAAACAGAATGAGAAACCAGAGTAAAAGTTTCACATGCAACCCCTTCCCTTTGTGCTAGATGAACGAAAGTCTCACAACATGCTCAGTTCAGAGAGATAAGTGTGTGTGAAAGCCTTTCTTTACATAGCTTGTTGGGAACACAAAGATTCTTTTCAATTGCAAACTCCACTCCATACATATATATGGGAAGGTACTAGATCCAACTCGGTTTTACAGTGAAAACTGCAGGAACTTCAAACCGGCACTAGGAAACAGACTGAGAAACCAGAGTAAAAGTTTCTCCCGCAAAACTTTCCCTTTGTGCTAGATGAACGAACGTCTCTCCACATGCTCAGTTCTGAGAGATAATTGTGTGTGAATGCCGTCTTTCACCTAGCTTGTTGGGAACACAAAGATTCTTTTCAGTTGCAAACTACACTCCATACATATATAAGGGGATGTACTTGCTCCAACACGATTTTACAGTGAAAACTGCAGGAACTTCAAACCGGCACTAGGAAACAGACTGAGAAACCAGAGTAAAAGTTTCTCCTGCAAACCGTTCCCTTTGTGCTAGATGAACGAACTTCTCTCCACATGCTCTGTTCTGAGAGATAAGTGTGTGTGAAAGCCGTTCTTCACCTAGCTTTTTGGGAACACAAAGTTTCTTTTCAGTTGCAAACCCCAATCCATACGTATATATGGGGAGGTTCTAGCTCCAGCTCGGGTTTCCTGTGAAAACTGCAGGAACTACAAAAAGGTGCTAGGAAACAGACTGAGAATCCAGAATAATAGTTTCTCCTGCAACCCGTTCCCTTTGTGCTAGATGAACGAACGTCTATCCACATGCTCAGTTCTGAGAGATAATTGTGTGTGAAAGCCGTACTTCAAATAGCTTTTTGGGAACACAAAGTTTCTTTTCATTTGCAAACTCCACTCCATACATATATATGGGGTGGTACTAGCTCCAACTCTGTTTTACAGTGAAAACTGCAGGAACTTCAAACCGGCACTAGGAAAAAGACTGAGAAACCAGAGTAATAGTTTCTCCTGCAACCCGTACCCTTTGTGCTAGATGAACGAATGTCTCACCACATGCTCAATTCTCAGAGATAAGTATGTGTGAAAGCCGTCCTTACCTAGCTTGTTTGGAACACAAAGATTCTTTTCACTTGCAAACTCCACTCCATACATATATATGGGTAGGTACTAGCTCCAACTCGGTTTTACAGTGAAAACTGCAGGAAATTCAACCCGGCACTAGGAAACAGACTGAGAATCCAGAGTAATAGTTTCTCCTGCAACACGTTCATTTTGTGCTTGATGAACGAAATTCTCTCCACAAGCTCAGTAATGAGAGATAATTGTGTGTGAAATCCGTCCTGCACCTAGCTTGTTGGGAACACAAAGTTTCTTTTCACTTGCAAATTCCACTCATACATATAGATGGGGAGGTACTAGCTCTAACTCGGTTTTACTGTGAAAACTGCAGGAATTTCAAACCGGCGCTAGGAAACACACTGAGAATCCAGAGTAAAAGTTTCTCCTGCAAACCGTTCCCTTTTTGCAAGATGAACGAACGTCTCTACACCTGCTCAGTTCTGAGAGATAAGTGTGTGTGAAATCCGTCCTTCATCTAGTTTGTTGGGAACACAAAGATTCTTTTCAGTTGCAAACTCCACTCCATACATATATATGGGGAGGTAGTAGCTCCAACTCTGTTTTACAGTGAAAAGTGCAGGAACATCAAACCGGCACTAGGAAACAGACTGAGAAACCAGAGTAAAAGTTTGTCCTGCAACCCGTTCCCTTTGTGCTAGATGAACGAAAGTCTCTCCACATGCTCAGTTCTGAGAGATATGTGTGTGTGAAAGTCGTTCTTCACGTAGCTTTTTGGGAATGCAAAGTTTCCCTTCAGTTGCAAACTCCACTCCAAACATATATGTGGGGAGGTACTAGCTCCAACTAGGTTTTACAGTGCAAACTGCAGGAACTTCAAACCGGCACTAGGAAACAGACTGAGAAACCAGAGTAAAATTTCTCCTGCATCCCGTTCAATTTGTGCTAGATGAACGATTGTCTCTCCACATGCTCAGTTCTGAGAGATAAGTGTGTGTGAAAGCCGTCCTTCACCTAGCTTGTTGGGAACACAAAGTTTCTTTTCAGTTGCAAACTCCACTCCATACATATATTCGGGGAGGCACTAGCTACAACCCTGTTTTACAGTGAAAACTGCAGGAACTTCAAATCGACACTAGGAAACAGACTGAGAAACCAGAGTAAAAGTTTTTCCTGCAACCCGTTCCATTTGTGCTAGATGAACGAAAGTCTATCCACATGCTCAGTTCTGAGAGATAAGTGTGTTTGAAAGCCGTCTTTCACCTAGCTTGTTTGGAACACAAACTTTCTTTTCAGTTGCAAATTCCACTCCATACATATATATGGGGAGGTACTAGCTCCAACTCGGTTTTACAGTGAAAACTGCAGGAATTTCAAACCGGCACTAGAAAACAGACTGAGAATCCTGAGTAAAAGTTTCGCCTGCAACCCATTCCATTTGTGCTATATGAACGAACGTCTCTCCACTTGCTCAGTTCTGAGAGATAAGTGTGTGTGAAAGCCATCCTTCACCTAGCTTGTTGGGAACACAAAGTTACTTTTCAGATGCAAACCCCACTCCAGACATATATTTGGGTAGGTACTAGCTCCAACTCGGTTTTACAGTGAAAACTGCAGGAACTTCAATCCGGCACTTGGAAACAGACTGAGAAACCAGAGTAAAAGTTTCTCCCGCAAAACTTTCCCTTGGTGCTAGATGAACGAACGTCTCCCAACATGCTCATTTCTGAGAGATAAGTGTGTGTGAAATCCGTCTTTAAACAAGCTTGTTGGGAAAACAAGTTTCTTTTCATTTGCAAAGTACAAACCATAAATATATATGGGGAGGTACTAGCTCCAACTCGGTTTTACAGTGAAAACTGCAGGAACTTCAAACCGGCACTAGGAAACAGTCTGAGAAACCAGAGTAAAAGTTTCCCCTTCAACCCGTTCCCTTTGTGCTAGATGAACGAAAGTCTCTCCACATGATCAATTCTGAGAGATAAATGTGTGTGAAAGCCGTCTTTAACCTAGCTTGTTGGGAACACAAAGATTCTTTTCAATTGCAAACTCCACTCCATACATATATAACGGGAGGTACTAGCTCCAACTCGGTTTTAAAGTGAAAACTGCAGGAACTTCAAACCGGCACTAGAAAACAGACTGAGAATCCTGAGTAAAAGTTTCCCCTGCAACCCATTCCATTTGTGCTAGATGAACGAACGTCTGTCCACATGCTCAGTTCTGAGAGATAAGTGTGTATGAAAGCCGTCCTTCACCTAGCTTGTTGGGAACACAAAGTTACTTTTCAGATGCAAACCCCACTAAAGACATATATTTGGGGAGGTACTAGCTCCAACTCGGTTTTAAAGTGAAAACTGCAGGAAATTCAAACCGGCACTAGGAAACAGACTGAGAAACCAGAGTAAAAGTTTCCCCTGCAACCCGTTCCCTTTGTGCTAGATGAAAGAACGTCTCTCCACATGCTCATATCTGAGAGATATGTGTGTGTGAAAGCCGTCCTTCACATAGCTTGTTGGGAACACAAAGTTTCTTTTCAGTTGCAAACACCACTCCATACATATATATGGGGAGGTACAAGCTCCAACTCGGTTTTACAGTGAAAATTGCAGGAACTTCAAACCGGCACTAGGAAACAGAATGAGAAACCAGAGTAAAAGTTTCACATGCAACCCCTTCCCTTTGTGCTAGATGAACGAAAGTCTCACAACATGCTCAGTTCAGAGAGATAAGTGTGTGTGAAAGCCTTTCTTTACATAGCTTGTTGGGAACACAAAGATTCTTTTCAATTGCAAACTCCACTCCATACATATATATGGGAAGGTACTAGATCCAACTCGGTTTTACAGTGAAAACTGCAGGAACTTCAAACCGGCACTAGGAAACAGACTGAGAAACCAGAGTAAAAGTTTCTCCCGCAAAACTTTCCCTTTGTGCTAGATGAACGAACGTCTCTCCACATGCTCAGTTCTGAGAGATAATTGTGTGTGAATGCCGTCTTTCACCTAGCTTGTTGGGAACACAAAGATTCTTTTCAGTTGCAAACTACACTCCATACATATATAAGGGGATGTACTTGCTCCAACACGATTTTACAGTGAAAACTGCAGGAACTTCAAACCGGCACTAGGAAACAGACTGAGAAACCAGAGTAAAAGTTTCTCCTGCAAACCGTTCCCTTTGTGCTAGATGAACGAACTTCTCTCCACATGCTCTGTTCTGAGAGATAAGTGTGTGTGAAAGCCGTTCTTCACCTAGCTTTTTGGGAACACAAAGTTTCTTTTCAGTTGCAAACCCCAATCCATACGTATATATGGGGAGGTTCTAGCTCCAGCTCGGGTTTCCTGTGAAAACTGCAGGAACTACAAAAAGGTGCTAGGAAACAGACTGAGAATCCAGAATAATAGTTTCTCCTGCAACCCGTTCCCTTTGTGCTAGATGAACGAACGTCTATCCACATGCTCAGTTCTGAGAGATAATTGTGTGTGAAAGCCGTACTTCAAATAGCTTTTTGGGAACACAAAGTTTCTTTTCATTTGCAAACTCCACTCCATACATATATATGGGGTGGTACTAGCTCCAACTCTGTTTTACAGTGAAAACTGCAGGAACTTCAAACCGGCACTAGGAAAAAGACTGAGAAACCAGAGTAATAGTTTCTCCTGCAACCCGTACCCTTTGTGCTAGATGAACGAATGTCTCACCACATGCTCAATTCTCAGAGATAAGTATGTGTGAAAGCCGTCCTTACCTAGCTTGTTTGGAACACAAAGATTCTTTTCACTTGCAAACTCCACTCCATACATATATATGGGTAGGTACTAGCTCCAACTCGGTTTTACAGTGAAAACTGCAGGAAATTCAACCCGGCACTAGGAAACAGACTGAGAATCCAGAGTAATAGTTTCTCCTGCAACACGTTCATTTTGTGCTTGATGAACGAAATTCTCTCCACAAGCTCAGTAATGAGAGATAATTGTGTGTGAAATCCGTCCTGCACCTAGCTTGTTGGGAACACAAAGTTTCTTTTCACTTGCAAATTCCACTCATACATATAGATGGGGAGGTACTAGCTCTAACTCGGTTTTACTGTGAAAACTGCAGGAATTTCAAACCGGCGCTAGGAAACACACTGAGAATCCAGAGTAAAAGTTTCTCCTGCAAACCGTTCCCTTTTTGCAAGATGAACGAACGTCTCTACACCTGCTCAGTTCTGAGAGATAAGTGTGTGTGAAATCCGTCCTTCATCTAGTTTGTTGGGAACACAAAGATTCTTTTCAGTTGCAAACTCCACTCCATACATATATATGGGGAGGTAGTAGCTCCAACTCTGTTTTACAGTGAAAAGTGCAGGAACATCAAACCGGCACTAGGAAACAGACTGAGAAACCAGAGTAAAAGTTTGTCCTGCAACCCGTTCCCATTGTGCTAGATGAACGAACGTCTATCCACATGCTCAGTTCTGAGAGATAATTGTGTGTGAAAGCCGTACTTCATATAGCTTGTTGGGAACACAAAGTTTCTTTTCATTTGCAAACTCCACTCCATACATATATATGGGGTGGTACTAGCTCCAACTCTGTTTTACAGTGAAAACTGCAGGAACTTCAAACCGGAACTAGGAAACAGACTGAGAAACCAGAGTAATAGTTTCTCCTGCAACCCGTTCCCTTTGTGCTAGATGAAAGAACGTCTCTCCACATGCTCATATCTGAGAGATATGTGTGTGTGAAAGCCGTCCTTCACATAGCTTGTTGGGAACACAAAGTTTCTTTTCAGTTGCAAACACCACTCCATACATATATATGGGGAGGTACTAGCTCCAACTCGGTTTTACAGTGAAAACTGCAGGAACTTCAAACCGGCACTAGGAAACAGACTGAGAAACCAGAGTAAAAGTTTCTCCCGCAAAACGTTCCCTTTGTGCTAGATGAACGAACGTCTCTCCACATGCTCAGTTCTGAGAGATAAGTGTGTTTGAAAGCCGTCCTTCACCTAGCTTGTTGGGAACACAAAGATTCTTTTCAGTTGTAAACCCCACTCCATACATATATATGGGTAGGTAGTAGCTCCAACTCTGTTTTACAGTGAAAAGTGCAGGAACATCAAACCGGCACTAGGAAACAGACTGAGAAACCAGAGTAAAAGTTTCCCCTGCCACCCGTTCCCTTTGTGATAGATGAACGAACGTCTATCCACATGCTCATTTCTGAGAGATAATTGTGTGTGAAAGCCGTACTTCAAATAGCTTGTTGGGAACACAAAGTTTCTTTTCATTTGCAAATTCAACTCCATACATATATATGGGGTGGTACTAGCTCCAACTCTGTTTTACAGTGAAAACTGCAGGAACTTCAAACCGGCGCTAGGAAACAGACTGAGAAACCAGAGTAATAGTTTCTCCTGCAACCCGTTCCCTTTGTGCTAGATGAACGAAAGCCTCTCCACATGCTCAGTTCTGAGAGATTGGTGGGTGTGAATGCCGACCTTCACCTAGCTTGTTGGGAACACAAAGTTTCTTTTCAGTTGCAAACCCCACTCCATACATATATATGGGGAGGTTCTAGCTCCAACTCGGTTTTACAGTGAAAACTGCAGGAACTACAAAAAGGTGCTAGGAAACAGACTGAGAATCCAGAGTAATAGTTTCTCCTGCAACACGTTCCTTTTGTGCTTGATGAACGAAAGTCTCTCCACATGCTCAGTAATGAGAGAGAATTGTGTGTGAAATCCGTCCTGCACCTAGCTTGTTGGGAACACAAAGTTTCTTTTCACTTGCAAATTCCACTCATACATATAGATGGGGAGGTACTAGCTCTAACTCGGTTTTACTGTGAAAACTGCAGGAACTTCAAACCGGCGCTAGGAAACACACTGAGAAACCAGAGTAAAGTTTCTCCTGCAAACCGTTCCCTTTTTGCAAGATGAACGAAAGTCTCTACACATGCTCAGTTCTGAGAGATAAGTGTGTGTGAAATCCGTCCTTCATCTAGTTTGTTGGGAACACAAAGATTCTTTTCAGTTGCAAACTCCACTCCATACATATATATGGGGAGGTAGTAGCTCCAAATCTGATTTACAGTGAAAAGTGCAGGAACATCAAACCGGCACTAGGAAACAGACTGAGAAACCAGAGTAAAAGTTTCCCCTGCAACCCGTTCCCTTTGTGCTAGATGAACGAACGTCTATCCACATGCTCAGTTCTGAGAGATAATTGTGTGTGAAAGCCGTACTTCAAATAGCTTTTTGGGAACACAAAGTTTCTTTTCATTTGCAAACTCCACTCCATACATATATATGGGGTGGTACTAGCTCCAACTCTGTTTTACAGTGAAAACTGCAGGAACTTCAAACCGGCACAAGGAAACAGACTGAGAAACCAGAGTAATAGTTTCTCCTGCAACCCGTTCCCTTTGTGCTAGATGAACGAATGTCTCACCACATGCTCAATTCTCAGAGATAATTATGTGTGAAAGCCGTCCTTACCTAGCTTGTTTGGAACACAAAGATTCTTTTCACTTGCAAACTCCACTCCATACATATATATGGGTAGGTACTAGCTCCAACTCGGTTTTACAGTGAAAACTGCAGGAACTTCAACCCGGCACTAGGAAACAGACTGAGAAACCAGAGTAATAGTTTCTCCTGCAACCCGTTCCCTTTGTGCTAGATGAACGAAAGCCTCTCCACATGCTCAGTTCTGAGAGATTAGTGGGTGTGAATGCCGTACTTCACCTAGCTTGTTGGGAACACAAAGTTTCTTTTCAGTTGCAAACCCCACTCCATACATATATATGGGGAGGTTCTAGCTCCAACTCGGTTTTACAGTGAAAACTGCAGGAACTACAAAAAGGTGCTAGGAAACAGACTGAGAATCCAGAGTAATAGTTTCTCCTGCAACACGTTCCTTTTGTGCTTGATGAACGAAAGTCTCTCCACATGCTCAGTAATGAGAGATAATTGTGTGTGAAATCCGTCCTGCACCTAGCTTGTTGGGAACACAAAGTTTCTTTTCACTTGCAAACTCCACTCATACATATATATGGAGAGGTAGTAGCTCCAAATCTGTTTTACAGTGAAAAGTGCAGGAACATCTAACCGGCACTAGGAAACAGACTGAGAAACCAGAGTAAAAGTTTCCCCTGCAACCTGTTCCATTTGTGCTAGATGAACGAACGTCTATCCACATGCTCAGTTCTGAGAGATAATTGTGTGTGAAAGCCTTATTTCAAATAGCTTGTTGGGAACACAAAGTTTCTTTTCATTTGCAAACTCCACTCCATACATATATATGGGGTGGTACTAGCTCCAACTCTGTTTTACAGTGAAAACTGCAGGAACTTCAAACCGGAACTAGGAAACAGACTGAGAATCCAGAGTAATAGTTTCTCCTGCAACCCGTTCCCTTTGTGCTAGATGAAAGAACGTCTCTCCACATGCTCATATCAGAGAGATATGTGTGTGTGAAAGCCGTCCTTCACATAACTTGTCGGGAACACAAAGTTTCTTTTCAGTTGCAAACACCACTCCATACATATATATAGGGAGGTACTAGCTCCAACTCGGTTTTACAGTGAAAACTGCAGGAACTTCTAACCGGCACTAGGAAACAGACTGAGAAAACAGAGTAAAAGTTTCACATGCAACCCGTTCCCTTTGTGCTAGATGAACGAACGTCTCCCAACATGCTCAGTTCAGAGAGATAAGTGTGTGTGAAAGCCTTCCTTTACCTAGCTTGTTGGGAACACAAAGATTCTTTTCAATTGCAAACTCCACTCCATACATATATATGGGAATGTACTAGATCCAACTCGGTTTTACAGTGAAAACTGCAGGAACTTCAAACAGGCACTAGGAAACAGACTGAGAATCCAGAGAAAAAGTTTCTCCCACAATACTTTCCCTTTGTGCTAGATGAACGAACGTCTCTCCACATGCTCAGTTCTGAGAGATAAGTGTGTGTGAAAGCCGTCCTTCACCTAGCTTGTTGGGAACACAAAGATTGTTTTCAATTGCAAACTCCACTCCATACATATATAACGGGAGGCACTAACTCCAACTCGGTTTTAAAGTAAAAACTGCAGGAACTTCAAACCGGCACTAGGAAACAGACTGAGAACCCTGAGTAAAAGTATCTCCTGCAACCCGTTCCCTTTGTGCTAGATGAACGAACGTCTCTCCACATGCTCAGTTCTGAGAGATAAGTGTGTGTGAAAGCCGTCCTTCACATATCTTGTTGGGAACACAAAGATTCTTTTCAGTTGCAAACTACACTCCATACATATATAAGGGGATGTACTTGCTCCAACACGATTTTACAGTGAAAACTGCAGGAACTTCAAACCGGCACTAGGAAAAAGACTTAGAAACCAGAGTAAAAGTTTCTCCTGCAAACCGTTCCCTTTGTGCTAGATGAACAAACTTCTCTCCACATGCTCTGTTCTGAGGGATAAGTGTGTGTGAAAGCCGTCCTTCACCTAGCTTGTTGGGAACACAAAGATTCTTTTCAGTTGCAAACTCCACTCCATACATATATATGGTGAGGTAGTAGCTCCAACTCTGTTTTACAGTGAAAAGTGCAGGAACATCAAACCGGCACTAGGAAACAGACTGAGAAACCAGAGTAAAAGTTTCTCCTGCAAACCGTTCCCTTTGTGCTAGATGAACGAATGTCTATCCACATGCTCATTTCTGAGAGATAATTGTGTGTGAAAGCCGTACTTCAAATAGCTTGTTGGGAACACAAAGTTTCTTTTCAATTGCAAACACCACTCCATACATATATATGGGGAGGTACTAACTCCAAGTCGGTTTTACAGTGAAAACTGCAGGAACTTAAAACCGGCACTAGGAAACAGACTGAGAAACCAGAGTAAAAGTTTCACATGCAACCCGTTCCTTTGTGCTAGATGAACGAACTTCTCTCCACATGCTCAGTAATGAGAGATAATTGTGTGTGAAATCCGTCCTGCACCTAGCTTGTTGGGAACACAAAGTTTCTTTTCAATTGCAAATTCCACTCATACATATAGATGGGGAGGTACTAGCTCTAACTCGGTTTTACTGTGAAAACTGCAGGAACTTCAAACCGGCGCTAGGAAACACACTGAGAATCCAGAGTAAAAGTTTCTCCTGCAAACCGTTCCCTTTTTGCAAGATGAACGAACGTCTCTACACATGCTCAGTTCTGAGAGATAAGTGTGTGTGAAATCCGTCCTTCATCTAGTTTGTTGGGAACACAAAGATTCTTTTCAGTTGCAAACTCCACTCCATACATATATATGGAGAGGTAGTAGCTCCAACTCTGTTTTACAGTGAAAAGTGCAGGAACATCTAACCGGCACTAGGAAACAGACTGAGAAACCAGAGTAAAAGTTTCCCCTGCAACCTGTTCCATTTGTGCTAGATGAACGAACGTCTATCCACATGCTCAGTTCTGAGAGGTAATTGTGTGTGAAAGCCTTATTTAAAATACCTTGTTGGGAACACAAAGTTTCTTTTCATTTGCAAACTCCACTCCATACATATATATGGGGTGGTACTAGCTCCAACTCTGTTTTACAGTGAAAAGTGCAGGAACATCAAACCGGCACTAGGAAACAGACTGAGAAACCAGAGTAAAAGTTTCTCCTGCAACCCGTTCCCTTTGTGCTAGATGAACGAATGTCTATCCACATGCTCATTTCTGAGAGATAATTGTGTGTGAAAGCCGTACTTCAAATAGCTTGTTGGGAACACAAAGTTTCTTTTCAATTGCAAACATCACTCCATACATATATATGGGGAGGTACTAACTCCAACTCGGATTTACAGTGAAAACTGCAGGAACTTCAAACCGGCACTAGGAAACAGACTGAGAAACCAGAGTAAAAGTTTCACATGCAACCCGTTCCTTTGTGCTAGATGAACGAACTTCTCTCCACATGCTCAGTAATGAGAGATAATTGTGTGTGAAATCCGTCCTGCACCTAGCTTGTTGGGAACACAAAGTTTCTTTCCAATTGCAAATTCCACTCATACATATAGATGGGGAGGTACTAGCTCTAACTCGGTTTTACTGTGAAAACTGCAGGAACTTCAAACCGGCGCTAGGAAACACACTGAGAATCCAGAGTAAAAGTTTCTCCTGCAAACCGTTCCCTTTTTGCAAGATGAACGAACGTCTCTACACATGCTCAGTTCTGAGAGATAAGTGTGTGTGAAATCCGTCCTTCATCTAGTTTGTTGGGAACACAAAGATTCTTTTCAGTTGCAAACTCCACTCCATACATATATATGGAGAGGTAGTAGCTCCAACTCTGTTTTACAGTGAAAAGTGCAGGAACATCTAACCGGCACTAGGAAACAGACTGAGAAACCAGAGTAAAAGTTTCCCCTGCAACCTGTTCCATTTGTGCTAGATGAACGAACGTCTATCCACATGCTCAGTTCTGAGAGGTAATTGTGTGTGAAAGCCTTATTTCAAATACCTTGTTGGGAACACAAAGTTTCTTTTCATTTGCAAACTCCACTCCATACATATATATGGGGTGGTACTAGCTCCAACTCTGTTTTACAGTGAAAAGTGCAGGAACATCAAACCGGCACTAGGAAACAGACTGAGAAACCAGAGTAAAAGTTTCTCCTGCAACCCGTTCCCTTTGTGCTAGATGAACGAATGTCTATCCACATGCTCATTTCTGAGAGATAATTGTGTGTGAAAGCCGTACTTCAAATAGCTTGTTGGGAACACAAAGTTTCTTTTCAATTGCAAACATCACTCCATACATATATATGGGGAGGTACTAACTCCAACTCGGATTTACAGTGAAAACTGCAGGAACTTCAAACCGGCACTAGGAAACAGACTGAGAAACCAGAGTAAAAGTTTCACATGCAACCCGTTCCTTTGTGCTAGATGAACGAACTTCTCTCCACATGCTCAGTAATGAGAGATAATTGTGTGTGAAATCCGTCCTGCACCTAGCTTGTTGGGAACACAAAGTTTCTTTCCAATTGCAAATTCCACTCATACATATAGATGGGGAGGTACTAGCTCTAACTCGGTTTTACTGTGAAAACTGCAGGAACTTCAAACCGGCGCTAGGAAACACACTGAGAATCCAGAGTAAAAGTTTCTCCTGCAAACCGTTCCCTTTTTGCAAGATGAACGAACGTCTCTACACATGCTCAGTTCTGAGAGATAAGTGTGTGTGAAATCCGTCCTTCATCTAGTTTGTTGGGAACACAAAGATTCTTTTCAGTTGCAAACTCCACTCCATACATATATATGGAGAGGTAGTAGCTCCAACTCTGTTTTACAGTGAAAAGTGCAGGAACATCTAACCGGCACTAGGAAACAGACTGAGAAACCAGAGTAAAAGTTTCCCCTGCAACCTGTTACATTTGTGCTAGATGAACGAACGTCTATCCACATGCTCAGTTCTGAGAGATAATTGTGTGTGAAAGCCTTATTTCAAATACCTTGTTGGGAACACAAAGTTTCTTTTCATTTGCAAACTCCACTCCATACATATATATGGGGTGGTACTAGCTCCAACTCTGTTTTACAGTGAAAACTGCAGGAACTTCAAACCGGAACTAGGAAACAGACTGAGAAACCAGAGTAATAGTTTCTCCTGCAACCCGTTCCCTTTGTGCTAGATGAAAGAACGTCTCTCCACATGCTCATATCTGAGAGATATGTGTGTGTGAAAGCCGTCCTTCACATAACTTGTCGGGAACACAAAGTTTCTTTTCAGTTGCAAACACCACTCCATACATATATATGGGGAGGTACTAGCTCCAACTCGGTTTTACAGTGAAAACTGCAGGAACTTCTAACCGGCACTAGGAAACAGACTGAGAAAACAGAGTAAAAGTTTCACATGCAACCCGTTCCCTTTGTGCTAGATGAACGAACGTTTCCCAACATGCTCAGTTCAGAGAGATAAGTGTGTGTGAAAGCCTTCCTTTACCTAGCTTGTTGGGAACACAAAGATTCTTTTCAATTGCAAACTCCACTCCATACATATATATGGGAATGTACTAGATCCAACTCGGTTTTACAGTGAAAACTGCAGGAACTTCAAACAGGCACTAGGAAACAGACTGAGAATCCAGAGAAAAAGTTTCTCCCACAAAACGTTCCCTTTGTGCTAGATGAACGAACGTCTCTCCACATGCTCAGTTCTGAGAGATAAGTGTGTGTGAAAGCCGTCCTTCACCTAGCTTGTTGGGAACACAAAGATTCTTTTCATTTGCAAACTACACTCCATACATATATAAGGGGATGTACTTGCTCCAACACGATTTTACAGTTAAAACTGCAGGAACTTCAAACCGGCACTAGGAAACAGACTGAGAAACCAGAGTAAAAGTTTCTCCTGCAAACCGTTCCCTTTGTGCTAGATGAACAAACTTCTCTCCACATGCTCTGTTCTGAGGGATAAGTGTGTGTGAAAGCCGTCCTTCACCTAGCTTGTTGGGAACACAAAGATTCTTTTCAGTTGCAAACTCCACTCCATACATATATACGGGGAGGTAGTAGCTCCAACTCTGTTTTACAGTGAAAAGTGCAGGAACATCAAACCGGCACTAGGAAACAGACTGAGAAACCAGAGTAAAAGTTTCTCCTGCAACCCGTTCCCTTTGTGCTAGATGAACGATTGTCTATCCACATGCTCATTTCTGAGAGATAATTGTGTGTGAAAGCCGTACTTCAAATAGCTTGTTGGGAACACAAAGTTTCTTTTCAATTGCAAACACCACTCCATACATATATATGGGGAGGTACTAACTCCAACTCGGTTTTACAGTGAAAACTGCAGGAACTTCAAACCGGCACTAGGAAACAGACTGAGAAACCAGAGTAAAAGTTTCATATGCAAAACGTTCCCTTTGTGCTAGATGAACGAACGTCTCCCAACATGCTCAGTTCAGAAAGAAAAGTGTGTGTGAAAGCCTTCCTTTACCTAGCTTGTTGGGAACACAAAGATTCTTTTCAATTGCAAACTCCAATCCATACATATATATGGGCAGGTACTAGATCCAACTCGGTTTTACAGTCCAAACTGCAGGAACTTCAATCCGGCACTAGGAAACAGACTGAAAAACCAGAGTAAAAGTTTCTCCTGCAACCCGTTCCTTTGTGCTAGATGAACGAACGTCTCTCCACATGCTCAGTTCTGAGAGATATGTGTGTGAGAAAGCCGTCCTTCACCTAGCTTGTTGGGAACACAAAGATTCTTTTCACTTGAAAACTCCTCTCCATACATATATATGGGTAGGTACAAGCTCCAACGCGGGTTTACATTGAAAACTGCAGGAAATTCAAACCGGCACTAGGAAACAGACTGAGAATCCAGAGTAAAAGTTTCCCCTTCAACCCGTGCCTTTGTGATAGATGAACGAAAGTCTCTCCACATGATCAATTCTGAGAGATGAATGTGTTTGAAAGCCGTCATTCAACTAGCTTGTTGGGAACACAAAGATTCTTTTCAATTGCAAACTCCACTCCATACATATATAACGGGAGGTACTAGCTCCAACTCGGTTTTAAAGTGAAAACTGCAGGAACTTCAAACCGGCACTAGGAAACAGACTGAGAAACCAGAGTAAAAGTATCCCCTGCAACCCGTTCCCTTTGTGCTAGATGAACGAACGTCTCTCCACATGCTCAGTTCTGAGAGATAAGTGTGTGTGAATGCCGTCCTTCAAATAGCTTGTTGGGAACACAAAGATTCTTTTCAGTTGCAAACTACACTCCATACATATATAAGGGGAGGTACTTGCTCCAAATCGATTTTACAGTGAAAACTGCAGGAACTTCAAACCGGCACTAGGAAACAGACTGAGAAACCAGAGTAAAAGTTTCTCCTGCACCCGTTCCCTTTGTGCTAGATGAACGAACGTCTCTCCACATGCTGTGTTCTGAGAGGTAAGTGTGTGTGAAAGCCGTCCTTAACCTTGCTTGTTGGGAACACAAAGATTCTTTTCAGTTGCAAACTCCCACCATACATATATATGGGGAGGTAGTAGCTCCAACTCGGTTTTACAGAGAAAACTGCAGGAACTTCAACCCGGCACTAGGAAACAGACTGAGAACCAGAATAAAAGTTTCACATGCAACCCGTTCCCTTTGTTCTAGATGAACGAACGTCTCTCCACATGCTCATATCTGAGAGGTAAGTGTGTGTGAAAGCCGTCCTTCACATAGCTTGTTTGGAACACAAAGTTTCTTTTCAGTTGCAAACACCACTCCATATATATATATGGGGAAGTACTAGCTCCAACTCGGTTTTACAGTGAAAACTGCAGGAACTTCAAACCGGCACTAGGAAACAGACTGAGAATCCAGAATAAAAGTTTCACATGCAACCCGTTCCCTTTGTGCTAGATGAACGAACGTCTCCCAACATGCTCAGTTCAGAGAGATAAGTGTGTATGAAAGCCGCCCTTCACCTAGTTTGTTGGGAACACAAAGTTTCTTTTCACTTGCAACCTCCACTCCATACATATATATGGGGTGGTATTAGCTCCAACTCGGTTTTACAGTGAAAACTGCAGGAACTTCAAACCGGCACTTGGAAACAGAATGAGAATCCATAGTAAAAGTTTCTCCTGCCACCCGTTCCCTATGTGCTAGATGAGCGAACGTCTCCCCACATGCTCAGTTCTGAGAGATAAGTGTGTGTGAAAGCCGTCCTTTACCTAGTTTGTTGGGAACACAAAGATTCTTTTCAATTGCAAACTCCACTCCGTATATTTATATGGGAAGGTACTAGCTCCAACTCGGTTTTACAGTGAAAATTGCAGGAACTTCAAACCGGCACTAGGAAACAGGCTGAGAAAACAGAGTAAAAGTTTCTCCTGCAACCCGTTCCCTTTGTGCTAGATGAACGAACGTCTCTCCACATGCTAAGTTCTGAGAGATAAGTGTGTGTGAAAGCCGACCTTCACTTGGCTTGTTGGGAACAGAAAGTTTCTTTTCACTTGAAAACTCCACTCCATACATATATATGGGGAGGTACTATTTCCAACTCGGTTTTACAGTGAAAACTGCAGGAACTTCAAACCGGCACTAGGAAACAGACTGAGAAACCAGAGTAAATTTTCTCCTGCAACCCGTTCCCATTGTGCTAGATGAACGAACGTCTCTCCACATGCTCAGTTCTGAGAGATAAGTATGTTTGAAAGCCTTCCTTCACATAGCTTGTTGGGAACACAAAGTTTCTTTTCAGTTGCAAACTCCACTCCATACATATATATGGGGAGGTACAAGCTCCAACAAGGTTTTACAGTGAAAACTGCAGGAACTTCAAATCGGCACTAGGAAACAGACTGAGAATCCAGAGTAAAAGTTTTCCCTGCAACCCGTTCCCTTTGTGATAGATGAACGAACGTCTCTCCACATGCTCAGTTCTGAGAGATAAGTGTGTGTGAAAGCCGTCCTTGACGTAGCTTGTTGGGAACACAAAGTTTCTTTTCAGTTGCAAACCCCACTCCAGACATATATATGGGGAGGTACTAGCTCCAACTCGGTTTTACAGTGAAAACTGCAGGAACTTCAAACCGGCACTAGGAAACAGACTGAGAAACCAGAGTAAAAGTTTCTCCTGCAACCCGTTCCCTTTGTGCTAGATGAACGAACGTCTCTCCACATGCTCATATCTGAGAGGTAAGTGTGTGTGAAAGCCGTCCTTCACATAGCTTGTTGGGAACACAAAGTTTCTTTTCAGTTGCAAACACCACTCCATACATATATATGGGGAAGTACTAGCTCCAACTCGGTTTTACAGTGAAAACTGCAGGAACTTCAAACCGGCACTAGGAAACAGACTGAGAAACCAGAATAAAAGTTTCACATGCAACCCGTTCCCTTTGTGCTAGATGAACGAACGTCTCCCAACATGCTCAGTTCAGAGAGATAAGTGTGTATGAAAGCCGCCCTTCACCTAGTTTGTTGGGAACACAAAGTTTCTTTTCACTTGCAACCTCCACTCCATACATATATATGGGGAGGTATTAGCTCCAAATCGGTTTTACAGTGAAAACTGCAGGAACTTCAAACCGGCACTAGGAAACAGAATGAGAATCCATAGTAAAAGTTTCTCCTGCCACCCGTTCCCTATGTGCTAGATGAGCGAACGTCTCCCCACATGCTCAGTTCTGAGAGATAAGTGGGTGTGAAAGCCGTACTTTACCTAGTATGTTGGGAACACAAAGATTCTTTTCAATTGCAAACTCCACTCCATACATATATATGGGAAGGTACTAGCTCCAACTCGGTTTTACAGTGAAAATTGCAGGAACTTCAAACCGGCACTAGGAAACAGGCTGAGAAAACAGAGTAAAACTTTCTCCTGCAACCCGATCCCTTTGTGCTAGATGAACGAACGTCTCTCCACATGCTAAGTTCTGAGAGATAAGTTTGTGTGAAAGCCGACCTTCACTTGGCTTGTTGGGAACAGAAAGTTTCTTTTCACTTGAAAACTCCACTCCATACATATATATGGGGAGGTACTAGCTCCAACAAGGTTTTACAGTGAAAACTGCAGGAACTTCAAATCGGCACTAGGAAACAGACTGAGAATCCAGAGTAAAAGTTTTCCCTGCAACCCGTTCCCTTTGTGCTAGATGAACGAACGTCTCTCCACATGCTCAGTTCTGAGAGATAAGTGTGTGTGAAAGCCGTACTTCACGTAGCTTGTTGGGAACACAAAGTTTCTTTTCAGTTGCAAACACCACTCCAGACATATATATGGGGAGGTACTAACTCCAACTCGGTTTTACAGTGAAAACTGCAGGAACTTTAAACCGGCACTAGGAAACAGAATGAGAAACCAGAGTAAAAGTTTCTCCCGCAACCCGTTCCCTTTGTGCTAGATGAACGAACCTCTCTCCACATGCTCAGTTCTGAGAGATAGAGTGTGTGAAAGAGGTCCTTCACCTAGCTTGTTGGGAACACAAAGTTTCTTTTCAGTTGCAAACGCCACTCCATACATATATAAAGGGAGGTACTAGCTCCAACTCGGTTTTACAGTGAAAATTGCAGGAACTTCAAACCGGCACTAGGAAACAGACTGAGAAACCAGAGTAAAAGTTTCTCCTGCAACCCGTTCCCTTTGTGCTAGATGAACGAACGTCTCTCCACATGCTAAGTTCTGAGAGATAAGTGTGTGTGAAAGCCGACCTTCACCTAGCTTGTTGGGAACAGAAAGTTTCTTTTCAGTTGCAAATTCCACTCCATACATATAAATGGGGAATTTCTAGCTCCAACTCGGTTTTACAGTGAAAACTGCAGGAACTTCAAACCGGCACTAGGAAACAGACTGAGAATCCTGAGAAAAATTTCCCCTGCAAACCATTCCCTTTGTGCTAGATGAACGAACGTCTCTCCACATGCTCAGTTCTGAGAGATAAGTGTGTGTGAAAGCCGTCCTTCACCTAGATTGTTGGGAACACAAAGTTTCTTTTCAGTTGCAAACACCACTCCAGACATATATATGGGGAGGTACTAGCTCCAACTCTGTTTTACAGTGAAATCTGCAGGAACTTCAAACCGGCACTAGGAAACAGACTGAGAAACCAGAGTAAAAGTTTCTCCTGCAACCCGTTCCATTTGTGCTAGATGAACGAACGTCTCCCAACATGCTCAGTTCTGAGAGATAAGTTTGTGTGAAAACCGTCTTTAACCTAGCTTTTTGGGAAAACAAAGTTTCTTTTCATTTGCAAAATACAAACCATACATATATATGGGGAGATACTAGCTCCAACTCGGTTTTACAGTGAAAACTGCAGGAACTTCAAACCGGCACTAGGAAACAGACTGAGAAACCAGAGTAAAAGTATCCCCTGCAACCCGTTCCCTTTGTGCTAGATGAACGAACGTCTCTCCACATGCTCAGTTGTGAGAGATAAGTGTGTGTGAAGGCCATCCTTCACCTAGCTTGTTGGGAACACAAATTTTCTTTTCAGTTGCAAACCCCACTCCAGACATATATATGGGGAGGTACTAGCTCCAACTCTGTTTTACAGTGAAAACTGCAGGAACTTCAAACCGGCACTAGGAAACAGAATGAGAAACCAGAGTAAAAGTTTCTCCCGCAACACGTTCCCTTTGTGCAAGATGAACGAAAGTCTCTCCACATGATCAATTCTGAGAGATAAATGAGATTGAAAGCCGTCATTCACCTAGCTTGTTGGGAAGACAAAGATTCTTTTCAATTGCAAACTCCACTCCATACATATATAACGGGAGGTACTAGCTCCAACTCGGTTTTAAAGTGAAAACTGCAAGAACTTCAAACCGGCACTAGGAAACAGACTGAGAAACCAGAGTAAAAGTATCCCCTGCAACCCCTTCCATTTGTGCTAGGTGAACGAACGTCTCCCAACATGCTCAGTTCAGAGAGATAAGTGTGTGTGAAATCCGCCCTTCACCTAGCTTGTTGGGAACACAAAGTTTCTTTTCAGTTGCAAAACTCACTCCAGACATATATATGGGGAGGTACTAGGTCCAACTCGGTTTTACAGTGGAAACTGCAGGAACTTCAAACCGGCACTAGGAAACAGACTGAGAAACCAGAGTAAAAGTTTCTCCTGCAACGCGTCCCCTTTGTGCTAGATGAACGAACGTCTCCCAAAATGCTCATTTCTGAGAGATAAGTGTGTGTGAAAGCCGTACTTCAACTAGCTTGTTGGGAACACAAAGATTCTTTTCAGTTGCAAACTACACTCCATAAATATATAAGGGGAGGTACTTGTTCCAACTCGATTTTACAGTGAAACCTGCAGGAACTTCAAACCGGCACTAGGAATCAGAATTAAAAACCAGAGTAAAAGTTTCTCCTGCAACCCGTTCCCTTTGTGCTAGATGAACGAACGTCTCTCCACATGCTCAGTTCTGAGAGATAAGTGTGCGTGAAACCGACCTTCACCTTTCTTGTTGGGAACACAAAATTTCTTTTCAGTTGCAAACTCCACTCCATACATATATATGGGGAGGTACAAGCTCCAACAAGGTTTTACAGTGAAAACTGCAGGAACTTCAAATCGGCACTAGGAAACAGACTGAGAATCCAGAGTAAAAGTTTTCCCTGCAACCCGTTCCCTTTGTGATAGATGAACGAACGTCTCTCCACATGCTCAGTTCTGAGAGATAAGTGTGTGTGAAAGCCGTCCTTCACGTAGCTTGTTGGGAACACAAAGTTTCTTTTCAGTTGCAAACCCCACTCCAGACATATATATGGGGAGGTACTAGCTCCAACTCGGTTTTACAGTGAAAACTGCAGGAACTTCAAACCGGCACTAGGAAACAGACTGAGAAACCAGAGTAAAAGTTTCTCCTGCAACCCGTTCCCTTTGTGCTAGATGAACGAACGTCTCTCCACATGCTCATATCTGAGAGGTAAGTGTGTGTGAAAGCCGTCCTTCACATAGCTTGTTGGGAACACAAAGTTTCTTTTCAGTTGCAAACACCACTCCATACATATATATGGGGAAGTACTAGCTCCAACTCGGTTTTACAGTGAAAACTGCAGGAACTTCAAACCGGCACTAGGAAACAGACTGAGAAACCAGAATAAAAGTTTCACATGCAACCCGTTCCCTTTGTGCTAGATGAACGAACGTCTCCCAACATGCTCAGTTCAGAGAGATAAGTGTGTATGAAAGCCGCCCTTCACCTAGTTTGTTGGGAACACAAAGTTTCTTTTCACTTGCAACCTCCACTCCATACATATATATGGGGAGGTATTAGCTCCAAATCGGTTTTACAGTGAAAACTGCAGGAACTTCAAACCGGCACTAGGAAACAGAATGAGAATCCATAGTAAAAGTTTCTCCTGCCACCCGTTCCCTATGTGCTAGATGAGCGAACGTCTCCCCACATGCTCAGTTCTGAGAGATAAGTGTGTGTGAAAGCCGTCCTTTACCTAGTATGTTGGGAACACAAAGATTCTTTTCAATTGCAAACTCCACTCCATACATATATATGGGAAGGTACTAGCTCCAACTCGGTTTTACAGTGAAAATTGCAGGAACTTCAAACCGGCACTAGGAAACAGGCTGAGAAAACAGAGTAAAACTTTCTCCTGCAACCCGATCCCTTTGTGCTAGATGAACGAACGTCTCTCCACATGCTAAGTTCTGAGAGATAAGTTTGTGTGAAAGCCGACCTTCACTTGGCTTGTTGGGAACAGAAAGTTTCTTTTCACTTGAAAACTCCACTCCATACATATATATGGGGAGGTACTAACTCCAACTCGGTTTTACAGTGAAAACTGCAGGAACTTTAAACCGGCACTAGGAAACAGAATGAGAAACCAGAGTAAAAGTTTCTCCCGCAACCCGTTCCCTTTGTGCTAGATGAACGAACCTCTCTCCACATGCTCAGTTCTGAGAGATAGAGTGTGTGAAAGAGGTCCTTCACCTAGCTTGTTGGGAACACAAAGTTTCTTTTCAGTTGCAAACGCCACTCCATACATATATAAAGGGAGGTACTAGCTCCAACTCGGTTTTACAGTGAAAATTGCAGGAACTTCAAACCGGCACTAGGAAACAGACTGAGAAACCAGAGTAAAAGTTTCTCCTGCAACCCGTTCCCTTTGTGCTAGATGAACGAACGTCTCTCCACATGCTAAGTTCTGAGAGATAAGTGTGTGTGAAAGCCGACCTTCACCTAGCTTGTTGGGAACAGAAAGTTTCTTTTCAGTTGCAAATTCCACTCCATACATATAAATGGGGAATTTCTAGCTCCAACTCGGTTTTACAGTGAAAACTGCAGGAACTTCAAACCGGCACTAGGAAACAGACTGAGAATCCTGAGAAAAATTTCCCCTGCAAACCATTCCCTTTGTGCTAGATGAACGAACGTCTCTCCACATGCTCAGTTCTGAGAGATAAGTGTGTGTGAAAGCCGTCCTTCACCTAGATTGTTGGGAACACAAAGTTTCTTTTCAGTTGCAAACACCACTCCAGACATATATATGGGGAGGTACTAGCTCCAACTCTGTTTTACAGTGAAATCTGCAGGAACTTCAAACCGGCACTAGGAAACAGACTGAGAAACCAGAGTAAAAGTTTCTCCTGCAACCCGTTCCATTTGTGCTAGATGAACGAACGTCTCCCAACATGCTCAGTTCTGAGAGATAAGTTTGTGTGAAAACCGTCTTTAACCTAGCTTTTTGGGAAAACAAAGTTTCTTTTCATTTGCAAAATACAAACCATACATATATATGGGGAGATACTAGCTCCAACTCGGTTTTACAGTGAAAACTGCAGGAACTTCAAACCGGCACTAGGAAACAGACTGAGAAACCAGAGTAAAAGTATCCCCTGCAACCCGTTCCCTTTGTGCTAGATGAACGAACGTCTCTCCACATGCTCAGTTCTGAGAGATAAGTGTGTGTGAAGGCCATCCTTCACCTAGCTTGTTGGGAACACAAATTTTCTTTTCAGTTGCAAACCCCACTCCAGACATATATATGGGGAGGTACTAGCTCCAACTCTGTTTTACAGTGAAAACTGCAGGAACTTCAAACCGGCACTAGGAAACAGAATGAGAAACCAGAGTAAAAGTTTCTCCCGCAACACGTTCCCTTTGTGCAAGATGAACGAACGTCTCTCCACATGCTCAGTTCTGAGAAATAAGTGTGTATGAAAGCCGTCCTTCAACTAGCTTGTTGGGAACACAAAGATTCTTTTCACTTGCTAACTCCCCTCCATACATATATATGGGGGGGTACAAGCTCGAACTCGGTTTTACAGTGAAAACTGCAGGAACTTCAAACCGGCACTAGGAAACAGACAGAGAAACCAGAGTAAAATTTTCTCCTGCAACCCGTTCCCTTTGTGCTACATGAACGAACGTCTCTCCACATGCTCAGTTCTGAGAGATAAGTGTGTGTGAAAGCCGTGCTTCAACTAGCTTGTTGGGAACACAAAGATTCTTTTCAGTTGCAAACTACACTCCATACATATATATAGGGAGGTACTAGCTCCTACTCGGTTTTACAGTGAAAACTGCAGGAACTTCAAACCGGCACTAGGAAACAGACTGAGAAAGCTGAGTAAAAGTTTCACATGCAACCCGTTCCATTTGTGCTAGATGAACGAACGTCTCCCAACATGCTCAGGTCATAGAGATAAGTGTGTGTGAAAGCCGTCATTCACCTAGCTTGTTGGGAACACAAAGATTCTTTTCAGGTGCAAACCCCACTCCATACATATATATGGGGAGGTAGTAGCTCCAACTCGGTTTTACAGAGAAAAGTGCAGGAACATCAAAACGGCACTAGGAAACAGACTGAGAAACCAGAGTAAAAGTTTCTCCTGCAACCCGTTCCCTTTGTGCTAGATGAACGAATGTCTCCCAACATGCTCAGTTCTGAGAGATAAGTGTGTGTGAAAGCCGTCCTTCACCTCACTTGTTGGGAACACAAAGATTCTTATCAGTTGCAAACTCCACTCCATACATACATATGGGGAGGTAGTAGCTCCAAATCTGTTTTACAGTGAAAAGTGCAGGAACATCAAAACGGCACTAGGAAACAGAGTGAGAAACCAGAGTAAAAGTTTCCCCTTCAACCCGTTCCCTTTGTGCTAGATGAACGAAAGTCTCTCCACATGATCAATTCTGAGAGATAAATGAGATTGAAAGCCGTAATTCACCTAGCTTGTTGGGAAGACAAAGATTCTTTTCAATTGCAAACTCCACTCCATACATATATAACGGGAGGTACTAGCTCCAACTCGGTTTTAAAGTGAAAACTGCAAGAACTTCAAACCGGCACTAGGAAACAGACTGAGAAACCAGAGTAAAAGTATCCCCTGCAACCCCTTCCATTTGTGCTAGGTGAACGAACGTCTCCCAACATGCTCAGTTCAGAGAGATAAGTGTGTGTGAAATCCGCCCTTCACCTAGCTTGTTGGGAACACAAAGTTTCTTTTCAGTTGCAAAACTCACTCCAGACATATATATGGGGAGGTACTAGGTCCAACTCGGTTTTACAGTGGAAACTGCAGGAACTTCAAACCGGCACTAGGAAACAGACTGAGAAACCAGAGTAAAAGTTTCTCCTGCAACGCGTCCCCTTTGTGCTAGATGAACGAACGTCTCCCAAAATGCTCATTTCTGAGAGATAAGTGTGTGTGAAAGCCGTACTTCAACTAGCTTGTTGGGAACACAAAGATTCTTTTCAGTTGCAAACTACACTCCATAAATATATAAGGGGAGGTACTTGTTCCAACTCGATTTTACAGTGAAACCTGCAGGAACTTCAAACCGGCACTAGGAATCAGAATTAAAAACCAGAGTAAAAGTTTCTCCTGCAACCCGTTCCCTTTGTGCTAGATGAACGAACGTCTCTCCACATGCTCAGTTCTGAGAGATAAGTGTGCGTGAAACCGACCTTCACCTTTCTTGTTGGGAACACAAAATTTCTTTTCAGTTGCAAACTCCACTCCATACATATATATGGGGAGGTACAAGCTCCAACAAGGTTTTACAGTGAAAACTGCAGGAACTTCAAATCGGCACTAGGAAACAGACTGAGAATCCTGAGAAAAATTTCCCCTGCAAACCATTCCCTTTGTGCTAGATGAACGAACGTCTCTCCACATGCTCAGTTCTGAGAGATAAGTGTGTGTGAAAGCCGTCCTTCACCTAGATTGTTGGGAACACAAAGTTTCTTTTCAGTTGCAAACACCACTCCAGACATATATATGGGGAGGTACTAGCTCCAACTCTGTTTTACAGTGAAATCTGCAGGAACTTCAAACCGGCACTAGGAAACAGACTGAGAAACCAGAGTAAAAGTTTCTCCTGCAACCCGTTCCATTTGTGCTAGATGAACGAACGTCTCCCAACATGCTCAGTTCTGAGAGATAAGTTTGTGTGAAAACCGTCTTTAACCTAGCTTTTTGGGAAAACAAAGTTTCTTTTCATTTGCAAAATACAAACCATACATATATATGGGGAGATACTAGCTCCAACTCGGTTTTACAGTGAAAACTGCAGGAACTTCAAACCGGCACTAGGAAACAGACTGAGAAACCAGAGTAAAAGTATCCCCTGCAACCCGTTCCCTTTGTGCTAGATGAACGAACGTCTCTCCACATGCTCAGTTCTGAGAGATAAGTGTGTGTGAAGGCCATCCTTCACCTAGCTTGTTGGGAACACAAATTTTCTTTTCAGTTGCAAACCCCACTCCAGACATATATATGGGGAGGTACTAGCTCCAACTCTGTTTTACAGTGAAAACTGCAGGAACTTCAAACCGGCACTAGGAAACAGAATGAGAAACCAGAGTAAAAGTTTCTCCCGCAACACGTTCCCTTTGTGCAAGATGAACGAACGTCTCTCCACATGCTCAGTTCTGAGAAATAAGTGTGTATGAAAGCCGTCCTTCAACTAGCTTGTTGGGAACACAAAGATTCTTTTCACTTGCTAACTCCCCTCCATACATATATATGGGGGGGTACAAGCTCGAACTCGGTTTTACAGTGAAAACTGCAGGAACTTCAAACCGGCACTAGGAAACAGACAGAGAAACCAGAGTAAAATTTTCTCCTGCAACCCGTTCCCTTTGTGCTACATGAACGAACGTCTCTCCACATGCTCAGTTCTGAGAGATAAGTGTGTGTGAAAGCCGTGCTTCAACTAGCTTGTTGGGAACACAAAGATTCTTTTCAGTTGCAAACTACACTCCATACATATATAAGGGGAGGTACTTGCTCCAACTCGATTTTACAGTGAAAACTGCAGGAACTTCAAACCGGAACTAGGAAACAGACTGAGAAACTAGAGTAATATTTTCTCCTGCAACACGTTCCCTTTGTGCTAGATGAACGAACGTCTCTCCACATGCTCATATCTGAGAGATAAGTGTGAGTGAAAGCCGTCCTTCAAATAGCTTGTTGGGAACACAAACTTTCTTTTCAGATGCAAACACCACTCCATACATATATATAGGGAGGTACTAGCTCCTACTCGGTTTTACAGTGAAAACTGCAGGAACTTCAAACCGGCACTAGGAAACAGACTGAGAAAGCTGAGTAAAAGTTTCACATGCAACCCGTTCCATTTGTGCTAGATGAACGAACGTCTCCCAACATGCTCAGGTCATAGAGATAAGTGTGTGTGAAAGCCGTCATTCACCTAGCTTGTTGGGAACACAAAGATTCTTTTCAGGTGCAAACCCCACTCCATACATATATATGGGGAGGTAGTAGCTCCAACTCGGTTTTACAGAGAAAAGTGCAGGAACATCAAAACGGCACTAGGAAACAGACTGAGAAACCAGAGTAAAAGTTTCTCCTGCAACCCGTTCCCTTTGTGCTAGATGAACGAATGTCTCCCAACATGCTCAGTTCTGAGAGATAAGTGTGTGTGAAAGCCGTCCTTCACCTCACTTGTTGGGAACACAAAGATTCTTATCAGTTGCAAACTCCACTCCATACATACATATGGGGAGGTAGTAGCTCCAAATCTGTTTTACAGTGAAAAGTGCAGGAACATCAAAACGGCACTAGGAAACAGAGTGAGAAACCAGAGTAAAAGTTTCCCCTTCAACCCGTTCCCTTTGTGCTAGATGAACGAAAGTCTCTCCACATGATCAATTCTGAGAGATAAATGAGATTGAAAGCCGTCATTCACCTAGCTTGTTGGGAAGACAAAGATTCTTTTCAATTGCAAACTCCACTCCATACATATATAACGGGAGGTACTAGCTCCAACTCGGTTTTAAAGTGAAAACTGCAAGAACTTCAAACCGGCACTAGGAAACAGACTGAGAAACCAGAGTAAAAGTATCCCCTGCAACCCCTTCCATTTGTGCTAGGTGAACGAACGTCTCCCAACATGCTCAGTTCAGAGAGATAAGTGTGTGTGAAATCCGCCCTTCACCTAGCTTGTTGGGAACACAAAGTTTCTTTTCAGTTGCAAAACTCACTCCAGACATATATATGGGGAGGTACTAGGTCCAACTCGGTTTTACAGTGGAAACTGCAGGAACTTCAAACCGGCACTAGGAAACAGACTGAGAAACCAGAGTAAAAGTTTCTCCTGCAACGCGTCCCCTTTGTGCTAGATGAACGAACGTCTCCCAAAATGCTCATTTCTGAGAGATAAGTGTGTGTGAAAGCCGTACTTCAACTAGCTTGTTGGGAACACAAAGATTCTTTTCAGTTGCAAACTACACTCCATAAATATATAAGGGGAGGTACTTGTTCCAACTCGATTTTACAGTGAAACCTGCAGGAACTTCAAACCGGCACTAGGAATCAGAATTAAAAACCAGAGTAAAAGTTTCTCCTGCAACCCGTTCCCTTTGTGCTAGATGAACGAACGTCTCTCCACATGCTCAGTTCTGAGAGATAAGTGTGCGTGAAACCGACCTTCACCTTTCTTGTTGGGAACACAAAATTTCTTTTCACTTGAAAACTCCACTCCATACATATATATGGGGAGGTACTAGCTCTAACGCGGTTTTACAGTGAAAACTGCAGGAACTTCAAACCGGCACTAGGAAACAGACTGAGAAACCAGAGTAAAAGTTTCTCCTGCAACCCGTTCCCTTTGTGCTAGATGAACGAACGTCTCCCAAAATGGTCAGTTCTGAGATATAAGTGTGTGTGAAAGCCGTCTTTAACATAGCTTGTTGGGAAAACAAAGTTTCTTTTCAGTTGCAAACTCCACTCCATACATATATATGTGGAGGTACTAGCCCCAACTCGGTTTTACAGTGAAAACTGCAGGAACTTCAACCCGGCACTAGGAAACATACTGAGAAACCAGTGTAAAAGTTTCTCCTGCAACCCGTTTCTTTGTGCTAGATGAACGAACGTCTCCCAACATGCTCAGTTCAGAGAGATAAGTGTGTGTGAAAGCCGTCCTTCACCTAGCTTGTTGGGAACACAAAGATTCTTTTCACTTGCAAACTCCACTCCATACATATATATGGGGAGGTACTAGCTCCAACTCGGTTTTACAGTGAAAACTGCAGGAACTTCAAACCGGCACTAGGAAACAGAATGAGAAACCATAGTAAAAAGTTTCTCCTGCAACCCGTTTCCTTTGTGCTAGATGAGCGAACGTCTCTCCACATGCTCAGTTCTGAGAGATAAGTGTGTGTGAAAGCCGTCCTTTACCTAGCTTGTTGGGTACACAAAGATTCTTTTCAATTGCAAACTCCACTCCATACATATATATGGGAAGGTACTAGATCCAAATCGATTTTACAGTCCAAACTGCAGGAACTTCAAACCGGCACTAGGAATCAGAATTAAAAACCAGAGAAAAAGTTTCTCCTGCAACCCGTTCCCTTTGTGCTAGATGAACGAACGTCTCTCCACATGCTCAGTTCTGAGAGATAAGTGTGTGTGAAAGCCGTCCTTCACCTAGCTTGTTGGGAACACAAAGTTTCTTTTCAGTTGCAAACTCCACTCCATACATATATATGGGGAGGTACAAGCTCCAACTCTGTTTTACAGTAAAAATTGCAGGAACTTCAAACCGGCATTAGGAAACAGACTGAGAAACCAGAGTAAAAGTTTCTCCTGCATCCCGTTCCATTTGTGCTAGATGAACGAACGTCTCTCCACATGCTCAGTTCTGAGAGATAAGTATGTTTGAAAGCCTTCCTTCACATAGCTTGTTGGGAACACAAAGTTTCTTTTCAGTTGAAAACTCCACTCCATACATATATATGGGGTGGTACTAGCTCCAAAACGGTTTTACAGTGAAAAATGCAGGAACTTCAAATCGGCACTAGGAAACAGACTGAGAATCCAGAGTAAATGTTTTTCCTGCAACCCGTTCCTTTTGTGCAAGATGAACGAACGTCTCTCCACATGCTGAGTTCTGAGAGATAAGTGTGTGTGAAAGTCGTACTTCACCTAGCTTGTTGGGAACACAAACTTTCTTTTCAGTTGCAAACTCCACTCCATACATATATATGAGGAGTTACTAGCTCCAACTCGGTTTTACAGTGAAAACTGCAGGAACTTCAACCAGGCACTAGGAAAAAGACTGAGAAACCAGTGTAAAAGTTTCTCCTGCAACCCGTTCCCTTTGTGCTAGATGAACGAACGTCTTCCAAAATGGTCAGTTCTGAGAGATAAGTGTGTGTGAAAGCCGTCTTTAACATAGCTTGTTGGGAAAACAAAGTTTCTTTTCAGTTGCAAACTCCATTCCATACATATATATGGGGAGGTACTAGCTCCAACTCGGTTTTACAGTGACAACTGCAGGAACTTCAACCCGGCACTAGGAAACAGACTGAGAGACCAGTGTAAAAGTTTCTCCTGCAACCCGTTCCCTTTGTGCTAGATGAACGAACGTCTCACAAAATGGTCAGTTCTGAGAGATAAGTGTGTGTGAAAGCCGTCTTTAACATAGCTTGTTGGGAAAACAAAGTTTCTTTTCATTTGCAAACTACACTCCATACATATATATGGGGTGGTACTATCTCCAACTCGGTTTTACAGTGAAAACTGCAGGAACTTCAAACCGGCACTATGAAACAGACTGAGAAACCAGAGTAAAAGTTTCTCCTTCAAACCTTTCCTTTTGTGCTAGATGAACGAACGTCTCCCAACATGCTCAGTTCAGAGAGATAAGTGTGTGTGAAAGCCGTCCTTCAACTAGCTTGTTGGGAACACAAAGATTCTTTTCACTTGCAAACTCCACTCCATACATATATATGGGGAGGTACTAGCTCCAACTCGGTTTTACAGTGAAAACTGCAGGAACTTCATACCGGCACTAGGAAACAGAATGAGAAACCATAGTAAAAAGTTTCTCCTGCAACCCGTTTCCTTTGTGCTAGATGAGCGAACGTCTCTCCACATGCTCAGTTCTGAGAGATAAGTGTGTGTGAAAGCCGTCTTTAACCTAGCTTGTTGGGAACACAAAGATTCTTTTCAATTGCAAACACCACTCCATACATATATATGGGAAGGTACTAGATCCAAATCGATTTTACAGTCCAAACTGCAGGAACTTCAAACCGGCACTAGGAATCAGAATTAAAAACCAGAGAAATAGTTTCTCCTGCAACCCGTTCCCTTTGTGCTAGATGAACGAACGTCTCTCCACATGCTCAGTTCTGAGAGATAAGTGTGTGTGAAAGCCGTCCTTCACCTAGCTTGTTGGGAACACAAAGTTTCTTTTCAGTTGCAAACTCAACTCCATACATATATAACGGGAGGTACTAGCTCCAACTCGGTTTTACAGTGAAAATTGCAGGAACTTCAAACCGGCACTAGGAAACAGACTGAGAAACCAGTGTAATAGTTTCTCCTGCAACGCGTTCCCTTTGTGCTAGATGAAGGAACGTCTCCCAAAATGCTCAGTTCTGAGAGATAAGTGTGTGTGAAAGCCGTCTTTAACATTGCTTGTTGGGAAAACAAAGTTTCTTTTCATTTGCAAACTACAGTCCATACATATATATGGGGTGGTACTATCTCCAACTCGGTTTTACAGTGAAAACTGCAGGAACTTCAAACAGGCACTATGAAACAGACTGAGAAACCAGAGTAAAAGTTTCTCCTTCAAACCGTTCCCTTTGTGCTAGATGAACGAACGTCTCTCCACATGCTCAATTCTGAGAGATTAATGTGTGTGAAAGCCGTCCTTCACCTAGCTTGTTGGGAACACAAAGATTCTTTAGAATTGCAAACTCCACTCCATACATATATATGGGTAGGTACTAGCTCCAAATCCATTTTACAGTGAAAACTGCAGGAACTTCAAACCGGCACTAGGAAACAGACTGAGAAACCAGAGTAAAAGTTTCTCCTGCAACCCGTTCCATTTGTGCTAGATGAACGAACGTCTCTCCACATGCTCAGTTCTGAGAGATAAGTGCGTGTGAAGCCGCCTTCACCTTGCTTGTTGGGAACACAAACTTTCTTTTCAGTTGCAAACTCCACTCCATACATATATATGGGGAGGTACTAGCTCCAACTCGGTTTTACAGTGAAAACCGCAGGAACTTAAAAACCGGCACAAGGAAACAGACTGAGACACCAGAGTAAAATTTTCTCCTGCAACCCGTTCCCTTTGTGCTAGATGAACGAACGTCTATCCACATGCTCAATTCTGAGAGATAAGTGTGTGTGAAAGCCGTCCTTCACCTAGCTTGTTGGGAACACAACGTTTCTTTTCAGTTGGAATCTCCACTCCATACATATATATGGGGAAGTACTAGCTCCAACACTGTTTTACAGTGAAAACTGCAGGAACTTCAAACCTGCACTAGGAAACAGACTGAGAAACAAGAGTAAAAGTTTCTCCTGCAACCCGTTCCATTTGTGCTAGATGAACGAACGTCTCTCCACATGCTCAGTTCTGAGATATAATTGTGTGTGAAAGCCGTCCTTCTCCTAGCTTGTTGGAAACACAAAGTTTCTTTTCAGTAGCAAACTCCACTCCATACATATATATGGGGAGGTACCAGCTCAAACTCGATTTTACAGTTAAAACTGCAGGAACTTCAAACCGGCACTAGGAAACAGACTGAGAAACCAGAGTAAATGTATCTCCCCTAAACTTTTCCCTTTGTGCTAGATGAACGAACTTCTCTCCACATGCTCATTTCTGAGAGATAAGTGTGTGTGAAAGCCGTCCTTCACCTAGCTTTTTGGGAACAAAAAGTTTCTATTCAGTATCAAACTACACTCCATACATATATAAGGGGAGGCACAACCTCCAACTCGGTTTTACAGTGAAAACTGCAGGAACTTCAAAGCGGCACTAGGAAGCAGACTGAGAAACCAGAGAAAAAGTTTCTCCTGCAACCCGTTCCCTTTGTGCTAGATGAACGAACGTCTCTCCACATGCTCAGTTCTGAAAGATAAGTGTGTGTGAAAGCCGTCCTCCACATCGCATGTTGGGAACACAAAGATTCTTTTCAGTTTCAAACTACACTCCATACATATATATGGGGAAATAGTAGCTCCAACTCGGTTTTACAGAGAAAACTGCAGGAACTTCAAACCGGCACTAGGAAACAGACTGAGAAACCAGAGTAAAAGTTTCTCCAGCCACCCGTTCCTTTGTGCTAGATGAACGAACGTCTCTCCACATGCTCAAATCTGAGAGATATGTGAGTGTGAAAGCCGTCCTTCACCTAGCTTGTTGGGAACACAAAGTTTCTTAGCAGTTGCAAACTCCACTCCATACATATATATGGGTAGGTACTAGCTCCATCTCGGTTTTACAGTGAAAACTGCAGGAACTTCAAACCGGCATTGGAAACAGACTGAGAAACCAGAGTAAAAGTTTCTCCGGCAACCCGTTCCCTTTGTGCTAGATGAACGAACGTCTCTCCACATGCTCAGTTCTGAGAGATATGTGTGTGTGAAAGCCGTCCTTCACCTAGATTGTTGGGAACACAAAGTTTCTTTTAAGTTGCAAACTACAATCCATATATATATATGGGTAGGAACAAGCTCCAACTCGATTTTACAGTGAAAACTGCAGGAACTTCAAACCGGCACTAGGAAACAGACTGAGAAACCAGAGTAAAAGTTTCTCCTGCAAACCGTTCCCTTTCTGCTACATGAACGAACGTCTCTCCACATGCTCTTTTCTGAGAGATAAGTGTTTGTGAAAGCCGTCCTTCACCTAGCTTGTTGGGAACACAAAGATTCTGTTCAGTTGCACACTACACTCCATACATATATATGGGGAGGCACAAGCTCCAACTCGGTTTTACAGTAAAATCTACCGGAAATTCAAACCGGCACTAGGAAACAGACTGAGAAACCAGAGTAAAAGTTTCTCCTGCAACCCGTTCCCTTTGTGCTAGATGAACGAAAGTCTCTCAACATGCTCAGTTCTGAGAGATAAGTGTGTGTGAAAGCCGCACTTCACCTAGCTTGTTGGGAACAAAAAGTTCCTTTTCAGTTGCAAACTCCACTCCATACATATATATCGGGAGGTACTAGCTCCAAATCGGTTTTACAGTGAAAACTGCAGGAACTTCAAACCGGCACTATGAAACAGACTGAGAATACAGATTAAAAGTTTCTCCTGCAACCCGTTCCCTTTGTGCTAAATAAACGAACGTCTCTCCACATGCTCATTTCTGAGAGATAAGTGTGTGTGAAAGCCGTCCTTCACCTAGTTTGTTGGGAACACAAAGTTTATTTTCAGTTGATACTCCACTCCTTACATATATATGGGGAGGTACTAGCTCCAACTCGGTTTTACAATGAAAAATGCAGGAAATTCAAACCGGCACTAGGGAACAGACTGAGAAACCAGAGAAAAAGTTTCTCCTGCAACACGTTCCCTTTGTGCTAGATGAACGAACGTCTCTCCACATGCTAATATCTGAGATATAAGTGTGTGTGAAAGGCGTCCTTCACCTAGCTTGTTGGGAACACAAAGTTACTTTTCAGTTGCAAACTCCACTCCATACATATATATGGGGAGGTACTAGCTCCAAATCGGTTTTACAGTGAAAACTGCAGGAACTTCAAACCGGCACTTGAAACAGACTGAGAATACAGAGTAAAAGTTTCTCCTGCAACCCGTTCCCTTTGTGCTAAATAAACGAACGTCTCTCCACATGCTCATTTCTGAGAGATAAGTGTGTGTGAAAGCCGTCCTTCACCTAGTTTGTTGGGAACACAAAGTTTATTTTCAGTTGATACTCCACTCCTTACATATATATGGGGAGGTACTAGCTCCAACTCGGTTTTACAATGAAAAATGCAGGAAATTCAAACCGGCACTAGGGAACAGACTGAGAAACCAGAGAAAAAGTTTCTCCTGCAACACGTTCCCTTTGTGCTAGATGAACGAACGTCTCTCCACATGCTAATATCTGAGATATAAGTCTGTGTGAAAGGCGTCCTTCACCTAGCTTGTTGGGAACACAAAGTTACTTTTCAGTTGCAAACTCCACTCCATACATATATATGGGGAGGTAATAGCTCCAACTCTTTTTTACAGTGAAAACTGCAGGAACTTCAAACCAGCAGTAGGAAACAGACTGACAAACCAGTGTAAAAGTTTCTCCTGCAACCCATTCCTTTTGTGCTAGATGAACGAACGTCTCTCCACTTGCTCAGTTCTGAGAGATAAGTGTGTGTGAAAGCCGTCCTTCACCTAGCTTGGTGGGAACACAAAGTTTCTTTTCAGTTGCAATCTCCACTCCATACATATATATGGGTAGGTACTAGCTCCAACTCGGTTTTACAGTGAAAACTGCAGGAACTTCAAACAGGAACTACGAAACAGACTGAGAAACCAGAGTAAAAGTTTCTCCTCCAGCCCGTTCCTTTTGTGCTAGATGAACGAACGTCTCTCCACATGCTAATTTCTGAGAGATAAGTGTGTGTGAAAGCCGTGCTTCACCTAGCTTGTTGGGGACACAAAGTTTCTTTTCATTTGCCAACCCCACTCCATACATATATATGGGGAGGAACTAGCTCGAACTCGGTTTTACAGTGCAAATTGCAGGAACTTCAAACCGGCACTAGGAAACAGACTGAGAAACCAGAGTAAAAGTTTCTCCTGCAAACCTTTCCCTTTGTGCTAGATGAACGAACGTCTCTGTACATACTCAGTTCTGAGAGATAAATGTGTGAGAATGCCGTCCTTCAACTAGCTTGTTGGGAACACAAAGTTCCTTTTCACATGCAAACTCCACTCCATACATATATATGGGGAGGTACTAGCTCCAACTCGGTTTTACAGTGAAAACTGCAAGAACTTCAAACCGGCACTAGGAAAAGGACTGAGAAACCAGAGTAAAAGTTTCTCCTGCAACCCGTTCCCATTGTGCTAGATGAACGAAAGTCTCTCAACATGCTCAGTTCTGAGAGATAATTGTGTGTGAAAGCCGTCCTTCTCGTACCTTGTTGGGAACACAAAGTTTCTTTTCAGTTGCAAACTCCACTCCATAAATATGTATGGTGAGGTACTAGCTCCATCTCGGATTTACAGTGAAAACTGCATGAACTTCAAACCGGCACTAGGAAACAGTCTGAGAAACCAGAGTAAAAATTTCTCCTGCAACCCGTTCCCTTTTTGCTTGATGAACGAAAGTCTACACATGCTCAATTCTGAGAGATAAGTGTGTCTGAAAGCCGTCCTTCAACTAGCTTGTTGGGAACACAAAGTTTCTTTTCACTTGCAAACTCCAATCCATACATATATATGGGGAGGTACTAGCTCCAAATCGGTTTTACAGTGAAAACTGCAGGATCTTCAAACCGGCACTAGGAAACAGACTGAGAATCCAGAGAAAAAGTTTCTCCTGCAACCAGTTCCTTTTGTGCTAGATGAACGAACGTCTCTCCACATGCTCAGTTCTGAGAGATAAATGTGTGTGAAAGCCGTCCATCACCTATCTTGTTGGGAACACAAAGTTTCTTATCAGTTGCAAACTCCACTCCATACATATATATGGGGAGGTTCAAGCTCCAACTAGGTTTTACAGTGAAAACTGCAGGAACTTCAAACCGGCACTAGGAAACAGACTGAGAAACCAGAGTAAAAGTTTCCCCTGCAACCCGTTCCCTTTGTGCTAGATGAACGAACGTCTCTCCATATGCTCATTTCTGAAAGATAAGAGTGTGTGAAAGCCGTCCTTCTCCTAGCTTGTTGGGAACACAAAGTTTTTTTCACTTGCAAACTCCACTCCATACATATATATGGGGAGGTACTAGCTCCAACTCGGTTTTACAATGAAAAATGCAGGAAATTCAAACCGGCACTAGGGAACAGACTGAGAAACCAGAGTAAAAGTTTCTCTTCCAGCCCGTTCCCTTTGTGCTAGATGATCGAACGTCTCTCCACATGTTCATTTCTGAGAGATAATTTTGTGTGAAAGCCGTCCTTCATCTAGCTTGTTGGGAACACAAAGTTTCTTTTCACTTGCCAACTCCAGTCCATACATATATATGGGGAGGATCTTGCTCCAACACGGTTTTACAGTGCAAACTGCAGGAACTTCATACCGGCACTAGGTTTCAGACTGAGAAACCAGAGAAAAATTTTCTCCTGCAACACGTTCCTTTGTGCTTGATGAACGAACGTCTCTCCACATGATCAGTTCTGAGAGATAAGTGTGTGAAAGCCGTCCTTCAACAAGCTTGCTGGGAACACAAATTTTCTTTCAGTTGCAAAATCCACTCCATACATATATATGGGGATTTATTAGCTCCAACACTGTTTGACAGTGAAAAATGCAGGAACTTCAAACCGGCACTATGAAACAGACTGAGAAACCAGAGTAAAAATTGCTGCTGCAACCCGTTCCCTTTGTGCTAGATGAACGAACGTCTCTCCACATGCTCAGTTCTGAGAGATAAGTGTGTGTGAACGCCGTCCTTCACATAGCTTCTTGGGATCACAAATCCTCTTTTGAGTTGCAAACCCCAATCCATACTTATATATGGGGAGGTACTAGCTCCAAATCGGTTTTACAGTGAAATCTGCAGGAACTTAATACTGGCACTAGGAAACAGACTGAGAAACCAGAGTAAAAGTTTCTCCATCAACCCGTTCCATTTTTGCTAGATGAACGAATGTCTCTCCACCTGCTCAGTTCTGAGAGGTATGTGTGTGTGAAAGCCGTCCTTCACCTATCTTGTTGGGGACACAAAGATTCTTTTAAGTTGCAAACTCCAGTCCAAACATATATATGGGGAGGTACTAGCTCCAACTCGGTTTTACAGTGAAAACTGCAGGAACTTCAAACCGGCACTAGGAAACAGACTGAGAAACCAGAGTAAAAGTTTCTCCTGCAACCCATTCCTTTTGTGCTAGATGAACGAAAGTCTCTCCACATGCTCAGTTCTGAGAGATAAGTGTGCGTGAAAGCCGTCCTTCACCTAGATTGTTGGGAACACAAAGTTTCTTTTCAGTTGCAAACTCCACTCCATACATATATATGGGGAGGTACTAGCTCCAACTCCCTTTTACAGTGAAAACTGCAGGAACTTGAATCCGGCATTAGGAAACAGACTGAGAAACCAGAGTAAAAGTTTCTCCTGCAACCAGTTCCCTTTGTGCTAGATGAACGAACGTCTCTCCACAAGCTCAGTTCTGAGAGATAATTGTGTGTGAATGCCGTCCTTCACCTAGCTTGTTGGGAACACAAAGTTTCTTTTCACTTGCAAACTCCACTCCATTCTTATATATGGGGAGGTACTAGCTCCAACTCGGTTTTAAAGTGCAAACTGAAGGAACATCAAACCGGCACTAGGAAGCAGTCTGAGAAACGAGAGTAAAAGTTTCTCCTGCAAACCATTCCCTTTGTGCTAGATGAACGAACGTCTCTCCACATGCTCATTTCTGAGAGATAAATGTGTGTGAAAGCCGTCCTTCACCAAGCTTGTTGGGAACACAAAGTTTCTTTTCAGTTGCAAACTCCACTCCATACATATATATTGGGAGGTACCAGCTTCAACTCGGTTTTACAGTGAAAACTGCAGGAACTTCAAAACGGCACTAGGAAACAGACGGAGAAACCAGAGTAAAAGTTTCTCCTTCAACCTGTTCCCTTTGTGCTAGATGAACGAACGTCTCTCCACATGCTCAATTCTGAGGGAGAAATGTGTGTGAAAGCCGTACTTCACCTAACTTGTTGGGAACACAAACTTTCTTTTCAGTTGCAAACTCCACTCCATACATATATATGAGGAGGTACTAGCTCCAACTCGGTTTTACAGTGAAAACTGCAGGAACTTCAAACAGGCACTAGGAAACAGACTGAGAAACCAGAGTAAATGTTTCTCCTGCAACCCGTTCCCTTTGTGCTAGATGAACGAACGTCTCACCACATGCTCAGTTCTAAGAGTTAAGTGTGTGTGAAAGCCGTCCTTCACCTAGCTTGTTGGAAATACAAAGTTCCTTTTCAGTTGCAAACTCCACTCCATACATATATATGGGGAGGTACTAGACCCAACTCGGTTTTACAGTGAAAACTGCAGGAACTTCAACCCGGCAGTAGGAAACAGACTGAGAAACCAGTGTAATAGTTTCTCCTGCAACGCGTTCCCTTTGTGCTAGATGAAGGAACGTCTCCCAAAATGCTCAGTTCTGAGAGATAAGTGTGTGTGAAAGCCGCCTTTAACATTGCTTGTTGGGAAAACAAAGTTTCTTTTCATTTGCAAACTACAGTCCATACATATATATGGGGTGGTACTATCTCCAACTCGGTTTTACAGTGAAAACTGCAGGAACTTCAAACTGGCACTAGGAAACAGACTGAGAAACCAGAGTAAAAGTTTCTCCTTCAAACCGTTCCCTTTGTGCTAGATGAACGAACGTCTCTCCACATGCTCAATTCTGAGAGATTAATGTGTGTGAAAGCCGTCCTTCACCTAGCTTGTTGGGAACACAAAGATTCTTTAGAATTGCAAGCTCCACTCCATACATATATATGGGTAGGTACTAGCTCCAAATCCATTTTACAGTGAAAACTGCAGGAACTTCAAACCGGCACTAGGAAGCAGACATAGAAACCAGAGTAAAAGTTTCTCCTGCAACCCGTTCCATTTGTGCTAGATGAACGAACGTCTCTCCACATGCTCAGTTCTGAGAGATAAGTGCGTGTGAAGCCGCCTTCAGCTTGCTTGTTGGGAACACAAACTTTCTTTTCAGTTGCAAACTCCACTCCATACATATATATGGGGAGGTACTAGCTCCAACTCGGTTTTACAGTGAAAACTGCAGGAACTTAAAAACCGGCACAAGGAAACAGACTGAGACACCAGAGTAAAATTTTCTCCTGCAACCCGTTCCCTTTGTGCTAGATGAACGAACGTCTATCCACATGCTCAATTCTGAGAGATAAGTGTGTGTGAAAGCCGTCCTTCACCTAGCTTGTTGGGAACACAACGTTTCTTTTCAGTTGGAATCTCCACTCCATACATATATATGGGGAAGTACTAGCTCCAACAGTGTTTTACAGTGAAAACTGCAGGAACTTCAAACCTGCACTAGGAAACAGACTGAGAAACAAGAGTAAAAGTTTCTCCTGCAACCCGTTCCCTTTGTGCTAGATGAACGAACGTCTCTCCACATGCTCAGTTCTGAGATATAATTGTGTGTGAAAGCCGTCCTTCTCCTAGCTTGTTGGAAACACAAAGTTTCTTTTCAGTAGCAAACTCCATTCCATACATATATATGGGGAGGTACCAGTTCCAACTCGATTTTACAGTTAAAACTGCAGGAACTTCAAACCGGCACTAGGAAACAGACTGAGAAACCAGAGTAAATGTATCTCCCCTAAACTTTTCCCTTTGTGCTAGATGAACGAACTTCTCTCCACATGCTCATTTCTGAGAGATAAGTGTGTGTGAAAGCCGTCCTTCACCTAGCTTTTTGGGAACAAAAAGTTTCTATTCAGTATCAAACTACACTCCATACATATATAAGGGGAGGCACAACCTCCAACTCGGTTTTACAGTGAAAACTGCAGGAACTTCAAACCGGCACTAGGAAGCAGACTGAGAAACCAGAGAAAAAGTTTCTCCTGCAACCCGTTCCCTTTGTGCTAGATGAACGAACGTCTCTCCACATGCTCAGTTCTGAAAGATAAGTGTGTGTGAAAGCCGTCCTCCACATCGCATGTTGGGAACACAAAGATTCTTTTCAGTTTCAAACTACACTCCATACATATATATGGGTAGGTACTAGCTCCATCTCGGTTTTACAGTGAAAACTGCAGGAACTTCAAACCGGCACTAGGAAACAGACTGAGAAACCAGAGTAAAAGTTTCTCCGGCAACCCGTTCCCTTTGTGCTAGATGAACGAACGTCTCTCCACATGCTCACTTCTGAGAGATATGTGTGTGTGAAAGCCGTCCTTCACCTAGATTGTTGGGAACACAAAGATTCTTTTAAGTTGCAAACTACAATCCATATATATATATTGGTAGGCACAAGCTCCAACTCGATTTTACAGTGAAAACTGCAGGAACTTCAAACCGGCACTAGGAAACAGACTGAGAAACCAGAGTAAAAGTTTCACCTGCAAACCGTTCCCTTTCTGCTACATGAACGAATGTCTCTCCACATGCTCTTTTCTGAGAGATAAGTGTTTGTGAAAGCCGTCCTTCACCTAGCTTGTTGGGAACACAAAGATTCTGTTCAGTTGCACACTACACTCCATACATATATATGGGGAGGTAATAGCTCCAACTCTTTTTTACAGTGAAAACTGCAGGAACTTCAAACCTGCAGTAGGAAACAGACTGACAAACCAGTGTAAAAGTTTCTCCTGCAACCCATTCCTTTTGTGCTAGATGAACGAACGTCTCTCCACTTGCTCAGTTCTGAGAGATAAGTGTGTGTGAAAGCCGTCCTTCACCTAGCTTGGTGGGAACACAAAGTTTCTTTTCAGTTGCAATCTCCACTCCATACATATATATGGGTAGGTACTAGCTCCAACTCGGTTTTACAGTGAAAACTGCAGGAACTTCAAACAGGCACTACGAAACAGTCTGAGAAACCAGAGTAAAAGTTTCTCCTCCAGCCCGTTCCCTTTGTGCTAGATGAACGAACGTCTCTCCACATGCTAATTTCTGAGAGATAAGTGTGTGTGAAAGCCGTGCTTCACCTAGCTTGTTGGGGACACAAAGTTTCTTTTCATTTGCCAACCCCACTCCATACATATATATGGGGAGGAACTAGCTCGAACTCGGTTTTACAGTGCAAATTGCAGGAACTTCAAACCGGCACTAGGAAACAGACTGAGAAACCAGAGTAAAAGTTTCTCCTGCAAACCTTTCCCTTTGTGCTAGATGAACGAACGTCTCTGTACATACTCAGTTCTGAGAGATAAATGTGTGAGAATGCCGTCCTTCAACTAGCTTGTTGGGAACACAAAGTTCCTTTTCACATGCAAACTCCACTCAATACATATATATGGGGAGCTACTAGCTCCAACTCTGTTTTACAGTGAAACTGCAGGAACTTCAAACCGGCACTAGGAAACAGACTGAGAAACCAGAGAAAAAGTTTCTCCTGCAACCCGTTCCCTTTGTGCTAGATGAACGAACGTCTCTCCACATGTTCATTTCTGAGAGATAAATGTGTGTGAAAGCCGTCCTTCATCTAGCTTGTTGGGAACACAATGTTTCTTTTCACTTGCAAACTCCACTCCATACATATATATCGGGAGGTACTAGCTCCAAATCGGTTTTACATTGAAAACTGCAGGACCTTCTAACCGGCACTAGGAAACAGACTGAGAAACCAGAGTAAAAGTTTCTCCTGCAACCCGTTCCCTTTGTACTAGATGAATGAACGTCTCTGCTCAGGCTCAGTTCTGAGAGATAAGTGTGTGTGAAAGCCGTCATTCACCCAGCTTGTTGGGAACACAAAGATTCATTTCAGTTTCAATCTCCACTCCATACAAATATATATTGGGAGGTACTATCTCGAAATCGGTTTTACAGTGAAAACTGCAGGAACTTCAAACTGGCACTAGGAAAGAGACTGATAAACCAGAGTAAAAATTTCTCCTGCAAACCGTTCCATTTGTGCTAGATGAACGAACGTCTCTCCACATGCTCAGTTCTGAGAGATAAGTTTGTGTGAAAGCAGTCCTTCACCTAGCTTGTTGGGAACACAAAGTTTCTTTTCACTTGCCAACTCCAGTCCATACATATATATGGGGAGGATCTTGCTCCAACACGGTTTTACAGTGCAAACGGCAGGAACTTCATACCGGCACTAGGTTTCAGACTGAGAAACCAGAGAAACAGTTTCTCCTGCAACACGTTCCTTTGTGCTTGATGAACGAACGTCTCTCCACATGCTCAGTTCTGAGAGATAAGTGTGTGAAAGCCGTCCTTCAACAAGCTTGCTAGGAACACAAATATTTTTTCAGTTGCAAAATCCACTCCATACATATATATGGGGAGTTATTAGCTCCAACACTGTTTGACAGTGAAAAATGCAGGAACTTCAAACTGGCACTATGAAACAGACTGAGAAACCAGAGTAAAAATTGCTGCTGCAAACCGTTCCCTTTGTGCTAGATGAACGAACGTCTCTCCACATGCTCAGTTCTGAATGATATGTGTGTGTGAAAGCCGTCCTTCACCTAGCTTGTTGGGAACACAAAGTTTCTTTTCTTTTGCAAACTCCACTCCATAAATATATATGGGGTGGTACTAGCTCCAACTCGGTTTTACAGTGAAAACTGCAGGAACTTCAAACCGGCACTAGGAAACAGACTGAGAAACCAGAGTAAAAGTTTCTCATGCAACCCATTCCTTTTGTGCTAGATGAACGAAAGTCTCTCCACATGCTCAGTTCTGAGAGATAAGTGTGCGTGAAAGCCGTCCTTCACCTAGATTGTTGGGAACACAAAGTTTCTTTTCAGTTGCAAACTCCACTCCATACATATATATGGGGTGGTACTAGCTCCAACTCGGTTTTACAGTGAAAACTGCAAGAACTTCAAACCGGCACTAGGAAAAGGACTGAGAAACCAGAGTAAAAATTGCTGCTGCAACCCGTTCCCTTTGTGCTAGATGAACGAACGTCTCTCCACATGCTCAGTTCTGAGAGATAAGTGTGTGTGAACGCCGTCCTTCACCTAGCTTGTTGGGAACACAAAGCCTCTTTTCAGTTGCAAACCCCAGTCCATACTTATATATGGGGAGGTACTAGCTCCAAAACGGTTTTACAGTGAAATCTGCAGGAACTTAATACTGGCACTAGGAAACAGACTGAGAAACCAGAGTAAAAGTTTCTCCTTCAACCCGTTCCATTTTTGCTAGATGAACGAATGTCTCTCCACCTGCTCAGTTCTGAGAGATATGTGTGTGTGAAAGCCGTCCTTCACCTAGCTTGTTGGGGACACAAAGATTCTTTTAAGTTGCAAACTCCAGTCCAAACATATATATGGGGAGGTACTAGCTACAACTCGGTTTTACAGTGAAAACTGCAGGAACTTCAAACCGGCACTAGGAAACAGACTGAGAAACCAGAGTAAAAGTTTCTCCTGCAACCCATTCCTTTTGTGCTAGATGAACGAAAGTCTCTCCACATGCTCAGTTCTGAGAGATAAGTGTGCGTGAAAGCCGTCCTTCACCTAGATTGTTGGGAACACAAAGTTTCTTTTCAGTTGCAAACTCCACTCCATACATATATATGGGGAGGTACTAGCTCCAACTCCCTTTTACAGTGAAAACTGCAGGAACTTGAATCCGGCATTAGGAAACAGACTGAGAAACCAGACTAAAAGTTTCTCCTGCAACCAGTTCCCTTTGTGCTAGATGAACGAACGTCTCTCCACAAGCTCAGTTCTGAGAGATAATTGTGTGTGAATGCCGTCCTTCACCTAGCTTGTTGGGAACACAAAGTTTCTTTTCACTTGCAAACTCCACTCCATACTTATATATGGGGAGGTACTAGCTCCAACTCGGTTTTAAAGTGCAAACTGAAGGAACATCAAACCGGCACTAGGAAGCAGTCTGAGAAACGAGAGTAAAAGTTTCTCCTGCATACCATTCCCTTTGTGCTAGATGAACGAACTTCTCTCCACATGCTAAGTTCTGAGAGATAAATGTGTGTGAAAGCCGTCCTTCACCAAGCTTGTTGGGAACACAAAGTTTCTTTTAAGTTGCAAACTCCACTCCATACATATATATTGGGAGGTACCAGCTCCAACTCGGTTTTACAGTGAAAACTGCAGGAACTTCAAACCGGCACTAGGAAACAGACTGAGAAACCAGAGTAAAAGTATCTCCTGCAACCCGTTCCCTTTGTGCTAGATGAACGATCGTCTCTCCACATGCTCAGTTCTGAGAGATAAGTGTGTGTGAAAGCCGTCCTTCACGTAACTTGTTGGGAACACAAAGTTTCTTTTCAGTAGCAAACTCCACTCCATACATATATATGGGGAGATACTAGCACCAACTCGGTTTTGCAGTGAAATCTGCAGGAACTTCAAACCGGCACTTCGAAAAAGACTGAGAATCCAGAGTAAAAGTTTCTCCTGCAACCCGTTCCCTTTGTGCTAGATGAAAGAACGTCTCTCCACATGCTCAGTTCTGAGAGATAATTGTGTGTGAATGCCGTACTTCACCTAGATTGTTGGGAACACAAAGTTTCTTTTCAGTTGCAAACTCCACTCCATACATATATATGGGGTGGTACTAGCTCCACTCGGTTTTACAGTGAAAACTGCAAGAACTTCAAACCGGCATTAGGAAAAGGACTGAGAAACCAGAGTAAAAATTGCTGCTGCAACCCGTTCCCTTTGTGCTAGATGAACGAACGTCTCTCCACATGCTCAGTTCTGAGAGATAAGTGTGTGTGAACGCCGTCCTTCACCTAGCTTGTTGGGAACACAAAGCCTCTTTTCAGTTGCAAACCCCAATCCATACTTATATATGGGGAGGTACTAGCTCCAAATCGGTTTTACAGTGAAATCTGCAGGAACTTAATACTGGCACTAGGAAACAGACTGAGAAACCAGAGTAAAAGTTTCTCCTTCAACCCGTTCCATTTTTGCTAGATGAACGAATGTCTCTCCACCTGCTCAGTTCTGAGAGGTATGTGTGTGTGAAAGCCGTCCTTCACCTAGCTTGTTGGGGACACAAAGATTCTTTTAAGTTGCAAACTCCAGTCCAAACATATATATGGGGAGGTACTAGCTCCAACTCGGTTTTACAGTGAAAACTGCAGGAACTTCAAACCGGCACTAGGAAACAGACTGAGAAACCAGAGTAAAAGTTTCTCCTGCAACCCATTCCTTTTGTGCTAGATGAACGAAAGTCTCTCCACATGCTCAGTTCTGAGAGATAAGTGTGCGTGAAAGCCGTCCTTCACCTAGATTGTTGGGAACACAAAGTTTCTTTTCAGTTGCAAACTCCACTCCATACATATATATGGGGAGGTACTAGCTCCAACTCCCTTTTACAGTGAAAACTGCAGGAACTTGAATCCGGCATTAGGAAACAGACTGAGAAACCAGAGTAAAAGTTTCTCCTGCAACCAGTTCCCTTTGTGCTAGATGAACGAACGTCTCTCCACAAGCTCAGTTCTGAGAGATAATTGTGTGTGAATGCCGTCCTTCACCTAGCTTGTTGGGAACACAAAGTTTCTTTTCACTTGCAAACTCCACTCCATTCTTATATATGGGGAGGTACTAGCTCCAACTCGGTTTTAAAGTGCAAACTGAAGGAACATCAAACCGGCACTAGGAAGCAGTCTGAGAAACGAGAGTAAAAGTTTCTCCTGCAAACCATTCCCTTTGTGCTAGATGAACGAACGTCTCTCCACATGCTCATTTCTGAGAGATAAATGTGTGTGAAAGCCGTCCTTCACCAAGCTTGTTGGAACACAAAGTTTCTTTTCAGTTGCAAACTCCACTCCATACATATATATTGGGAGGTACCAGCTTCAACTCGGTTTTACAGTGAAAACTGCAGGAACTTCAAAACGGCACTAGGAAACAGACGGAGAAACCAGAGTAAAAGTTTCTCCTTCAACCTGTTCCCTTTGTGCTAGATGAACGAACGTCTCTCCACATGCTCAATTCTGAGGGAGAAATGTGTGTGAAAGCCGTACTTCACCTAACTTGTTGGGAACACAAACTTTCTTTTCAGTTGCAAACTCCACTCCATACATATATATGAGGAGGTACTAGCTCCAACTCGGTTTTACAGTGAAAACTGCAGGAACTTCAAACAGGCACTAGGAAACAGACTGAGAAACCAGAGTAAATGTTTCTCCTGCAACCCGTTCCCTTTGTGCTAGATGAACGAACGTCTCACCACATGCTCAGTTCTAAGAGTTAAGTGTGTGTGAAAGCCGTCCTTCACCTAGCTTGTTGGAAATACAAAGTTCCTTTTCAGTTGCAAACTCCACTCCATACATATATATGGGGAGGTACTAGACCCAACTCGGTTTTACAGTGAAAACTGCAGGAACTTCAACCCGGCAGTAGGAAACAGACTGAGAAACCAGTGTAATAGTTTCTCCTGCAACGCGTTCCCTTTGTGCTAGATGAAGGAACGTCTCCCAAAATGCTCAGTTCTGAGAGATAAGTGTGTGTGAAAGCCGCCTTTAACATTGCTTGTTGGGAAAACAAAGTTTCTTTTCATTTGCAAACTACAGTCCATACATATATATGGGGTGGTACTATCTCCAACTCGGTTTTACAGTGAAAACTGCAGGAACTTCAAACTGGCACTAGGAAACAGACTGAGAAACCAGAGTAAAAGTTTCTCCTTCAAACCGTTCCCTTTGTGCTAGATGAACGAACGTCTCTCCACATGCTCAATTCTGAGAGATTAATGTGTGTGAAAGCCGTCCTTCACCTAGCTTGTTGGGAACACAAAGATTCTTTAGAATTGCAAGCTCCACTCCATACATATATATGGGTAGGTACTAGCTCCAAATCCATTTTACAGTGAAAACTGCAGGAACTTCAAACCGGCACTAGGAAGCAGACATAGAAACCAGAGTAAAAGTTTCTCCTGCAACCCGTTCCATTTGTGCTAGATGAACGAACGTCTCTCCACATGCTCAGTTCTGAGAGATAAGTGCGTGTGAAGCCGCCTTCAGCTTGCTTGTTGGGAACACAAACTTTCTTTTCAGTTGCAAACTCCACTCCATACATATATATGGGGAGGTACTAGCTCCAACTCGGTTTTACAGTGAAAACTGCAGGAACTTAAAAACCGGCACAAGGAAACAGACTGAGACACCAGAGTAAAATTTTCTCCTGCAACCCGTTCCCTTTGTGCTAGATGAACGAACGTCTATCCACATGCTCAATTCTGAGAGATAAGTGTGTGTGAAAGCCGTCCTTCACCTAGCTTGTTGGGAACACAACGTTTCTTTTCAGTTGGAATCTCCACTCCATACATATATATGGGGAAGTACTAGCTCCAACAGTGTTTTACAGTGAAAACTGCAGGAACTTCAAACCTGCACTAGGAAACAGACTGAGAAACAAGAGTAAAAGTTTCTCCTGCAACCCGTTCCCTTTGTGCTAGATGAACGAACGTCTCTCCACATGCTCAGTTCTGAGATATAATTGTGTGTGAAAGCCGTCCTTCTCCTAGCTTGTTGGAAACACAAAGTTTCTTTTCAGTAGCAAACTCCATTCCATACATATATATGGGGAGGTACCAGTTCCAACTCGATTTTACAGTTAAAACTGCAGGAACTTCAAACCGGCACTAGGAAACAGACTGAGAAACCAGAGTAAATGTATCTCCCCTAAACTTTTCCCTTTGTGCTAGATGAACGAACTTCTCTCCACATGCTCATTTCTGAGAGATAAGTGTGTGTGAAAGCCGTCCTTCACCTAGCTTTTTGGGAACAAAAAGTTTCTATTCAGTATCAAACTACACTCCATACATATATAAGGGGAGGCACAACCTCCAACTCGGTTTTACAGTGAAAACTGCAGGAACTTCAAACCGGCACTAGGAAGCAGACTGAGAAACCAGAGAAAAAGTTTCTCCTGCAACCCGTTCCCTTTGTGCTAGATGAACGAACGTCTCTCCACATGCTCAGTTCTGAAAGATAAGTGTGTGTGAAAGCCGTCCTCCACATCGCATGTTGGGAACACAAAGATTCTTTTCAGTTTCAAACTACACTCCATACATATATATGGGTAGGTACTAGCTCCATCTCGGTTTTACAGTGAAAACTGCAGGAACTTCAAACCGGCACTAGGAAACAGACTGAGAAACCAGAGTAAAAGTTTCTCCGGCAACCCGTTCCCTTTGTGCTAGATGAACGAACGTCTCTCCACATGCTCACTTCTGAGAGATATGTGTGTGTGAAAGCCGTCCTTCACCTAGATTGTTGGGAACACAAAGATTCTTTTAAGTTGCAAACTACAATCCATATATATATATTGGTAGGCACAAGCTCCAACTCGATTTTACAGTGAAAACTGCAGGAACTTCAAACCGGCACTAGGAAACAGACTGAGAAACCAGAGTAAAAGTTTCACCTGCAAACCGTTCCCTTTCTGCTACATGAACGAATGTCTCTCCACATGCTCTTTTCTGAGAGATAAGTGTTTGTGAAAGCCGTCCTTCACCTAGCTTGTTGGGAACACAAAGATTCTGTTCAGTTGCACACTACACTCCATACATATATATGGGGAGGTAATAGCTCCAACTCTTTTTTACAGTGAAAACTGCAGGAACTTCAAACCTGCAGTAGGAAACAGACTGACAAACCAGTGTAAAAGTTTCTCCTGCAACCCATTCCTTTTGTGCTAGATGAACGAACGTCTCTCCACTTGCTCAGTTCTGAGAGATAAGTGTGTGTGAAAGCCGTCCTTCACCTAGCTTGGTGGGAACACAAAGTTTCTTTTCAGTTGCAATCTCCACTCCATACATATATATGGGTAGGTACTAGCTCCAACTCGGTTTTACAGTGAAAACTGCAGGAACTTCAAACAGGCACTACGAAACAGTCTGAGAAACCAGAGTAAAAGTTTCTCCTCCAGCCCGTTCCCTTTGTGCTAGATGAACGAACGTCTCTCCACATGCTAATTTCTGAGAGATAAGTGTGTGTGAAAGCCGTGCTTCACCTAGCTTGTTGGGGACACAAAGTTTCTTTTCATTTGCCAACCCCACTCCATACATATATATGGGGAGGAACTAGCTCGAACTCGGTTTTACAGTGCAAATTGCAGGAACTTCAAACCGGCACTAGGAAACAGACTGAGAAACCAGAGTAAAAGTTTCTCCTGCAAACCTTTCCCTTTGTGCTAGATGAACGAACGTCTCTGTACATACTCAGTTCTGAGAGATAAATGTGTGAGAATGCCGTCCTTCAACTAGCTTGTTGGGAACACAAAGTTCCTTTTCACATGCAAACTCCACTCAATACATATATATGGGGAGCTACTAGCTCCAACTCGGTTTTACAGTGAAACTGCAGGAACTTCAAACCGGCACTAGGAAACAGACTGAGAAACCAGAGAAAAAGTTTCTCCTGCAACCCGTTCCCTTTGTGCTAGATGAACGAACGTCTCTCCACATGTTCATTTCTGAGAGATAAATGTGTGTGAAAGCCGTCCTTCATCTAGCTTGTTGGGAACACAATGTTTCTTTTCACTTGCAAACTCCACTCCATACATATATATCGGGAGGTACTAGCTCCAAATCGGTTTTACATTGAAAACTGCAGGACCTTCTAACCGGCACTAGGAAACAGACTGAGAAACCAGAGTAAAAGTTTCTCCTGCAACCCGTTCCCTTTGTACTAGATGAATGAACGTCTCTGCTCAGGCTCAGTTCTGAGAGATAAGTGTGTGTGAAAGCCGTCATTCACCCAGCTTGTTGGGAACACAAAGATTCATTTCAGTTTCAATCTCCACTCCATACAAATATATATTGGGAGGTACTATCTCGAAATCGGTTTTACAGTGAAAACTGCAGGAACTTCAAACTGGCACTAGGAAAGAGACTGATAAACCAGAGTAAAAATTTCTCCTGCAAACCGTTCCATTTGTGCTAGATGAACGAACGTCTCTCCACATGCTCAGTTCTGAGAGATAAGTTTGTGTGAAAGCAGTCCTTCACCTAGCTTGTTGGGAACACAAAGTTTCTTTTCACTTGCCAACTCCAGTCCATACATATATATGGGGAGGATCTTGCTCCAACACGGTTTTACAGTGCAAACGGCAGGAACTTCATACCGGCACTAGGTTTCAGACTGAGAAACCAGAGAAACAGTTTCTCCTGCAACACGTTCCTTTGTGCTTGATGAACGAACGTCTCTCCACATGCTCAGTTCTGAGAGATAAGTGTGTGAAAGCCGTCCTTCAACAAGCTTGCTAGGAACACAAATATTTTTTCAGTTGCAAAATCCACTCCATACATATATATGGGGAGTTATTAGCTCCAACACTGTTTGACAGTGAAAAATGCAGGAACTTCAAACTGGCACTATGAAACAGACTGAGAAACCAGAGTAAAAATTGCTGCTGCAAACCGTTCCCTTTGTGCTAGATGAACGAACGTCTCTCCACATGCTCAGTTCTGAGAGATATGTGTGTGTGAAGCCGTCCTTCACCTAGCTTGTTGGGAACACAAAGTTTCTTTTCTTTTGCAAACTCCACTCCATAAATATATATGGGGTGGTACTAGCTCCAACTCGGTTTTACAGTGAAAACTGCAGGAACTTCAAACCGGCACTAGGAAACAGACTGAGAAACCAGAGTAAAAGTTTCTCCTGCAACCCATTCCTTTTGTGCTAGATGAACGAAAGTCTCTCCACATGCTCAGTTCTGAGAGATAAGTGTGCGTGAAAGCCGTCCTTCACCTAGATTGTTGGGAACACAAAGTTTCTTTTCAGTTGCAAACTCCACTCCATACATATATATGGGGTGGTACTAGCTCCAACTCGGTTTTACAGTGAAAACTGCAAGAACTTCAAACCGGCACTAGGAAAAGGACTGAGAAACCAGAGTAAAAATTGCTGCTGCAACCCGTTCCCTTTGTGCTAGATGAACGAACGTCTCTCCACATGCTCAGTTCTGAGAGATAAGTGTGTGTGAACGCCGTCCTTCACCTAGCTTGTTGGGAACACAAAGCCTCTTTTCAGTTGCAAACCCCAGTCCATACTTATACATGGGGAGGTACTAGCTCCAAAACGGTTTTACAGTGAAATCTGCAGGAACTTAATACTGGCACTAGGAAACAGACTGAGAAACCAGAGTAAAAGTTTCTCCTTCAACCCGTTCCATTTTTGCTAGATGAACGAATGTCTCTCCACCTGCTCAGTTCTGAGAGATATGTGTGTGTGAAAGCCGTCCTTCACCTAGCTTGTTGGGGACACAAAGATTCTTTTAAGTTGCAAACTCCAGTCCAAACATATATATGGGGAGGTACTAGCTACAACTCGGTTTTACAGTGAAAACTGCAGGAACTTCAAACCGGCACTAGGAAACAGACTGAGAAACCAGAGTAAAAGTTTCTCCTGCAACCCATTCCTTTTGTGCTAGATGAACGAAAGTCTCTCCACATGCTCAGTTCTGAGAGATAAGTGTGCGTGAAAGCCGTCCTTCACCTAGATTGTTGGGAACACAAAGTTTCTTTTCAGTTGCAAACTCCACTCCATACATATATATGGGGAGGTACTAGCTCCAACTCCCTTTTACAGTGAAAACTGCAGGAACTTGAATCCGGCATTAGGAAACAGACTGAGAAACCAGACTAAAAGTTTCTCCTGCAACCAGTTCCCTTTGTGCTAGATGAACGAACGTCTCTCCACAAGCTCAGTTCTGAGAGATAATTGTGTGTGAATGCCGTCCTTCACCTAGCTTGTTGGGAACACAAAGTTTCTTTTCACTTGCAAACTCCACTCCATACTTATATATGGGGAGGTACTAGCTCCAACTCGGTTTTAAAGTGCAAACTGAAGGAACATCAAACCGGCACTAGGAAGCAGTCTGAGAAACGAGAGTAAAAGTTTCTCCTGCATACCATTCCCTTTGTGCTAGATGAACGAACTTCTCTCCACATGCTAAGTTCTGAGAGATAAATGTGTGTGAAAGCCGTCCTTCACCAAGCTTGTTGGGAACACAAAGTTTCTTTTCAGTTGCAAACTCCACTCCATACATATATATTGGGAGGTACCAGCTCCAACTCGGTTTTACAGTGAAAACTGCAGGAACTTCAAACCGGCACTAGGAAACAGACTGAGAAACCAGAGTAAAAGTATCTCCTGCAACCCGTTCCCTTTGTGCTAGATGAACGATCGTCTCTCCACATGCTCAGTTCTGAGAGATAAGTGTGTGTGAAAGCCGTCCTTCACGTAACTTGTTGGGAACACAAAGTTTCTTTTCAGTAGCAAACTCCACTCCATACATATATATGGGGAGATACTAGCACCAACTCGGTTTTGCAGTGAAATCTGCAGGAACTTCAAACCGGCACTTCGAAAAAGACTGAGAATCCAGAGTAAAAGTTTCTCCTGCAACCCGTTCCCTTTGTGCTAGATGAAAGAACGTCTCTCCACATGCTCAGTTCTGAGAGATAAGTGTGTGTGAACGCCGTCCTTCACCTAGCTTGTTGGGAACACAAAGCCTCTTTTCAGTTGCAAACCCCAATCCATACTTATATATGGGGAGGTACTAGCTCCAAATCGGTTTTACAGTGAAATCTGCAGGAACTTAATACTGGCACTAGGAAACAGACTGAGAAACCAGAGTAAAAGTTTCTCCTTCAACCCGTTCCATTTTTGCTAGATGAACGAATGTCTCTCCACCTGCTCAGTTCTGAGAGATATGTGTGTGTGAAAGCCGTCCTTCACCTAGCTTGTTGGGGACACAAAGATTCTTTTAAGTTGCAAACTCCAGTCCAAACATATATATGGGGAGGTACTAGCTCCAACTCGGTTTTACAGTGAAAACTGCAGGAACTTCAAACCGGCACTAGGAAACAGACTGAGAAACCAGAGTAAAAGTTTCTCCTGCAACCCATTCCTTTTGTGCTAGATGAACGAAAGTCTCTCCACATGCTCAGTTCTGAGAGATAAGTGTGCGTGAAAGCCGTCCTTCACCTAGATTGTTGGGAACACAAAGTTTCTTTTCAGTTGCAAACTCCACTCCATACATATATATGGGGAGGTACTAGCTCCAACTCCCTTTTACAGTGAAAACTGCAGGAACTTGAATCCGGCATTAGGAAACAGACTGAGAAACCAGAGTAAAAGTTTCTCCTGCAACCAGTTCCCTTTGTGCTAGATGAACGAACGTCTCTCCACAAGCTCAATTCTGAGAGATAATTGTGTGTGAATGCCGTCCTTCACCTAGCTTGTTGGGAACACAAAGTTTCTTTTCACTTGCAAACTCCACTCCATACTTATATATGGGGAGGTACTAGCTCCAACACGGTTTTAAAGTGCAAACTGAAGGAACATCAAACCGGCACTAGGAAGCAGTCTGAGAAACGAGAGTAAAAGTTTCTCCTGCAAACCATTCCCTTTGTGCTAGATGAACGAACGTCTCTCCACATGCTCATTTCTGAGAGATAAATGTGTGTGAAAGCCGTCCTTCACCAAGCTTGTTGGGAACACAAAGTTTCTTTTCAGTTGCAAACTCCACTCCATACATATATATTGGGAGGTACCAGCTCCAACTCGGTTTTACAGTGAAAACTGCAGGAACTTCAAACCGGCACTAGGAAACAGACTGAGAAACCAGAGTAAAAGTATCTCCTGCAACCCGTTCCCTTTGTGCTAGATGAACGATCGTCTCTCCACATGCTCAGTTCTGAGAGATAAGTGTGTGTGAAAGCCGTCCTTCACGTAACTTGTTGGGAACACAAAGTTTCTTTTCAGTAGCAAACTCCACTCCATACATATATATGGGGAGATACTAGCTCCAACTCGGTTTTGCAGTGAAATCTGCAGGAACTTCAAACCGGCACTTCGAAAAAGACTGAGAATCCAGAGTAAAAGTTTCTCCTGCAACCCGTTCCCTTTGTGCTAGATGAAAGAACGTCTCTCCACATGCTCAGTTCTGAGAGATAATTGTGTGTGAATGCCGTACTTCACCTAGCTTGTTGGGAACACAAAGTTTCTTTTCACTTGCAAACTCCACTCCATACATATATATGGGGAGGTACTAGCTCCAACTCGGTTTTACAATGAAAAATGCAGGAAATTCAAACCGGCACTAGGGAACAGACTGAGAAACCAGAGAAAAATTTTCTCCTGCAACACGTTCCCTTTGTGCTAGATGAACGAACGTCTCTCCACATGCTCATATCTGAGAGATAAGTGTGTGTGAAAGGCATCCTTCACCTAGCTTGTTGGGAACACAAAGTTACTTTTCACTTGCAAACTCCACTCCATACATATATATGGGGAGGTAATAGCTCCAACTCTTTTTTACAGTGAAAACTGCAGGAACTTCAAACCGGCAGTAGGAAACAGACTGACAAACCAGTGTAAAAGTTTCTCCTGCAACCCGTTCCTTTTGTGCTAGATGAACGAACGTCTCTCCACATGCTCAGTTCTGAGAGATAAGTGTGTGTGAAAGCCGTCCTTCACCTAGCTTGGTGGGAACACAAAGTTTCTTTTCAGTTGCAATCTCCACTCCATATATATATATATGTAGGTTCTAGCTCCAACTCGGTTTTACAGTGAAAACTGCAGGAACTTCAAACAGGCACTACGAAACAGACTGAGAAACCAGAGTAAAAGTTTCTCTTCCAGCCCGTTCCCTTTGTGCTAGATGAACGAACGTCTCTCCACTTGCTAATTTCTGAGAGATAAGTGTGTGTGAAAGCCGTGCTTCACCTAGCTTGTTGGGGACACAAAGTTTCTTTTCATTTGCAAACCCCACTCCATACATATATATGGGGAGGAACTAGCTCGAACTCGGTTTTACAGTGCAAATTGCAGGAACTTCATACCGGCACTAGGAAACAGACTGAGAAACCAGAGTAAAAGTTTCTCCTGCAAACCTTTCCCTTTGTGCTAGATGAACGAACGTCTCTGTACATACTCAGTTCTGAGAGATAAATGTGTGAGAATGCCGTTCTTCAACTAGCTTGTTGGGAACACAAAGTTCCTTTTCACATGCAAACTCCACTCCATACATATATATGGGGAGGTACTAGCTCCAACTCGGTTTTACAGTGAAACTGCAGGAACTTCAAAAAGGCACTAGGAAACAGACTGAGAAACCAGAGAAAAAGTTTCTCCTGCAACCAGTTCCCTTTGTGCTAGATGAACGAACGTCTCTCCACATGTTCATTTCTGAGAGATAAGTTTGTGTGAAAGCCGTCCTTCATCTAGCTTGTTGGGAACACAAAGTTTCTTTTCACTTGCCAACTCCAGTCCATACATATATATGGGGAAGATCTTGCTCCAACACGGTTTTACAGTGCAAACTGCAGGAACTTCATACCGGCACTAGGTTTCAGACTGAGAAACCAGAGAAAAAGTTTCTCCTGCAACACTTTCCTTTGTGCTTGATGAACGAACGTCTCTCCACATGCTCAGTTCTGAGAGATAAGTGTGTGAAAGCCGTCCTTCAACAAGCTTGCTGGGAACACAAATTTCTTTTCAGTTGCAAAATCCACTCCATACATATATATGGGGATTTATTAGCTCCAACACTGTTTGACAGTGAAAAATGCAGGAACTTCAAACCGGCACTATGAAACAGACTGAGAAACCAGAGTAAAAATTGCTGCTGCAAACCGTTCCCTTTGTGCTAGATGAACGAACGACTCTCCACATGCTCAGTTCTGAGAGATAAGTGTGTGTGAACGCCGTCCTTCACCTAGCTTGTTGGGAACACAAAGCCTCTTTTCAGTTGCAAACCCAATCCATACTTATAAATGGGGAGGTACTAGCTCCAAATCGGTTTTACAGTGAAATCTGCAGGAACTTAATACTGGCACTAGGAAACAGACTGAGAAACCAGAGTAAAAGTTTCTCCTTCAACCCGTTCCATTTTTGCTAGATGAACGAATGTCTCTCCACCTTCTCAGTTCTGAGAGATATGTGTGTGTGAAAGCCGTCCTTCACCTAGCTTGTTGGGGACACAAAGATTCTTTTAAGTTGCAAACTCCAGTCCAAACATATATATGGGGAGGTACTAGCTCCAACTCGGTTTTACAGTGAAAACTGCAGGAACTTCAAACCGGCACTAGGAAACAGACTGAGAAACCAGAGTAAAAGTTTCTCCTGCAACCCATTCCTTTTGTGCTAGATGAACGAAAGTCTCTCCACATGCTCAGTTCTGAGAGATAAGTGTGCGTGAAAGCCGTCCTTCACCTAGATTGTTGGGAACACAAAGTTTCTTTTCAGTTGCAAACTCCACTCCATACATATATATGGGGAGGTACTAGCTCCAACTCCCTTTTACAGTGAAAACTGCAGGAACTTGAATCCGGCATTAGGAAACAGACTGAGAAACCAGAGTAAAAGTTTCTCCTGCAACCAGTTCCCTTTGTGCTAGATGAACGAACGTCTCTCCACAAGCTCAGTTCTGAGAGATAATTGTGTGTGAATGCCGTCCTTCACCTAGCTTGTTGGGAACACAAAGTTTCTTTTCACTTGCAAACTCCACTCCATACTTATATATGGGGAGGTACTAGCTCCAACTCGGTTTTAAAGTGCAAACTGAAGGAACATCAAACCGGCACTAGGAAGCAGTCTGAGAAACGAGAGTAAAAGTTTCTCCTGCAAACCATTCCCTTTGTGCTAGATGAACGAACGTCTCTCCACATGCTCATTTCTGAGAGATAAATGTGTGTGAAAGCCGTCCTTCACCAAGCTTGTTGGGAACACAAAGTTTCTTTTCAGTTGCAAACTCCACTCCATACATATATATTGGGAGGTACCAGCTCCAACTCGGTTTTACAGTGAAAACTGCAGGAACTTCAAACCGGCACTAGGAAACAGACTGAGAAACCAGAGTAAAAGTATCTCCTGCAACCCGTTCCCTTTGTGCTAGATGAACGATCGTCTCTCCACATGCTCAGTTCTGAGAGATAAGTGTGTGTGAAAGCCGTCCTTCACGTAACTTGTTGGGAACACAAAGTTTCTTTTCAGTAGCAAACTCCACTCCATACATATATATGGGGAGATACTAGCTCCAACTCGGTTTTGCAGTGAAATCTGCAGGAACTTCAAACCGGCACTTCGAAAAAGACTGAGAATCCAGAGTAAAAGTTTCTCCTGCAACCCGTTCCCTTTGTGCTAGATGAAAGAACGTCTCTCCACATGCTCAGTTCTGAGAGATAATTGTGTGTGAATGCCGTACTTCACCTAGCTTGTTGGGAACACAAAGTTTCTTTTCACTTGCAAACTCCACTCCATACTTATATATGGGGAGGAACTAGCTCCAACACGGTTTTACAGTGCAAACTGCAGGAAATTCAAACCGGCACGAGGAATCAGACTGAGAAACCAGAGAAAAAGATTCTCCTGCAACACGTTCTTTGTGCTAGATGAACGAACGTCTCTCCACATGCTCAGTTCTGAGAGATAAGTGTGTGAAAACCGTCCTTCACCTAGCTTGTTGGGAACAAAAACTTTCTTTTCAGTTGCAAACTCCGCTCCATACATATATATGGGGAGGTATTAGCTCCAACTCTGTTTTACAGTGAAAACTGCAGGAACTTCAAACCGGCACTAGGAAACAGACTGAGAAACCAGAGTAAAAGTTTCTAATGCAACCCGTTTCTTTGTGCTAGATGAACGAACGTCTCTCCACATGCTCAGTTCTGAGAGATAAGTGTGTGTGAAAGCCGCCCTTCACCTAGCTTGTTAGGAACAGAAAGTTTCTTTTCAGTTGCAAATTCCACTCCATACATTTATAAGGGGAGGTACTAGCTCCAAATCGGTTTTACAGTGAAAAATGCAGGAAATTCCAACCGGCACTAGGAAACAGACTGAGAAACCAGAGTAAAAGTTTCTCCTGCAATCCGTTGCTTTTGTGCTAGATGAACGAAAGTCTCTCCACATGCTCAGTTCTGAGAGATAATTGTGTGTGAAAGCCGTCCTTCACCTAGCTTGTTGGGAACACAAAGTTTCTTTTCTTTTGCAAACTCCACTCCATAAATATATATGGGGTGGTACTAGCTCCAACTCGGTTTTACAGTGAAAACTGCAAGAACTTCAAACCGGCACTAGGAAACAGACTGAGAAACCAGAGTAAAAGTTTCTCCTGCAACCCATTCCTTTTGTGCTAGATGAACGAAAGTCTCTCCACATGCTCAGTTCTGAGAGATAAGTGTGCGTGAAAGCCGTCCTTCACCTAGATTGTTGGGAACACAAAGTCTCTTTTCAGTTGCAAACTCCACTCCATACATATATATGGGGTGGTACTAGCTCCAACTCGGTTTTACAGTGAAAACTGCAAGAACTTCAAACCGGCACTAGGAAAAGGACTGAGAAACCAGAGTAATAGTTTCTCCTGCAACCCGTTCCCATTGTGCTAGATGAACGAAAGTCTCTCAACATGCTCAGTTCTGAGAGATAAGTGTGTGTGAAAGCCGCACTTCACCTAGCTTGTTGGGAACACAAAGTTTCTTTTCAGTTGAAACTCAACTCCATACATATATATGGGTAGGTAGTAGCTCCAACTCGGTTTTACTGTGAAACTGCAGGAACTTCAAACAGGCACTAGGAAACAGACTGATAAACCAGAGTAAAAGTTCCTCCTGCAACCCGTTCCCTTTGTGCTAGATGAACGAACGTCTCTCCACATGCTCAGTTCTGAGAGATTAGTGTGTGTGAAAGCCGTCCTTCACCTAGCTTGTTGGGAACACAAAGTTTCTTTTCAGTTGCAAACTCCACTCCATACATATATATGGGCAAGTACTTGCTCCAAATCTGTTTTACAGTGAAAACTGTAGGAACGTCAAACCGGCACTAGGAAACAGACTGAGAAACCAGAGAAAAAGTTTCCCCTGCAACCCGTTCCCTTTGTGCTAGATGAACGAACGTCTCTCCACATGCTCAGTTCTGAGAGATAAGTGTGTGTGAAAGCCGTCCTTCACCTAGATTGTTGGGAACACAAAGTTTCTTTTCACTTGCAAACTCCAATCCATACATATATATGGGGAGGCACAAGCTCCAAATCGGTTTTACAGTTAAAACTGCAGAAACTTCAAACCGGCACTAGGAAACAGACTGAGAAACCAGAGTAAATGTTTCTCCTGCAACCCGTTCTATTTGTGCTGGATGAACGAACGTTTCTTCACATGCTCAGTTCTGAGAGATAAGTGTGTGTGAAAGCCGTCCTTCACCTAGCTTGTTGGGAACACAAAGATTCTTTTCAGGAGCAAACTACAATCCATACATACATATGGGGAGGCACAAGCTCCAACACGGTTTTACAGAGAAAACTGCAGGAACTTCAAAACGGCACTAGGAAACAGACTGAGAAACCAGAGTAAAAGTTTCTCCTGCAACCCGTTCCCTTTGTGCTAAATAAACGAACGTCTCTCCACATGCTCATTTCTGAGAGATAAGTGTGTGTGAAAGCCGTCCTTCACCTAGTTTGTTGGGAACACAAAGTTTCTTTTCAGTTGAAACTGCACTCCACACATATGTATGGGGAGGTACTAGCTCCAACTCGGTTTTACAGTGAAAACTGCAGGAACTTCAATCCGGCACTAGGAAAATGACTGAGAAACCAGAGTAAAATTTCTCCTGCAACCAGTTCACTTTGTGCTAGATGAACGAACGTCTCTCAACATGCTCAGTTCTGAGAGATAAGTGTGTGTGAAAGCCGTCCTTCTCGTACCTTGTTGGGAACACAAAGTTTCTTTTCAGTTGCAAACTCCAATCCATAAATATGTATGGTGAGGTACTAGCTCCATCTCGGATTTACAGTGAAAACTGCATGAACTTCAAACCGGCACTAGGAAACAGTCTGAGAAACCAGAGTAAATATTTCTCCGCAACCCGTTCCCTTTTTGCTTGATGAACGAAAGTCTACACATGCTCAATTCTGAGAGATAAGTGTGTCTGAAAGCCGTCCTTCAACTAGCTTGTTGGGAACACAAAGTTTCTTTTCACTTGCAAACTCCAATCCATACATATATATGGGGAGGTACTAGCTCCAAATCGGTTTTACAGTGAAAACTGCAGGATCTTCAAACCGGCACTAGGAAACAGACTGAGAATCCAGAGAAAAAGTTTCTCCTGCAACCCGTTCTTTTTGTGCTAGATGAACGAACGTCTCTCCACATGCTCAGTTCTGAGAGATAAATGTGTGTGAAAGCCGTCCTTCACCTATCTTGTTGGGAACACAAAGTTTCTTATCAGTTGCAAACTCCACTCCATACATATATATGGGGAGGTTCAAGCTCCAACTAGGTTTTACAGTGAAAACTGCAGGAACTTCAAACCGGCACTAGGAAACAGACTGAGAAACCAGAGTAAAAGTTTCCCCTGCAACCCGTTCACTTTGTGCTAGATGAACGAACGTCTTTCCATATGCTCATTTCTGAGAGATAAGAGTGTGTGAAAGCCGTCCTTCTCCTAGCTTGTTGGGAACACAAAGTTTTTTTCACTTGCAAACTCCACTCCATACATATATATGGGGAGGTACTAGCTCCAACTCGGTTTTACAATGAAAAATGCAGGAAATTCAAACCGGCACTAGGGAACAGACTGAGAAACCAGAGAAAAATTTTCTCCTGCAACACGTTCCCTTTGTGCTAGATGAACGAAAGTCTCTCCACATGCTCATATCTGAGAGATAAGTGTGTGTGAAAGGCATCCTTCACCTAGCTTGTTGGGAACACAAAGTTACTTTTCACTTGCAAACTCCACTCCATACATATATATGGGGATGTAATAGCTCCAACTCTTTTTTACAGTGAAAACTGCAGGAACTTCAAACCGGCAGTAGGAAACAGACTGACAAACCAGTGTAAAAGTTTCTCCTGCAACCCGTTCCTTTTGTGCTAGATGAACGAACGTCTCTCCACATGCTCAGTTCTGAGAGATAAGTGTGTGTGAAAGCCGTCCTTCACCTAGCTTGGTGGGAACACAAAGTTTCTTTTCAGTTGCAATCTCCACTCCATATATATATATATGTAGGTTCTAGCTCCAACTCGGTTTTACAGTGAAAACTGCAGGAACTTCAAACAGGCACTACGAAACAGACTGAGAAACCAGAGTAAAAGTTTCTCTTCCAGCCCGTTCCCTTTGTGCTAGATGAACGAACGTCTCTCCACATGTTCATTTCTGAGAGATAAGTTTGTGTGAAAGCCGTCCTTCATCTAGCTTGTTGGGAACACAAAGTTTCTTTTCACTTGCCAACTCCAGTCCATACATATATATGGGGAGGATCTTGCTCCAACACGGTTTTACAGTGCAAACTGCAGGAACTTCATACCGGCACTAGGTTTCAGACTGAGAAACCAGAGAAAAAGTTTCTCCTGCAACACTTTCCTTTGTGCTTGATGAACGAACGTCTCTCCACATGCTCAGTTCTGAGAGATAAGTGTGTGAAAGCCGTCCTTCAACAAGCTTGCTGGGAACACAAATTTTTTTTCAGTTGCAAAATCCACTCCATACATATATATGGGGATTTATTAGCTCCAACACTGTTTCACAGTGAAAAATGCAGGAACATCAAACCGGCACTATGAAACAGACTGAGAAACCAGAGTAAAAATTGCTGCTGCAACCCGTTCCCTTTGTGCTAGATGAACGAACGTCTCTCCACATGCTCAGTTCTGAGAGATAAGTGTGTGTGAAATCCGTCCTTCACCTAGCTTGTTGGGAACACAAAGCCTCTTTTCAGTTGCAAACCCCAATCCATAATTATATATGGGGAGGTACTAGCTCCAAATCGGTTTTACAGTGAAATCTGCAGGAACTTAATACTGGCACTAGGAAACAGACTGAGAAACCAGAGTAAAAGTTTCTCCATCAACCCGTTCCATTTTTGCTAGATGAACGAATGTCTCTCCACCTGCTCAGTTCTGAGAGATATGTGTGTGTGAAAGCCGTCCTTCACCTAGCTTGTTGGGGACACAAAGATTCTTTTAAGTTGCAAACTCCAGTCCAAACATATATATGGGGAGGTACTAGCTCCAACTCGGTTTTACAGTGAAAACTGCAGGAACTTCAAACCGGCACTAGGAAACAGACTGAGAAACCAGAGTAAAAGTTTCTCCTGCAACCCATTCCTTTTGTGCTAGATGAACGAAAGTCTCTCCACATGCTCAGTTCTGAGAGATAAGTGTGCGTGAAAGCCGTCCTTCACCTAGATTGTTGGGAACACAAAGTTTCTTTTCAGTTGCAAACTCCACTCCATACATATATATGGGGAGGTACTAGCTCCAACTCCCTTTTACAGTGTTAACTGCAGGAACTTAAATCCGGCATTAGGAAACAGACTGAGAAACCAGAGTAAAAGTTTCTCCTGCAACCAGTTCCCTTTGAGCTAGATGAACGAACGTCTCTATACAAGCTCAGTTCTGAGAGATAATTGTGTGTGAATGCCGTCCTTCACCTAGCTTGTTGGGAACACAAAGTTTCTTTTCACTTGCAAACTCCACTCCATACTTTTATATGGGGAGGTACTAGCTCCAAATCGGTTTTACAGTGAAAACTTCAGGAACTTCAAACCGGCACTATGAAACAGTCTGAGAATACAGAGTAAAAGTTTCTCCTGCAACCCGTTCCCTTTGTGCTAGATGAACGAACGTCTCTACACATGCTCAGTTCTGAGCGTTAAATGTGTGTGAAAGCCGTCCTTCAACTAGCTTGTTGGGAACACAAAGTTTCTTTTCATTTGAAACTCAACTCCATACATATATATGGGTAGGTAGTAGCTCCAACTCGGTTTTAATGTGAAACTGCAGGAACTTCAAACAGGCACTAGGAAACAGACTGATAAACCAGAGTAAAAGTTTCTCCTGCAACCCATTCCCTTTGTGCTAGATGAACGAACGTCTCTCCACATGCTCAGTTCTGAGAGATTAGTGTGTGTGAAAGCCGTCCTTCACCTAGCTTGTTGGGAACACAAAGTTTCTTTTCAGTTGCAAAATCCACTCCATACATATATATGGGCAAGTACTTGCTCCAAATCTGTTTTACAGTGAAAACTGTAGGAACGTCAAACCGGCACTAGGAAACAGACTGAGAAACCAGAGAAAAAGTTTCCCCTGCAACCCGTTCCCTTTGTGCTAGATGAACGAACTTCTCTCCACATGCTCATTTCTGAGAGATAAATGTGTGTGAAAGCCGTCCTTCACCAAGCTTGTTGGGAACACAAAGTTTCTTTTCAGTTGCAAACTCCACTCCATACATATATATTGGGAGGTACCAGCTCCAACTCGGTTTTACAGTGAAAACTGCAGGAACTTCAAACCGGCACTAGGAAACAGACTGAGAAACCAGAGTAAAAGTATCTCCTGCAACCCGTTCCCTTTGTGCTAGATGAACGATCGTCTCTCCACATGCTCAGTTCTGAGAGATAAGTGTGTGTGAAAGCCGTCCTTCACGTAACTTGTTGGGAACACAAAGTTTCTTTTCAGTAGCAAACTCCACTCCATACATATATATGGGGAGATACTAGCTCCAACTCGGTTTTGCAGTGAAATCTGCAGGAACTTCAAACCGGCACTTCGAAAAAGACTGAGAATCCAGAGTAAAAGTTTCTCCTGCAACCCGTTCCCTTTGTGCTAGATGAAAGAACGTCTCTCCACATGCTCAGTTCTGAGAGATAATTGTGTGTGAATGCCGTACTTCACCTAACTTGTTGGGAACACAAAGTTTCTTTTCACTTGCAAACTCCACTCCATACTTATATATGGGGAGGAACTAGCTCCAACACGGTTTTACAGTGCAAACTGCAGGAAATTCAAACCGGCACGAGGAATCAGACTGAGAATCCAGAGAAAAAGATTCTCCTGCAACACGTTTTTTGTGCTAGATGAACGAACGTCTCTCCACATGCTCAGTTCTGAGAGATAAGTGTGTGAAAACCGTCCTTCACCTAGCTTGTTGGGAACAAAAACTTTCTTTTCAGTTGCAAACTCCGCTCCATACATATATATGGGGAGGTATTAGCTCCAACTCTGTTTTACAGTGAAAACTGCAGGAACTTCAAACCGGCACTAGGAAACAGACTGAGAAACCAGAGTAAAAGTTTCTAATGCAACCCGTTTCTTTGTGCTAGATGAACGAACGTCTCTCCACATGCTCAGTTCTGAGAGATAAGTGTGTGTGAAAGCCGCCCTTCACCTAGCTTGTTAGGAACACAAAGTTTCTTTTCAGTTGCAAACTCCACTCCATACATTTATAAGGGGAGGTACTAGCTCCAACTCGGTTTTACAGTGAAAAATGCAGGAACTTCCAACCGGCACTAGGAAACAGACTGAGAAACCAGAGTAAAAGTTTCTCCTGCAATCCGTTGCTTTTGTGCTAGATGAACGAAAGTCTCTCCACATGCTCAGTTCTGAGAGATAATTGTGTGTGAAAGCCGTCCTTCACCTAGCTTGTTGGGAACACAAAGTTTCTTTTCTTTTGCAAACTCCACTCCATAAATATATATGGGGTGGTACTAGCTCCAACTCGGTTTTACAGTGAAAACTGCAGGAACTTCAAACCGGCACTAGGAAACAGACTGAGAAACCAGAGTAAAAGTTTCTCCTGCAACCCATTCCTTTTGTGCTAGATGAACGAAAGTCTCTCCACATGCTCAGTTCTGAGAGATAAGTGTGCGTGAAAGCCGTCCTTCACCTAGATTGTTGGGAACACAAAGTTTCTTTTCAGTTGCAAACTCCACTCCATACATATATATGGGGTGGTACTAGCTCCAACTCGGTTTTACAGTGAAAACTGCAAGAACTTCAAACCGGCACTAGGAAAAGGACTGAGAAACCAGAGTAAAAGTTTCTCCTGCAACCCGTTCCCATTGTGCTAGATGAACGAAAGTCTCTCAACATGCTCAGTTCTGAGAGATAAGTGTGTGTGAAAGCCGCACTTCACCTAGCTTGTTGGGAACACAAAGTTCCTTTTCAGTTGCAAACTCCACTCCATACATATATATGGGGAGGTACTAGCTCCAAATCGGTTTTACAGTGAAAACTTCAGGAACTTCAAACCGGCACTATGAAACAGTCTGAGAATACAGAGTAAAAGTTTCTCCTGCAACCCGTTCCCTTTGTGCTAGATGAACGAACGTCTCTACACATGCTCAGTTCTGAGCGTTAAATGTGTGTGAAAGCCGTCCTTCAACTAGCTTGTTGGGAACACAAAGTTTCTTTTCAGTTGAAACTCAACTCCATACATATATATGGGTAGGTAGTAGCTCCAACTCGGTTTTAATGTGAAACTGCAGGAACTTCAAACAGGCACTAGGAAACAGACTGATAAACCAGAGTAAAAGTTTCTCTTGCAACCCATTCCCTTTGTGCTAGATGAACGAACGTCTCTCCACATGCTCAGTTCTGAGAGATTAGTGTGTGTGAAAGCCGTCCTTCACCTAGCTTGTTGGGAACACAAAGTTTCTTTTCAGTTGCAAACTCCACTCCATACATATATATGGGCAAGTACTTGCTCCAAATCTGTTTTACAGTGAAAACTGTAGGAACGTCAAACCGGCACTAGGAAACAGACTGAGAAACCAGAGAAAAAGTTTCCCCTGCAACCCGTTCCCTTTGTGCTAGATGAACGAACGTCTCTCCACATGCTCAGTTCTGAGAGATAAGTGTGTGTGAAAGCCGTCCTTCACCTAGATTGTTGGGAACACAAAGTTTCTTTTCACTTGCAAACTCCAATCCATACATGTATATGGGGAGGCACAAGCTCCAACTCGGTTTTACAGTTAAAACTGCAGAAACTTCAAACCGGCACTAGGAAACAGACTGAGAAACCAGAGTAAATGTTTCTCCTGCAACCCGTTCTATTTGTGCTGGATGAACGAACGTTTCTTCACATGCTCAGTTATGAGAGATAAGTGTGTGTGAAAGCCGTCCTTCACCTAGCTTGTTGGGAACACAAAGATTCTTTTCAGGAGCAAACTACAATCCATACATACATATGGGGGGCACAAGCTCCAACTCGGTTTTACAGAGAAAACTGCAGGAACTTCAAAACGGCACTAGGAAACAGACTGAGAAACCAGAGTAAAAGTTTCTCCTGCAACCCGTTCCCTTTGTGCTAAATAAACGAACGTCTCTCCACATGCTCATTTCTGAGAGATAAGTGTGTGTGAAAGCCGTCCTTCACCTAGTTTGTTGGGAACACAAAGTTTCTTTTCAGTAGAAACTCCACTCCACACATATGTATGGGGAGGTACTAGTTCCAACTCGGTTTTACAGTGAAAACTGCAGGAACTTCAATACGGCACTAGGAAAATGACTGAGAAACCAGAGTAAAATTTCTCCTGCAACCAGTTCACTTTGTGCTAGATGAACGAACGTCTCTCCACATGCTCAGTTCTGAGAGATAAGTGTGTGTGAAAGCCGTCCTTCTCGTACCTTGTTGGGAACACAAAGTTTCTTTTCAGTTGCAAACTCCAATCCATAAATATGTATGGTGAGGTACTAGCTCCATCTCGGATTTACAGTGAAAACTGCATGAACTTCAAACCGGCACTAGGAAACAGTCTGAGAAACCAGAGTAAAAAGTTTCTCCTGCAACCCGTTCCCTTTTTGCTTGATGAACGAAAGTCTACACATGCTCAATTCTGAGAGATAAGTGTGTCTGAAAGCCGTCATTCAACTAGCTTGTTGGGAACACAAAGTTTCTTTTCACTTGCAAACTCCAATCCATACATATATATGGGGAGGTTCTAGCTCCAAATCGGTTTTACAGTGAAAACTGCAGGATCTTCAAACCGGCACTAGGAAACAGACTGAGAATCCAGAGAAAAAGTTTCTCCTGCAACCCGTTCCTTTTGTGCTAGATGAACGAACGTCTCTCCACATGCTCAGTTCTGAGAGATAAATGGGTGTGAAAGCCGTCCTTCACCTATCTTGTTGGGAACACAAAGTTTCTTATTAGTTGCAAACTCCACTCCATACATATATATGGGGAGGTTCAAGCTCCAACTAGGTTTTACAGTGAAAACTGCAGGAACTTCAAACCGGCACTAGGAAACAGACTGAGAAACCAGAGTAAAAGTTTCCCCTGCAACCCGTTCCCTTTGTGCTAGATGAACGAACGTCTCTCCATATGCACATTTCTGAGAGATAAGAGTGTGTGAAACCGTTCTTCTCCTAGCTTGTTGGGAACACAAAGTTTTTTTCACTTGCAAAGTCCACTCCATACATATATATGGGGAGGTACTAGCTCCAACTCGGTTTTACAATGAAAAATGCAGGAAATTCAAACCGGCACTAGGGAACAGACTGAGAAACCAGAGAAAAAGTTTCTCCTGCAACACGTTCCCTTTGTGCTAGATGAACGAACGTCTCTCCACATGCTCATATCTGAGAGATAAGTGTGTGTGAAAGGCGTCCTTCACCTAGCTTGTTGGGAACACAAAGTTACTTTTCACTTGCAAACTCCACTCCATACATATATATGGGGAGGTAATAGCTCCAAATCTTTTTTACAGTGAAAACTGCAGGAACTTCAAACCGGCAGTAGGAAACAGACTGACAAACCAGTGTAAAAGTTTCTCCTGCAACCCGTACCTTTTGTGCTAGATGAACGAACGTCTCTCCACATGCTCAGTTCTGAGAGATAAGTGTGTGTGAAAGCCGTCCTTTACCTAGCTTGGTGGGAACACAAAGTTTCTTTTCAGTTGCAATCTCCACTCCATACATATATATATGTAGGTTCTAGCTCCAACTCGGTTTTACAGTGAAAACTGCAGGAACTTCAAACAGGCACTACGAAACAGACTGAGAAACCAGAGTAAAAGTTTCTCTTCCAGCCCGTTCCCTTTGTGCTAGATGAACGAACGTCTCTCCACATGCTAATTTCTGAGAGATAAGTGTGTGTGAAAGCCGTGCTTCAACTAGCTTGTTGGGGACACAAAGTTTCTTTTCATTTGCAAATCCCACTCCATACATATGTATGGGGAGGAACTAGCTCGAACTCGGTTTTACAGTGCAAATTGCAGGAACTTCAAACTGGCACTAGGAAACAGACTGAGAAACCAGAGTAAAAATTTCTCCTGCAAACCTTTCCCTTTGTGCTAGATGAACGAACGTCTCTGTACATACTCAGTTCTGAGAGATAAATGTGTGAGAATGCCGTCCTTCAACTAGCTTGTTGGGAACACAAAGTTCCTTTTCACATGAAAACTCCACTCCATACATATATATGGGAAGGTACTAGCTCCAACTCGGTTTTACAGTGAAACTGCAGGAACTTCAAACCGGCACTAGGAAACAGACTGAGAAACCAGAGAAAAAGTTTCTCCTGCAACCAGTTCCCTTTGTGCTAGATGAACGAACGTCTCTCCACATGTTCATTTCTGAGAGATAAGTTTGTGTGAAAGCCGTCCTTCATCTAGCTTGTTGGGAACACAAAGTTTCTTTTCACTTGCAAACTCCACTCCATACATATATATGGGGAGGTACTACCTCCAAATCGGTTTTACATTGAAAACTGCAGGACCTTCTAACCGGCACTAGGAAACAGACTGAGAAACCAGAGTAAAAGTTTCTCCTGCAACCCGTTCCCTTTGTACTAGATGAATGAACGTCTCTCCTCAGGCTCAGTTCTGAGAGATAAGTGTGTGTGAAAGCCGTCCTTCACCTAGCTTGTTGGAAACACAAAGATTCTTTTCAGTTGCAAACTCCACTCCATACATATAAATGGGGAAGTACTAGCTCCAACTCTGTTTTACTGTGTAATCTGCAGGATCATCAAACCGGCACTAGGAAACAGACTGAGAAACCAGAGTAAAAGTTTCTCCTGCAACCCGTTCCCTTTTTGCTAGATGAACGAAAGTCTTTCCAAAGGCTCAGTTCTGAGAGTTAAGTGTGTGTGAAAGCCGTCCTTCACCCAGCTTGTTGGGAACACAAAGATTCTTTTCAGTTTCAATCTCCACTCCATACAAATATATATTGGGAGGTACGATCTCGAAATCGGTTTTACAGTGAAAACTGCAGGAACTTCAAACCGGCACTAGGAAAGAGACTGATAAACCAGAGTAAAACTTTCTCTTGCAACCCGTTCCATTTGTGCTAGATGAACGAACGTCTCTCCACATGCTCAGTTCTGAGAGATAAGTGTGTGTGAAAGCCGTCCTTCACCTAGCTTGGGAACACAAAGTTTCTTTTCACTTGCCAACTCCAGTCCATACATATATATGGGGAGGATCTTGCTCCAACACGGTTTTACAGTGCAATCTGCAGGAACTTCATACCGGCACTAGGTTTCAGACTGAGAAAACAGAGAAAAAGTTTCTCCTGCAACACGTTCATCTGTGCTTGATGAACGAACGTCTCTCCACATGCTCAGTTCTGAGAGATAAGTGTGTGAAAGCCGTCCTTCAACAAGCTTGCTGGGAACACAAATTTTTTTTCAGTTGCAAAATCCACTCCATACATATATATGGGGAGGTATTAGCTCCAACACGGTTTGACAGTGAAAAATGCAGGAACTTCAAACCGGCACTATGAAACAGACTGAGAAACCAGAGTAAAAATTGCTGCTGCAACCCGTTTCCTTTGTGCTAGATGAACGAACCTCTCTCCACCTGCTCAGTTCTGAGATATATGTGTGTGTGAAAGCCGTCCTTCACCTAGCTTGTTGGGGACACAAAGATTCTTTTAAGTTGCAAACTCCAGTCCAAACATATATATGGGGAGGTACTAGCTCCTACTCTGTTTTACAATGAAAACTGCAGGAACTTCAAACCGGCACTAGGAAACAGACTGAGAAACCAGAGTAAAAGTTTCTCCTGCAACCCGTTCCCTTTGTGCTAGATTAACGAACGTCTCTCCACATGCTCATTTCTGAAGAGATAAGTGTGAGTGGAAGCCGTCCTCCACATAGCTTGTTGGGAACACAAAGTTTCTTTTCACTTGCAAACTCCACTCCATACATATATATGGGGAGGTACAAGCTCCAACTCGCTTTTACAGTGAAAACTGCAGGAACTTCAAACCGGCACTAGGAAACAGACTGAGAAACCAGAGTAAAAGTTTCTACTGCAACACTTTCCCTTTGTGCTAGATGAACGAACGTCTCTCCACATGCTCAGTTCTGAAAGATAAGTGTGTGTGAAAGCCGTCCTTCACCTAGCTTGTTGGGAACACAAAGTTTCTTTTCACTTGCAAACTCCACTCCATACAAATATATGGGGAGGTACTAACTCCAACTCGAGTTTACAGTTAAAATGCAGGTACTTCAAACCTGCACAAGGAAACAGACTGAGAAACCAGAGTAAATGACTCTTCTTCATCCCGTTCCCTATATGCTAGATGAACGAACGTCTCTACACATGCTCAGTTTTGAGAGATATGTGTGTGTGAAGTCCGTCTTTCATCTTGCTTTTTGGGAACACAAAGTTTCTTTTCAGTTGCAAACACCACTCCATAAATATATATGGGGAGGTACTAGCTTCAACTCGGTTTTACAGTGAAAACTGCCGGAACGTCAAACCGGCACTAGGAAACAGACTGAGAAACCAGAGTAATAGTTTCTCCTGCAAAACATTCCATTTTTTGCTAGGTGAAGGTACGTCTCTCCTCATGTTCAGTTCTGAGAGATATTTGTTTTTGAAAGCCGCCCTTCACATAGCTTGTTAGGAACTCAAAATTTCTTTTCAGTTGCAAACTCCACTCCATACATATATATGGGGAGGTACTAGCTCCAACTCGGTTTTACAGTGCAAACTGTAGGAACTTCAAAACTGCACTAGTAAACAGACTGAGAAACCAGAGTAATAGATTCTCCTGCAAAACGTTCCCTTTGTGCTAGATGAACGAACGCCTCTCCACATGCTCAGTTCTGAGAGATAAGTGTGTGTGAAAGCCGTCCTTCAACTAGCTTGTTTGGAACACAAAGTATCTTTTCAGTTGCAATCTCCACCTCATAAATATATATGGGGTGGTACTAGCTCCAACTCTGTTTTACAGTGAAAAATGCAGGAAATTCATACCGGCACTAGGAAACAGAATGAGAAACCAGAGTAAAAGTTTCCCCTGCAACCCGTTCCCATTGTGCTAGATGAACGAACGTCTCTCCACATGCTCAGTTCTGAGAGATAAATGTGTGTGAAAGCCGTCCTTCACCTAGTTTGTTGGGAACACAAAGTTTCTTTTCAGTTGCAAACTCCAATCCATAAATGTATAAGGGTAAGTACAAGCTCCAACTCGGTTTTACAGTGAAAACTGCAGGAACATCAAACCGGCACTAGGAAACAGACTGAGAAACCAGAGTAAAAGTATACCCTGCAACCCGTTCCCTTTGTGCTAGATGAACGAACGTCTCTCCACATGCTCATTTCTGAGAGATAAGTGTGTGTGAAAGCCGTTCTTCACCTAGCTTGTTGGGGACACAAAGATTCTTTTCAGTTGCAAACCCCTCTATATATATATATATGGGGAGGAACTAGCTCGAACTCGGGTTACAGTGAAAACTGCAGGAACTTCTAACCGGCACTAGGAAACAGACTGAGAAAAAAGAGTAAAAGTTTCTAATGCAACCCATTCCCTTTGTGCTAGATGAACGAACGTCTCTCCACATGCTCAGTTCTGAGAGTTAATTGTGTGTGAAAGCCGTCCTTCAACTAGCTTGTTTGGAACACAAAGTATCTTTTCAGTTGCAATCTCCACCTCATAAATATATATGGGGAGGTACTAGCTCCAACTCTGTTTTACAGTGAAAAATGCAGGAAATTCATACCGGCACTAGGAAACAGAATGAGAAACCAGAGTAAAAGTTTCCCCTGCAACCCGTTCCCATTGTGCTAGATGAACGAACGTCTCTCCACATGCTCAGTTCTGAGAGATAAGTGTGTGTGAAAGCCGTCCTTCACCTAGTTTGTTGGGAACACAAAGTTTCTTTTCAGTTGCAAACTCCAATCCATAAATGTATAAGGGTAAGTACAAGCTCCAACTCGGTTTTACAGTGAAAACTGCAGGAACATCAAACCGGCACTAGGAAAAAGACTGAGAAACCAGAGTAAAAGTATACCCTGCAACCCGTTCCCTTTGTGCTAGATGAACGAACGTCTCTCCACATGCTCATTTCTGAGAGATAAGTGTGTGTGAAAGCCGTTCTTCACCTAGCTTGTTGGGGACACAAAGATTCTTTTCAGTTGCAAACACCTCTATATATATATATATGGGGAGGAAGTAGCTCGAACTCGGTTTTACAGTGCAAACTGCAGGATCATCAAACCGGCACTAGGAAAAAGACTGAGAAACCAGAGTAAAAGTTTCTCCAGCAAACCTTTCCCTTTGTGCTTAATGAACGAATGTCTCTCTACATGCTCAGTTCTGAGATATAAATGTGTTAGAATGCCGTCCTTAATCTAGCTTGTTGGGAACACAAAGATCCTTTTCAGTAGCAAACTCCACTCCATACATATATATGGGGAGGTACTTGCTCCAAATCGGTTTTACATTGAAAACTGCAGGAAATTCTAACCGGCACTAGGAAACAGACTGAGAAACCAGAGTAAAATTTTCTCCTGCAACCCGTTCCCATTGTGCTAGATGAATGAACGTCTCTCCACATGCTCAGTTCTGAGAGATAAGTGTGTGAAAGCCGTCCTTCACCTAGCTTGTTGGGAACACAAACATTCTTTTCAGTTGCAAACTCCACTCCATACATATATATAGGGAGTTACTAGCTCCAAGCCGGTTTTACAGTGAAAACTGCAGGAACTTCTAAACGGCACTAGGAAACAGACTGAGAAAAAAGAGTAAAAGTTTCTAATGCAACCCATTCCCTTTGTGCTAGATGAACGAACGTCTCTCCACATGCTCAGTTCTGAGAGTTAATTGTGTGTGAAAGCCGTACTTCACCTTGATTGTTGGGAACACAAAGTTTATTTTCAGTTGCAAACTCAACTCCATAAATATATAAGGGGAGGTATTAGCTCCAACACCGTTTTACAGTGAAAAATGCAGGAACAACAAACCGGCACTAGGAAACAGACTGAGAAACCAGAGTAAAAGTTTCTCCTGCAACCCGTTCCCTTTGTGCTAGATGTACAAACTTCTCTCCACATGCTCAGTTCTGAGAGATAAGTGTGTGTGAAAGCCGTACTTCAACTAGGTTGTTCGGAACACAAAGTTTCTTTTAAGTTGCAAACTCCACTCCATACATATATATGGGTAGGTACTAGATTCAACTGGTTTTACACTGAAAACTGCAGGAACTTCAAACCGGCACTAGGAAACAGACTGAGAAACCAGAGTATCAGTTTCCACTGCAACCCGTTCCCTTTGTGCTAGATGAACGAAAGTCTCTCCACATGCTCAGTTCTGAGGTATAAGTGTGTGTGAAAGCCGACCTTCACCTAGCTTGTTGGGAACACAAAGTTTTTTTTCAGTTGCAAACTCCACTCCATACATATATATGGGGAGGTACAAGCTCCAACTCGGTTTTACAGTGAAAACTGCAGGAACTTCAAACCGGCACTGGGAAACAGACTGAGATACCAGCGTAATAGTTTCTCCTGCATCACATTCCATTTATGCTAGGTGAACGAACGTGTCTCCACATGCTCAGTTCTGAGAGATATTTGTGTGTGAAAGCCTACTTTCACATAGCTTGTTAGGAACACAAAGTTTCTTTTCAGTTGCAAACTCCACTCCATACATATATATGGGGAGGTACTAGCTCCAACTCCCTTTTACAGTGAAAACTGCAGGAACTTGAATCCGGCATTAGGAAACAGACTGAGAAACCAGAGTAAAAGTTTCTCCTGCAACCAGTTCCCTTTGTGCTAGATGAACGAACGTCTCTCCACAAGCTCAGTTCTGAGAGATAATTGTGTGTGAAAGCCGTCCTTCACCCACCTTGTTGGGAACACAAAGATACTTTTAAGTTGCAAACTCCCCTCCATACATATATAAGGGGAGGTACTATCTCCAACTCGGTTTTACAGTGAAATCTGCAGGAATTTCAAACCGGCACTAGGAAACAGACTGAGAAACCAGAGTAAAATTTTCTCCTGCAACCCGTTCCGTTTGTGCTAGATTAACGAACGTCTCTCCACATGCTCATTTCTGAGAGATAAGTGTGTGTGAAAGCCGTCCTTCACCTAGCTTGTTGGGAACACAAAGATTCTTTTCAGTTGCAAACTCCACTCCATACATATATATGGGGAGGTACTAGCTCCAAATCGATTTTACATTGAAAACTGCAGGAACTTCTAACCGGCACTAGGAAACAGACTGAGAAACCAGAGTAAAAGTTTCTCCTGCAACCCGTTCCCTTTGTGCTAGATGAATGAACGTCTCTCCACAGGCTCAGTTCTGAGAGATAAGTGTGTGTGAAAGCCGTCCTTCACCCAGCTTGTTGGGAACACAAAGGTACTTTCAAGTTGCAAACTCCCCTTCATACATATATATGGGGAGGTACTATCTCCAACTCGGTTTTACAGTGAAATCTGCAGGAATTTCAAACCGGCACTAGGAAACAGACTGATAAACCAGAGCAAAAATTTCTCCTGCAAACCGTTCCCTTTGTGCTAGATGAAAGAACGTCTCTCCACATGCTCAGTTCTGAGAGATAATTCTGTGTGAATGCCGTACTTCACCTAGCTTGTTGGGAACATAAAGTTTCCTTTCACTTGCAAACTCCACTCCATACATATATATGGGGAGGAACCAGCTCCAACACGGTTTTACAGTGCAAACTGCAGGAATTCAAACCGGCACGAGGAATCACACTGAGAAACCAGAGAAAAAGATTCTCCTGCAACACGTTCTTTTTGATAGATGAACGAACGTCTCTCCACATGCTCAGTTCTGATAGATAAGTGTGTGAAAACCGTCCTTCACATAGCTTGTTGGGAACAAAAACTTTCTTTTCAGTTGCAAACTCCACTCCATACATATATATGGGGAGGTATTAGCTCCAACTCTGTTTTACAGTGAAAACTGCAGGAAATTCAAACCGGCACTAGGAAACAGACTGAGAAACCAGAGTAAAAGTTTCTCCTGCAAACGTTTCCTTTTGTGCTAGATGAACGAAAGTCTCTCCACATGCTCAGTTCTGAGAGATAATTGTGTGTGAAAGCCGTCCTTCACCTAGCTTGTTGGGAACACAAAGTTTCTTTTCAGTTGCAAACTCCACTCCATACATATATATGGGGTGGAACTAGCTCCAACTCGGTTTTACAGTGAAAACTGCAGGAACTTCAAACCGGCACTAGGAAACAGACTGAGAAACCAGAGTAATAGTTTCTCCTGCAAACCATTCCTTTTGTGCTAGATGAACGAACGTCTCTCCACATGCTCATTTCTGAGAGATTATTGTGCGTGAAAGCCTTCTTTCAACTAGCTTTTTGGGAACAGAAAGTTTCTTTTTAGTTGCAAACTCCACTCCATACATATATATGGGGAAGTACTAGCTCCAACACGGTTTTACAGTGAAAACTGCAGGAACTTCAAACCGGCACTAGGAAACAGACTGAGAAACCAGAGTAAAAGTTCCTCCTGCAACACGTTCCCTTTGTGCTAGATGAACGAACGTCTCTCCACATGCTCATTTCTGAGAGATAATTGTGTGTGAAAGCCGTCCTTCACCTAGCTTGTTGGGAATACAAAGTTTCTTTACACTTGCAAACCCACTCCATACATATATATGGTTAAGTACTAGCTCCAACTCTGTTTTACTGTGAAAACTGCAGGAAATTCAAACCGGGACTACGAAACAGAGTGAGAAACCAGAGAAAAAGTTTCTCCTGCCACACGTTCACTTTGTGCTAGATGAACGAACGTCTTTCCACATGCTCATTTCTGAGAGATAAGTGTGTGTGAAAGCCGTCCTTCACCTAGCTTGTTGGGAACACAAAGTTTCTTTTCAGTTGCAAACTCCACTCCATACATATATATTGGGAGGTACAAGCTCCAACTCGGTTTTACAGTGAAAACTGCAGGAACTTCAAACCGGAACTAAGAAACAGACTGAGAAACCAGAGTAAACGTTTCTCCTGCAACCGTTCCTTTTGTTCTAGATGAACGAACGTCTCTCCACATGCTCAGTTCTGAGAGATAAGTGTGTGTGAAAGCCGTCCTTCAACTAGCTTGTTGGGAACACAAAGATTCTTTTCAGTTGCAAACTCCACTCCATACATATATATGGGGAGGTACTAGCTCCAACTCGGTTTTAAAGTGAAAACTGCAGGAATTTCAAACCGGCACTAGGAAACAAACTGAGAAACCAGAGTAATTCTTTCTCCTGCAACACGTTCCCTTTGTGCTTCATGAACGAACGTCTCTCCACATGATCAGTTCTGAGAGATAAGTGTGTGTGAAAGCCGTCATTCACCTACCATGTTGGGAACACAAAGTTTCTTTTCACTTACAATCTCCACTCCATACATATATATGGGTAGGTACTAGCTCCAACACTGTTTTACTGTGAAAACTGCAGGAAATTCAAACCGGGACTAGGAAACAGACTGAGAAATCAGAGAAAAAGTTTATCCTGCAATCCGTTCCCTTTGTGCTAGATGAACGAACGTCTCTCCACATGCTCATTTCTGAGAGATTAGTGTGTGTGAAAGCCTTTTTTCAACTAGCTTTTTGGGAACAGAAAGTTTCTTTTCAGTTGCAAACTCCACTCCATACATATATATGGGGAGGTACTAGCTCCAACATGGTTTTACAGTGAAAACTGCAGGAACTTCAAACCGGCACTAGGAAACAGACTGAGAAACCAGAGTAAAAGTTCCACCTGCAACCCGTTCCCTTTGTGCTAGATGAACGAACGTCTCTCCACATGCTCATTTCTGAGAGATAAGTGTGTGTGAAAGCCGTCCTTCACCTAGCTTGTTGGGAACACAAAGTTTCTTTTCAGTTGCAAACTCCACTCCATACATATATATGGGGAGGTACTAGCTCTAACTCCGTTTCACAGTTAAAACTGTGAGGAACATCAAACCAGCACTAGGAAACAGACTGAAAAACCAGAGAAAAAGTTTCTCCTGCAACCCGTTCCCTTTGTGCTAGATGAACGAACGTCTCTCCACATGCTCAGTTCTGAGAGGTAAGTGTGTGCGAAAGCCGTCCTTCACCTAGCTTGTTGGGAATTCAAAGTTTCTTTACACTTGCAAACTCCACTCCATACATATATATGGTTAAGTACTAGCTCCAACTCTGTTTTACTGTGAAACTGCAGGAAATTCAAACCGGCACTAGGAAACAGAGTGAGAAACCAGAGAAAAAGTTTCTCCTGCCACCCGTTCCCTTTGTGCTAGATGAACGAACGTCTTTCCACATGCTCATTTCTGAGAGAAAAGTGTGTGTGAAAGCCGTAGTTCACCTAGCTTGTTGGGAACACAAAGTTTCTTTTCAGTTGCAAACTCCACTCCATACATATATATTGGGAGGTACAAGCTCCATCTCGGTTTTACAGTGAAAACTGCAGGAACTTCAAACCAGAACTAAGAAACAGACTGAGAAACCAGAGTAAACGTTTCTCCTGCAACCGTTCCTTTTGTTCTAGATGAACGAACGTCTCTCCACATGCTCAGTTCTGAGAGATAAGTGTGTGTGAATGCCGTCCATCAACTAGCTTGTTGGGAACACAAAGATTCTTTTCAGTTGCAAACTCCACTCCATACATATATATGGGGAGGTACTAGCTCCAACTCGGTTTTAAAGTGAAAACTGCAGGAATTTCAAACCGGCACTAGGAAACAGACTGAGAAACCAGTGTAAAAGTTTCCCCTGCAACCCGTTCCCTTTGTGCTAGATGAACGAACGTCTCTCCACATGCTCATTTCTGAGAGATATGTGTGTGTGAAAGCCGTAATTCACTTAGCTTGTTGGGAACACAAAGTTTCTTTTCAGTTGCAAACTCCACTCCATACATATATATGGGGACGTACTAGCTCCAAATCTGTTTTACAGTGAAAACTGCAGGAACTTCAAACCGGCACTAGGAAACAGACTGAGAAACCAGAGTAAAAGTTTCTCCTGCAACCCTTTCCCTTTGTGCTAGATGAACGAAAGTCTCTCCACATGCTCATTTCTGAGAGATTAGTGTGTGTGAAAGCCGTCCTTCACTTATCTTGTTGGGAACACAAAGTTTCTTTTCACTTGCATATTCCAATCCATACAAATATATGGGGAGGTACTAGCTCCAACTCGGTTTTACAGTGAAAACTGCAGGAACTTCAAACCGGCACTAGGAAACAGACTGAGAAACCAGAGTAAAAGTTTCTCCTGCAACCCGTTCCCTTTGTGCTAAATGAACGAACGTCTCTCCACATGCTCAGTTCTGAGTGGTAAGTGTGTGCGAAAGCCGTCCTTCACCTAGCTTGTTGGGAACACAAAGTTTCTTTACACTTTCAAACTCCACTCCATACATATATATGGTTAAGTACTAGCTCCAACTCTGTTTTACTGTGAAAACTGCAGGAAATTCAAACCGGGACTACGAAACAGAGTGAGAAACCAGAGAAAAAGTTTCTCCTGCAAACCGTTCCCTTTGTGCTAGTTGAACGAACGTCTCTCCACATGCTCATTACTGAGAGATAAGTGTGTGTGAAAGCCGTCCTTCACCTAGCTTGTTGGGAACACAAAGTTTCTTTTCAGTTGCAAACTCCACTCCATACATATATATTGGGAGGTACAAGCTCCAACTCGGTTTTACAGTGAAAACTGCAGGAACTTCAAACCGGCACTAAGAAACAGACTGAGAAACCAGAGTAAAAGTTTCTCCTGCAACACGTTCCCTTTGTTCTAGATGAACGAACGTCTCTCCACATGCTCAGTTCTGAGAGATAAGTGTGTGTGAAAGCGGTCCTTCACCTAGCTTGGTGGGAACACAAAGTTTCTTTTCAGTTGCAAACTCCACTCCATACATATATAAGGTTAAGTAATAGCTCCAACTCTGTTTTACTGTGAAAACTGCAGGAAATTCAAACCGGGACTAGGAAACAGAGTGAGAAACCAAAGAAAAAGTTTCTCCTGCAACCCGTTCCCTTTGTGCTAGTTGAACGAACTTCTCTCCATATGCTCATTTCTGAGAGACAAGTGTGTGTGAAAGCCGTCCTTCAACTAGCTTGTTGGGAACACAAAGTTTCTTTTCAGTTGCAAACTCCACTCCATACATATATATTGGGAGGTACTAGCTCCAACTCGGTTTTACAGTGAAAACTGCAGGAACTTCAAACCAGCACTAGGAAACAGACTGAGAATCCAGAGTAAAAGTTTCCCCTGCAACCCGTTCCCTTTGTGCTAGTTGAACGAACGTCTCTCCTCATGCTCATTTCTGAGAGATAAGTGTGTGTGAAAGCCGTCCTTCACCTAGCTTGTTGGGAACACAAAGTTTCTTTTCAGTTGCAAACTCCACTCCATACATATATATGGGGAGGTACTAGCTCCAAATCGATTTTACATTGAAAACTGCAGGAACTTCTAACCGGTACTAGGAAACAGACTGAGAAACCAGAGTAAAAGTTTCTCCTGCAACCCGTTCCCTTTGTGCTAGATGAATGAACGTCTCTCCACAGGCTCAGTTCTGAGATATAAGTGTGTGTGAAAGCCGTCCTTCACCCAGCTTGTTGGGAACACAAAGATACTTTCAAGTTGCAAACTCCCCTCCATACATATTTATGGGGAGGTACTATCTCCAACTCGGTTTTACAGTGAAAACTGCAGGAACTTCAAACCGGCACTAGGAAACAGACTGAGAAACCAGAGTAAAAGTTTCTCCTGCAACCCGTTCCCTTTGTGCTAGATGAACGAACGTCTCTCCACATGCTCAGTTCTGAGTGGTAAGTGTGTGCGAAAGCCGTCCTTCACCTAACTTGTTGGGAACACAAAGTTTCTTTACACTTTCAAACTCCACTCCATACATATATATGGTTAAGTACAAGTTCCAACTCTGTTTTACTGTGAAAACTGCAGGAAATTCAAACCGGGACTACGAAACAGAGTGAGAAACCAGAGAAAAAGTTTCTCCTGCAACCCGTTCCCTTTGTGCTAGTTGAACGAACGTCTCTCCACATGCTCATTACTGAGAGATAAGTGTGTGTGAAAGCCGTCCTTCACCTAGCTTGTTGGGAACACAAAGTTTCTTTTCAGTTGCAAACTCCACTCCATACATATATATTGGGAGGTACAAGCTCCAACTCGGTTTTACAGTGAAAACTGCAGGAACTTCAAACCGGCACTAAGAAACAGACTGAGAATCCAGAGTAAAAGTTTCTCCTGCAACCCGTTCCCTTTGTTCTAGATGAACGAACGTCTCTCCACATGCTCAGTTCTGAGAGATAAGTGTGTGTGAAAGCCGTCCTTCACCTAGCTTGGTGGGAACACAAAGTTTCTTTTCAGTTGCAAACTCCACTCCATACATATATAAGGTTAAGTACTAGCTCCAACTCTGTTTTACTGTGAAAACTGCAGGAAATTCAAACCGGGACTAGGAAACAGAGTGAGAAACCAGAGAAAAAGTTTCTCCTGCAACCCGTTCCCTTTGTGCTAGTTGAACGAACTTCTCTCCATATGCTCATTTCTGAGAGACAACTGTGTGTGAAAGCCGTCCTTCAACTAGCTTGTTGGGAACACAAAGTTTCTTTTCAGTTGCAAACTCCACTCCATACATATATATTGGGAGGTACTAGCTCCAACTCGGTTTTACAGTGAAAACTGCAGGAACTTCAAACCGGCACTAGGAAACAGACTGAGAATCCAGAGTAAAAGTTTCCCCTGCAACCCGTTCCCTTTGTGCTAGTTGAACGAACGTCTCTCCACATGCTCATTTCTGAGAGATAAGTGTGTGTGAAAGCCGTCCTTCACCTAGCTTGTTGGGAACACAAAGTTTCTTTTCAATTGCAAACTCCACTCCATACATATATATGGGGAGGTACTAGCTCCAAATCGATTTTACATTGAAAACTGCAGGAACTTCTAACCGGTACTAGGAAACAGACTGAGAAACCAGAGTAAAAGTTTCTCCTGCAACCCGTTCCCTTTGTGCTAGATGAATGAACGTCTCTCCACAGGCTCAGTTCTGAGAGATAAGTGTGTGTGAAAGCCGTCCTTCACCCAGCTTGTTGGGAACACAAAGATACTTTCAAGTTGCAAACTCCCCTCCATACATATTTATGGGGAGGTACTATCTCCAACTCGGTTTTACAGTGAAAACTGCAGGAACTTCAAACCGGCACTAGGAAACAGACTGAGAAACCAGAGTAAAAGTTTCTCCTGCAACCCGTTCCCTTTGTGCTAGATGAACGAACGTCTCTCCACATGCTCAGTTCTGAGTGGTAAGTGTGTGCGAAAGCCGTCCTTCACCTAGCTTGTTGGGAACACAAAGTTTCTTTACACTTTCAAACTCCACTCCATACATATATATGGTTAAGTACTAGCTCCAACTCTGTTTTACTGTGAAAACTGCAGGAAATTCAAACCGGGACTACGAAACAGGGTGAGAAACCAGAGAAAAAGTTTCTCCTGCAACCCGTTCCCTTTGTGCTAGTTGAACGAACGTCTCTCCACATGCTCATTACTGAGAGATAAGTGTGTGTGAAAGCCGTCCTTCACCTAGCTTGTTGGGAACACAAAGTTTCTTTTCAGTTGCAAACTCCACTCCATACATATATAATGGGAGGTACAAGCTCCAACTCGGTTTTACAGTGAAAACTGCAGGAACTTCAAACTGGCACTAAGAAACAGACTGAGAAACCAGAGTAAAAGTTTCTCCTGCAACCTGTTCCCTTTGTTCTAGATGAACGAACGTCTCTCCACATGCTCATTTCTGAGAGATAAGTGTGTGTGAAAGCCGTCCTTCACCTAGCTTGTTGGGAACACAAAGTTTCTTTTCAGTTGCAAAGTCCACTCCATACATATATATGGGGAGGTACTAGCTCCAAATCGATTTTACATTGAAAACTGCAGGAACTACTAACCGGTACTAGGAAACAGACTGAGAAACCAGAGTAAAAGTTTCTCCTGCAACCCGTTCCATTTGTGCTAGATGAATGAACGTCTCTCCACTTGCTCAGTTCTGAGAGATAAGTGTGTGTGAAAGCCGTCCTTCACCCAGCTTGTTGGGAACACAAAGATACTTTCAAGTTGCAAACTCCCCTCCATACATATTTATGGGGAGGTACTATCTCCAACTCGGTTTTACGGTGAAATCTGCAGGAATTTCAAACCGGCACTAGGAAACAGACCGATAAACCACAGCAAATATTTCTCCTGCAACCCGTTCCCTTTGTGCTAGATGAAAGAACGTCTTTCCACATGCTCAGTTCTGAGAGATAATTGTGTGTGAATGCCGTACTTCACCTTGCTTGTTGGGAAAACAAAGTTTTCTTTCACTTGCAAACTCCACTCCATACATATATATGGGGAGGAACTAGCTCCAACACGGTTTTACAGTGCAAACTGCAGGAAATTCAAACCGGCACGAGGAATCAGACTGAGAAACCAGAGAAAAAGATTCTCCTGCAACACGTTCTTTGTGCTAGATGAACGAACGTCTCTCCACATGCTCAGTTCTGAGAGATAAGTGTGTGAAAACCGTCCTTCACCTAGCTTGTTGGGAACAAAAACATTCTTTTCAGTTGCAAACTCCACTCCATACATATATATGGGGAGGTATTAGCTCCAAATCTGTTTTACAGTGAAAACTGCAGGAACTTCAAACCGGCACTAGGAAACAGACTGAGAAACCAGAGTAAAAGTTTCTAATGCAAACCGTTTCCTTTGTGCTAGATGAACGAACGTCTCTCCACATGCTCAGTTCTGAGAGATAAGTGTGTGTGAAACTCGCCCTTCACCTAGCTTGTTAGGAACACAAAGTTTCTTTTCAGTTGCAAACTCCACTCCATACATATATATGGGGAGGTACTAGCTCCAACTCGGTTTTACAGTGAAAAATGCAGGAACTTCAAACCGGCACTAGGAAACAGACTGAGAAACCAGAGTAAAAGTTTCTCCTGCAAACCGTTCCTTTTGTGCTAGATGAACGAATGTCTCTCCACATGCTCAGTTCTGAGAGATAATTGTTTGTGAAAGCCGTCCTTCACCTAGCTTGTTGGGAACACAAAGTTTCTTTTCAGTTGCCAACTCCACTCCATAAATATATATGGGGTGGTACTAGCTCCAACTCGGTTTTACAGTGAAAACTGCAGGAACTTCAAACCGGCACTAGGAAACAGACTGAGAAACCAGAGTAAAAGTTTCTCCTGCAACCCATTCCTTTTGTGCTAGATGAACGAAAGTCTCTCCACATGCTCAGTTCTGAGAGATAAGTGTGTGTGAAAGCCGTCCTTCACCTAGCTTGTTGGGAACACAAAGTTTCTTTTCAGTTGCAAACTCCACTCCATACATATATATGGGGTGGTACTAGCTCCAACTCAGTTTTACAGTGAAAACTGCAAGAACTTCAAACCGGCACTAGAAAAGGTCTGAGAAACCAGAGTAAAAGTTTCTCCTGCAACCCGATCCCTTTGTGCTAGATGAACTAACGTCTCTCCACATGCTCATTTCTGAGAGATAAATGTGTGTGAAAGCCGTCCTTCAACTAGCTTGTTGGGAACACAAAGATTCTTTTCAGTTGCAAACTCCACTGCATACATATATATGGGGAGGTACTAGCTCCAACTCTGTTTTACAGTGAAAACTGCAGGAAATTCAAACCGGCACTAGGAAACAGACTGAGAAACCAGAGTAAAAGTTTCCCCTGCAACCCGTTCCCTTTGTGCTAGATGAACGAACGTCTCTCCACATGCTCATTTCTGAGAGATAAGTGTGTGTGAAAGCCGTCCTTCAAATAGATGGTGTGGAACACAAACTTTCTTTTCACTTGCAAACTCCACTCCATACATATATATGGGGAAGTACTAGCTCCAACCCTGTTTTACAGTGAAAATTGCAGGAACTTCAAAACGGCACTAGGAAACAGACTAAGAATCCAGAGAAAAAGTTTCTCCTGCAACCCGTTCCCTTTGTGCTAGATGAACGAACGTCTCTCCACATGCATAGTTCTGAGAGATAAGTGTGTGTGAAAGCCGACCTGCACCTAGCTTGTTGGGAACACAAAGTTTCTTTTCAGTTGCAAAATCCCCTCATACATATATATGGGGAGGTACTAGCTCCAACTCGGTTTTACAGTGAAAACTGTAGGTACTTCAAACCGGCACTACGAAACAGACTGAGAAACCAGTGTAAATCTTTCTCCTGCAACATGTTCCCTTTGTGCTTCATGAACGAACGTCACTCCACATGATCAGTTCTGAGAGATAAGTGTGTGTGAAAGCCGTCATTCACCTACCATGTTGGGAACACAAAGTTTCTTTTCACTTGCAATCTCCACTCCATACATATATATGGGTAGGTACTAGCTCCAACTCTGTTTTACTGTGAAAACTGCAGGAAATTCAAACCGGGACAAGGAAACAGACTGAGAAGTCAGAGAAAATGTTTATCCTGCAATCCGTTCCCTTTGTGCTAGATGAACGAACGTCTCTCCACATGCTAATTTCTGAGAGATTAGTGTGTGTGAAAGCCTTCTTTCAACTAGCTTTTTGGGAACAGAAAGTTTCTTTTCAGTTGCAAACACCACTCCATTCATATATATGGGGAGGTACTAGCTCCAACACGGTTTTACAGTGAAAAGTGCAGGAACTTTTAACCGGCACTAGGAAACAGACTGAGAAACCAGAGTAAAAGTTCCTCCTGCAACCCGTTCCCTTTGTGCTAGATGAACGAACGTCTCTCCACATGCTCATTTCTGAGAGATAAGTGTGTGTGAAAATCGTCCTTCACCTAGCTTGTTGGGAACACAAAGTTATTTTCAGCTGCAAACTCCACTCCATACATATATATGGGGAGGTACTAGCTCCAACTCCGTTTCACAGTTAAAACTGTGAGGAACATCAAACGAGCACTAGGAAACAGACTGAAAAACCAGAGAAAAAGGTTCTCCTGCATCCCGTTCCATTTGTGCTAGATGAACGAACGTCTCTCCACATAATCAGTTCTGAGAGGTAAGTGTGTGTGAAAGCCGTCCTTCACCTAGCTTGTTGGGAATACAAAGTTTCTTTACACTTGCAAACTCCACTCCATACATATATATGGTTAAGTACTACCTCCAACTCTGTTTTACTGTGAAAACTGCAGGAAATTCAAACCGGGACTAGGAAACAGAGTGAGAAACCAGAGAAAAAGTTTTTCCTGCCACCCGTTCCCTTTGTGCTAGATGAACGAACGTCTTTCCACATGCTCATTTCTGAGAGATAAGTGTGTGTGAAAGCCGTCCTTCAACTAGCTTGTTGGGAACACAAAGTTTCTTTTCAGTTGCAATATCCACTCCATACATATATATTGGGAGGTACAAGCTCCAACTCGGTTTTACAGTGAAAACTGCAGGAACTTCAAACCGGAACTAAGAAACAGACTGAGAAACCAGAGTAAAAGTTTGTCCGGCAACCGTTCCTTTTGTTCTAGATGAACGAACGTCTCTCCACATGCTCAGTTCTGAGAGATTAGTGTGTGTGAAATCCGTCCTTCACATAGCTTGGTGGGAACACAAAGTTTCTTTTCACTTGCAAATTCCAATCCATACAAATATATGGGGAGGTACTAGCTCCAAATGGGTTTTACAGTGAAAACTGCAGGAACTTCAAACCGGCACTAGGAAACAGACTGAGAAACCAGAGTAAAAGTTTCTCCTGCAACCCGTACCTTTTGTGCTAGATGAACGAACGTCTCTCCACATGCTCATTTCTGAGAGATAAGTGTGTGTGAAAGCCGTCCTTCACCTAGCTTGTTGGGAACACAAAGTTTTTTTCAGCAGCAAACTCCACTCCATACATATATATGGGGAGGTACTAGCTCCAACTCCGTTTCACAGTTAAAACTGTGAGGAACATCAAACCAGCACTAGGAAACAGACTGAAAAACCAGAGAAAAAGGTTCTCCTGCAACCCGTTCCCTTTGTGCTAGATGAACGAACGTCTCTCCACATACTCAGTTCTGAGAGGTAAGTGTGTGCGAAAGCCGTCCTTCACCTAGCTTGTTGGGAATACAAAGTTTCTTTACACTTGCAAACTCACTCCATACAGATATATGGTTAAGTACTACCTCCAAATCTCTTTTACTGTGAAAACTGCAGGAAATTCAAACCGGGACTAGGAAACAGAGTGAGAAACCAGAGAAAAAGTTTCTCCTGCCACACGTTCCCTTTGTGCTAGATGAACGAACGTCTCTCCACATGCTCATTTCTGAGAGATAAGTGTGTGTGAATGCCGTAATTCACTTAGCTTGTTGGGAACACAAAGTTTCTTTTCAGTTGCAAACTCCACTCCATACATATATATGGGGAAGTACTAGCTCCAAATCTGTTTTACAGTGAAAACTGCAGGAACTTCAAACCGGCACTAGGAAACAGACTGAGAAACCAGAGTAAAAGTTTCTCCTGCAACCCGTTCCCTTTGTGCTAGATGAACGAACGTCTCTCCACATGCTCAGTTCTGAGAGATTAGTGTGTGTGAAATCCGTCCTTCAACTAGCTTGTTGGGAACACAAAGTTTCTTTTCACTTGCAAATTCCAATCCATAAAAATATATGGGGAGGTACTAGCTCCAACTCGTTTTTACAGTGAAAACTGCAGGAACTTCAAACCGGCACTAGGAAACAGACTGAGAAACCAGAGTAAAAGTTTCTCCTGCAACCCGTTCCGTTAGTGCTAGATGAACGAACGTCTCTCCACATGCTCAGTTCTGAGAGGTAAGTGTGTGCGAAAGCCGTACTTCACCTAGCTTGTTGGGAACACAAAGTTTCTTTACACTTGCAAAGTCCACTCCATACATATATATGCTTAAGTACTAGCTCCAGCTCTGTTTTACTGTGAAAACTGCAGGAATTTCAAACCGGGACTACGAAACAGAGTGAGAAACCAGAGAAATAGTTTCTCCTGCAACCCGTTCCATTTGTGGTAGTTGAACGAACGTCTCTCCACATGCTCATTTCTGAGAGATAAGTGTGTGTGAAAGCCGTCCTTCACCTAGCTTGTTGGGAACACAAAGTTTATTTTCCCTTGCAAACTCCATTCCATACATATATATGGGGAGGTACTATCTCCAACTCGGTTTTACAGTGAAAACTGCAGGAACTTCAAACAGGCACTAGGAAACAGACTGAGAATCCAGAGTACAAGTTTCTTCTGCAAACCGTTCCCTTTGTGCTAGATGAACTAAGGTCTCTCCACATGCTCAGTTCTGAGAGATTAGTGTGTGTGAAAGCCGTCCTTCACCTAGCTTGTTGGGAACACAAAGTTTCTTTTCACTTGCAAACTCCACTCCATACAAATATGTTGGAGGTACTAGCTCCAACACGGTTTTACAGTGAAAACTGCAGGAACTTCAACCCGGCACTAGGAAACAGACTGAGAAACCAGAGTAAAAGTTTCTCCTGCCACCCGTTCCTTTTGTGCTTGATGAACGAACGTCTCTCCACATGCTAAGTTCTGAGAGATAAGTGTGTGTGAAAGCCGTCCTTCACTTAGCTTGTTGGGAACACAAAGTTTCTTTTCAGTTGCAAAATCCACTCCATACATATATATGGGGAGATACTAGCTCCAAATCGGTTTTACAGTGAAAACTGTAGGAACTTCAAACTGGCACTAGGAAACAGACTGAGAAACCAGATTAAAAGTTTCTCCTGCAACCCTTTCCCTTTGTGCTAGATGAACGGACGTCTCTCAACATGCTCAGTTCTGAGAGATATGTGTGTGTGAAAGCCGTCCTTCACCTAGCTTGTTGGGAACACAAAGTTTCTTTTCAGTTGAAAACTCCACTCCATACATATATATGGGGAAGTACTAGCTCCAAATCGGTTTTTCAGTGAAAACTGCAGGAAATTCAAACCGGGATTAGGAAACAGACTGAGAAACCAGAGAAGAAGTTTCTCCTGCAACCCGTTCCATTTGTACTAGATGAGCGAAAGTCTCACCACATGCTAATTTCTGAGAGATTTATGTGTGTGAAAGCCGTCCTTCACCTAGCTTGTTGGGAACACAAAGGTTCTTTTAAGTTGCAAACTCCAATCCATACATATATATGGGGAGGAACTAGCTCCAACTCGGTTTCACAGAGAAAACTGCAGGAACATCAAACCGGCACTAGGAAACCGACTGAGAAACCAGAGAAAAAGTTTCTCATGCAACGCGTTCCTTTTGTGCTAGATGAACGGACGTCTCTCCACATGCTCAGTTCTGAGAGATAAGTGTGTGTGAAAGCCGTACTTCACCAACCTTGTAGGGAACACAAAGTTTCTATTCAGTTGCAAACTCCATTCCATACATATATATTGGGAGGTACTAGCTCCAACTCGGTTTTACAGTGAAAACTGCAGGAACTTCAAACCGGCACTAGGAAAAAGACTGAGAATCCAGAGTAAAAGTTTCTCCTGAAACCCGTTCCCTTTGTGCTAGATGAACGAACGTCTCTCCACATGCTAAGTTCTGAGAGATTAGTGTGTGTGAAAGCCATCCTTCACCTACCATGTTGGGAACACAAAGTTTCTTTTCAGTTGCAAATTCCACACCATACATATATATGGGGAGGTACTAGCTCCAACTCTGTTTTACAGTGAAAACTGCAGGAATTTCTAACCGGGACTAGGAAACAGACTGAGAAACAAGAGAAAAATTTCTCCTGCAACCCGTTCCATTTTTGCTAGATGAACGAAAGTCTCTCCACATGCTCTGTTCTGAGAGATAAGTGTGTGTGAAAGGCGTCCTTCACATAGCTTGTTGGGAACACAAAGTTTCTTTTCAGTTGCAAACTCCACTCCATATATATATTGGGAGGTTCTAGTTCCAAATCGGTTTCACAGTGAAAACTGCAGGAACATCAAACCGGCACTAGGACAGAGACTGAGAAACCAGAGAAAAACTTTCTCCTGCAACCCGTTCTTTTGTGCTAGATGAATGAACGTCTCTCCACATGCTCAGTTCTGAGAGATAAGTGTGTGTGAAAGCCGTCCTTCACCTAGCTTGTTGGAAACACAAAGTTTCTTTTCAGTTGCAATCTCCACTCCATACATATATATGGGGGGGGTACTAGCTCCAACTCGGTTTTACAGTGAAAACTGCAGGAACATCAAAACGGCACTAGGAAACAGACTGAGAAACCAGAGTAAAAGTTTCCCCGCAACCCGTTCCCTTTGTGCTAGATGAATGAACGTCTCTCCACATGCTCATTTCTGAGAGATAAGTGTGTGTGAAAGCCGTCCTTCAACTAGATGGTGTGGAACACAAAGTTTCTTTTCACTTGCAAACACCACTCCATACATATATATGGGGAAGTACTAGCTCCAACCCTGTTTTACAGTGAAAACTGCAGGAACTTCAAACCAGCACTAGGAAACAGACTGAGAAACCATAGTAAAAGTTTCTCCTGCAAACCGTTTCTTTTGTGCTAGATGAACGAACGTCTCTCCACATGCTCAGTTCTGAGAGATAAGTGTGTGTGAAAGCCGTCCTTCAACTTCCTTGTTGGGAACACAAAGTTTCTTTTCAGTTGCAAACTCCAATCCATACATATATATGGTGAGGTACTAACTCCAACTCGGTTTTACAGTGAAAACTGCAGGAACTTCAAACCGGCACTAGGAAATAGTCTGAGAAACCAGAGTAAAAGATTCTCCTGCAACCCGTTCCCTTTGTGCTTGATGAACGAACGTCTATCCACATGCTCATTTCTGAGAGATAACTGTGTGTGAAAGCCGTCCTTCACCTAGATTGTTGGGAACACAAAGTTTCTTTTCACTTGCAAAACCCACTCCATACATATATATGGGTAAGTACTAGCTCCAACTCGGTTTCACTGTGAAAACTGCAGGAACTTCAAACTGGCACTAGGAAAAAGAATAAGAAACCAGAGAAAAAGTTTCCCCTGCAACCTGTTCCCTTTGTGCTAGATGAACGAACGTCACTCCACTTGCTCATTTCTGAGAGATAAGTGTGTGTGAATGCCGTACTTCACCTAGCTTGTTGGGAAAACAAAGTTTCTTTCCAGTTGCAAACACCACTCCATACATATATATGGGGAAGTACTAGCTCCAACTCGGTTTTACAGTGAAAACTGCAGGAACTTCAAACCAGCACTAGGAAATAGACTGAAAAACCAGAGTAAAAGTTTCTCCTGCAACCCGTTCCTTTTGTGCTAGATGAACGAACGTCTCTCCACATGCTCAGTTCTGAGAGATAATTGTGTGTGAAAGCCGTCCTTCAACTAGCTTGTTTGGAACACAAGGTTTCTTTTCAGTTGCAAACTCCACACCATACATATATATGGGATGGTACTAGCTCCAACTCTTTTTTACAGTGAAAACTGCAGGAACTTCAAACCGGCACTAGGAAAGAGACTGAGAAACCAGAGAAAAACTTTCTCCTGCAACCCGTTCTTTTGTGCTAGATGAACGAACGTCTCTCCACATGCTCAGTTCTGAGAGATAAGTGTGTGTGAAAGCCGTCCTTCACCTAGCTTGTTGGAAACACAAAGTTTCTTTTCAGTTGCAATCTCCACCCCATACATATATATGGGTGGGTACTAGTTCCAACTCGGTTTTACAGTGAAACCTGCAGGAACTACACACTGGCACTAGGAAACAGTCTGAGAAACCAGAGAAAAAGTTTCTCCGGCAACCCGTTCCCTTTGTGCTAGATGAACGAACGTCTCTCCACATGCTCAGTTCTGAGAGATAAGTGTGTGTGAAATCCGTACTTCACCTAACTTGTTGGGAACAAAAAGTTTCTTTTCACTTGCAAATCCCACTCCATACATATATATGGGGAAGTACTAGCTCCAACACCGTTTCACAGTGAAAATTGCAGGAAATTCAAACCGGCACTTGGAAACAGACTGAGAAACCAGAGAAAAAGTTTCTATTGCAAACCTTTCCCTTTGTGCTAGATGAACGAACGTCTCTCCACACGCTCAGTTCTGAGAGATAAGTTTGTGTGAAAGCCGTCCTTCACCTAGCTTGCTGGGAACACAAAGTTTCTTTTCAGTTGGAAACTCCACTCCATACATATATATGGGGAGGTACTAGTTCCAACTCGGTTTTACAGTGAAAACTGCAGGAACTTCAAACCGGCACTAGGAAAAAGAATGAGAAACCAGAGTAAAAGTTTCTCCTGCAACCCGTTCCTTTTGTGCTAGATGAACGAACGTCTCTCCACATGCTCATTTCTGAGAGATAAGTGTGTGTGAAAGCCGTCCTTCAACTAGATGCTGTGGAACACAAAGTTTCTTTTCACTTGCAAACACCACTCCATACATATATATGGGGAAGTACTAGCTCCAACCCTGTTTTACAGTGAAAACTGCAGGAAATTAAAACCAGCACTAGGAAACAGACTGAGAAACCATAGTAAAAGTTTCTCCTGCAACCCGTTCCTTTTGTGCTAGATGAACGAACGTCTCTCCACATGCTCAGTTCTGAGACATAAGTGTGTGTGAAAGCCGTCCTTCACCTTCCTTGTTGGGAACACAAAGTTTCTTTTCAGTTGCAAACTCCACTCCATACATATATATGGTGAGGTACTAACTCCAACTCGGTTTTACAGTGAAAACTGTAGGAACTTCAAACCGGCACTAGGAAATAGTCTGAGAAACCAGAGTAAAAGATTCTCATGCAACCCGTTCCCTTTGTGCTTGATGAACGAACGTCTATCCACATGCTCATTTCTGAGAGATAACTGTGTGTGAAAGCCGTCCTTCACCTAGCTTGTTGGGAACACAAAGTTTCTTTTCATTTGCAAACCCCACTCCATACATATATATGGGTAAGTACTAGCTCCAACTCGGTTTCACTGTGAAAACTGCAGGAACTTCAAACTGGCACTAGGAAACAGACTGTGAAACCAGAGTAAAAGTTCCCCTGCAACCCGTTCCTTTTGTGCTAGATGAACGAACGTCTGTCCACATGCTCATTTCTGAGAGATAAGTGTGTGTGAAAGCCAAACTTCATCTAGCTTGTTGGGAACACAAAGTTTCTTTTCAGTTGCAAACTCCACTCCATAGATATATATGGGGAGGTTCTAGCACCAAATCGGTTTCACAGTGAAAACTGCAGGAACATCAAACCGGCACTAGGAAAGAGACTGAGAAACCAGAGAAAAAGTTTCTCCTGCAATCCGTACCCTCTGTGCTAGATGAATGAACGTCTCTCCACATGCTCATTTCTGAGAGATAAGTGTGTGTGAAAGCCGTCCTTCAACTAGATGCTGTGGAACACAAAGTTTCTTTTCACTTGCAAACACCACTCCATACATATATATGGGGAAGTACTAGCTCCAACCCTGTTTTACAGTGAAAACTGCAGGAACTTCAAACCAGCACTAGGAAACAGACTGAGAAACCATAGTAAAAGTTTCTCCTGCAACCCGTTCCTTTTGTGCTAGATGAACGAACGTCTCTCCACATGCTCAGTTCTGAGAGATAAGTGTGTGTGAAAGCCGTCCTTCACCTTCCTTGTTGGGAACACAAAGTTTCTTTTCAGTTGCAAACTCCACTCCATACATATATATGGTGAGGTACTAACTCCAACTCGGTTTTACAGTGAAAACTGCAGGAACTTCAAACCGGCACTAGGAAATAGTCTGAGAAACCAGAGTAAAAGATTCTCATGCAACACGTTCCCCTTCTGCTTGATGAACGAACGTCTATCCACATGCTCATTCCTGAGAGATAACTGTGTGTGAAAGCCGTCCTTCACCTAGCTTGTTGGGAACACAAAGTTTCTTTTCATTTGCAAACCCCACTCCATACATATATATGGGTTAGTACTAGCTCCAACTCGGTTTCACTGTGAAAACTGCAGGAACTTCAAACCGGCAGTAAGAAACATACTGAGAAACCAGAGTAAATGTTTCTCCTGAAACCAGTTCCATTTGTGCTACATGAACGAACGTCTCTCCACATGCTCAGTTCTGAGTGATAATTGTGTGTGAAAGCCGTCATTCACCTACCAAGTTGGGAACACAAAGTTTCTTTTCACTTGCAAACTCCACTCCATACATATATATGGGTTGGTATTAGCTCCAACGCTGTTTTACAGTGAAAAATGCAGGAACTTCAAACCGGCACTAGGAAACAGACTGAGAAACCAGAGTTAATGTTTCTCCTGCAACCCGTTCCTTTTGTGTTAGATGAACGAACGTCTCTCCACATGCTCAGTTCTCAGAGATAATTGTGAGTGAAAGCCGTACTTCACCTACCGTGTTGGGAACACAAAGTTTATTTTCCCTTGCAAAGTCCATTCCATACATATATATGGGGAGGTACTATCTCCAACTCGGTTTTACAGTGAAAACTGCAGGAACTTCAAACAGGCACTAGGAAACAGACTGAGAATCCAGAGTACAAGTTTCTTCTCCAAACCGTTCCCTTTGTGCTAGATGAACGAAGGTCTCTCCACATGCTCAGTTCTGAGGGATTAGTGTGTGTGAAAGCCGTCCTTCACCTAGCTTGTTGGGAACACAAAGTTTCTTTCACTTGCAAAATCCACTCCATACAAATATGTTGGAGGTACTAGCTCCAACTCGGTTTTACAGTGAAAACTGCAGGAACTTCAACCCGGCACTAGGAAACAGACTGAGAAACCAGAGTAAAAGTTTCTCCTGCCACCCGTTCCTTTTGTGCTTGATGAACGAACGTCTCTCCACATGCTAAGTTCTGAGAGGTAAGTGTGTGTGAAAGCCGTCCTTCACTTAGCTTGTTGGGAACACAAAGTTTCTTTTCAGTTGCAAAATCCACTCCATACATATATATGGGGAAATACTAGCTCCAAATCGGTTTTACAGTGAAAACTGTAGGAACTTCAAACCGGCACTAGGAAACAGACTGAGAAACCAGATTAAAAATTTCTCCTGCAACCCTTTCCCTTTGTGCTAGATGAACGAACGTCTCTCAACATGCTCAGTTCTGAGAGATATGTGTGTGTGAAAGCCGTCCTTCACCTAGCTTGTTGGGAACACAAAGTTTCTTTTCAGTTGAAAACTCCACTCCATACATATATATGGGGTGGTACTAGCTCCAAATCGGTTTTACAGTGAAAACTGCAGGAAATTCAAACCGGGATTAGGAAACAGACTGAGAAACCAGAGAAGAAGTTTCTCCTGCAACCCGTTCCCTTTGTACTAGATGAGCGAAAGTCTCACCACATGCTAATTTCTGAGAGATTTATGTGTGTGAAAGCCGTCCTTCACCTAGCTTGTTGGGAACACAAAGGTTCTTTTAAGTTGCAAACTCCACTCCATACATATATATGGGGAGGAACTAGCTCCAACTCGGTTTCACAGAGAAAACTGCAGGAACATCAAACCGGCACTAGGAAACCGACTGAGAAACCAGAGAAAAAGTTTCTCATGCAACGCGTTCCTTTTGTGCTAGATGAACGAACGTCTCTCCACATGCTCAGTTCTGAGAGATAAGTGTGTGTGAAAGCCGTACTTCACCAACCTTGTAGGGAACACAAAGTTTCTATTCAGTTGCAAACTCCATTCCATACATATATATTGGGAGGTACTAGCTCCAACTCGGTTTTACAGTGAAAACTGCAGGAACTTCAAACCGGCACTAGGAAAAAGACTGAGAAACCAGAGAAAAATTTTCCCCTGCAACGCGATCCTTTTGTGCTAGATGAACGAACTTCTCTCCACATGCTCAGGTCTGAGGGATAAGTGTGTGTGAAAGCCGTCCTTCACCTAGCTTGTAGGGAACACAAAGTTTCTTTTCAGTTGCAATCTCCACTCCATACATATATATGGGGAGGTACAAGCTCCAACTCGGTTTTACAGTGAAAACTGCAGGAACTTCAAACCGGCACTAGGAAACTGACTGAGAATAAAGAGTACAAGTTTATTCGGCAAACCTTTCCCTTTGTGCTAGAAGAACGAACGTCGCTCCACATGCTAAGTTCTGAGAGATTAGTGTGTGTGAAAGCCATCCTTCACCTACCATGTTGGGAACAGAAAGTTTCTTTTCAGTTGCAAATTCCACTCCATACATATATATGGGTAAGTACTAGCTCCAACTCGGTTTCACTGTGAAAACTGCAGGAAGTTCAAACTGGCACTAGGAAAAAGAATAAGAAACCAGAGAAAAAGTTTCCCCTGCAACCCGTTCCCTTTGTGCTAGATGAACGAACGTCACTCCACTTGCTCATTTCTGAGAGATAAGTGTGTTTGAATGCCGTACTTCACCTAGCTTGTTGGGAAAACAAAATTTCTTTCCAGTTGCAAACTCCACTCCATACATATATATGGGGAAGTACTAGCTCCAACTCGGTTTTACAGTGAAAACTGCAGGAACTTCAAACCAGCACTAGGAAATAGACTGAAAAACCAGAGTAAAAGTTTCTCCTGCAACCCGTTCCTTTTGTGCTAGATGAACGAACGTCTCTCCACATGCTCAGATCTGAGAGATAAGTGTGTGTGAAAGCCGTCCTTCACCTAGCTTGTTGGGAACACAAAGTTTCTTTTCAGTTGCAAACTCCACACCATACATATATATGGGATGGTACTAGCTCCAACTCTTTTTTACAGTGAAAACTGCAGGAACTTCAAACCGGCACTAGGAAACAGACTGAGAAACCAGAGTAAAAGTTGCTCCTGCAACCCGTTCCTTTTGTGCTAGATGAACGAACGTGTCTCCACATGCTCAGTTCTGAGAGATAAGTGTGTGTGAAATCCGTACTTCACCTAACTTGTTGGGAACACAAAGTTTCTTTTAATTTGCAATCTACATTCCATACATACATATGGGGAGGTCCTAGATCCAACTCGGTTTTACAGTGAAAACAGCAGGAACTTCAAACCGGCACTAGGAAACAGACTGAGAAACCAGAGTAAAAGTTTCTCCTGCAACCCGTTCCTTTAGTGCCAGATGAACGAACGTCTCTCCACATGCTCAGTTCTGAGAGATAATTGTGTGTGAAAGCCGTCCTTCACATAGCTTGTTGGGAACACAAAGTTTATTTTCAGTTGCAAACTCCACTCCATATATATATGGGGAGGTTCTAGCTCCAAATCGGTTTCACAGTGAAAACTGCAGGAACATCAAACCGGCACTAGGAAAGAGACTGAGAAACCAGAGAAAAACTTTCTCCTGCAACCCGTTCTTTTGTGCTAGATGAACGAACGTCTCTCCACATGCTCAGTTCTGAGAGATAAGTGTGTGTGAAAGCCGTCCTTCACCTAGCTTGTTGGAAACACAAAGTTTCTTTTCAGTTGCAATCTCCACTTCATACATATATATGGTTGGGTACTAGTTCCAACTCGGTTTTACAGTGAAACCTGCAGGAACTACACACTGGCACTAGGAAACAGTCTGAGAATCCAGAGAAAAATTTTCTCCGGCAAACCGTTCCCTTTGTGCTAGATGAACGAACGTCTCTCCACATGCTCAGTTCTGAGAGATAAGTGTGTGTGAAATCCGTACTTCATCTATCTTGTTGGGAACAAAAAGTTTCTTTTCACTTGCAAATCCCACTCCATACATATATATGGGGAAGTACTAGCTCCAACACGGTTTCACAGTGAAAATTGCAGGAAATTCAAACCGGCACTTGGAAACAGACTGAGAAACCAGAGAAAAAGTTTCTCCTGCAAACCTTTCCCTTTGTGCTAGATGAACGAACGTCTCTCCACAAGCTCAGTTCTGAGAGATAAGTTTGTGTGAAAGCCGTCCTTCACCTAGCTTGTTGGGAACACAAAGTTTCTTTTCAGTTGGAAACTCCACTCCATACATATATATGGGGAGGTACTAGCTCCAACTCGGTTTTACAGTGAAAACTGCAGGAACTTCAAACCGGCACTAGGAAAAAGAATGAGAAACCAGAGTAAAAGTTTCTCCTGCAACCCGTTCCTTTTGTGCTAGATGAACGAACGTCTCTACTCATGCTCATTTCTGAGAGATAAGTGTGTGTGAAAGCCGTCCTTCAACTAGATGCTGTGGAACACAAAGTTTCTTTTCACTTGCAAACACCACTCCATACATATATATGGGGAAGTACTAGCTCCAACCCTGTTTTACAGTGAAAACTGCAGGAAATTCAAACCAGCACTAGGAAACAGACTGAGAAACCAGAGTAAAAGTTTCTCCTGCAACCCGTTCCTTTTGTGCTAGATGAACGAACGTCTCTCCACATGCTCAGTTCTGAGAGATAAGTGTGTGTGAAAGCCGTCCTTCACCTAGCTTGTTGGGAACACAAAGTTTCTTTTCATTTGCAAACTCCACTCCATAGATATATATGGGGAGGTTCTAGCTCCAAATCGGTTTCACAGTGAAAACTGCAGGAACATCAAACCGGCACTAGGAAAGAGACTGAGAAACCAGAGAAAATGTTTCTCCTGCAATCCGTACCCTTTGTGCTAGATGAATGAACGTCTCTCCACATGCTCATTTCTGAGAGATAAGTGTGTGTGAAAGCCGTCCTTCAACTAGATGCTGTGGAACACAAAGTTTCTTTTCACTTGCAAACACCACTCCATACATATATATGGGGAAGTACTAGCTCCAACCCTGTTTTACAGTGAAAACTGCAGGAACTTCAAACCAGCACTAGGAAACAGACTGAGAAACCATAGTAAAAGTTTCTCCTGCAACCCGTTCCTTTTGTGCTAGATGAACGAACGTATCTCCACATGCTCAGTTCTGAGAGGTAAGTGTGTGTGAAAGCCGTCCTTCACCTTCCTTGTTGGGAACACAAAGTTTCTTTTCAGTTGCAAACTCCACTCCATACATATATATGGTGAGGTACTAACTCCAACTCGGTTTTACAGTGAAAACTGCAGGAACTTCAAACCGGCACTAGGAAATAGTCTGAGAAACCAGAGTAAAAGATTCTCATGCAAACCGTTCCCTTTGTGCTTGATGAACGAACGTCTATCCACATGCTCATTTCTGAGAGATAACTGTGTGTGAAAGCCGTCCTTCACCTAGCTTGTTGGGAACACAAAGTTTCTTTTCATTTGCAAACCCCACTCCATACATATATATGGGTAAGTACTAGCTCCAACTCGGTTTCACTGTGAAAACTGCAGGAACTTCAAACTGGCACTAGGAAACAGACTGTGAAACCAGAGTAAAAGTTCTCCTGCAACCCTTTCCTTTTGTGCTAGATGAACGAACGTCTCTCCACATGCTCATTTCTGAGAGATAAGTGTGTGTGAAAGCCAACCTTCATCTAGCTTGTTGGGAACACAAAGTTTCTTTTCAGTTGCAAACTCCACTCCATAGATATATATGGGGAGGTTCTAGCTCCAAATCTGTTTCACAGTGAAAACTGCAGGAACATCAAACCGGCACTAGGAAAGAGACTGAGAAACCAGAGAAAAAGTTTCTCCTGCAATCCGTACCCTTTGTGCTAGATGAATGAACGTCTCTCCACATGCTCATTTCTGAGAGATAAGTGTGTGTGAAAGCCGTCCTTCAACTAGATGCTGTGGAACACAAAGTTTCTTTTCACTTGCAAACACCACTCCATACATATATATGGGGAAGTACTAGCTCCAACCCTGTTTTACAGTGACAACTGCAGGAACTTCAAACCAGCACTAGGAAACAGACTGAGAAACCATAGTAAAGGTTTCTCCTGCAACCCGTTCCTTTTGTGCTAGATGAACGAACGTCTCTCCACATGCTCAGTTCTGAGAGATAAGTGTGTGTGAAAGCCGTCCTTCACCTTCCTTGTTGGGAACACAAAGTTTCTTTTCAGTTTCAAACTCCAATCCATACATATATATGGTGAGGTACTAACTCCAACTCGGTTTTACAGTGAAAAGTGCAGGAAATTCAAACCGGCACTAGGAAATAGTCTGAGAAGCCAGAGTTAAAGATTCTCCTGCAACCCGTTCCCTTTGTGCTTGATGAACGAACGTCTATCCACATGCTCATTTCTGAGAGATAACTGTGTGTGAAAGCCGTCCTTCACCTAGATTGTTGGGAACACAAAGTTTCTTTTCACTTGCAAACCCCACTCCATACATATATATGGGTAAGTACTAGCTCCAACTCGGTTTCACTGTGAAAACTGCAGGAACTTCAAACTGGCACTAGGAAACAGACTGTGAAACCAGAGTAAAAGTTCTCCTGCAACCCGTTCCTTTTGTGCTAGATGAACGAACGTCTCTCCACATGCTCATTTCTGAGAGATAAGTGTGTGTGAAAGCCGTCCTTCAACTAGATGCTGTGGAACACAAAGTTTCTTTTCACTTGCAAACACCACTCCATACATATATATGAGGAAGTACTAGCTCCAACCCTGTTTTACAGTGAAAACTGCAGGAACTTCAAACCAGCACTATGAAACATACTGAGAAACCATAGTAAAAGTTTCTCCTGCAACCCGTTCCTTTTGTGCTAGATGAACGAACGTCTCTCCACATGCTCAGTTCTGAGAGATAAGTGTGTGTGAAAGCCGTCCTTCACCTTCCTTGTTGGGAACACAAAGTTTCTTTTCAGTTGCAAACTCCACTCCATACATATATATGGTGAGGTACTAACTCCAACTCGGTTTTACAGTGAAAACTGCAGGAACTTCAAACCGGCACTAGGAAATAGTCTGAGAAACCAGAGTAAAAGATTCTCCTGCAACCCGTTCCCTTTGTGCTTGATGAACGAACGTCTATCCACATGCCCATTTCTGAGAGATAACTGTGTGTGAAATCCGTACTTCACCTAGATTGTTGGGAACACAAAGTTTCTTTTCACTTGCAAACCCCACTCCATACATATATATGGGTAAGTACTAGCTCCAACTCGGTTTCACTGTGAAAACTGCAGAAACTTCAAACTGGCACTAGGAAACAGACTGTGAAACCAGAGTAAAAGTTCTCCTGCAAACCGTTCCTTTTGTGCTAGATGAACGAACGTCTCTCCACATGCTCATTTCTGAGAGATAAGTGTGTGTGAAAGCCGTCCTTCAACTAGATGCTTTGGAACACAAAGTTTCTTTTCACTTGCAAACACCACACCATAAATATATATGGGGAAGTACTAGCTCCAACCCTGTTTTACAGTGAAAACTGCAGGAAATTCAAACCAGCACCAGGAAACAGACTGAGAAACCATAGTAAAAGTTTCTCCTGCAACCCGTTCCTTTTGTGCTAGATGAACGAACGTCTCTCCACATGCTCAGTTCTGAGAGATAAGTGTGTGTGAAAGCCGTCCTTCACCTAGCTTGTTCGGAACACAAAGTTTCTTTTCAGTTGCCAACTCCACTCCATACATATATATGGAACGGTACTAGATCCAACTCGGTTTTACAGTGAAAACTTCAGGAACTTCAAACCGGCACTAGGAAACAGACTGTGAAACCAGAGTAAAAGTTTCCCTGCAACCCGTTCCCTTTGTGCTAGATGAATGAACGTCTCTCCACATGCTCATTTTTGAGAGATAAGTGTGTGTGAAAGCCGTCCTTCAACTAGATGGTGTGGAACACAAAGTTTCTTTTCACTTGCAAACACCACTCCATACATATATATGGGGAAGTACTAGCTCCAACCCTGTTTTACAGTGAAAACTGCAGGAACTTCAAACTGGCACTAGGAAAAAGACTAAGAAACAAGAAAAAAAGTTTCCCCTGCAACCCGTTCCCTTTGTGCTAATGAACGAACGTCTCTCCACATGCTCATTTCTGAGAGATAAGTGTGTGTATGCCGTACTTCAACTAGCTTGTTGGGAAAACAAAGTTTCTTTCCAGTTGCAAACTCCAATCCATACATATATATGGGGAAGTACTAGCTCCAACTCGGTTTTACAGTGAAACCTGCAGGAACTACACACTGGCACAAGGAAACAGTCTGAGAAACCAGAGAAAAAGTTTCTCCGGCAACCCGTTCCCTTTGTGCTAGATGAACGAACGTCTCTCCACATGCTCAGTTCTGTGAGATAAGTGTGTGTGAAATCCGTACTTCACTTAACTTGTTGGGAACAAAAAGTTTCTTTTCACTTGCAAATCCCACTCCATACATATATATGGGGAAATACTAGCTCCAACACGGTTTCACAGTGAAAATTGCAGGAAATTCAAACCGGCACTTGGAAACAGACTGAGAAACCAGAGAAAAAGTTGCTCCTGCAAACCGTTCCCATTGTGCTAGATGAACGAACGTCTCTCCACACGCTCAGTTCTGAGAGATAAGTGTGTGTGAAAGCCGTCCTTCACCTAGCTTGTTGGGAACACAAAGTTTCTTTTCAGTTGGAAACTCCACTCCATAAATATATATGAGGAGGTACTAGCTCCAACTCGGTTTTACAGTGAAAACTGCAGGAACTTCAAACCGGCACTAGGAAACAGACTGAGAAACCAGAGTAAAAGTTACTCCTGCAACCCGTTCCTTTTGTGCTAGATGAACGAACGTCTCTCCACATGCTCAGTTCTGAGAGATAAGTGTGTGTGAAAGCCGTCCTTCAACTTCCTTGTTGGGAACACAAAGTTTCTTTTCAGTTGCAAACTCCACTCCATACATATATATGGTGAGGTACTAACTCCAACTCGGTTTTACAGTGAAAACTGCAGGAACTTCAAACCGGCACTAGGAAACAGACTGAGAAACCAGAGTAAAAGTTTCTCCTGCAACCCGTTCCTTTTGTGCTAGATGAACGAACGTCTCTCCTCATGCTCAGTTCTGAGAGATAAGTGTGTGTGAAATCCGTACTTCACCTAACTTGTTGGGAAAACAAAGTTTCTTTTAATTTGCAATCTACATTCCATACATATACATGGGGAGGTACTAGCTCCAACTCGATTTTACAGTGAAAACAGCAGGAACTTTAAACCGGCACTAGGAAACATACTGAGAAACCAGAGTAAAAGTTTCTCCTGCAACCCGTTCCCTTAGTGCTAGATGAACGAAAGTCTCTCCACATGCTCTGTTCTGAGAGATAAGTGTGTGTGAAAGCCGTCCTTCACATAGCTTGTTGGGAACACAAAGTTTCTTTTCAGTTGCAAACTCCACTCCATATATATATGGGGAGGTTCTAGCTCCAAATCGGTTTCACAGTGAAAACTGCAGGAACATCAAACCGGCACAAGGACAGTGACTAGAAACCAGAGAAAAACTTCCACCTGCAACCCGTTCTTTTGTGCTAGATGAATGAACGTCTCTCCACATGCTCAGTTCTGAGAGATAAGTGTGTGTGAAAGCCGTCCTTCACCTAGCTTGTTGGAAACACAAAGTTTCTTTTCAGTTGCAATCTCCACTCCATACATATATATGGGGGGGGTACTAGCTCCAACTCGGTTTTACAGTGAAAACTGCAGGAACATCAAACCGGCACTAGGAAACAGACTGAGAAACCAGAGTAAAAGTTTCCCCGCAACCCGTTCCCTTTGTGCTAGATGAATGAACGTCTCTCCACATGCTCATTTCTGAGAGATAAGTGTGTGTGAAAGCCGTCCTTCAACTAGATGGTGTGGAACACAAAGTTTCTTTTCACTTGCAAACACCACTCCATACATATATAAGGGGAAGTACTAGCTCCAACCCTGTTTTACAGTGAAAACTGCAGGAACTTCAAACCAGCACTAGGAAACAGACTGAGAAACCATAGTAAAAGTTTCTCCTCCAACCCGTTCCTTTTGTGCTAGATGAACGAACGTCTCTCCACATGCTCAGTTCTGAGAGATAAGTGTGTGTGAAAGCCGTCCTTCACCTTCCTTGTTGGGAACACAAAGTTTCTTTTCAGTTGCAAACTCCACCCCATACATATATATGGTGAGGTACTAACTCCAACTCGGTTTTACAGTGAAAACTGCAGGAACTTCAAACCGGCACTAGGAAATAGTCTGAGAAACCAGAGTAAAATATTCTCCAGCAACCCGTTCACTTTGTGCTTGATGAACGAACGTCTATCCACATGCTCATTTCTGAGAGATTACTGTGTGTGAAAGCCGCCCTTCACCTAGATTGTTGGGAACACAAAGTTTCTTTTCACTTGCAAACCCCACTCCATACATATATATGGGTAAGTACTAGCTCCAACTCGGATTTACTGTGAAAACTGTAGGAACTTCAAACTGGCACTAGGAAAAAGAATAAGAAACCAGAGAAAAAGTTTCCCCTGCAACCCGTTCCCTTTGTGCTAGATGAACGAACGTCACTCCACTTGCTCATTTCTGAGAGATAAGTGTGTGTGAATGCCGTACTTCACCTAGCTTGTTGGGAAAACAAAGTTTCTTTCCAGTTGCAAACTCCACTCCATACATATATATGGGGAAGTACTAGCTCCAACTCGGTTTCACAGTGAAAACTGCAGGAACATCAAACAGGCACTAGGAAACAGACTGAGAAACCAGAGAAAAATTTTCTCCTGCAACGCGATCCTTTTGTGCTAGATGAACGAACTTCTCTCCACATGCTCAGGTCTGAGGGATAAGTGTGTGTGAAAGCCGTCCTTCACCTAGCTTGTAGGGAACACAAAGTTTCTTTTCAGTTGCAATCTCCACTCCATACATATATATGGGGAGGTACAAGCTCCAACTCGGTTTTACAGTGAAAACTGCAGGAACTTCAAACCGGCACTAGGAAACAGACTGAGAATAAAGAGTACAAGTTTATTCGGCAAACCTTTCCCTTTGTGCTAGAAGAACGAACGTCTCTCCACATGCTAAGTTCTGAGAGATTAGTGTGTGTGAAAGCCATCCTTCACCTACCATGTTGGGAACAGAAAGTTTCTTTTCAGTTGCAAATTCCACTCCATACATATATATGGGTAAGTACTAGCTCCAACTCGGTTTCACTGTGAAAACTGCAGGAACTTCAAACTGGCACTAGGAAAAAGAATAAGAAACCAGAGAAAAAGTTTCATCTGCAACGCGTTCCCTTTGGGCTAGATGAACGAACGTCACTCCACTTGCTCATTTCTGAGAGATAAGTGTGTGTGAATGCCGTACTTCACCTAGCTTGTTGGGAAAAGAAAGTTTCTTTCCAGTTGCAAACTCCACTCCATACATATATATGGGGAAGTACTAGCTCCAACTCGGTTTTACAGTGAAAACTGCAGGAACTTCAAACCAGCACTAGGAAATAGACTGAAAAACCAGAGTAAATGTTTCTCCTGCAACCCGTTCCTTTTGTGCTAGATGAACGAACGTCTCTCCACATGCTCAGTTCTGAGAGATAAGTGTGTGTGAAAGCCGTCCTTCACCTAGCTTGTTGGGAACACAAAGTTTCTTTTCAGTTGCAAACTCCACACCATACATATATATGGGATGGTACTAGCTCCAACTCTTTTTTACAGTGAAAACTGCAGGAACTTCAAACCGGCACTAGGAAACAGACTGAGAAACCAGAGTAAAAGTTGCTCCTGCAACCCGTTCCTTTTGTGCTAGATGAACGAACGTCTCTCCACATGCTCAGTTCTGAGAGATAAGTGTGTGTGAAATCCGTACTTCACCTAACTTGTTGGGAACACAAAGTTTCTTTTAATTTGCAATCTACATTCCATACATACATATGGGGAGGTACTAGATCCAACTCGGTTTTACAGTGAAAACAGCAGGAACTTCAAACCGGCACTAGGAAACAGACTGAGAAACCAGAGTAAAAGTTTCTCCTGCAACCCGTTCCCTTAGTGCCAGATGAACGAACGTCTCTCCACATGCTCAGTTCCGAGAGATAAGTGTGTGTGAAAGCCGTCCTTCACGTAGCTTGTTGGGAACACAAAGTTTCTTTTCAGTTGCAAACTCCACTCCATATATATATGGGGAGGTTCTAGCTCCAAATCGGTTTCACAGTGAAAACTGCAGGAACATCAAACCGGCACTAGGAAAGAGACTGAGAAACCAGAGAAAAACTTTCTCCTGCAACCCGTTCTTTTGTGCTAGATGAACGAACGTCTCTCCACATGCTCAGTTCTGAGAGATAAGTGTGTGTGAAAGCCGTCCTTCACCTAGCTTGTTGGAAACACAAAGTTTCTTTTCAGTTGCAATCTCCACTTCATACATATATATGGTTGGGTACTAGTTCCAACTCGGTTTTACAGTGAAACCTGCAGGAACTACACACTGGCACTAGGAAACAGTCTGAGAATCCAGAGAAAAATTTTCTCCGGCAACCCGTTCCCTTTGTGCTAGATGAACGAACGTCTCTCCACATGCTCAGTTCTGAGAGATAAGTGTGTGTGAAATCCGTACTTCACCTAACTTGTTGGGAACACAAAGTTTCTTTTAATTTGCAATCTACATTCCATACATACATATGGGGAGGTACTAGATCCAACTCGGTTTTACAGTGAAAACAGCAGGAACTTCAAACCGGCACTAGGAAACAGACTGAGAAACCAGAGGAAAAGTTTCTCCTGCAACCCGTTCCCTTAGTGCCAGATGAACGAACGTCTCTCCTCATGCTCAGTTCCGAGAGATAAGTGTGTGTGAAAGCCGTCCTTCACATAGCTTGTTGGGAACACAAAGTTTCTTTTCAGTTGCAAACTCCACTCCATATATATATGGGGAGGTTCTAGCTCCAAATCGGTTTCACAGTGAAAACTGCAGGAACATCAAACCGGCACTAGGAAAGAGACTGAGAAACCAGAGAAAAACTTTCTCCTGCAACCCGTTCTTTTGTGCTAGATGAACGAACGTCTCTCCACATGCTCAGTTCTGAGAGATAAGTGTGTGTGAAAGCCGTCCTTCACCTAGCTTGTTGGAAACACAAAGTTTCTTTTCAGTTGCAATCTCCACTTCATACATACATATGGTTGGGTACTAGTTCCAACTCGGTTTTACAGTGAAACCTGCAGGAACTACACACTGGCACTAGGAAACAGTCTGAGAATCCAGAGAAAAATTTTCTCCGGCAACCCGTTCCCTTTGTGCTAGATGAACGAACGTCTCTCCACATGCTCAGTTCTGAGAGATAAGTGTGTGTGAAATCCGTACTTCACCTATCTTGTTGGGAACAAAAAGTTTCTTTACACTTGCAAATCCCACTCCATACATATATATGGGGAAGTACTAGCTCCAACACGGTTTCACAGTGAAAATTGCAGGAAATTCAAACCGGCACTTGGAAACAGACTGAGAAACCAGAGAAAAAGTTTCTCCTGCAAACCTTTCCCTTTGTGCTAGATGAACGAACGTCTCTCCACATGCTCAGTTCTGAGAGATAAGTGTGTGTGAAAGCCGTCCTTCACCTAGCTTGTTGGGAACACAAAGTTTCTTTTCAGTTGCAAACTCCACTCCATACATATATATGGTGAGGTACTAACTCCAACTCGGTTTTACAGTGAAAACTGCAGGAACTTCAAACCGGCACTAGGAAATATTCTGAGAAACCAGAGTAAAAGATTCTCATGCAACCCGTTCCCTTTGTGCTTGATGAACGAACGTCTATCCACATGCTCATTTCTGAGAGATAACTGTGTGTGAAAGCCGTCCTTCACCTAGCTTGTTGGGAACACAAAGTTTCTTTTCAGTTGCAAACTCCACTCCATAGATATATATGGGGAGGTTCTAGCTCCAAATCGGTTTCACAGTGAAAACTGCAGGAACATCAAACCGGCACTAGGAAAGAGACTGAGAAACCAGAGAAAAAGTTTCTCCTGCAATCCGTACCCTTTGTGCTAGATGAATGAACGTCTCTCCACATGCTCATTTCTGAGAGATAAGTGTGTGTGAAAGCCGTCCTTCAACTAGATGCTGTGGAACACAAAGTTTCTTTTCACTTGCAAACACCACTCCATACATATATATGGGGAAGTACTAGCTCCAACCCTGTTTTACAGTGAAAACTGCAGGAACTTCAAACCAGCACTAGGAAACAGACTGAGAAACCAGAGTAAAAGTTTCTCCTGCAACCCGTTCCTTTTGTGCTAGATGAACGAACGTCTCTCCACATGCTCAGTTCTGAGAGATAAGTGTGTGTGAAAGCCGTCCTTCACCTTCCATGTTGGGAACACAAAGTTTCTTTTCAGTTGCAAACTCCACTCCATACATATATATGGTGAGGTACTAACTCCAACTCGGTTTTACAGTGAAAACTGCAGGAACTTCAAACCGGCACTAGGAAATAGTCTGAGAAACCAGAGTAAAAGATTCTCATGCAACCCGTTCCCTTTGTGCTTGATGAACGAACGTCTATCCACATGCTCATTTCTGAGAGATAACTGTGTGTGAAAGCCGTCCTTCACCTAGCTTGTTGGGAACAAAAAGTTTCTTTTCATTTGCAAACCCCACTCCATACATATATATGGGTAAGTACTAGCTCCAACTCGGTTTCACTGTGAAAACTGCAGGAACTTCAAACTGGCACTAGGAAACAGACTGTGAAACCAGAGTAAAAGTTCTCCTGCAACCCTTTCCTTTTGTGCTAGATGAACGAACGTCTCTCCACATGCTCATTTCTGAGAGATAAGTGTGTGTGAAAGCCAACCTTCATCTAGCTTGTTGGGAACACAAAGTTTCTTTTCAGTTGCAAACTCCACTCCATAGGTATATATGGGGAGGTTCTAGCTCCAAATCGGTTTCACAGTGAAAACTGCAGGAACATCAAACCGGCACTAGGAAAGAGACTGAGAAACCAGAGAAAAAGTTTCTCCTGCAATCCGTACCCTTTGTGCTAGATGAATGAACGTCTCTCCACATGCTCATTTCTGAGAGATAAGTGTGTGTGAAAGCCGTCCTTCAACTAGATGCTGTGGAACACAAAGTTTCTTTTCACTTGCAAACACCACTCCATACATATATATGGGGAAGTACTAGCTCCAACCCTGTTTTACAGTGAAAACTGCAGGAAATTCAAACCATCACTAGGAAACAGACTGAGAAACCATAGTAAAAGTTTCTACTGCAACCCGTTCCTTTTGTGCTAGATGAACGAACGTCTCTCCACATGCTCAGTTCTGAGAGATAAGTGTGTGTGAAAGCCGTCCTTCACCTTCCTTGTTGGGAACACAAAGTTTCTTTTCAGTTTCAAACTCCAATCCATACATATATATGGTGAGGTACTAACTCCAACTCGGTTTTACAGTGAAAAGTGCAGGAACTTCAAACCGGCTCTAGGAAATAGTCTGAGAAGCCAGAGTAAAAGATTCTCCTGCAACCCGTTCCCTTTGTGCTTGATGAACGAACGTCTATCCACATGCTCATTTCTGAGAGATAACTGTGTGTGAAAGCCGTCCTTCACCTAGATTGTTGGGAACACAAAGTTTCTTTTCACTTGCAAACCCCACTCCATACATATATATGGGTAAGTACTAGCTCCAACTCGGTTTCACTGTGAAAACTGCAGGAACTTCAAACTGGCAGTAGGAAACATACTGTGAAACCAGAGTAAAAGTTCTCCTGCAACCCGTTCCTTTTGTGCTAGATGAACGAACGTCTCTCCACATGCTCATTTCTGAGAGATAAGTGTGTGTGAAAGCCGTCCTTCAACTAGATGCTGTGGAACACAAAGATTCTTTTCACTTGCAAACACCACTCCATACATATATATGAGGAAGTACTAGCTCCAACCCTGTTTTACAGTGAAAACTGCAGGAACTTCAAACCAGCACTATGAAACATACTGAGAAAACATAGTAAAAGTTTCTCCTGCAACCCGTTCCTTTTGTGCTAGATGAACGAACGTCTCTCCACATGCTCAGTTCTGAGAGATAAGTGTGTGTGAAAGCCGTCCTTCACCTTCCTTGTTGGGAACACAAAGTTTCTTTTCAGTTGCAAACTCCACTCCATACATATATATGGTGAGGTACTAACTCCAACTCGGTTTTACTGTGAAAACTGCAGGAACTTCAAACTGGCACTAGGAAACAGACTGTGATACCAGAGTAAAAGTTCTCCTGCAACCCGTTCCTTTTGTGCTAGATGAACGAACGTCTCTCCACATGCTCATTTCTGAGAGATAAGTGTGTGTGAAAGCCGTCCTTCAACTAGATGCTTTGGAACACAAAGTTTCTTTTCACTTGCAAACACCACTCCATAAATATATATGGGGAAGTACTAGCTCCAACCCTGTTTTACAGTGAAAACTGCAGGAAATTCAAACCAGCACCAGGAAACAGACTGAGAAACCATAGTAAAAGTTTCTCCTGCAACCCGTTCCTTTTGTGCTAGATGAACGAACGTCTCTCCACATGCTCAGTTCTGAGAGATAAGTGTGTGTGAAAGCCGTCCTTCACCTAGCTTGTTGGGAACACAAAGTTTCTTTTCAGTTGCAAACTCCACTCCATACATATATATGGAACGGTACTAGATCCAACTCGGTTTTACAGTGAAAACTTCAGGAACTTCAAACCGGCACTAGGAAACAGACTGTGAAACCAGAGTAAAAGTTTCCCTGCAACCCGTTCCCTTTGTGCTAGATGAATGAACGTCTCTCCACATGCTCATTTTTGAGAGATAAGTGTGTGTGAAAGCCGTCCTTCAACTAGATGGTGTGGAACACAAAGTTTCTTTTCACTTGCAAACACCACTCCATACATATATATGGGGAAGTACTAGCTCCAACCCTGTTTTACAGTGAAAACTGCAGGAACTTCAAACTGGCACTAGGAAAAAGACTAAGAAACCAGAAAAAAAGTTTCCCCTGCAACCCGTTCCCTTTGTGCTAATGAACGAACGTCTCTCCACATGCTCATTTCTGAGAGATAAGTGTGTGTGAATGCCGTACTTCAACTAGCTTGTTGGGAAAACAAAGTTTCTTTCCAGTTGCAAACTCCAATCCATACATATATATGGGGAAGTACTAGCTCCAACTCGGTTTTACAGTGAAACCTGCAGTAACTACACACTGGCACAAGGAAACATTCTGAGAAACCAGAGAAAAATTTTCTCCGGCAACCCGTTCCCTTTGTGCTAGATGAACGAACGTCTCTCCACATGCTCAGTTCTGTGAGATAAGTGTGTGTGAAATCCGTACTTCACCTAACTTGTTGGGAACAAAAAGTTTCTTTTCACTTGCAAATCCCACTCCATACATATATATGGGGAAGTACTAGCTCCAACACGGTTTCACAGTGAAAATTGCAGGAAATTCAAACCGGCACTTGGAAACAGACTGAGAAACCAGAGAAAAAGTTGCTCCTGCAAACAGTTCCCATTGTGCTAGATGAACGAACGTCTCTCCACACGCTCAGTTCTGAGAGATAAGTGTGTGTGAAAGCCGTCCTTCACCTAGCTTGTTGGGAACACAAAGTTTCTTTTCAGTTGGAAACTCCACTCCATACATATATATGGGGAGGTACTAGCTCCAACTCGGTTTTACAGTGAAAACTGCAGGAACTTCAAACCGGCACTAGGAAACAGACTGAGAAACCAGAGTAAAAGTTACTCCTGCAACCCGTTCCTTTTGTGCTAGATGAACGAACGTCTCTCCACATGCTCAGTTCTGAGAGATAAGTGTGTGTGAAAGCCGTCCTTCAACTTCCTTGTTGGGAACACAAAGATTCTTTTCAGTTGCAAACTCCACTCCATACATATATATGGTGAGGTACTAACTCCAACTCGGTTTTACAGTGAAAACTGCAGGAACTTCAAACCGGCACTAGGAAACAGACTGAGAAACCAGAGTAAAAGTTTCTCCTGCAACCCGTTCCTTTTGTGCTAGATGAACGAACGTCTCTCCTCATGCTCAGTTCTGAGAGATAAGTGTGTGTGAAAGCCGTCCTTCACATAGCTTGTTGGGAACACAAAGTTTCTTTTCAGTTGCAAACTCCACTCCATATATATATGGGGAGGTTCTAGCTCCAAATCGGTTTCACAGTGAAAACTGCAGGAACATCAAACCGGCACAAGGACAGAGACTGAGAAACTAGAGAAAAACTTCCTCCTGCAACCCGTTCTTTTGTGCTAGATGAATGAACGTCTCTCCACATGCTCAGTTCTGAGAGATAAGTGTGTGTGAAAGCCGTCCTTCACCTAGCTTGTTGGAAACACAAAGTTTCTTTTCAGTTGCAATCTCCACTCCATACATATATATGGGGGGGGTACTAGCTCCAACTCGGTTTTACAGTGAAAACTGCAGGAACATCAAACCGGCACTAGGAAACAGACTGAGAAACCAGAGTAAAAGTTTCCCCGCAACCCGTTCCCTTTGTGCTAGATGAATGAACGTCTCTCCACATGCTCCTTTCTGAGAGATAAGTGTGTGTGAAAGCCGTCCTTCAACTAGATGATGTGGAACACAAAGTTTCTTTTCACTTGCAAACACCACTCCATACATATATAAGGGGAAGTACTAGCTCCAACCCTGTTTTACAGTGAAAACTGCAGGAACTTCAAACCAGCACTAGGAAACAGACTGAGAAACCATAGTAAAAGTTTCTCCTGCAACCCGTTCCTTTTGTGCTAGATGAACGAACGTCTCTCAACATGCTCAGTTCTGAGAGATAAGTGTGTGTGAAAGCCGTCCTTCACCTTCCTTGTTGGGAACACAAAGTTTCTTTTCAGTTGCAAACTCCACTCCATACATATATATGGTGAGGTACTAACTCCAACTCGGTTTTACAGTGAAAACTGCAGGAACTTCAAACCGGCACTAGAAAATAGTCTGAGAAACCAGAGTAAAAGATTCTCCAGCAACCCGTTCCCTTTTTGCTTGATGAACGAACGTCTATCCACATGCTCATTTCTGAGAGATTACTGTGTGTGAAAGCCGCCCTTCACCTAGATTGTTGGGAACACAAAGTTTCTTTTCACTTGCAAACCCCAATCCATACATATATATGGGTAAGTACTAGCTCCAACTCGGTTTCACTGTGAAAACTGTAGGAACTTCAAACTGGCACTAGGAAAAAGAATAAGAAACCAGAGAAAAAGTTTCCCCTGCAACCCGTTCCCTTTGTGCTAGATGAACGAACGTCACTCCACTTGCTCATTTCTGAGAGATAAGTGTGTGTGAATGCCGTACTTCACCTAGCTTGTTGGGAAAACAAAGTTTCTTTCCAGTTGCAAACTCCACTCCATACATATATATGGGGAAGTACTAGCTCCAACTCGGTTTACAGTGAAAACTGCAGGAACTTCAAACCAGCACTAGGAAATAGACTGAAAAACCAGAGTAAAAGTTTCCCCTGCAACCCGTTCCTTTTGTGCTAGATGAACGAACGTCTCTCCACATGCTCAGTTCTGAGAGATAAGTGTGTGTGAAAGCCGTCCTTCACCTAGCTTGTTGGGAACACAAAGTTTCTTTTCAGTTGCAAACTCCACACCATACATATATATGGGATGGTACTAGCTCCAACTCTTTTTTACAGTGAAAACTGCAGGAACTTCAAACCGGCACTAGGAAACAGACTGAGAAACCAGAGTAAAAGTTTCTCCTGCAACCCGTTCCTTTTGTCCTAGATGAACGAACGTCTCTCCACATGCTCAGTTCTGAGAGATAAGTGTGTGTGAAATCCGTACTTCACCTAACTTGTTGGGAACACGAAGTTTTTTTTAATTTGCAATCTACATTCCATACATACATATGGGGAGGTACTAGATCCAACTCTGTTTTACAGTGAAAACAGCAGGAACTTCAAACCGGCACTAGGAAACAGACTGAGAAACCAGAGTAAAAGTTTCTCCTGCAACCCGTTCCCTTAGTGCCAGATGAACGAACGTCTCTCCACATGCTCAGTTCTGAGAGATAAGTGTGTGTGAAAGCCGTCCTTCACATAGCTTGTTGGGAACACAAAGTTTCTTTTCAGTTGCAAACTCCACTCCATATATATATGGGGAGGTTCTAGCTCCAAATCGGTTTCACAGTGAAAACTGCAGGAACATCAAACCGGCACAAGGACAGAGACTGAGAAACTAGAGAAAAACTTCCTCCTGCAACCCGTTCTTTTGTGCTAGATGAATGAACGTCTCTCCACATGCTCAGTTCTGAGAGATAAGTGTGTGTGAAAGCCGTCCTTCACCTAGCTTGTTGGAAACACAAAGTTTCTTTTCAGTTGCAATCTCCACTCCATACATATATATGGGGGGGTACTAGCTCCAACTCGGTTTTACAGTGAAAACTGCAGGAACATCAAACCGGCACTAGGAAACAGACTGAGAAACCAGAGTAAAAGTTTCCCCGCAACCCGTTCCCTTTGTGCTAGATGAATGAACGTCTCTCCACATGCTCCTTTCTGAGAGATAAGTGTGTGTGAAAGCCGTCCTTCAACTAGATGATGTGGAACACAAAGTTTCTTTTCACTTGCAAACACCACTCCATACATATATAAGGGGAAGTACTAGCTCCAACCCTGTTTTACAGTGAAAACTGCAGGAACTTCAAACCAGCACTAGGAAACAGACTGAGAAACCATAGTAAAAGTTTCTCCTGCAACCCGTTCCTTTTGTGCTAGATGAACGAACGTCTCTCAACATGCTCAGTTCTGAGAGATAAGTGTGTGTGAAAGCCGTCCTTCACCTTCCTTGTTGGGAACACAAAGTTTCTTTTCAGTTGCAAACTCCACTCCATACATATATATGGTGAGGTACTAACTCCAACTCGGTTTTACAGTGAAAACTGCAGGAACTTCAAACCGGCACTAGAAAATAGTCTGAGAAACCAGAGTAAAAGATTCTCCAGCAACCCGTTCCCTTTTTGCTTGATGAACGAACGTCTATCCACATGCTCATTTCTGAGAGATTACTGTGTGTGAAAGCCGCCCTTCACCTAGATTGTTGGGAACACAAAGTTTCTTTTCACTTGCAAACCCCAATCCATACATATATATGGGTAAGTACTAGCTCCAACTCGGTTTCACTGTGAAAACTGTAGGAACTTCAAACTGGCACTAGGAAAAAGAATAAGAAACCAGAGGAAAAGTTTCCCCTGCAACCCGTTCCCTTTGTGCTAGATGAACGAACGTCACTCCACTTGCTCATTTCTGAGAGATAAGTGTGTGTGAATGCCGTACTTCACCTAGCTTGTTGGGAAAACAAAGTTTCTTTCCAGTTGCAAACTCCACTCCATACATATATATGGGGAAGTACTAGCTCCAACTCGGTTTACAGTGAAAACTGCAGGAACTTCAAACCAGCACTAGGAAATAGACTGAAAAACCAGAGTAAAAGTTTCCCCTGCAACCCGTTCCTTTTGTGCTAGATGAACGAACGTCTCTCCACATGCTCAGTTCTGAGAGATAAGTGTGTGTGAAAGCCGTCCTTCACCTAGCTTGTTGGGAACACAAAGTTTCTTTTCAGTTGCAAACTCCACACCATACATATATATGGGATGGTACTAGCTCCAACTCTTTTTTACAGTGAAAACTGCAGGAACTTCAAACCGGCACTAGGAAACAGACTGAGAAACCAGAGTAAAAGTTTCTCCTGCAACCCGTTCCTTTTGTGCTAGATGAACGAACGTCTCTCCACATGCTCAGTTCTGAGAGATAAGTGTGTGTGAAATCCGTACTTCACCTAACTTGTTGGGAACACGAAGTTTTTTTTAATTTGCAATCTACATTCCATACATACATATGGGGAGGTACTAGATCCAACTCTGTTTTACAGTGAAAACAGCAGGAACTTCAAACCGGCACTAGGAAACAGACTGAGAAACCAGAGTAAAAGTTTCTCCTGCAACCCGTTCCCTTAGTGCCAGATGAACGAACGTCTCTCCACATGCTCAGTTCTGAGAGATAAGTGTGTGTGAATGCCGTCCTTCACATAGCTTGTTGGGAACACAAAGTTTCTTTTCAGTTGCAAACTCCACTCCATATATATATGGGGAGGTTCTAGCTCCAAATCGGTTTCACAGTGAAAACTGCAGGAACATCAAACCGGCACTAGGAAAGAGACTGAGAAACCAGAGAAAAACTTTCTCATGCAACCCGTTCTTTTGTGCTAGATGAACGAACGTCTCTCCACATGCTCAGTTCTGAGAGATAAGTGTGTGTGAAAGCCGTCCTTCACCTAGCTTGTTTGAAACACAAAGTTTCTTTTCAGTTGCAATCTCCACTCCATACATATATATGGGTGGGTACTAGTTCCAACTCGGTTTTACAGTGAAACCTACAGGAACTACACACTGGCACTAGGAAACAGTCTGAGAAACCAGAGAAAAAGTTTCTCCGGCAACCCGTTCCCTTTGTGCTAGATGAACGAACGTCTCTCCACATGCTCAGTTCTGAGAGATAAGTGTGTGTGAAATCCGTACTTCACCTAACTTGTTGGGAACAAAAAGTTTCTTTTCACTAGCAAATCCCACTCCATACATATATATGGGGAAGTACTAGCTCCAACACTGTTTCACAGTGAAAATTGCAGGAAATTCAAACCGGCACTTGGAAACAGACTGAGAAACCAGAGAAAAAGTTTCTCCTGCAATCCGTTCCTTTTGTGCTAGATGAACGAACGTCTCTACACACGCTCAGTTCTGAGAGATAAGTTTGTGTGAAAGCCGTCCTTCACCTAGCTTGTTGGGAACACAAAGTTTCTTTTCAGTTGGAAACTCCACTCCTTACATATATATGGGGAGGTACTAGCTCCAACTCGGTTTTACAGTGAAAACTGCAGGAACTTCAAACCGGCACTAGGAAACAGACTGAGAAACCAGAGTAAAAGTTTCTCCTGCAACCCGTTCCTTTTGTGCTAGATGAACGAACGTCTCTCCACATGCTCATTTCTGAGAGATAAGTGTGTGTGAAAGCCGTCCTTCAACTAGATGCTGTGGAACACAAAGTTTCTTTTCACTTGCAAACACCACTCCATACATATATATGGGGAAGTACTAGCTCCAACCCTGTTTTACAGTGAAAACTGCAGGAAATTCAAACCAGCACTAGGAAACAGACTGAGAAACCATAGTTAAAGTTTCTACTGCAACCCGTTCCTTTTGTGCTAGATGAGCGAACGTCTCTCCACATGCTCAGTTCTGAGAGATAAGTGTGTGTGAAAGCCGTCCTTCACCTTCCTTGTTGGGAACACAAAGTTTCTTTTCAGTTGCAAACTCCATTCCATACATATATATGGTGAGGTACAAACTCCAACTCGGTTTTACAGTGAAAACTGCAGGAACTTCAAACCGGCACTAGGAAATAGTCTGAGAAACCAGAGTAAAAGATTCTCATGCAACCCGTTCCCTTTGTGCTTGATGAACGAACGTCTATCCACATGCTCATTTCTGAGAGATAACTGTGTGTGAAAGCCGCCTTCACATAGCTTGTTGGGAACACAAAGTTTCTTTTCATTTGCAAACCCCACTCCATACATATATATGGGTAAGTACTAGCTCCAACTCGGTTTCACTGTGAAAACTGCAGGAACTTCAAACTGGCACTAGGAAACAGACTGTGAAACCAGAGTAAAAGTTCTCCTGCAACCCGTTCCTTTTGTGCTAGATGAACGGACGTCTCTCCACATGCTCATTTCTGAGAGATAAGTGTGTGTGAAAGCCAAACTTCATCTAGCTTGTTGGGAACACAAAGTTTCTTTTCAGTTGCAAACTCCACTCCATAGATATATATGGGGAGGTTCTAGCTCCAAATCGGTTTCACAGTGAAAACTGCAGGAACATAAAACCGGCACTAGGAAAGAGACTGAGAAAAGAGAAAAAGTTTCTCCTGCAATCCGTACCCTTTGTGCTAGATGAATGAACGTCTCTCCACATGCTCATTTCTGAGAGATAAGTGTGTGTGAAAGCCGTCCTTCAACTAGATGCTGTGGAACACAAAGTTTCTTTTCACTTGCAAACACCACTCCATACATATATATGGGGAAGTACTAGCTCCAACCCTGTTTTACAGTGAAAACTGCAGGAACTTCAAACCAGCACTATGAAACAGACTGAGAAACCATAGTAAAAGTTTCTCCTGCAACCCGTTCCTTTTGTGCTAGATGAACGAACGTCTCTCCACATGATCAGTAATGAGAGATAAGTGTGTGTGAAAGCCGTCCTTCACCTTCCTTGTTGGGAACACAAAGTTTCTTTTCAGTTGCAAACTCCACTCCATACATATATATGGTGAGGTACTAACTCCAACTCGGTTTTACAGTGAAAACTGCAGGAACTTCAAACCGGCACTAGGAAATAGTCTGAGAAACCAGAGTAAAAGATTCTCCTGCAACCCGTTCCCTTTGTGCTTGATGAACGAACGTCTATCCACATGCTCATTTCTGAGAGATAACTGTGTGTGAAACCCGCCCTTCACCTAGATTGTTGGGAACACAAAGTTTCTTTTCACTTGCAAACCCCACTCCATACATATATATGGGTAAGTACTAGCTCCAACTCGGTTTCACTGTGAAAACTGCAGGAACTTCAAAATGGCACTAGGAAACAGACTGTGAAACCAGAGTAAAAGTTCTCCTGCAACCCGTTCCTTTTGTGCTAGATGAACGAACGTCTCTCCACATGCTCATTTCTGAGAGATAAGTGTGTGTGAAAGCCGTCCTTCAACTAGATGCTGTGGAACACAAAGTTTCTTTTCACTTGCAAACACCACTCCATACATATATATGGGGAAGTACTAGCTCCAACCCTGTTTTACAGTGAAAACTGCAGGAACTTCAAACCAGCACTATGAAACAGACTGAGAAACCATAGTAAAAGTTTCTCCTGCAAACCGTTCCTTTTGTGCTAGATGAACGAACGTCTCTCCACATGCTCAGTTCTGAGAGATAAGTGTGTGTGGAAGCCGTCCTTCACATTCCTTGTTGGGAACACAAAGTTTCTTTTCAGTTGCAAACTCCACTCCATACATATATATGGTGAGGTACTAACTCCAACTCGGTTTTACAGAGAAAACTGCAGGAACTTCAAACCGGCACTAGGAAATAGTCTGAGAAACCAGAGTAAAAGATTCTCCTGCAACCCGTTCCCTTTGTGCTTGATGAACGAACGTCTATCCACATGCCCATTTCTGAGAGGTAACTGTGTGTGAAAGCCGTCCTTCACCTAGATTGTTGGGAACACAAAGTTTTTTTTCACTTGCAAACCCCACTCCATACATATATATGGGTAAGTACTAGCTCCAACTCGGTTTCACTGTGAAAACTGCAGGAACTTCAAACTGGCACTAGGAAACAGACTGTGAAACCAGAGTAAAAGTTCTCCTGCAACCCGTTCCTTTGTGCTAGATGAACGAACGTCTCTCCACATGCTCATTTCTGAGAGATAAGTGTGTGTGAAAGCCGTCCTTCAAAAAGATGCTGTGGAACACAAAGTTTCTTTTCACTTGCAAACACCACTCCATAAATATATATGGGGAAGTACTAGCTCCAACCCTGTTTTACAGTGAAAACTGCAGGAAATTCAAACCAGCACCAGGAAACAGACTGAGAAACCATAGTAAAATTTTCTCCTGCAACCCGTTCCTTTTGTGCTAGATGAACGAACGTCTCTCCACATGCTCAGTTCTGAGAGATAAGTGTGTGTGAAAGCCGTCCTTCACCTAGCTTGTTGGGAACACAAAGTTTCTTTTCAGTTGCAAACTCCACTCCATACATATATATGGAATGGTACTAGCTCCAAATCTATTTTACAGTGAAAACTTCAGGAACTTCAAACCGGCACTAGGAAAAATACTGAGAAACCCGAGTAAAAATTTCTCCTGCAACCCGTTCCCTTTGTGCTAGATGAACGAACGTCTCTCCACATGCTCAGTTCTGAGAGATAAATGTGTGTGAAAGCCGTCCTTCACCTAGCTTGTTGGGAACACAAAGATTCTTTTCAGTTGCAAACTCCACTCCATACATATATATGGGGAGGTACTAGCTCCAACTCGGTTTTACAGTGAAAACTTCAGGAACTTCAAACCGGCACTAGGAAACAGACTGAGAAACCAGAGTAAAAGTTTCCCTGCAACCCGTTCCCTTTGTGCTAGATGAATGAACGTCTCTCCACATGCTCATTTTTGAGAGATAAGTGTGTGTGAAAGCCGTCCTTCAACTAGATGGTGTGGAACACAAAGTTTCTTTTCACTTGCAAACACCACTCCATACATATATATGGGGAAGTACTAGCTCCAACCCTGTTTTACAGTGAAAACTGCAGGAACTTCAAACTGGCACTAGGAAAAAGACTAAGAAACCAGAAAAATAGTTTCCCCTGCAACCCGTTCCCTTTGTGCTAGATGAACGAACGTCTCTCCACATGCTCAGTTCTGAGAGATAAATGTGTGTGAAAGCCGTCCTTCACATAGCTTGTTGGGAACACAAAGATTCTTTTCAGTTGCAAACTCCACTCCATACATATATATGGGGAAGTACTAGCTCCAACTCGGTTTTACAGTGAAACCTGCAGGAACTACACACTGGCACTAGGAAACAGTCTGAGAAACCAGAGAAAAAGTTTTACCGGCAACCCGTTCCCTTTGTGCTAGATGAACGAACGTCTCTCCACATGCTCAGTTCTGGGAGATAAGTGTGTGTGAAAGCCGTCCTTCAACTTCCTTGTTGGGAACACAAAGTTTCTTTTCAGTTGCAAACTCCACTCCATACATATATATGGTGAGGTACTAACTCCAACTCGGTTTTACAGTGAAAACTGCAGGAACTTCAAACCGGCACTAGGAAATAGTCTGAGAAACCAGAGTAAAAGATTCCCCTGCAACCCGTTCCCTTTTTGCTTGATGAATGAAAGTCTATCCACATGCTCATTTCTGAGAGATAACTGTGTGTGAAAGCCGTCCTTCACCTAGCTTGTTGGGAACACAAAGTTTCTTTACACTTGCAAACCCCACTCCATACATATGTATGGGTAAGTACTAGCTCCAACTCGGTTTCACTGTGAAAACTGCAGGAACTTCAAACTGGCACTAGGAAACAGACTGTGAAACCAGAGTAAAAGTTTCTCCTGCAACCCGTTCCTTTTGTGCTAGATGAATGTACGTCTCTCCACATGCTTAATTCTGAGAGATAATTGTGTGTGTTAAAGCCAACCTTCATCTAGCTGGTTGGGAACACAAAGTTTCTTTTCAGTTGCAAACTCCACTCCATAGATATATATGGGGAGTTTCTAGCTCCAAATCGGTTTCACAGTGAAAACTGCAGGAACATCAAACCGGCACTAGGAAAGAGACTGAGAAACCAGAGAAAAAGTTTCTCCTGCAATCCGTACCCTTTGTGCTAGATGAATGAACGTCTCTCAACATGCTCATTTCTGAGAGATAAGTGTGTGTGAAAGCCGTCCTTCAACTAGATGCTGTGGAACACAAAGATTCTTTTCACTTGCCAACACCACTCCATACATATATATGGGGATGTACTAGCTCCAACCCTGTTTTACAGTGAAAACTGCAGGAAATTCAAACCAGCACTAGGAAACAGACTGAGAAACCAGAGTAAAAGTTTCTCCTGCAACCCGTTCCATTTGTGCTAGATGAACGAACGTCTCTCCACATGCTCAGTTCTGAGAGATAAGTGTGTGTGAAAGCCGTCCTTCACCTTCCTTGTTGGGAACACAAAGATTCTTTTCAGTTGCAAACCCCACTCCATACATATATATGGGTAAGTACTAGCTCCAACTCGGTTTCACTGTGAAAACTGCAGGAACTTCAAACTGGCACTAGGAAACAGACTGTGAAACCAGAGTAAAAGTTCTCCTGCAACCCGTTCCTTTTGTGCTAGATGAACGAACGTCTCTCCACATGCTAATTTCTGAGAGATAAGTGTGTGTGAAAGCCGTCCTTCAACTAGATGCTGTGGAACACAAAGTTTCTTTTCACTTGCAAACACCACTCCATAAATATATATGGGGAAGTACTAGCTCCAACCCTGTTTTACAGTGAAAACTGCAGGAAATTCAAACCAGCACTAGGAAACAGACTGAGAAACCATAGTAAAAGTTTCTCCTGCAACCCGTTCCTTTTGTGCTAGATGAACGAACGTCTCTCCACATGCTCAGTTCTGAGAGATAAGTGTGTGTGAAAGCCGTCCTTCACCTAGCTTGTTGGGAACACAAAGTTTCTTTTCAGTTGCAAACTCCACTCCATACATATATATGGAATGGTACTAGCTCCAAATCGGTTTTACAGTGAAAACTGCAGGAACTTCAAACCAGCACTAGGAAATAGACTGAGAAATCCGAGTAAAAATTTCTCCTGCAACCCGTTCCCTTTGTGCTAGATGAACGAACGTCTCTCCACATGCTCATTTCTGAGAGATAAGTGTGTGTGAAAGCCGTCCTTCAACTAGATGGTGTGGAACACAAAGTTTCTTTTCACTTGCAAACACCACTCCATACATATATATGGGGAAATACTAGCTCCAACCCTGTTTTACAGTGAAAACTGCAGGAACTTCAAACTGGCACTAGGAAAAAGACTAAGAAACCAGAGAAAAAGTTTCTCCTGCAACCCGTTCCCTTAGTGCTAGATGAACGTACGTCTCTCCACATGCTCAGTTCTGAGAGATAAGTGTGTGTGAAAGCCTTCCTTCACATAGCTTGTTGGGAACACAAAGTTTCTTTTCAGGTGCAAACTCCACTCCATATATATATGGGGAGGTTCTAGCTCCAAATCGGTTTCACAGTGAAAACTGCAGGAATATCAAACCGGCACTAGGAAAGAGACTGAGAAACCAGAGAATAACTTTTCCTGCCACCCGTTCTTTTGTGCTAGATGAACGAACGTCTCTCCACATGCTCTGTTCTGAGAGATAAGTGCGTGTGAAATCCGTACTTCACCTAACTTGTTGGGAACACAAAGTTTCTTTTCACTTGCAAATCCCACTCCATACATATATATGGGGAAGTACTAGCTCCAACTCGGTTTCACAGTGAAAATTGCAGGAAATTCAAACCGGCACTTGGAAACAGACTGAGAAACCAGAGAAAAAGTTTCTCCTGCAACCCGTTCCCTTTGTGCTAGATGAACGAATGTCTCTCCACATGCTCAGTTCTGAGAGATAAGTGTGTGTGAAAGCCGTCCTTCACCTAACTTGTAGGGAACACAAAGTTTCTTTTCAGTTGCAATCTCCACTCCATACATATATATGGGGAGGTACAAGCTCCAACTCGGTTTTACAGTGAAAACTGCAGGAACTTCAAACCAGCACTAGGAAACAGACTGAGAATAAAGAGTACAAGTTTCTTCGGCAAACCTTTCCCTTTGTGCTAGATGAACGAACGTCTCTCCACATGCTCAGTTCTGAGAGATTAGTGTGTGTGAAAGCCATCTTTCAACTACCATGTTGGGAACACAAAGTTTCTTTTCAGTTGCAAATTCCACACCATACATATATATGGGGAGGTACTAGCTCCAACTCTGTTTTACAGTGAAAACTGCAGGAAATTCTAACCGGGACTAGGAAACAGACTGAGAAACAAGAGAAAAAGTTTCTCCTGCAACCCGTTCCATTTTTGCTAGATGAACGAACGTCTCTCCACATGCTCATTTCTGAGAGATATGTGTGTGTGAAAGCCGTCCTTCAACTAGCTTGTTGGGAATACAAAGTTTCTTTTCAGTTGCAAACTCCTCTCCATACATATATATTGGGAGGTACTAGCTCCAACTCGGTTTTACAGTGAAAACTGCAGGAACTTCAAACCGGCACTAGGAAACAGACTGAGAAACCAGAGTAAAAGTTTCTCCTGCAACCCGTTCCTTTTGTGCTAGATGAACGAACGTCTCTCCTCACGCTCAGTTCTGAGAGATAAGTGTGTGTGAAATCCGAACTTCACATAACTTGTTGGGAAAACAAAGTTTCTTTTAATTTGCAATCTACATTTCATACATATATATGGGGAGGTACTAGCTCCAACTCGGTTTTACAGTGAAAACAGCAGGAACTTTAAACCGGCACTAGGAAACAGACTGAGAAACCAGAGTAAAAGTTTCTCGTGCAACCCGTTCCCTTAGTGCTAGATGAACGAAAGTCTCTCCAGATGCTCTGTTCTGAGAGATAAGTGTGTGTGAAAGCCGTCCTTCACATAGCTTGTTGGGAACACAAAGTTTCTTTTCAGTTGCAAACTCCACTCCATATATATATGGGGAGGTTCTAGCTCCAAATCGGTTTCACAGTGAAAACTGCAGGAACATCAAACCGGCACTAGGACAGAGACTGAGAAACCAGAGAAAAACTTTCTCCTGCAACCCGTTCTTTTGTGCTAGATGAAAGAACGTCTCTCCACATGCTCAGTTCTGAGAGATAAGTGTGTGTGAAATCCGTCCTTCACCTAGCTTGTTGGAAAAACAAAGTTTCTTTTCAGTTGCAATCTCCACTCCATACATATATATGGGGGGGGTACTAGCTCCAACTCTGTTTTACAGTGAAAACTGCAGGAACATCAAACCGGCACTAGGAAACAGACTGAGAAACCAGAGTAAAAGTTTCCCCGCAACCCGTTCCCTTTGTGCTAGATGAATGAACGTCTCTCCACATGCTCATTTCTGAGAGATAAGTGTGTGTGAAAGCCGTCCTTCAACTAGATGGTGTGGAACACAAAGTTTCTTTTCAGTTGCAAACACCACTCCATACATATATATGGGGAAGTACTAGCTCCAACCCTGTTTTACAGTGAAAACTGCAGGAACTTCAAACTGGCACTAGGAAAAATAATAAGAAACCAGAGAAAAAGTTTCCCCTGCAACCCGTTCCCTTTGTGCTAGATGAACGAACGTCTCTCCACATGCTCATTTCTGAGAGATAAGTGTGTGTGAATGCCGTACTTCACCTAGCTTGTTGGGAAAACAAAGTTTCTTTCCAGGTGCAAACTCCACTCCATACATATATATGGGGAAGTACTAGCTCCAACTCGGTTTTACAGTGAAAATTGCAGGAAATTCAAACCGGCACTTGGAAACAGACTGAGAAACCAGAGAAAAAGTTTCTCCTGCAACCGTTCCCTTTGTGCTAGATGAACGAACGTCTCTCCACACGCTCAGTTCTGAGAGATAAGTGTGTGTGAAAGCCGTCCTTCACCTAGCTTGTTGGGAACACAAAGTTTCTTTTCAGTTGGAAACCCCATTCCATACATATATATTGGGAGGTACTAGCTCCAACTCGGTTTTACAGTGAAAACTGCAGGAACTTCAAACCGGCACTAGGAAAAAGACTGAGAAACCGGAGTAAAGTTTCTCCTGCAATCCGTTCCCTTTGTGCTAGATGAACGAACGTCTCTCCACATGCTCAGTTGTGAGAGATAAATGTGTGTGAAAGCCGTCCTTCAACTAGCTTGTTCGGAACACAAAGTTTATTTTCCCTTGCAAACTCCACTCCATACATATATATGGGGAGGTACTATCTCCAACTCGGTTTTACAGTGAAAACTGCAGGAACTTCAAACAGGCACTAGGAAAAAGACTGAGAAACCCGAGTAAAAGTTTCTCCTGCAACCCGTTCCCTTTGTGCTAGATGAACGAACGTCTCTCCACATGCTTAATTCTGAGAGATAATTGTGTGTGAAAGCCAAACTTCATCTAGCTTGTTGGGAACACAAAGTTTCTTTTCAGTTGCAAACTCCTCTCCATAGATATATATGGGGAGGTTCTAGCTGCAAATCGGTTTCACAGTGAAAACTGCAGGAACATCAAACCGGCACTAGGAAAGAGACTGAGAAACCAGAGAAAAAGTTTCTCCTGCAATCCGTACCCTTTTTGCTAGATGAATGAACGTCTCTCCACATGCTCATTTCTGAGAGATAAGTGTTTGTGAAAGCCGTCCTTCAACTATATGGTGTGGAACACAAAGTTTCTTTTCACTTGCAAACACCACTCCATACATATATAAGGGGAAGTACTAGCTCCAACCCTGTTTTACAGTGAAAACTGCAGGAACTTCAAACCAGCACTAGGAAACAGACTGAGAAACCATAGTAAAAGTTTCTCCTGCAACCGTTCCTTTTGTGCTAGATGAACGAACGTCTCTCCACATGCTCAGTTCTGAGAGATAAGTGTGTGTGAAAGCCGTCCTTCACCTTCCTTGTTGGGAACACAAAGTTTCTTTTCAGTTGCAAACTCCACTCAATACATATATATGGTGAGGTACTAACTCCAACTCGGTTTTACAGTGAAAACTGCAGGAACTTCAAACCGGCACTAGGAAATAGTCTGAGAAACCAGAGTAAAAGATTCTCCTTCAACCCGTTCCCTTTGTGCTTGATGAACGAACGTCTATCCACATGCTCATTTCTGAGAGATAACTGTGTGTGAAAGCCGTCCTTCACCTAGATTGTTGGGAACACAAAGTTTCTTTTCACTTGCAAACACCACTCCATAAATATATATGGGGAAGTACCAGCTCCAACCCTGTTTTACAGTGAAAACTGCAGGAAATTCAAACCAGCACTAGGAAACAGACTGAGAATCCATAGTAAAAGTTTCTCCTGCAACCCGTTCCTTTTGTGCTAGATGAACGAACGTCTCTCCACATGCTCAGTTCTGAGAGATAAGTGTGTGTGAAAGCCGTCCTTCACCTAGCTTGTTGGGAACACAAAGTTTCTTTTCAGTTGCAAACTCCACTCCATACATATATATGGAATGGTACTAGCTCCAAATCGGTTTTACAGTGAAAACTGCAGGAACTTCAAACCGGCACTAGGAAAAAGACTGAGAAACCCGAGTAAAAATTTCTCCTGCAACCCGTTCCCTTTGTGCTAAATGAACGAACGTCTCTCCACATGCTCAGTTCTGAGAGATAAATGTGTGTGAAAGCCGTCCTTCACCTAGCTTGTTGGGAACACAAAGTTTCTTTTCAGTTGCAAACTCCACTCCATACATATATATGGGGAGGTACTAGCTCCAACTCGGTTTTACAGTGAAAACTTCAGGAACTTCAAACCGGCACTAGGAAACAGACTGAGAAACCAGAGTAAAAGTTTCCCTGCAACCCGTTCCCTTTGTGCTAGATGAATGAACGTCTATCCACATGCTCATTTCTGAGAAATAAGTGTGTGTGAAAGCCGACCTTCAACTAGATGGTGTGGAACACAAAGTTTCTTTTCACTTGCAAACACCACTCCATACATATATATGGGGAAGTACTAGCTCCAACCCTGTTTTACAGTGAAAACTGCAGGAACTTCAAACAGGCACTAGGAAAAAGACTAAGAAACCAGAGAAAAAGTTTCCCCTGCAACCCGTTCCCTTTGTGCTAGATGAACGAACGTCTCTCCACATGCTCATTTCTGAGAGATAAGTGTGTGTGAATGCCGTACTTCAACTAGCTTGTTGGGAAAACAAAGTTTCTTTCCAGTTGCAAACTCCACTCCATACATATATATGGGGAAGTACTAGCTCCAACTCGGTTTTACAGTGAAACCTGCAGGAACTACACACTGGCACTAGGAAACAGTCTGAGAAACCAGAGAAAAAGTTTCTCCGGCAACCCGATCCCTTTGTGCTAGATGAACGAACGTCTCTCCACATGCTCAGTTCTGAGAGATAAGTGTGTGTGAAAGCCGTCCTTCACCTAGCTTGTTGGGAACACAAAGTTTCTTTTCAGTTGGAAACTCCACTCCATACATATATATGGGGAGGTACTAGCTCCAACTCGGTTTTACAGTGAAAACTGCAGGAACTTCAAACCGGCACAAGGAAACAGACTGAGAAACCAGAGTAAAAGTTTCTCCTGCAACCCGTTCCATTTGTGCTAGATGAACGAACGTCTCTCCACATGCTCAGTTCTGAGAGATATGTGTGTGTGAAAGCCGTCCTTCAACTTCCTTGTTGGGAACACAAAGTTTCTTTTAAGTTGCAAACTCCACTCCATACATATATATGGTGAGGTACTAACTCCAACTCGATTTTACAGTGAAAACTGCAGGAACTTCAAACCGGCACTAGGAAATATTCTGAGAAACCAGAGTAAAAGATTCTCCTGCAACCCGTTCCCTTTGTGCTTGATGAACGAACGTCTATCCACATGCTCATTTCTGAGAGATAACTGTGTGTGAAAGCCGTACTTCACCTAGCTTGTTGGGAACACAAAGTTTCTTTTCACTTGCAAACCCCACTCCATACATATGTATGGGTAAGTACTAGCTCCAACTCGGTTTCACTGTGAAAACTGCAGGAACTTCAAACTGGCACTAGGAAACAGACTGTGAAACCAGAGTAAAAGTTTCTCCTGCAACCCGTTCCTTTTGTGCTAGATGAACGAACGTCTCTCCACATGCTCAGTTCTGAGAGATAAGTGTGTGTGAAAGCCGTCCTTCACCTAGCTTGTTGGGAACACAAAGTTTCTTTTCAGTTGCAAACTCCACTCCATACATATATATGGAATGGTACTAGCTCCAAATCGGTTTTACAGTGAAAACTGCAGGAACTTCAAACCGGCACTAGGAAAAAGACTGAGAAACCCGAGTAAAAATTTCTCCTGCAACCCGTTCCCTTTGTGCTAAATGAACGAACGTCTCTCCACATGCTCAGTTCTGAGAGATAAATGTGTGTGAAAGCCGTCCTTCACCTAGCTTGTTGGGAACACAAAGTTTCTTTTCAGTTGCAAACTCCACTCCATACATATATATGGGGAGGTACTAGCTCCAACTCGGTTTTACAGTGAAAACTTCAGGAACTTCAAACCGGCACTAGGAAACAGACTGAGAAACCAGAGTAAAAGTTTCCCTGCAACCCGTTCCCTTTGTGCTAGATGAATGAACGTCTATCCACATGCTCATTTCTGAGAAATAAGTGTGTGTGAAAGCCGACCTTCAACTAGATGGTGTGGAACACAAAGTTTCTTTTCACTTGCAAACACCACTCCATACATATATATGGGGAAGTACTAGCTCCAACCCTGTTTTACAGTGAAAACTGCAGGAACTTCAAACAGGCACTAGGAAAAAGACTAAGAAACCAGAGAAAAAGTTTCCCCTGCAACCCGTTCCCTTTGTGCTAGATGAACGAACGTCTCTCCACATGCTCATTTCTGAGAGATAAGTGTGTGTGAATGCCGTACTTCAACTAGCTTGTTGGGAAAACAAAGTTTCTTTCCATTTGCAAACTCCACTCCATACATATATATGGGGAAGTACTAGCTCCAACTCGGTTTTACAGTGAAACCTGCAGGAACTACACACTGGCACTAGGAAACAGTCTGAGAAACCAGAGAAAAAGTTTCTCCGGCAACCCGTTCCCTTTGTGCTAGATGAACGAACGTCTCTCCACATGCTCAGTTCTGAGAGATAAGTGTGTGTGAAAGCCGTCCTTCACCTAGCTTGTTGGGAACACAAAGTTTCTTTTCAGTTGGAAACTCCACTCCATACATATATATGGGGAGGTACTAGCTCCAACTCGGTTTTACAGTGAAAACTGCAGGAACTTCAAACCGGCACAAGGAAACAGACTGAGAAACCAGAGTAAAAGTTTCTCCTGCAACCCGTTCCATTTGTGCTAGATGAACGAACGTCTCTCCACATGCTCAGTTCTGAGAGATATGTGTGTGTGAAAGCCGTCCTTCAACTTCCTTGTTGGGAACACAAAGTTTCTTTTAAGTTGCAAACTCCACTCCATACATATATATGGTGAGGTACTAACTCCAACTCGATTTTACAGTGAAAACTGCAGGAACTTCAAACCGGCACTAGGAAATATTCTGAGAAACCAGAGTAAAAGATTCTCCTGCAACCCGTTCCCTTTGTGCTTGATGAACGAACGTCTATCCACATGCTCATTTCTGAGAGATAACTGTGTGTGAAAGCCGTACTTCACCTAGCTTGTTGGGAACACAAAGTTTCTTTTCACTTGCAAACCCCACTCCATACATATGTATGGGTAAGTACTAGCTCCAACTCGGTTTCACTGTGAAAACTGCAGGAACTTCAAACTGGCACTAGGAAACAGACTGTGAAACCAGAGTAAAAGTTTCTCCTGCAACCCGTTCCTTTTGTGCTAGATGAACGAACGTCTCTCCACATGCTTAATTCTGAGAGATAATTGTGTGCGTTAAAGCCAACCTTCATCTAGCTTGTTGGGAACACAAAGTTTCTTTTCAGTTGCAAACTCCACTCCATAGATATATATGGGGAGGTTCTAGCTCCAAATCGGTTTCACAGTGAAAACTGCAGGAACATCAAACCGGCACTAGGAAAGAGACTGAGAAACCAGAGAAAAAGTTTCTCCTGCAATCCGTACCCTTTGTGCTAGATGAATGAACGTCTCTCCACATGCTCTTTTCTGAGAGATAAGTGTGTGTGAAAGCCGTCCTTCAACTAGATGCTGTGGAACACAAAGTTTCTTTACACTTGCAAACACCACTCCATACATATATATGGGGAAGTACTAGCTCCAACCCTGTTTTACAGTGATAACTGCAGGAAATTCAAACCAGCACTAGGAAACAGACTGAGAAACCAGAGTAAAAGTTCCTCCTGCAACCCGTTCCTTTTGTGCTAGATGAACGAACGTCTCTCCACATGCTCAGTTCTGAGAGATAAGTGTGTGTGAAAGCCGTCCTTCACCTTCCTTGTTGGGAACACAAAGTTTCTTTTCAGTTGCAAACTCCACTCCATACATATATATGGTGAGGTACTAACTCCAACTCGGTTTTACAGTGAAAACTGCAGGAACTTCAAACCGGCACTAGGAAATAGTCTGAGAAATCAGAGTAAAAGTTTCTCCTGCAAACCGTTCCCTTTGTGCTTGATGAACGAACGTCTATCCACATGCTCATTTCTGAGAGATAACTGTGTGTGAAAGCCGTCCTTCACCTAGCTTGTTGGGAACACAAAGTTTCTTTTCATTTGCAAACCCCACTCCATACATATATATGGGTAAGTACTAGCTCCAACTCGTTTTCACTGTGAAAACTGTAGGAACTTCAAACCGGCACTAGGAAAAAGACTGAGAAACCCGAGTAAAAATTTCTCCTGCAACCCGTTCCCTTTGTGCTAGATGAACGAACGTCTCTCCACATGCTCAGTTCTGAGAGATAAATGTGTGTGAAAGCCGTCCTTCACCTAGCTTGTTGGGAACACAAAGTTTCTTTTCAGTTGCAAAATCCACTCCATACATATATATGGGGAGGTACTAGCTCCAACTCGGATTTACAGTGAAAACTTCAGGAACTTCAAACCGGCAGTAGGAAACAGACTGAGAAACCAGAGTAAAGTTTCCCTGCAACCCGTTCCCTTTGTGCTAGATGAATGAACGTCTCTCCACATGCTCATTTCTGAGAGATAAGTGTGTGTGAAAGCCGTCCTTCAACTAGATGGTGTGGAACACATAGTTTCTTTTCACTTGCAAACACCACTCCATACATATATATGGGGAAATACTAGCTCCAACCTTGTTTTACAGTGAAAACTGCAGGAACTTCAAACTGGCACTAGGAAAAAGACTAAGAAACCAGAGAAAAAGTTTCTCCTGCAACCCGTTCCCTTAGTGCTACATGAACGTACGTCTCTCCACATGCTCAGTTCTGAGAGATAAGTGTGTGTGAAAGCCGTACTTCAACTAGCTTGTAGGGAACACAAAGTTTCTTTTCAGTTGCAATCTCCACTCCATACATATATATGGGGAGGTACAAGCCCCAACTCGGTTTTACAGTGAAAACTGCAGGAACTTCAAACAGGCACTAGGAAACACACTGAGAATTAAGAGTACAAGTTTCTTCGGCAAACATTTCCCTTTGTGCTAGATGAACGAACGTCTCTCCACATGCTCAGTTCTGAGAGATTAGTGTGTGTGAAAGCCATCTTTCACCTACCATGTTGGGAACACAAAGTTTCTTTTCAGTTGCAAATTCCACACCATACATATATATGGGGAGGTACTAGCTCCAACTCTGTTTTACAGTGAAAACTGCAGGAAATTCTAACCGGGACTAGGAAACAGACTGAGAAACAAGAGAAAAAGATTCTCCTGCAACCCGTTCCATTTTTGCTAGATGAACGAACGTCTATCCACATGCTCATTTCTGAGAGATATGTGTGTGTGAAAGCCGTCCTTCAACTAGCTTGTTGGGAATACAAAGTTTCTTTTCAGTTGCAAACTCCTCTCCATACATATATATTGGGTGGTACTAGCTCCAACTCGGTTTTACAGTGAAAACTGCAGGAACTTCAAACCGGCACTAGGAAACAGACTGAGAAACCAGAGTAAAAGTTTCTCCTGCAACCCGTTCCTTTTGTGCTAGATGAACGAACGTCTCTCCTCTTGCTCAGTTCTGAGAGATAAGTGTGTGTGAAATCCGTACTTCACCTAACTTGTTGGGAAAACAAAGTTTCTTTTAATTTGCAATTTACATTCCATACATATATATGGGGAGGTACTAGCTCCAACTCGGGTTTACAGTGAAAACAGCAGGAACTTTAAACCCGCACTAGGAAACAGACTGAGAATCCAGAGTAAAAGTTTCTCCTGCAACCCGTTCCCTTAGTGCTAGATGAACGAAAGTCTTTCCACATGCTCTGTTCTGAGAGATAAGTGTGTGAAAGCCGTCCTTCACATAGCTTGTTGGGAACACAAAGTTTCTTTTCAGTTGCAAACTCCACTCCATATATATATGGGGAGGTTCTTGCTCCAAATCGGTTTCACAGTGAAAACTGCAGGAACATCAAACCGGCACTAGGACAGAGACTGAGAAACCAGAGGAAAACTTTCTCCTGCAACCCGTTCTTTTGTGCTAGATGAACGAACGTCTCTCCACATGCTCATTTCTGAGAGATAAGTGTGTATGAAAGCCGTCCTTCATCTAGCTTGTTGGAAACACAAAGTTTCTTTTCAGTTGCAATCTCCACTCCATACATATATATGGGGGGGGGGTACTAGCTCCAACTCGGTTTTACAGTGAAAACTGCAGGAACATCAAACCGGCACTAGGAAACAGACTGAGAAACCAGAGTAAAAGTTTCCCCGCAACCCGTTCCCTTTGTGCTAGATGAATGAACGTCTCTCCACATGCTCATTTCTGAGAGATAAGTGTGTGTGAAAGCCGTCCTTCAACTAGATGGTGTGGAACACAAAGTTTCTTTTCACTTGCAAACACCACTCCATACATATATATGGGGAAGTACTAGCTCCAACCCTGTTTTACAGTGAAAACTGCACTAACTTCAAACTGGCACTAGGAAAAAGAATAAGAAACCAGAGAAAAAGTTTCCCCTTCAACCCGTTCCCTTTGTGCTAGATGAACGAACGTCTCTCCACATGCTCATTTCTGAGAGATAAGTGTGTGTGAATGCCGTACTTCACCTAGCTTGTTGGGAAAACAAAGTTTCTTTCCAGTTGCAAACTCCACTCCATACATATATATGGGGAAGTACTAGCTCCAACTCGGTTTTACAGTGAAAACTGCAGGAACTTCAAACCAGCACTAGGAAATAGACTGAAAATCCAGAGTAAAAGTTTCTCCTGCAACCCGTTCCTTTTGTGCTAGATGAATGAACGTCTCTCCACATGCTCAGTTCTGAGAGATACTTGTTTGTGAAAGCCGTCCTTCACCTAGCTTGTTGGGAACACAAAGTTTCTTTTCAGTTGCAAACTCCACACCATACATATATATGGGATGCTACTAGCTCCAACTCTTTTTTACAGTGAAAACTGCAGGAACTTCAAACCGGCACTTGGAAACAGACTGAGAAACCAGAGTAAAAGTTTCTCCTGCAACCCGTTCCTTTTTTTGCTAGATGAACGAACGTCTCTCCACATGCTCAGTTCTGAGAGATAAGTGTGTGTGAAATCGGTACTTCACCTAACTTGTTGGGAACACAAATTTTCTTTTAATTTGCAATCTACATTCCATATATACATATGGGGAGGTACTAGATCCAACTCGGTTTTACTGTGAAAACAGCAGGAACTTCAAACCGGCACTAGGAAACAGACTGAGAAACCAGAGTAAAAGTTTCTCCTGCAACCCGTTCCCTTAGTGCTAGATGAACGAAAGTCTCTCCATATGCTCAGTTCTGAGAGATAAGTGTGTGTGAAAGTCGTGCTTCACATAGCTTGTTGGGAACACAAAGTTTCTTTTCAGTTGCAAACTCCACTCCATATATATATGGGGAGGTTCTAGCTCCAAATCGGTTTCACAGTGAAAACTGCAGGAACATCAAACCGGCACTAGGAAAGAGACTGAAAAACCAGAGAAAAACTTACTCCTGCAACCCTTTCTTTTGTGCTAGATGAACGAACGTCTCTCCACATGCTCAGTTCTGAGAGATAAGTGTGTGTGAAATCCGTCCTTCACCTAGCTTGTTGGAAACACAAAGTTTCTTTTCAGTTGCAATCTCCACTCCATACATATATATGGGTGGGTACTAAATCCAACTCGGTTTTACAGTGAAACCTGCAGGAACTACACACTGGCACTAGGAAACAGTCTGAGAAACCAGAGAAAAAGTTTTTCCGGCAACCCGTTCCATTTGTGCTAGATGAACGAACGTCTCTCCACATGCTCAGTTCTGAGAGATAAGTGTGTGTGAAATCCGTACTTCACCTAACTTGTTGGGAACAAAAAGTTTCTTTTCACTTGCAAATCCCACTCCATACATATATATGGGGAAGTACTAGCTCCAACACGGTTTCACAGTGAAAATTGCAGGAAATTCAAACCGGCACTTGGAAACAGTCTGAGAAACCAGAGAAAAAGTTTCTCCTGCAACCGTTCCCTTTCTGCTAGATGAACGAACGTCTCTCCACACGCTCAGTTCTGAGAGATAAGTGTGTGTGAAAGCCGTCCTTCACCTAGCTTGTTGGGAACACAAAGTTTCTTTTCAGTTGCAAACTCCACTCCATACATATATATGGTGAGGTACTAACTCCAACTCGGTTTTACAGTGAAAACTGCAGGAACTTCAAACCGGCACTAGGAAATAGTCTGAGAAACCAGAGTAAAATATTCTCCTGCAACCCGTTCCCTTTGTGCTAGATGAACGAACGTCTATCCACATGCTCATTTCTGAGAGATAACTGTGTGTGAAAGCCGCCCTTCACCTAGCTTGTTGGGAACACAAAGTTTCTTTTCACTTGCAAACCCCCTCCATACTTATGTATGGGTAAGTACTAGCTCCAACTCGGTTTCACTGTGAAAACTGCAGGATCTTCAAACTGGCACTAGGAAACAGACTGTGAAACCAGAGTAAAAGTTTCTCCTGCAACCCGTTCCTTTTGTGCTAGATGAACGAACGTCTCTCCACACGCTCAGTTCTGAGAGATAAGTGTGTGTGTTAAAGCCAACCTTCATCTATCTTGTTGGGAACACAAAGTTTCTTTTCAGTTGCAAACTCCACTCCATAGATATATATGGGGAGGTTCTAGCTCCAAATCGGTTTCACAGTGAAAACTGCAGGAACATCAAACCGGCACTAGGAAAGAGACTGAGAAACCAGAGAAAAAGTTTCTCCTGCAATCCGTACCCTTTGTGCTAGATGAATGAACGTCTCTCCACATGCTCATTTCTGAGAGATAAGTGTGTGTGAAAGCCGTCCTTCAACTAGATGCTGTGGAACACAAAGTTTCTTTTCACTTGCAAACACCACTCCATACATATATATGGGGAAGTACTAGCTCCAACCCTGTTTTACAGTGAAAACTGCAGGAACTTCAAACCAGCACTACGAAACAGACTGAGAAACCAGAGTAAAAGTTTCCCTGCAACCCGTTCCTTTTGTGCTAGATGAACGAACGTCTCTCCACATGCTCAGTTCTGAGAGATAAGTGTGTGTGAAAGCCGTCCTTCACCTTCCTTGTTGGGAACACAAAGTTTCTTTTCAGTTGCAAACTCCACTCCATACATATATATGGTGAGGTACAAACTCCAACTCGGTTTTACAGTGAAAACTGCAGGAACTTCAAACCGGCACTAGGAAATAGTCTGAGAAACCAGAGTAAAAATTCTCCTGCAACCCGTTCCCTTTGTGCTTGATGAACGAACGTCTATCCACATGCTCATTTCTGAGAGATAACTGTGTGTGAAAGCCGTCCTTCACCTAGCTTGTTGGGAACACAAAGTTCTTTTCATTTGCAAACCCCACTCCATACATATATATGGGTAAGTACTAGCTCCAACTCGGTTTCACTGTGAAAACTGCAGGAACTTCAAACTGGCACTAGGAAACAGACTGTGAAACCAGAGTAAAAGTTCCCCTGCAACCCGTTCCTTTTGTGCTAGATGAACGAACGTCTCTCCACATGCTCATTTCTGAGAGATAAGTGTGTGTGAAAGCCAACCTTCATCTAGCTTGTTGGGAACACAAAGTTTCTTTTCAGTTGCAAACTCCACTCCATAGATATATATGGGGAGGTTCTAGCTCCAAATCGGTTTCACAGTGAAAACTGCAGGAACATCAAACCGGCACTAGGAAAGAGACTGAGAAACCAGAGAAAAAGTTTCTCCTGCAATCCGTACCCTTTGTGCTAGATGAATGAACTTCTCTCCACATGCTCATTTCTGAGAGATAAGTGTGTGTGAAAGCCGTCCTTCAACTAGATGCTGTGGAACACAAAGTTTCTTTTCACTTGCAAACACCACTCCATACATATATATGGGGAATTGCTAGCTCCAACCCTGTTTTACAGTGAAAACTGCAGGAACTTCAAACCAGCACTAGGAAACAGACTGAGAAACCAGAGTAAAAGTTTCTCCTGCAACCCGTTCCTTTTGTGCTAGATGAACGAACGTCTCTCCACATGCTCAGTTCTGAGAGATAAGTGTGTGTGAAAGCCGTCCTTCACCTTCCTTGTTGGGAACACAAAGTTTCTTTTCAGTTGCAAACTCCACTCCATACATATATATGGTGAGGTACGAACTCCAACTCGGTTTTACAGTGAAAACTGCAGGAATTTCAAACCGGCACTAGGAAATAGTCTGACAAACCAGAGTAAAAGATTCTCCTGCAACCCGTTCCCTTTGTGCTTGATGAACGAACGTCTATCCACATGCTCATTTCTGAGAGATAACTGTGTGTGAAAGCCGTCCTTCACCTAGCTTGTTGGGAACACAAAGTTTCTTTTCACTTGCAAACCCCACTCCATACATATATATGGGTAAGTACTAGCTCCAACTCTGTTTCACTGTGAAAACTGCAGGAACTTCAAACTGGCACTAGGAAACAGACTGTGAAACCAGGGTAAAAGTTCTCCTGAATCCCGTTCCTTTTGTGCTAGATGAACGAACGTCTCTCCACATGCTCATTTCTGAGAGATAAGTGTGTGTGAAAGCCGTCCTTCAACTAGATGCTGTGGAACACAAAGTTTCTTTTCACATGCAAACAGCACTCCATAAATATATATGGGGAAGTACTAGCTCCAACCCTGTTTTACAGTGAAAACTGCAGGAAATTCAAACCAGCACTAGGAAACAGACTGAGAAACCATAGTAAAAGATTCTCCTGCAACCCATTCCTTTTGTGCTAGATGAACGAACGTCTCTCCACATGCTCAGTTCTGAGAGATAAGTGTGTGTGAAATCCGTCCTTCACCTAGCTTGTTGGGAACACAAAGTTTCTTTTAATTTGCAATCTACATTCCATACATATATATGGGGAGGTACTAGCTCCAACTCGGTTTTACTGTGAAATCAGCAGGAACTTCAAACTGGCACTAGGAAACAGACTGAGAAACCAGAGTAAAAGTTTCTCCTGCAACCCGTTCCCTTAGTGCTAGATGAACGAACGTCTCTCCACATGCTCAGTTGTGAGAGAAAAGTGTGTGTGAAAGCCGTCCTTCACATAGCTTGTTGGGAACACAAAGTTTCTTTTCAGTTGCAAACTCCACTCCATATATATATGGGGAAGTTCTAGCTCCAAATCGGGTTCACTGTGAAAACTGCAGGAACTTCAACCCAGCACTAGGAAACAGACAGTGAACCCAGAGTAAAAGTTTCCCCTGCAACCCGTTCCTTTTGTGCTAGATGAACGAACGTCTCTCCACATGCTTAATTCTGAGAGATAATTGTGTGTGAAATCCAACCTTCATCTAGCTTGTTGGGAACACAAAGTTTCTTTTCAGTTGCAAATACCACTCCATAGATATATATGGGGAGATTCTAGCTCCAAATCGGTTTCACAGTGAAAACTGCAGGAACATCAAACCGGCACTAGGAAAGTGACTGAGAAACCAGAGAAAAAATTTCTCCTGCAATCCGTACCCTTTGTGCTAGATGAATGAACGTCTCTCCACATGCTCATTTCTGATAGATAAGTGTGTGTGAAAGCCGTCCTTCAACTAGATGCTGTGGAACACAAAGTTTCTTTTCACTTGCAAACACCACTCCATACATATATATGGGGAAGTACTAGCTCCAACCCTGTTTTACAGTGAAAACTGCAGGAAATTCAAACCAGCACTAGGAAACAGAATGAGAAACCAGAGTAAAAGTTTCTCCTGCAACCCGTTCCTTTTGTGCTAGATGAACGAACGTCTCTCCACATGCTCAGTTCTGAGAGATAAGTGTGTGTGAAAGCCGTCCTTCACCTTCCTTGTTGGGAACACAAAGTTTCTTTTCAGTTGCAAACTCCACTCCATACATATATATGGTGAGGTACTAACTCCAACTCGGTTTTACAGTGAAAACTGCAGGAACTTCAAACCGGCACTAGGAAATAGTCTGAGAAACCAGAGTAAAAATTCTCCTGCAACCCGTTCCCTTTGTGCTTGATGAACGAACGTCTATCCACATGCTCATTTCTGAGAGATAACTGTGTGTGAAAGCCGTCCTTCACCTAGCTTGTTGGGAACACAAAGTTTCTTTTCATTTGCAAACCCCACTCCATACATATATATGGGTAAGTACTAGCTCCAACTCGGTTTCACTGTGAAAACTGCAGGAACTTCAAACTGGCACTAGGAAACAGACTGTGAAACCAGAGTAAAAGTTCCCCTGCAACCCGTTCCTTTTGTGCTAGATGAACGAACGTCTCTCCACATGCTCATTTCTGAGAGATAAGTGTGTTTGAAAGCCAACCTTCATCTAGCTTGTTGGGAACACATAGTTTCTTTTCAGTTGCAAACTCCACTCCATAGATATATATGGGAGGTTCTAGCATCAAATCGGTTTCACAGTGAAAACTGCAGGAACATCAAACCGGCACTAGGAAAGAGACTGAGAAACCAGAGAAAAAGTTTCTCCTGCAATCCGTACCCTTTGTGCTAGATGAATGAACTTCTCTCCACATGCTCATTTCTGAGAGATAAGTGTGTGTGAAAGCCGTCCTTCAACTAGATGCTGTGGAACACAAAGTTTCTTTTCACTTGCAAACACCACTCCATACATATATATGGGGAAGTACTAGCTCCAACCCTGTTTTACAGTGAAAACTGCAGGAACTTCAAACCAGCACTAGGAAACAGACTGAGAAACCAGAGTAATAGTTTCTCCTGCAACCCGTTCCTTTTGTGCTAGATGAACGAACTTCTCTCCACATGCTCAGTTCTGAGAGATAAGTGTGTGTGAAAGCCGTCCTTCACCTTCCTTGTTGGGAACACAAAGTTTCTTTTCAGTTGCAAACTCCACTCCATACATATATATGGTGAGGTATTAACTCCAACAAGGTTTTACAGTGAAAACTGCAGGAACTTCAAACCGGCACTAGGAAATAGTCTGAGAAACCAGAGTAAAAGATTTTCCTGCAACCCGTTCCCTTTGTGCTTGATGAACGAACGTCTATTCACATGCTCATTTCTGAGAGATAACTGTGTGTGAAAGCCGTCCTTCACCTAGCTTGTTGGGAACACAAAGTTTCTTTTCACTTGCAAACCCCACTCCATACATATATATGGGTAAGTACTAGCTCCAACTCGGTTTCACTGTGAAAGCTGCAGGAACTTCAAACTGGCACTAGGAAACAGACTGTGAAACCAGGGTAAAAGTTCTCCTGCAACCCGTTCCTTTTGTGCTAGATGAACGAACTTCTCTCCACATGCTCATTTCTGAGAGATAAGTGTGTGTGAAAGCCGTCCTTCAAATAGATGCTGTGGAACACAAAGTTTCTTTTCACTTGCAAACACCACTCCATAAATATATATGGGGAAGTACTAGCTCCAACCCTGTTTTACAGTGAAAACTGCAGGAAATTCAAACCAGCACTAGGAAACAGACTGAGAAACCATAGTAAAAGTTTCTCCTGCAACCCGTTCCTTTTGTGCTAGATGAACGAACGTCTCTCCACATGCTCAGTTCTGAGAGATAAGTGTGTGTGAAAGCCGTCCTTCACCTAGTTTGTTGGGAACACAAAGTTTCTTTTCAGTTGCAAACTCCACTCCATACATATATATGGAATGGTACTAGCTCCAAATCGGTTTTACAGTGAAAACTGCAGGAACTTCAAACCGGCACTAGGAAAAAGACTGAGAAACCCGAGTAAAAATTTCTCCTGCAACCCGGTCCCTTTGTGCTAGATGAACGAACGTCTCTCCAAATGCTCATTTCTGAGAGATAAGTGTTTGTGAAAGCCGTCCTTCAACTAGATGGTGTGGAACACAAAGTTTCTTTTCACTTGCAAACACCACTCCATACATATATATGGGGAAGTAAGAGCTCCAACCCTGTTTTACAGTGAAAACTGCAGGAACTTCAAACTGGCACTAGGAAAAAGTCTAAGAAACCAGAGAAAATGTTTCCCCTGCAACCCGTTCCCTTTGTGCTAGATGAACGAACGTCTCTCCACATGCTCATTTCTGAGAGATAAGTGTGTGTGAATGCCGTACTTCAACTAGCTTGTTGGGAAAACAAAGTTTCTTTCCAGTTGCAAACTCCACTCCACACATATATATGGGGAAGTACTAGCTCCAACTCGGTTTTACAGTGAAAACAGCAGGAACTTCAAACCAGCACTAGGAAACAGACTGAGAAACCAGAGTAAAAGTTTCTCCTGCAACCCGTTCCCTTAGTGCTAGATGAACGAACGTTTCTCCACATGCTCAGTAGTGAGAGATAAGTGTGTGTGAAAGCCGTCCTTCACACAGCTTGTTGGGAACACAAAGTTTCTTTTCAGTTGCAAACTCCACTCCATATATATATGGGGAAGTTCTAGCTCCATATCGGGTTCACTGTGAAAACTGCAGGAACTTCAACCCAGCACTAGGAAACAGACTGTGAACCCAGAGTAAAAGTTTCCCCTGCAACCCGTTCCTTTTGTGCTATATGAACGAACGTCTCTCCACATGCTTAATTCTGAGAGATAATTGTGTGTGAAATCCAACCTTCATCTAGCTTGTTGGGAACACAAAGTTTCTTTTCAGTTGCAAATACCATTCCATAGATATATATGGGGAGGTTCTAGCTCCAAATCGGTTTCACAGTGAAAACTGCAGGAACATCAAACCGGCACTAGGAAAGTGACTGAGAAACCAGAGAAAAAGTTTCTCCTGCAATCCGTACCCTTTGTGCTAGATGAATGAACGTCTCTCCACATGCTCATTTCTGAGAGATAAGTGTGTGTGAAAGCCGTCCTTCAACTAGATGGTGTGGAACACAAAGTTTCTTTTCACTTGCAAACACCACTCCATACATATATATGGGGAAGTACTAGCTCCAAACCTGTTTTACAGTGAAAACTGCAGGAAATTCAAACCAGCACGAAGAAACAGACTGAGAAACCATAGTAAAGTTTTCCCTGCAACCCGTTCCTTTTGTGCTAGATGAACGAACGTCTCTCCACATGCTCAGTTCTGAGAGATAAGTGTGTGTGAAAGCCGTCCTTCACCTAGCTTGTTGGGAACACAAAGTTTCTTTTCAGTTGCAAACTCCACTCCATACATATATATGGAATGGTACTAGCTCCAACTCGGGTTTACAGTGAAAACTGCAGGAACTTCAAACCGGCACTAGGAAAAAGACTGAGAAACCCGAGGAAAAGTTTCTCCTGCAACCCGTTCCCTTTGTGCTAGATGAACGAAAGTCTCTCCACATGCTCAGTTCTGAGAGATAAATGTGTGTGAAAGCCGTACTTCACCTAGCTTGTTGGGAACACAAAGTTTCTTTTCAGTTGCAAACTCCACTCCATACATATATATGGGGAAGTACTAGCTCCAACTCGGTTTTACAGTGAAATCTTCAGGAACTTCAAACCAGCACTAGGAAACAGACTGAGAAACCAGAGTAAAAGTTTCCCTGCAACCCGTTCCCTTTGTGCTAAATGAATGAACGTCTCTCCACATGCTCATTTCTGAGAGATAAGTGTGTGTGAAAGCCGTCCTTCAACTAGATGGTGTGGAACACAAAGTTTCTTTTCACTTGCAAACACCACTCCATACATATATATGGGGAAGTACTAGCTCCAACCCTGTTTTACAGTGAAAACTGCAGGAACTTCAAACTGGCACTAGGAAAAAGTCTAAGAAACCAGAGAAAAAGTTTCCCCTGCAACCCGTTCCCTTTGTGCTAAATGAACGAACGTCTCTCCACATGCTCATTTCTGAGAGATAAGTGTGTGTGAATGCCGTACTTCAACTAGCTTGTTGGGAAAACAAAGTTTCTTTCCAGTTGCAAACTCCACTCCATACATTTATATGGGGAAGTACTAGCTCCAACTCGGTTTTACAGTGAAAACTGCAGGAACTTCAAACCAGCAATAGGAAATAGACTGAAAAACCAGAGTAAATGTTTCTCCTGCAACCCGTTCCTTTTGTGCTAGATGAACGAACGTCTCTCCACATGCTCAGTTCTGAGAGATAAGTGTGTGTGAAATCCGTACTTCACCTAACTTGTTGGGAACACAAAGTTTCTTTTAATTTGCAATCTACATTCCATACATATATATGGGGAGGTACTAGCTCCAACTCGGTTTTACTGTGAAAACAGCAGGAACTTCAAACCGCCACTAGGAAACAGACTGAGAAACCAGAGTAAAAGTTCCTAATGCAACCCGTTCCCTTTTTGCTAGATGAATGAACGTCTCTCCACATGCTCAGTTCTGAGATATAATTGTTTGTGAAAGCCGTCCTTCACATAGCTTGTTGGGAACACAAAGTTTCTTTTCAGTTGCAAACTCCACTCCATATATATATGGGGAGGTTCTAGCTCCAAATCGGTTTCACAGTGAAAACTGCAGGAACATCAAACCGGCACTAGGAAAGAGACTGAGAAACCAGAGAAAAACTTGCTCCTGCAACCCGTTCTTTTGTGCTACATGAACGAACGTCTCTCCACATGCTCAGTTCTGAGAGATAAATGTGTGTGAAAGCCGTCCTTCACCTAGCTTGTTGGGAACACAAAGTTACTTTTCAGTTGCAAACTCCAATCCATACATATATATGGGGAGGTACTAGCTCCAACTCGGTTTTACAGTGAAAACTTCAGGAACTTCAAACCGGCACTAGGAAACAGACTGAGAAACCAGAGTAAAAGTTTCCCTGCAACCCGTTCCCTTTGTGCTAGATGAATGAACGTCTCTCCACATGCTCAATTCTGAGAGATAAGTGTGTGTGAAAGCCGTCCTTCAACTAGATGGTGTGGAACACAAAGTTTCTTTTCACTTGCAAACACCACTCCATACATATATATGGGGAAGTACTAGCTCCAACCCTGTTTTACAGTGAAAACTGCAGGAACTTCAAAATGGCACTCGGAAAAAGACTAAGAAACCAGAGAAAAAGTTTCCCCTGCATCCCGTTCTCTTTGTGCTAGATGAACGAACGTCTCTCCACATGCTCATTTCTGAGAGATAAGTGTGTGTGAATGTCGTACTTCAACTAGCTTGTTGGGAAAACAAAGTTTCTTTCCAGTTGCAAACTCCACTCCATACATATATATGGGGAAGTACTAGCTCCAACTCGGTTTTACAGTGAAAACTGCAGGAACTTCAAACCAGCACTAGGAAATAGACTGAAAAATCAGAGTAAAAGTTTCTCCTGCAACCCGTTCCTTTTGTGCTAGATGAACGAACGTCTCTCCACATGCTCAGTTCTGAGAGATAAGTGTGTGTGAAAGCCGTCCTTCACCTAGCTTGTTGGGAACACAAAGTTTCTTTTCAGTTGCAAACTCCACTCCATACATATATATGGGATTGTACTAGCTCCAACTCTGTTTTACAGTGAAAACTGCAGGAACTTCAAACCGGCACTAGGAAACAGACTGAGAAAACTGAGTAAAAGTTTCTCCTGCAACCCGTTCCCTTTGTGCTAGATAAACGAAAGTCTCTCCACATGCTCAGTTCTGAGAGAGAAGTGTGTGTGAAATCCGTACTTCACCAAACTTGTTGGGAACACAAAGTTTCTTTTAATTTGCAATCTACATTCCATACATATATATGGGGAGGTACTAGCTCCAACTCGGTTTTACTGTGAAAACAGCAGGAACTTCAAACTGGCACTAGGAAACAGACTGAGAAACCAGAGTAAAAGATTCTCCTGCAACCCGTTCCCTTAGTGCTAGATGAACGAACGTCTCTCCACATGCTCAGTTCTGAGAGATAAGTGTGTGTGAAAGCCGTCATTCTCATAGCTTGTTGGGAACACAAAGTTCCTTTTCAGTTGCAAACTCCACTCCATATATATATGGGGAGGTTCTAGCTCCAAATCGGGTTCATAGTGAAAACTGCAGGAACATCAAACCGGCACTAGGAAAGAGACTGGGAAACCAGAGAAAAACTTTCTCCTGCAACCCGTTCTTTTGTGCTAGATGAACGAACGTCTCTCCACATGCTCAGTTCTGAGAGATAAGTGTGTGTGAAAGCCGTCCTTCACATAGCTTGTTGGAAACACAAAGTTTCTTTTCAGTTGCAATCTCCACTCCATACATATATATGGGGGGGTACTAGCTCCAACTCGGTTTTACTGTGAAACCTGCAGGAACTACACACTGGCACTAGGAAACAGTCTGAGAAACCAGAGAAAAAGTTTCTCTGGCAACCCGTTCCCTTTGTGCTAGATGAACGAACGTCTCTCCACATGCTCAGTTCTGAGAGATAAGTGTGTGTGAAATCCGTACTTAACCTAACTTGTTGGGAACACAAAGTTTCATTTCACTTGCAAACACCACTCCATACATATATATGGGGAAGTACTAGCTCCAACCCTGTTTTACAGTGAAAACTGCAGGAACTTCAAACAAGCACTAGGAAACAGACTGAGAAACCATAGTAAAAGTTTCTCCTGCAACCAGTTCCTTTTGTGCTAGATGAACGAACGTCTCTCCACACGCTCACTTCTGAGAGATAAGTGTGTGTGAATGCCGTCCTTCACTTAGATTGCTTGGAACACAAAGTTTCTTTACAATTGCAAACACCACTCCATAAATATATATGGAATGGTACAAGCTCCAACTCGGTTTTACAGTTAAAACTGCAGGAACTTCAAACCGGCACTAGGAAAAAGACTGAGAAACCCGAGTAAAAGTTTCTCCTGCAACCCGTTCCCTTTGTGCTAGATGAACGAACGTCTCTCCACTTGCTCAGTTCTGAGAGATAAATGTGTGTGAATGCCGTACTTCACCTAGCTTGTTGGGAAAACAAAGTTTCTTTCCAGTTGCATACTCCACTCCATACATATATATGGGGAAGTACTAGCACCAACCCGGTTTTACAGTGAAAACTGCAGGAACTTCAAACCGGCACTAGGAAAAAGACTGAGAAACCGGAGTAAAAGTTTCTCCTGCAACCCGTTCCCTTTTTGCTAGATGAACGAACGTCTCTCCACATGCTCAGTTGTGAGAGATAAATGTGTGTGAAAGCCGTCCTTCACCTAGCTTGTTCGGAACACAAAGTTTATTTTTCCTTTGAAACTCCACTCCATATATATATATGGGGAGGTACTATCTCCAACTCGGTTTTACAGTGAAAACTGCAGGAACTTCAAACAGGCACTAGGAAACAGACTGAGAATCCAGAGTACAAGTTTCTTCTGCAAACCGTTCCCTTTGTGCTAGATGAACGAACGTCTCTCCACATGCTCAGTTCTGAGAGATTAGTGTGTGTGAAAGCCGTACTTCAACTAGCTTGTTGGGAACACAAAGTTTCTTTTCACTTGCAAACTCAACTCCATACAAATATATGGGAGGTACTAGCTCCAATTCGGATTTACAGTGAAAACTGCAGGAACATCAAACCGGCACTAGGAAACAGACTGAGAAACCCGAGTAAAAGTTTCTCCTGCCACACGTTCCTTTTGTGCTTGATGAACGAACGTCTCTCCACATGCTAAGTTCTGAGAGAAAAGTGTGTGTAAAAGCCGTCCTTCACCTAGCTTGTTGGGAACACCAAGTTTCTTTTCAGTTGCAATATCCACTTCATACATATATTTGGGGAGGTACAAGCTCCAACTCGGTTTTACAGTGAAAACTGTAGGAACTTCAAACCAGCACTAGGAAACAGACTGAGAAACCAGAGTAAAATTTTCTCCTGCAACCCGTTCCCTTTGTGCTAGATGAGCGAACCTCTCACCACATGCTCATATCTGAGAGATAAGTGTGTGTGAAAGCCGTCCTTCACCTAGCTTGTTGGGAACACAAAGTTTCTTTTCAGTTGCAAACTCCACTTCATAAATATATATTGGGAGGTACTAGCTCCAACTCGGTTTTTCAGTGAAAATTGCAGGAACTTCAAACCGGCACTAGGAAACAGGCTGAGAAACCAGAGTAAAAGTTTCTCCTGCATCCCGTTCCTTTTGTGCAGGATGAACGAACGTCTCTCCACATGCTCAGTTCTGAGAGATAATTGTGTGTGAAAGCCGTACTTCACCAACCTTGTTGGGAACACAAAGTTTCTTTTCAGTTGCCAACTCCATTCCATACATATATATGGGGAGGTACAAGCTCCAAATCGGTTTTACTGTGAAAACTGCAGGAACATCAAACCGGCACAAGGAAAAAGACTGAGAAACCAGAGTAAAAGTTTCTCCTGCAACCCGTTCCCTTTGTGCTAGATGAACGAACGTCTCTCCACATGCTCATTTCTGAGAGATAAGTGTGTGTGAAAGCCGTCCTTCACCTAGCTTGTTGGGAACACAAAGTTTCTTTTCAGTTGCAAATTCCACTCCATACATTTATATGGGGAGGTACAAGCTCCAACTCGATTTCACAGTGAAAACGGCAGGAACATCAAACCGGAACTAATAAACATACTGAAAAACCAGAGAAAAATTTTCCCCTGCAAACCGTTCCCTTTGTGCTAGATGAACGAACGTCTCTCCACATGCTCAGTTCTGAGAGATAAGTGTGTGTGAAAGCCTTCCTTCAACTAGCTTGTTGGGAACACAAAGTTTCTTTACACTTGCAAACTCCACTCCAAATATATATAAGGGTAAGTACTAGCTCCAACTCTGTTTTACTGTGAAAACTGCAGGAAATTCAAACCGGGACTAGGAAACAGACTGAGAAACCAGAGAAAAAGTTTCTCCTGCAACGCGTTCCTTTTGTGCTAGATGAACGAACGTCTCTCCTCATGCTCAGTTCTGAGAGATAAGTGTGTGTGAAATCCGTACTTCACCTAACTTGTTGGGAACACAAAGTTTCTTTTCACTTGCAAACTCCACTCCATACATATATATGGGGAGGTAGTAGCTCCAACTCGTTTTTACAGTGAAAACTTCAGGAACTTCAAACCGGCACTAGGAAACAGACTGAGAAACCAGAGTAAAAGTTTCCCTGCAACCCGTTCCCTTTGTGTTGATGAATGAACGTCTCTCCACATGCTCATTTCTGAGAGATAAGTGTGTGTGAAAGTCGTCCTTCAACTAGATGGTGTGGAACACAAAGTTTCTTTTCACTTGCAAACACCACTCCATACATATATATGGGGAAGTACTAGCTCCAACCCTGTTTTACAGTGAAAACTGCAGGAACTTCAAACTGGCACTAGGAAAAATACTAAGAAACCAGAGTAAAAGTTTCTCCTGCAACCCTTTCCCTTTGTGCTACATGAACGAACGTCTCTCCACATGCTCATTTCTGAGAGATAAGTGTGTGTGAATGCCGTACTTCAACTAGCTTGTTGGGAAAACAAAGTTTCTTTCCAGTTGCAAACTCCACTCCATACATATATATGGGGAAGTACTAGCTCCAATTCGGATTTACAGTGAAAACTGCAGGAACTTTAAACCGGCACTAGGAAACAGACTGAGAAACCCGAGTAAAAGTTTCTCCTGCCACACGTTCCTTTTGTGCTTGATGAACGAACGTCTCTCCACATGCTAAGTTCTGAGAGAAAAGTGTGTGTGAAAGCCGTCCTTCACCTAGCTTGTTGGGAACACAAAGTTTCTTTTCAGTTGCAATATCCACTCCATACATATATTTGGGGAGGTACAAGCTCCAACTCGGTTTTACAGTGAAAACTGTAGGAACTTCAAACCGGCACTAGGAAACAGACTGAGAAACCAGAGTAAAAGTTTCTCCTGCAACCCGTTACCTTTGTGCTAGATGAGCGAACCTCTCACCACATGCTCATATCTGAGAGATAAGTGTGTGTGAAAGCCGTCCTTCACCTAGCTTGTTGGGAACACAAAGTTTCTTTTCAGTTGCAAACACCACTCCATAAATATATATTGGGAGGTACTAGCTCCAACTCGGTTTTTCAGTGAAAACTGCAGGAACTTCAAACCGGCACTAGGAAAGAGACTGAGAAACCAGAGTAAAAGTTTCTCCTGCATCCCGTTCCTTTTGTGCAGGATGAACGAACGTCTCTCCACATGCTCAGTTCTGAGAGATAAGTGTGTGTGAAAGCCGTACTTCACCTACCTTGTTGGGAACACAAAGTTTCTTTTCAGTTGCAAACTCCATTCCATACATATATATGGGGAGGTACAAGCTCCAAATCGGTTTTACTGTGAAAACTGCAGGAACATCAAACCGGCACTAGGAAAAAGACTGAGAAACCAGAGTAAAAGTTTCTCCTGCAACCCGTTCCCTTTGTGCTAGATGAACGAACGTCTCTCCACATGCTCATTTCTGAGAGATAAGTGTGTGTGAAAGCCGTACTTCACCTTCCTTGTTGGGAACACAAAGTTTCTTTTCAGTTGCAAACTCCACTCCATACATTTATATGTGGAGGTACAAGCTCCAACTCGATTTCACAGTGAAAACTGCAGGAACATCAAACCGGAACTAATAAACATACTGAAAAACCAGAGAAAAATTTTCCCCTGCAAACCGTTCCCTTTGTGCTAGATGAACGAACGTCTCTCCACATGCTCAGTTCTGAGAGATAAGTGTGTGTGAAAGCCTTCCTTCAACTAGCTTGTTGGGAACACAAAGTTTCTTTACACTTGCAAACTCCACTCCAAACATATATAAGGGTAAGTACTAGCTCCAACTCTGTTTTACTGTGAAAACTGCAGGAAATTCAAACCGGGACTAGGAAACAGACTGAGAAACCAGAGAAAAAGTTTCTCCTGCAACGCGTTCCTTTTGTGCTAGATGAACGAACGTCTATCCACATGCTCAGTTCTGAGAGATAATTGTGTATGAAAGCCGTACTTCACCAACCTTGTAGCGAACACAAAGTTTCTTTTAGGTTGCAAACTCCATTCCATACAAATATATTGGGAGGTAATAGCTCCAACTCGGTTTTACAGTGAAAACTGCAGGAACTTCAAACCGGCACAAGGAAAAAGACTGAGAAACCAGAGTAAAAGTTTCTCCTCCAACCCGTTCCCTTTGTGCTAGATGAACGAACTTCTGTCCACATGCTCAGTTCTGAGAGATAAGTGTGTGTGAAAGCCGTCCTTCACCTAGCTTGTTGGGAACACAAAGATTCTATTCAGTTGCAAACTCCACTCCATACATATATATGGGGAGGTACTAGCTCCAACACGGTTTCACAGTGAAAACTGCAGGAACATCAAACAGGCACTAGGAAACAGACTGAGAAAACAGAGTAAAAGTTTCAACTGCAACCCGTTCCATTTGTGCTAGATGAATGAACGTCTCTCCACATGCTAACTTCTGAGAGATAAGTGTGTGTGAAAGCCGTACTTCAACTAGATGGTGTGGAACACAAAGTTTCTTTTCACTTTCAAACACCACTCCATAAATATATATGGGGAAGTACTAGCTCCAACCCTGATTTACAGTGAAAACTGCAGGAACTTCAAACTGGCACTAGGAAAAAGACTAAGAAACCAGAGAAAAAGTTTCCCCTGCAAACCGTTCCCTTTGTGCTAGATGAACGAACGTCTCTCCACATGCTCATTTCTGAGAGATAAGTGTGTGTGAATGTCGTACTTCACCTAGCTTGTTGGGAAAACAAAGTTTCTTTCCAGTTGCAAACTCCACTCCATACATATATATGGGGAAGTACTAGCTCCAACACGGTTTTACAGTGAAAACTGCAGGAACTTCAAACCGGCACTAGGAAAAAGACTGAGAAACCTGAGTAAAAGTTTCTCCAGCAACCCGTTCCCTTTGTGCTAGATGAACGAACGTCTCTCCACATGCTTAATTCTGAGAGATAATTGTGTGTGAAAGCCAACCTTCATCTAGCTTGTTGGGAACACAAAGTTTCTTTTCAGATGCAAACTCCACTCCATAGATATATATGGGGAGGTTCTAGCTACAAATCGGTTTCACAGTGCAAACTGCAGGAACTTCAAACCGGCACTAGGAAAAAGACTGAGAAACCCGAGTAAAAGTTTCTCCTGCAACCCGTTCCCTTTGTGCTAGATGAACGAACGTCTCTCCACATGCTCAGTTCTGAGAGATAAATGTGTGTGAAAGCCGTTCTTCACCTAGCTTGTTGGGAACACAAAGTTTCTTTTCAGTTGCAAACTCCACTCCATACATATATATGGGGAGGTAGTAGCTCCAACTCGTTTTTACAGTGAAAACTTCAGGAACTTCAAACCGGCACTAGGAAACAGACTGAGAAACCAGAGTAAAAGTTTCCCTGCAACCCGTTCCCTTTGTGCTAGATGAATGAACGTCTCTCCACATGCTCATTTCTGAGAGATAAGTGTGTGTGAAAGCCGTCCTTCAACTAGATGGTGTGGAACACAAAGTTTCTTTTCACTTGCAAACACCACTCCATACATATATATGGGGAAGTACTAGCTCCAACCCTGTTTTACAGTGAAAACTGCAGGAATTTCAAACTGGCACTAGGAAACAGACTGAGAAACCAGAGTAAAAGATTCTCCTGCAACCCGTTCCCTTAGTGCTAGATGAACGAACGTCTCTCCACATGCTCATTTCTGAGAGATAAGTGTGTGTGAAAGCCGTCCTTCACATAGCTTGTTGGGAACACAAAGTTTCTTTTCAATTGCAAACTCCACTCCATATATATATGGGGAGGTTCTAGCTCCAAATCGGGTTCACAGTGAAAACTGCAGGAACATCAAACCGGCCCTAGGAAAGAGACTGAGAAACCAGAGAAAAACTTTCTCCTGCAACCCGTTCTTTTGTGCTAGATGAACGAACGTCTCTCCACATGCTCAGTTCTGAGAGATAAGTGTGTGTGAAAGCCGTCCTTCACATAGCTTGTTGGAAACACATAGTTTCTTTTCAGTTGCAATCTCCACTCCATACATATATATTGGGGGGGTACTAGCTCCAACTCGGTTTTACAGTGAAACCTGCAGGAACTACAAACTGGCACTAGGAAACAGTCTGAGAAACCAGAGAAAAAGTTTCTCTGGCAACCCGTTCCCTTTGTGCTAGATGAACGAACGTCTCTCCACATGCTCATTTCTGAGAGAAAAGTGTGTGTGAATGTCGTACTTCACCCAGCTTGTTGGGAAAACAAAGTTTCTTTCCAGTTGCAAACTCCACTCCATACATATATATGGGGAAGTACTAGCTCCAACACGGTTTTACAGTGAAAACTGCAGGAACTTCAAACCGGCACTAGGAAAAAGACTGAGAAACCTGAGTAAAAGTTTCCCTGCAACCCGTTCCCTTTGTGCTAGATGAATGAACGTCTCTCCACATGCTCATTTCTGAGAGATAAGTGTGTGTGAAAGCCGTCCTTCAACTAGATGGTGTGGAACACAAAGTTTCTTTTACTTGCAAACACCACTCCATACATATATATGGGGAAGTACTAGCTCCAACCCTGTTTTAAAGTGAAAACTGCAGGAACTTCAAACTGGCACTAGGAAACAGACTGAGAAACCAGAGTAAAAGATTCTCCTGCAACCCGTTCCCTTAGTGCTAGATGAACGAACGTCTCTCCACATGCTCATTTCTGAGAGATAAGTGTGTGTGAAAGCCGTCCTTCACATAGCTTGTTGGGAACACAAAGTTTCTTTTCAGTTGCAAACTAAATTCCATACAAATATATTGGGCGGTAATAGCTCCAACTCGGTTTTACAGTGAAACCTGCAGGAACTTCAAACCGGCACAAGGAAAAAGACTGAAAAACCAGAGTAAAAGTTTCCCCTGCAACCCGTTCCCTTTGTGCTAGATGAACGAACGTCTCTCCACATGCTCAGTTGTGAGAGATAAATGTGTGTGAAAGCCGTCCTTCAACTAGCTTGTTCGGAAAACAAAGTTATTTTCCCTTGCAAACTCCACTCCATAAATATATATGGGGAGGTACTAGCTCCAACTCGGTTTTACTGTGAAAACAGCAGGAACTTCAAACAGGCACTAGGAAACAGACTGAGAATCCAGAGTACAAGTATCTTATGCAAACCGTTCCCTTTGTGCTAGATGAACGAACGTCTCTCCACATGTTCAGTTCTGAGAGATTATTGTGTGTGAAAGCCGTACTTCACCTAGCTTGTTGGGAACACAAAGTTTCTTTTCACTTGCAAACTCCACTCCATACATATATATGGGGAGGTACTAGCTCCAACTCGGTTTTACTGTGAAAACAGCAGGAACTTCAAACCGGCACTAGGAAACAGACTGAGAAACCCGAGTAAAAGTTTCTCCTGCCACACGTTCCTTTTGTGCTTGATGAACGAACGTCTCTCCACATGCTAAATTCTGAGAGATAAGTGTGTGTGAAAGCCGTCCTTCACCTAGCTTGTTGGGAACACAAAGTTTCTTTTCAGTTGCAATACCCACTCCATACATATATTTGGGGAGGTACAAGCTCCAACTCGGTTTTACAGTGAAAACTGTAGGAACTTCAAACCGGCACTAGGAAACAGACTGAGTAACCAGAGTAAAAGTTTCTCCTGCAACCCGTTCCCTTTGTGCTAGTTGAGCGAACCTCTCACCACATGCTCATATCTGAGAGATAAGTGTGTGTGAAAGCCGTCCTTCACCTAGCTTGTTGGGAACACAAAGTTTCTTTTCAGTTGCAAACTCCACTCCATAAATATATATTGGGAGGTACTAGCTCCAACTCGGTTTTTCAGTGAAAACTGCAGGAACTTTAAACCGGCACTAGGAAACTGGCTGAGAAACCAGAGTAAAAGTTTCTCCTGCAACCCGTTCCTTTTGTGCTAGATGAACGAACGTCTCTCCACATGCTCAGTTCTGAGAGATAAGTGTGTGTGAAAGCCGTCCTTCACCTATCTTGTTGGGAACACAAAGTTTCTTTTCAGTTGCAAACTCCACTCCATACATATATATGGGGAGGTACAAACTCCAACTCGATTTCACAGTGAAAACTGCAGGAACATCAAACCGGAACTAATAAACATACTGAAAAAACAGAGAAAAAGTTCCCCCTGCAACCCGTTCCCTTTGTGCTAGATGAACGAACGTATCTCCACATGCTCAGTTCTGAGAGATAAGTGTGTGTGAAAGCCTTCCTTCAACTAGCTTGTTGGGAACACAAAGTTTCTTTACACATGCAAACTCCACTCCAAACATATATAAGGGTAAGTAGTAGCTCCAACTCTGTTTTACTGTGAAAACTGCAGGAAATTCAAACCGGGACTAGGAAACAGACTGAGAAACCAGAGAAAAAGTTTCTCCTGCAACGCGTTCCTTTTGTGCTAGATGAACGAACGTCTATCCACATGCTCAGTTCTGAGAGATAATTGTGTGTGAAAGCCGTACTTCACCAACCTTGTAGCGAACACAAAGTTTCTTTTCAGTTGCAAACTTCATTCCATACAAATATATTGGGAGGTAATAGCTCCAACTCGGTTTTACAGTGAAAACTGCAGGAACTTAAAACCGGCACAAGGAAAAAGACTGAGAAAACCGAGTAAAAGTTTCTCCTCCAACCCGTTCCCTTTGTGCTAGATGAACGAACGTCTCTCCACATGCTCAGTTCTGAGAGATAAGTGTGTGTGAAAGCCGTCCTTCACCTAGCTTGTTGGGAACACAAAGTTTCTTTTAATTTGCAATCTACATTCCATACATATAAATGGGGCGGTACTAGCTCCAACTCGGTTTTACAGTGAAAACACCAGGAACTTCAAACCGGCACTAGGAAACAGACTGAGAAACCAGAGTAAAAGTTTCTCCTGCAACCCGTTCCCTTACTGTTAGATGAACGAACGTCTCTCCACATGCTCAATTCTGAGAGAAATGTGTGTGTGAAAGCCGTCCTTCACATAGCTTGTTGGGAACACAAAGCTTCTTTTCAGTTGCAAACTCCACTCCATACATATATATGGGGGGTACTAGCTCCAACTCGGTTTTACAGTGAAACCTGCAGGAACTACACACTGGCACTAGGAAACAGACTGAGAAACCAGAGAAAAAGTTTCTCCGGCAACCCGTTCCCTTTGTGATAGATGAACGAGCGTCTATCCACATGCTCAGTTCTGAGAGATAATTGTGTGTGAAATCCGTACTTCACCTAACTTGTTGGGAACACAAAGTTTCTTTTCACTTGCAAATCCCAATCCATACTTATATATGGGGAAGCCCTAGCTCCAACACGGTTTCACAGTGAAAACTGTAGGAAATTCAAACCGGCACTTGGAAACAGACTGAGAAACCAGAGAAAAAGTTTCTCCTGCAACCCGTTCCCTTTGTGCTAGATGAACGAACGTCTCTCCACATGCTCAGTTGTGAGAGATAAATCTGTGTGAAAGCCGTCCTTCACCTAGCTTGTTCGGAACACAAAGTTTATTTTCCCTTGCTAACTCCACTCCATATATATATATGGGGAGGTACTATCTCCAACTCGGTTTTACAGTGAAAACTGCAGGAACTTCAAACAGGCACTAGGAAACAGACTGAGAATCCAGAGTACATGTTTCTTCTCCAAACCGTTCCCTTTGTGCTAGATGAACGAACGTCTCTCCACATGCTCAGTTCTGAGAGATTAGTGTGTGTGAAAGTCGTACTTCACCTAGCTTGTTGGGAACACAAAGTTTCTTTTCACTTGCAAACTCCATTCCATACAAATATATGGGAGGTACTAGCTCCAACTCGGATTTACAGTGAAAACAGCAGGAACTTCAAACCGGCACTAGGAAACAGACTGAGAAACCCGAGTAAAAGTTTCTCCTGCCACACGTTCCTTTTGTGCTTGATGAACGAACGTCTCTCCACATGCTAAGTTCTGAGAGATAAGTGTGTGTGAAAGCCGTCCTTCACCTAGCTTGTTGGGAACACAAAGTTTCTTTTCAGTTGCAATATCCACTCCATACATATATTTGGGGAGGTACAAGCTCCAAATCGGTTTTACAGTGAAAACTGTAGGAACTTCAAACCGGCACTAAGAAACAGACTGAGTAACCAGAGTAAAAGTTTCTCCTGCAACCCGTTCCCTTTGTGCTAGATGAGCGAACCTCTCACCACATGCTCATATCTGAGAGATAAGTGTGTGTGAAAGCCGTCCTTCACCTAGCTTGTTGGGAACACAAAGTTTCTTTTCAGTTGCAAACTCCACTCCATAAATATATATTGGGAGGTACTAGCTCCAACTCGGTTTTTCAGTGAAAACTGCAGGAACTTCAAACCGGCACTAGGAAACAGGCTGAGAAACCAGAGTAAAAGTTTCTCCTGCAACCCGTTCCTTTTGTGCTAGATGAACGAACGCCTCTCCACATGCTCAGTTCTGAGATATAAGTGTGTGTGAAAGCCTTCCTTCAACTAGCTTGTTGGGAACACAAAGTTTCTTTACACTTGCAAACTCCACTCCAAACATATATAAGGGTAAGTACTAGCTCCAACTCTGTTTTACTGTGAAAACTGCAGGAAATTCAAACCGGGACTAGGAAACAGACTGAGAAACCAGAGAAAAAGTTTCTCCTGCAACGCATTCCTTTTGTGCTAGATGAACGAACGTCTATCCACATGCTCAGTTCTGAGAGATAATTGTGTGTGAAAGCCGTACTTCACCAACCTTGTAGCGAACACAAAGTTTCTTTTCAGTTGCAAACTCCATTCCATACAAATATTTTGGGAGGTAATAGCTCCAACTCGGTTTTACAGTGAAAACTGCAGGAACTTCAAACCGGCACAAGGAAAAAGACTGAGAAACCCGAGTAAAAGTTTCTCCTGCAACCCGTTCCCTTTGTGCTAGATGAACGAACGTCTCTCCACATGCTCAGTTCTGAGAGATAAGTGTGTGTGAAAGCCGTCCTTCACCTAGCTTGTTGGGAACACAAATTTTCTTTTCAGTTGCAAACTCCACTCCATACATATATATGGGGAGGTATTAGCTCCAACGGTTTCACAGTGAAAACTGCAGGAACATCAAACAGGCACTAAGAAACAGACTGATAAACCAGAAAAAATTTTCTCCTGCAACGCGATCCTTTTGTGCTAGATGAACGAACGTCTCTCCACATGCTCAGTTCTGAGAGATAAGTGTGTGTGAAAGCCGAACTTCAACTAGCTTTTTGGGAACACAAAGTCTCTTTTAAGTTGCAATCTCCACTCCATACATATATATGGGGATGTACAAGCTCCAACTCTGTTTTACAGTGAAAACTGCAGGAACTTCAACCCGGCACTAGGAAATAAAATGAGAAACCAGAGTAAAAGTTTCCCCTGCAACCCGTTCCCTTTGTGCTAGTTGAACGAACTTCTCTCCACATGCTCATTTCTGAGAGATAAATGTGTGTGAAATCCGTCCTTCACCTAGCTTGTTGGGAACACAAAGTTTCTTTTCAGTTGCAAACTCCAGTCCATACATATATATGGGGAAGTACTATCTCCAACTCGGTTTTACCGTGAAACCTGCAGGAACTTCAAACCGGCACTAGGAAACAGAGTGAGAAACCAGAGAAAAAGTTTCTCATGCAACCCGTTCCATTTGTTCCAGATGAACGAACGCCTCTCCACATGTTCATTTCTGAGAGATAAGTGTGTGTGAAAGCCGTACTTCACCTAGCTTGTTGGGAAAACAAAGTTTCTTTACACCTGCAAACTCCACTCCATACATATATATGGGGAGGTACTAGCTCCAACTCGGTTTTACAGTGAAAACTGCAGGAACTTCAAACAGGCACTAGGAAACAGACTGAGAATCCAGAGTACATGTTTCTTCTCCAAACCGTTCCCTTTGTGCTAGATGAACGAACGTCTCTCCACATGCTCAGTTCTGAGAGATTAGTGTGTGTGAAAGCCGTACTTCACCTAGCTTGTTATGAACACAAAGTTTCTTTTCACTTGCAAACTCCACTCCATACAAATATATGGGAGGTACTAGCTCCAACTCGGATTTACAGTGAAAACTGCAGGAACTTCAAACCGGCACTAGGAAACAGAATGAGAAACCCGAGTAAAAGTTTCTCCTGCCACACGTTCCTTTGTGCTTGATGAACGAACGTCTCTCCACATGCTAAGTTCTGAGAGATAAGTGTGTGTGAAAGCCGTCCTTCACCTAGCTTGTTGGGAACACAAAGTTTCTTTTCAGTTGCAATATCCACTCCATACATATATTTGGGGAGGTACAAGCTCCAACTCGGTTTTACAGTGAAAACTGTAGGAACTTCAAACCGGCACTAGGAAACAGACTGAGTAACCAGAGTAAAAGTTTCTCCTGCAACCCGTTCCCTTTGTGCTAGATGAGCGAACCTCTCACCACATGCTCATATCTGAGAGATAAGTGTGTGTGAAAGCCGTCCTTCACCTAGTTTGTTGGGAACACAAAGTTTCTTTTCAGTTGCAAACTCCACTCCTTAAATATATATTGGGAGGTACTTGCTCCAACTCGGTTTTTCAGTGAAAACTGCAGGAACTTCAAATCGGCACTAGGAAAAATGCTGAGAAACCAGAGTAAAAGTTTCTCCTGCAACCCGTTCCTTTTGTGCTAGATGAACGAACGTCTCTCCACATGCTCAGTTCTGAGAGATAAGTGTGTGTGAAAGCCGTACTTCACCTACCTTGTTGGGAACACAAAGTTCCTTTTCAGTTGCAAACCCCATTCCATACATATATATGGGGAGGTACAAGCTCCAAATCGGTTTTACTGTGAAAACTGCAGGAACATCAAACCGGCACTAGGAAAAAGACTGAGAAACCAGAGTAAAAGTTTCTCCTGCAACCCGTTCCCTTTGTGCTAGATGAACGAACGTCTCTCCACATGCTCATTTCTGAGAGAAAAGTGTGTGTGAAAGCCGTCCTTCACCTAGATTGTTGGGAACACAAAGTTTCTTTTCAGTTGCAAAATCCACTCCATACATATATATGGGGAGGTACAAACTCCAACTCGATTTCACAGTGAAAACCTAGGAACATCAAACCGGAACAAATAAACATACTGAAAAACCAGAGAAAAATTTTCCCCTGCAACCCGTTCCCTTTGTGCTAGATGAACGAACGTCTCTCCACATGCTCAGTTCTGAGAGATAAGTGTGTGTGAAAGCCTTCCTTCAACTAGATTGTTGGGAACACAAAGTTTCTTTACACTTGCAAACTCCACTCCAAACATATATAAGGGTAAGTACTAGCTCCAACTCTGTTTTACTGTGAAAACTGCAGGAAATTCAAACCGGGACTAGGAAACAGACTGAGAAACCAGAGAAAAAGTTTCTCCTGCAACGCATTCCTTTTGTGCTAGATGAACGAACGTCTATCTACATGCTCAGTTCTGAGAGATAATTGTGTGTGAAAGCCGTACTTCACCAACCTTGTAGCGAACACAAAGTTTCTTTTCAGTTGCAAACTCCATTCCATACAAATATATTGGGAGGTAATAGCTCCAACTCGGTTTTACAGTGAAAACTGCAGGAACTTCAAACCGGCACAAGGAAAAAGACTGAGAAACCCGAGTAAAAGTTTCTCCTCAAACCCGTTCCCTTTGTGCTAGATGAACGAACGTCTCTCCACATGCTCAGTTCTGAGAGATAAGTGTGTGTGAAAGCCGTCCTTCACCTAGCTTGTTGGGAACACAAAGTTTCTTTTCAGTTGCAAACTCCACTCCATACATATATATGGGGAGGTACTAGCTCCAACACGGTTTCACAGTGAAAACTGCACGAACATCAAACAGGCACTAAGAAACAGACTGATAAACCAGAAAAAATTTTCTCCTGCAACGCGTTCCTTTTGTGCTAGATGAACGAACGTCTCTCCACATGCTCAGTTCTGAGAGATAAGTGTGTGTGAAAGCCGAACTTCAACTAGCTTTTTGGGAACACAAAGTCTCTTTTAAGTTGCAATCTCCACTCCATACATATATATGGGGATGTACAAGCTCCAACTCGGTTTTACAGTGAAAACTGCAGGAACTTCAAACCGGCACTAGGAAATAAAATGAGAAACCAGAGTAAAAGTTTCTCCTGCAACCCGTTCCCTTTGTGCTAGTTGAACGAACGTCTCTCCACATGCTCATTTCTGAGAGATAAGTGTGTGTGAAATCCGTCCTTCACTTAGCTTGTTGGGAACACAAAGTTTCTTTTCAGTTGCAAACTCCAGTCCATACATATATATGGGGAAGTACTATCTCCAACTCGGTTTTACCGTGAAACCTGCAGGAACTTCAAACCGGCACTAGGAAACAGACTGAGAAACCAGAGAAAAAGTTTCTCCTGCAACCCGTTCCATTTGTTCTAGATGAACGAACGCCTCTCCACATGCTCATTTCTGAGAGATAATTGTGTGTGAAAGCCGTCCTTCACCTAGCTTGTTGGGAAAACAAAGTTTCTTTACACCTGCAAACTCCACTCCATACATATATATGGGGAGGTACTAGCTCCAACTCGGTTTTACAGTGAAAACTGCAGGAACTTCAAACCGGCACTAGGAAACAGACTGAGAATAAAGAGTACAAGTTTCTTCGGCAAACCGTTCCCTTTGTGCTAGATGAACGAACGTCTCCCCACATGCTCAGTTCTGAGAGATTAGTGTGTGTGAAAGCCATCCTTCACCTACCTTGTTGGGAACACAAAGTTTCTTTTCAGTTGCAAACTCCACACCATACATATATATATCTGGAGATACTAGCTCCAACTCTGTTTACAGTGAATACTGCAGGAAATTCTAACCGGGACTAGGAAACAGACTGAGAAACAAGAGAAAAAGTTTCTCCTGCAACCCGTTCCATTTGTGCTACATGAACGAACGTCTCTCCACATGCTCTTTTCTGAGAGATAAGTGTGTGTGAAAGACGTCCTTCAAATAACTTGTTGGGAACACAAAGTTTCTTTTCAGTTGCAAACTCCACTCCATACATATATATTGGGTGGTACTAGCTCCAACTCGGTTTTACAGTGAAAACTGCAGGAACTTCAAACCGGCACTAGGAAACAGACTGAGAAACCAGAGTAAAAGTTTCTCCTGCAACCCGTTCCTTTTGTGCTAGATGAACGAAAGTCTCTCCACATGCTCAGTTCTGAGAGATAAGTGTGTGTGAAATCCGTACTTCACCTAACTTGTTGGGAACACAAAGTTTCTTTTAATTTGCAATCTACATTCCATACATATAAATGGGGAGGTACTAGCTCCAACTCGGTTTTACAGTGAAAACAGCAGGAACTTCAAACCGGCACTAGGAAACAGACTGAGAAAAAAGAGTAAATTTTCTCCTGCAACCCGTTCCCTTACTGTTAGATGAACGAACGTCTCTCCACATGCTCAGTTCTGAAAGAAAAGTGTGTGTGAAAGCCGTCCTTCACATAGCTTGTTGGGAACACAAAGCTTCTTTTCAGTTGTAAACTCCACTCCATACATATATATGGGGAGATTCTAGCTCCAAATCGGTTTCACAGTTAAAACTGCAGGAACATCAAACCGGCACTAGGAAAGAGACTGAGAAAACAGAGAAAAACTTTCTCCTGCAACCCGTTCCTTTTGTGCTAGATGAACGAACGTCTCTCCACATGCTCAGTTCTGAGAGATAACGGTGTGTGAAAGCCGTTCTTCACCTAGCTTGTTGGAAAAACAAAGTATCTTTTCAGTTGCAATCTCCATTCCATACATATATATGGGGGGTACTAGCTCCAACTCGGTTTTACAGTGAAACCTGCAGGAACTACACACTGGCACTAGGAAACAGACTGAGAAACCAGAGAAAAAGTTTCTCCGGCATCCCGTTCCCTTTGTGATAGATGAACGAGCGTCTATCCACATGCTCAGTTCTGAGAGATAAGTGTGTGTGAAATCCGTACTTCACCTAACTTGTTGGGAACACAAAGTTTCTTTTCACTTGCAAATCCCACTCCATACTTATATATGGGGAAGCCCTAGCTCCAACACGGTTTCACAGTGAAAACTGTAGGAAATTCAAACCGGCACTTGGAAACAGACTGAGAAACCAGAGAAAAAGTTTCTCCTGCAACCCGTTCCATTTGTGCTAGATGAACGAACGTCTCTCCACATGCTCAGTTCTGAGAGATAAGTGTGTGTGAAAGCCGTCCTTCACCTAGCTTGTTGGGAACACAAAGTTTCTTTTCAGTTGCAAACTCCACTCCATACATATATATGGGGAGGTACTATCTCCAACTCTGTTTTACAGTGAAAACTGCAGGAACTTCATACCGGCACTAGGAAACAGACTGAGAAACCAGAGTAAAAGTTTCTCCTGCAACCCGTTCCTTTTGTGCTAGATGAACGAACGTCTCTCCACATGCTCAGTTCTGAGAGATAAGTGTGTGTGAAAGCCGTCCTTCACCTTCCTTGTTGGGAACACAAAGTTTCTTTTCATTTTCAAACTCCACTCCATAAATATCTATGGGGAGGTACAAACTCCAACTCGGTTTTACAGTGAAAACTGCAGGAACTTCAAACCGGCACTAGGAAATAGTCTGAGAAACCAGAGTAAAAGATTCTCCTGCAACCCGTTCCCTTTGTGCTAGATGAACGAACGTCTCTCCACATGCTCAGTTCTGAGAGAAAAGTGTCTGTGAAAGCCGTTCTTCACCTAGCTTTTTGGGAACAGAAAGTTTCTTTTCAGTTGCAAACTCCACTCCATACAAATAAATGGGTTGGTACTAGCTCCAACTCGGTTTTACAGTGAAAACTGCAGGAACATCCAACCTGCACTAGGAAACAGACTGAGAAACCAGAGCAAAATTTTCTCCTGCAAACCGTTCCCTTTGTGCTAGATGAACGAACATCTCTACACATGCTCAGTTCTGAGAGGTAAGTGTGTGTGAAAGCCGTCCTTCACCTAGCTAGTTGGGAACACAAAGTTTCTTTTCATTTGCAAACCCCACTCCATACATATATATGGGAATGTACTAGCTCCAATTCGGTTTTACTGTGAAAACTGCAGGAACTTCAAACCTGCACTAGGAAACAGACTGATAAACCAGAGTAAAATTTTCCCCTGCAAACCGTTCCCTTTGTGCTAGATGAACGAACATCTCCACACATGCTCAGTTCTGAGAGATAAGTGTGTGTGAAAGCCGTCCTTCACCTAGCATTTTGGGAACAAAAAGTTTCTTTTCAGTTGCAAAGTCCACTCCATACATATATATGGGGAGGTACTAGTTCCAACACCGTTTTACAGTGAAAAATGCCGGAACTTCAAACCGGCACTAGGGAACAGACTGAGAAACAAGAGTAATAGTTTCTCCTGCAACACATTCCATTTTTGCTAGGTGAACGAACGTCTCTCCACATCTTCAGTTCTGAGAGATATTTGTGTGTGAAAGCCGCTCTTCACCTAGCTTGTTAGGAACACAAAGTTTCTTTTCACTTGCAAACTCCACTCCATACATATATATGGGGATGTACTTTCTCCAATTCCGTTTTAAAGAGTAATAGTTTCTCCTGCAACACATTCCATTTTTGCTAGGTGAACGAACGTCTCTCCACATCTTCAGTTCTGAGAGATATTTGTGTGTGAAAGCCGCTCTTCACCTAGCTTGTTAGGAACACAAAGTTTCTTTTCACTTGCAAACTCCACTCCATACATATATATGGGGATGTACTTTCTCCAATTCCGAAAACTGCAGTAACTTCAAACCTGCACTAGGAAACAGAATGAGAAACCAGAGTAAAAGTTTCTCCTGCAAACCGTTCCCTTTGTGCAAGATGAACGAATATCTCTACACATGCTCAGTTCTGAGAGAAATGTGTGAGTGAAAGCCGTCCTTCACAAAGCTTGTTGGGAACACAAAGTTTCTTTTCAGTTGCAAACTCCACTCCATATATATATACTGGGTGGTACTAGCTCCAACTCTGTATTACAGTGAAAACTGCAGGAAATTCAAACCGGCATTAGGAAACAGACTGAGATTCCAGAGTAAAAGTTTCTCCTGCAAAACTTTCCCTTTGTGCTAGATGAACGAAAGTCTCTCCACATGCTCAGTTCTGAGAGATAATTGTGTGTGAAAGCGATCTTTCAACTAGCTTGTTGGGAACACAAAGTTTCTTTTCAGTTGCAAACTCCACTCCATACATATATATGGGGATGTACTAGCTCCAATTCGGTTTTACAGTGTAAACTGCAGGAACTTCAAACCTGCACTAGGAAACAGACTGAGAAACCAGAGTAAAAGTTTCCCCTGCAAACCGTTCCCTTTGTGCTAGATGAACGAACATCTCCACACATGCTCAGTTCTGAGAGATAAGTGTGTGTGAAAGCCGTCCTTCACCTAGCAATTTGGGAACAAAAAGTTTCTTTTCAGTTGCAAAGTCCACTCCATACATATATATGGGGAGGTACTAGCTCCAACACCATTTTACAGTGAAAAATGCCGGAACTTCAAACCGGCACTAGGGAACAGACTGAGAAACAAGAGTAATAGTTTCTCCTGCAACACATTCCATTTTTGCTAGGTGAACGAACGTCTCTCCACATGTTCAGTTCTCAGAGATATTTGTGTGTGAAAGCCGCACTTCACCTAGCTTGTTAGGAACACAAAGTTACTTTTCAGTTGCAAACTCCACTCCATACATATATATGGGGATGTACTAGCTCCAACTCGGTTTTACAGTGCAAAATGCAGGAAATTCAAACCGACACTAGGAAACAGACTGAGAAACCATAGTAACAGTTTCTCCGGCAACCCGTTCCCTTTGTGTTAGATGAACGAACGTCTCTCCACATGCTCAGTTCTGAGGGATAAGTGGGTGTGAAAGCCGTCCTTCACCTAGCTTGTTGGTAACACAAATTTTCTTTTCAGTTGCAAACTCCAATCCATACATATATATGGGTAGGTACTAGCTCCAACTCTGTTATACTGTGAAATCTGCAGGAAATTCAAAGCGGCAGTAGGAAACAGACTGAGGAACCAGAGTAAAAGTTTCTCCTGCAACCCATTCCCTTTGTGCTAGATGAACGAACGTCTCTCAACATGCTCAGTTCTGAGAGAAAAGTGTGTGTGAAAGCCGTTCTTCACCTAGCTTGTTGGGAACAGAAAGTTTCTTTTCAGTTGCAAACTCCACTCCATACAAATATATGGGTAGGTACAAGCTCCAACTCGGTTTTACAGTGAAAACTGCAGGAACTTCAAACCGGCACTAGGAAGCAGAATGAGAAAACAGAGTAAAATTTTTTCCTGCATACCGTCCCTTTGTGCTTGATGAATGAACGTCTCTCCACATGCTCAGTTCTGAGAGATAAGTGTGTGTGAAAGCCATTCTTCACCTAGCTTGTTGGGAACACAAAGTTTCTTTTCAGTTGCAAACTCCAGTCCATACATATATATGGGGATGTACTAGCTCCAATTCGGTTTTAAAGTGAAAACTGCAGAAACTTCAAACCGGCACAAGGAAACAGACTGAGAAACCAGAGTAAAAGTTTCTCCTGCAACCCGTTCCAGTTGTGCTAGATGAACGAACGTCTCTCCACATGCTCAGTTCTGAGAGTTAAGTGTGTGTGATAGCCGTTTTTCAACTAGCTTGTTGGGAACACAAAGTTTCTTTTAACTTGCAAACTCCACTCCATAAATATATAATGGGAGGTACTAGCTCCAACTCGATTTTACAGTGAAAATTGCAGGAACTTCAAACCGGCACTAGGAAACAGACTGAGAAACCAGAGTAATAGTTTCTCCTGCAACACTTTCCCTTTGTGCTAGATGAACGAACATCTCTACACATGCTCAGTTCTGAGAGATAAGTGTGTGTGAAAGCCGTACTTCACCTAGCTTGTTGGGAACACAAAGTTTCTTTTCAGTTGAAAACTCCACTCCATACATATATATGGGGAGGTACTAGCACCAACTCGGTTTTACAGTGAAAACTGCAGGAACTTCAAACCGGCACTAGGAAGCAGAATGAGAAACCAGAGTAAAAGTTTCTCCTGCATACCGTTCCCTTTGTGCTAGATGAACGAACGTCTCTCCACATGCTCAGTTCTGAGAGATAAGTGTGTGTGAAAGACGTCCTTCAACTAGCTTGTTGGGAACACCAAGTTTCTTTTCAGTTGTAAACTCAACTCCATACATATATATGGGGATGAACTAGCTCCAATACGGTTTTACAGTGAAAACTGCAGGAACTTCAAACCGGCACTAGGAAACAGACTGAGAAACCAGAGTAAAAATTTCTCCTGCAACCCGTTCCCTTTGTGCTAGATGAACGAACATCTCTACACATGCTCAGTTCTGAGAGATAAGTGTGTGTGAAAGCCGTCCTTCACCAAGCTTGTTGGGAACACAAAGTTTCTTTTCAGTTGCAAACTCCACTCCATACATATATACTGGGTGGTACTAGCTCCAAATCGGTATTACAGTGAAAACTGCTGGAACTTCAATCCGGCACTAGGAAACAGACTGAGAAACCAGAGTAAAAGTTTCTCCTGCAAACCGTTCCCTTTGTGCTAGATGAACAAAAGTCTATCCACATGCTCAGTTCTGAGAGATAAGTGTGTGTGAAAGCCGTTCTTCAACTAGCTTGTTGGGAACACAAAGTTTCTTTTCAGTTGCAAACTCCACTCCATACATATATATGGGGATATACTAGCTCCAATTCGGTTTACAGTGAAAACTGCAGGAACTTCAAACCTGCACTAGGAAACAGACTGAGAAACAGAGTAAAAGTTTCCCCTGCAACCCGTTCCCTTTGTGCTAGATGAACGAACATCTCCACACATCCTCAGTTCTGAGAGATAAGTGTGTGTGAAAGCCGTCCTTCACATAGCATTTTGGGAACACTAAGTTTCTTTTCAGTTGCAAACTCCACTCCATACATATATATGGGGAGGTACTAGCTCCAACACAGTTTTACAGTGAAAACTGCCGGAACTTCAAACCGGCACTAGGGAACAGACTGAGAAACAAGAGTAATAGTTTCTCCTGCAAAACATTCCATTATTGCTAGATGAACGAACATCTCTCCAAATACTCTGTTCTGAGAGATACGTGTGTGTGATAGCCGTCCTTCACGTATCTTGTTGGGAACACAAAGTTTCTTTTCAGTTGCAAACTCCACTCCATACATATATATGGGGAGGTACTAAATCCAACTCGGTATTACAGTGAAAAATGCAGGAACTTCAAACCGGCATTAGGAAACAGACTGAGAAACCAGAGTAAAATTTCTCCTGCAAACGTTTCCCTTTGTGCTAGATGAACGAAAGTCTCTCCACATGCTCAGTTCTGAGAGATAAGTGTGTGTGAAAGCCGTTCTTAAACTAGCTTGTTGGGAACACAAAGTTTCTTTTCAGTTGCAAACTCCACTACATACATATATATGGGGAGGTACTAGCTCCAACTCGGCTTTAAAGTGCAAACTGCAGGAACTTCAAACCGGCACTAGGAAACAGACTGAGAAATCAGAGTAACAGTTTCCACTGCAACCCGTTCCATTTGTGCTAGATGAACAAACGTCTCTCCACATGCTCAGTTCTGAGAGATAAGTGTGTTTGAAAGCCGTCCTTCACCGAGCTTTTGGGAACACAAAGTTTCTTTTCAGTTGCCAACTCCACTCCATACATATGTATGGTGAGGTACCAGATTCAACTCGGTTTTACAGTGAAAACTCCAGGAACTTCAAACCGGCTCTAGGAAACACACGGAGAAACCAGAGTAAAAGTTTCTCCAGCAAACAGTTCCATTTGTGCTAGATGAACGAACGTCTCTCCACATGCTCAATACTGAGTGATAAGTGTGTGTGAAAGCCGTAATTCACCTAGAATGTTGAGAAAACAAACTTTCTTTTCAGTTGCAAACTCCACTCCATAAATATATAACGGGAGGTACTAGCTCCATCTCGGTTTTACAGTGAAAACTGCAGGAACATCAAACCGGCACTAGGAAACAGACTGAGAAACGAGAGAAAAATTTTCTCCTGCAACCCGTTCCCTTTGTGCTAGATGAACGAACTTCTCTCCACATGCTCAGTTCTGAGAGATAAGTGTGTTTGAAAGCCGTCCTTCACATATCTTATAGGGAACACAAAGATTCTTTTCACTTCCAAACTCCACTCCATACATATATATGGGGAGGTACTAGCTCCAACTCGGTTTTACAGTGAAAACTTCAGGAACTTCAAACCGGCACTAGGATACAGACTGAGAATCCAGAGTAAAAATTTCTTCTGCAAACCGTTCTCTTTGTGCTAGATGAACGAACGTCTCTCCACATGCTCAGTTCTGAGAGATTAGTGTGTGTGAAAGCCGTCCTTCACCTAGCTTGTTGGGAACACAAAGTTTCATTTTAGTTGCAAAATCCACTCCATACATATATATGGGGTGGTACTAGCTCCAACTCGGTTTTATACTGAAAACTGCAGGAACTTCAAACCGGCACTAGGAAACAGACTGAGAAACAAGAGAAAAAGTTTCTCATGCAAACCGTTCCCTTTTTGCTAGATGAACGAAAATCTCTCCACATGCTCAGTTCTGAGAGGTAAGTGTTTGTGAAAGCCTTCCTTCACCTAGCTTGTTGGGAACACAAAGTTTCTTTTCAGTTGCAAACTCCACTCCATACATATATATAGGGATGTACTAGCTCCAAATCGGATTTACAGTGCAAACTGCTGGAACTTCAAACCGGCACTAGGAAATCGACTGAGAAACCAGAGTAAAAGTTTCCACTGCAACCAGTTCCCTTTGTGTTAGATGAACGAACGTCACTCCTCAAGCTCAGATCTGAGAGATAAGTGTGTATGAAAGCCATCCTTCACCTAGCTTGTTGGGAACACAAAGTTTCCTTTCAGTTGCAAACCCCACTCCATACATATATATGGGGATGTACTAGATTCAAATCGGTTTTACAGTGAAAAATGCAGGAACTTCAAACCGGCACTAGAAAACAGACTGAGAAACCAGAGTAATAGTTTCTCCTGCAACCCGTTCCCTTTGTGCTAGATGAAGGAGCGTCTCTCCACATGCTCAGTTCTGAGAGATAAGTGTGTTTGAAAGCCGTACTTCACATATCTTATAGGGAACACAAAGATTCTTTTCACTTCCAAACTCCACTCCATACATATATATGGGGAGGTACTAGCTCCAACTCGGTCTTACAGTGAAAACTTCAGGAACTTCAAACCGGCACTAGGATACAGATTGAGAATCCAGAGTAAAAATTTCTTCTGCAAACCGTTCTCTTTGTGCTAGATGAACGAACGTCTCTCCACATGCTCAGTTCTGAGAGATTAGTGTGTGTGAAAGCCGTCCTTCACCTAGCTTGTTGGGAACACAAAGTTTCTTTTTAGTTGCAAAATCCACTCCATACATATATATGGGGTGGTACTAGCTCCAACTCGGTTTTATAGTGAAAACTGCAGGAACTTCAAACCGGCACTAGGAAACAGACTGAGAAACAAGAGAAAAAGTTTCTCCTGCAACCCGTTCCCTTTTTGCTAGATGAACGAAAATCTCTCCACATGCTCAGTTCTGAGAGGTAAGTGTTTGTGAAAGCCGTCCTTCACCTAGCTTGTTGGGAACACAAAGTTTCTTTTAACTTGCAAACTCCACTCCATACATATATATGGGGAGGTACTAGCTCCAACTCGTTTTTACAATGAAAACTGCAGGAAATTCAAACCGGCACTAGGAAACAGACTGAGAAACCAGTGAAAAAGTTTCTCCTGCAAACCGTTCCCTTTGTGCTAGATGAACGAACGTTTCTCCACATGCTCATTTCTGAGAGATAAGTGTATGTGAAAGCGGCCTTTCACCTAGCTGGTTGTGAACACAAAGATTCTTTTCTGTTGAAAACTCCACTCCATAAATATATATGGGGAGGTACAAGCTCCAACTCTGTTTTACAGTGAAAACTGCAGGAACTTCAAACCGGCACTAGGAAACAGACTGAGAAACCAGAGTAATAGTTTCTCCTGCAACCCGTTCCCTTTGTTCTAGATGAAGGAACGTCTCTCCACATGCTCAGTTCTGAGAGATAAGTGTGTTTGAAAGCCGTCCTTCACATATCTTATAGGGAACACAAAGATTCTTTTCACTTCCAAACTCCACTCCATACATATATATGGGGAGGTACTAGCTCCAACTCGGTCTTAAAGTGAAAACTTCAGGAACTTCAAACCGGCACTAGGATACAGACTGAGAATCCAGAGTAAAAATTTCTTCTGCAAACCGTTCTCTTTGTGCTAGATGAACGAACGTCTCTCCACATGCTCAGTTCTGAGAGATTAGTGTGTGTGAAAGCCGTCCTTCACCTAGCTTGTTGGGAACACAAAGATTCTTTTTAGTTGCAAAATCCACTCCATACATATATATGGGGTGGTACTAGCTCCAACTCGGTTTTATAGTGAAAACTGCAGGAACTTCAAACCGGCACTAGGAAACAGACTGAGAAACAAGAGAAAAAGTTTCTCCTGCAACCCGTTCCCTTTTTGCTAGATGAACGAAAATCTCTCCACATGCTCAGTTCTGAGAGGTAAGTGTTTGTGAAAGCCGTCCTTCACCTAGCTTGTTGGGAAAACAAAGTTTCTTTTAACTTGCAAACTCCACTCCATACATATATATGGGGAGGTACTAGCTCCAACTCGTTTTTACAATGAAAACTGCAGGAAATTCAAACCGGCACTAGGAAACAGACTGAGAAACCAGTGAAAAAGTTTCTCCTGCAACCCGTTCCCTTTGTGCTACATGAAGGAACGTCTCTCCACATGCTCAGTTCTGAGAGATAAGTGTGTGTGAAAACCGTCCTTCACCTAGCTTGTTGGGAACACAAAGTTTCTTTTCACTTGCTAACTCCAATCCATAAATATATATGGGGAGGTACTAGCTCCAACACCGTTTTACAGTGAAAACTGCCGGAAATTCAAACCGGCACTAGGGAACAGACTGAGAAACAAGAGTAATAGTTTCTCCTGCAACACATTCCATTTTTGCTAGGTGAACGAACTTCTCTCCACATGTTCAGTTCAGAGAGATATTTGTGTGTGAAAGCCGCCCTTCACCCAGCTTGTTAGGAACACAAAGTTTCTTTTCAGTTGCAAACTCCACTCCATACATATATATGGGGAGGTACTAGCTCCAACACGATTTAACAGTGAAAACTGCAGGAACTTCAAACCGGCACTAGGAAACAGACTGAGAAACCAGAGTAAAAGTTTCTCCTGCAACCCGTTCCCTTTGTGCTAGATGAACGAACGTCTCGCCACATGCTCAGTTCTGAGAGATAAGTGTGTGTTAAAGCCATCCTTCACCTAGCTTGTTGGGAACACAAAGTTTCCTTTCAGTTGCAAACTCCACTCCATACATATATATGGGGAGATCCTAGATTCAAATCGGTTTTACAGTGAAAAATGCAGGAACTTCAAACCGGCACTAGGAAACAGACTGAGAAACCAGAGTAAAAGTTTCTCCTGCAACCCGTTCCCTTTGTGCTAGGTGAACCAACGTCTCTCCACATGCTCAGTTCTAGAGATAAGTGTGTGTGAAAGCCGTCCTTCACCTAGCTTGTTGGGAACACAAAGTTTCTTATCACTTGCTATCTCCAATCCATAAATATATATGGGGAGGTACTAGCTCCAACACCGTTTTACAGTGAAAACTGCCGGAACTTCAAACCGGCACTAGGGAACAGACTGAGAAACAAGAATAATAGTTTCTCCTGCAACACATTCAATTTTTGCTAGGTGAACGAACTTCTATCCCCATGTTCATTTCTGAGAGTTATTTGTGTGTGAAAGCCGCCCTTCACCTAGCTTTTTGGGAACACAAAGTTTCTTTTCACTTGCAAACCCCACTCCATACATATATATGGGGAGGTACTGGCTCTAACTCGGTTTTACAGTGAAAACTGCAGGAACTTCAAACCGGCACTAGGAAACAGACTGAGAAACCAGATTAAAAGTTTCCCCTGCAAACCGCTCCCTTTGTGCTAGATGAACGATCGTCTCTCCACATGCTCAGTTCTGAGAGATAATTTTGTGTGAAAGCTGTCCTTCATCTAGCTTGTTGGGAACACAAAATTTCTTTTCAGTTGCAAACTCCAATCCATACATATATATGGGGAGGTACAAACTCCAACTCAGTTTTATAGTGAAAAATGCAGGAACTTCAAACCGGCACAAGGAAACAGACAGAGAAACCAGAGTAAAAGTTTCTCCTGCAACCCGTACCCATTGTGCTAGATGCACGAAAGTCTCTCCACATGCTCAGTTCTGAGAGATAATTGTGTGTGAAAGCCGTTATTCACATGGCTTGTTGGGAACACAAAATTTCTTTTCAGTTGCAAACTCCACTTCATACATATATATGGGGGGGTACTGGCTCCAAAACCGTATTACAGTGAAATATGCCGGAAATTCAAACCGGCACTAGGGAACAGACTGAGAAACCAGAGTAATAGTCTCTCCAGCAACACATTCCATTTTTGCTAGGTGAACGAACGTATCTACACATGTTCATTTCTGAGAGATATTTGTGTGTGAATGCCGCTCTTCACCTTTCTTGTTAGGAACACAAAGTTTCTTTTCACTTGCAAACTCCACTCCATACATATATATGGGGAGGTACTAGTTCCAACTCGGTTTAAAAGTGAAAACAGCAGGAACTTCAAACCGGCACTAGGAAACAGACTGAGAAACCAGAGTAAAAGTTTCTCCTGCAACCAGTTCCTTTTGTGCTAGATGAACGAACGTCTCTCCACATGCTCAGTTCTGAGAGATAAGTGTGTGTGAAAGCCGCACTTCACCTAGCTTGTTGGGAACACAAAGTATCTTTTCAGTTGCAAACTCCACACCATACATATATATGGGGAGGTACTAGCTCCAACTCGGGTTTACAGTGAAAACTGCAGGAACTTCAAACCGGCACTAGGAAAGAGACTGAGAAACCAGAGTAATAGTTTCTCCTGCAACCCGTTCCATTTGTGCTACATGAACGAACGTCTCTCCACATGCTCAGTTCTGAGAGCTAAGTGTGTGTGAAAGCCGTCCTTTAACTAGCTTGTTGGGAACACAACATTTCTTTTCACTTGCAAACTCCACTCCATACATATATATGGGGAGGTACTATCTCCAACTCGGTTTTACAATGAAAACTGCAGGAACTTCAAACCGGCACAAGGAAACAGACGGAGAAACCAGAGTAAACTTTCTCCTACAAACCGTTCCCTTTGTGCTAGATGAACGAACGTCTCTCCACATGCTCAGTTCTGAGAGATAAGTGTGTGTGAAAGCCGTCCTTAAACTAGCTTGTTAGGAACACAAAGATTCTTTTCAGTTGCAAACTCCACTCCTACATTTATATGGGGAAGGTATTAGTTCAAAATCGGTTTTACAGTGAAAACTGCAGGAACTTCAAACCGGCACTAGGAAACAGACTGAGAAACCAGAGTAAAAGTTTCTCCTGCAACCAGTTCCTTTTGTGCTAGATGAACGAACGTCTCTCCACATGCTCAGTTCTGAGAGATAAGTGTGTGTGAAAGCCGTCCTTCACCTAGCATGTTGGGAACACAAAGATTCTTTTCAGTTGCAAAATCCAATCCATACATATATATGGGGAGGTACTATCTCCAACACGATTTTACAGTGAAAACTGCCAGAACTTCAAACCGACACTAGGAAACAGACTGAGAAACCAGAGTAATAGTTTCTCCTGCAACACATTCCATTTTTGCTAGGTGAACGAACGTCTCTCCACATGTTCAGTTCTGAGAGATATTTGTGTGTTGAAGCCGCACTTCACCTAGCTTGTTAGGAACACAAAGTTTCTTTTCAGTTGCAAAATCCACTCCATACATATATATGGGGAATTACTAGCTCCAAATCCGTTTTACAGTGAAAACTGCAGGAACTTCAAAACGGCACTAGGAAACAGACTGAGAAACCAGAATAAATGTTTCTCCTGCAAACCGTTCCCTTTGTGCTAGATGAACGAACATCTCTCCACATGCTCAGTTCTGAGAGAATATGTGTGTGAAAGCCGTCCTTCACCTAGCTTGTTGGGAACACAAAGTTTCTTTACATTTGCAAACTCCACTCCATATATATATATGGGGAAGTACTATCTCCAAATCGGTTTTACAGTGAAAACTGCAGGAAATTCAAACCGGCACTAGGAAGCAGACTGAGAAACCAGAGTAAAAGTTTCTCCTGCAACCCGTTCCCTTTGTGCTAAATGAACGAACGTCTCTCCACATGCTCAGGTCTGAGAAATAACTGTGTGTGAAAGCCGTCCTTCACCTAGCTTGTTGGGAACACAAAGTTTCTTTTCAGTTGCAAACTCCACTCCATAAATATATATGGGGAGGTACTAGCTCCAACTCGCTTTTACAGTGAAAACTGCAGGAACTTCAAACCGGCACTAGGAAACAGACTGAGAAACCAGAGTAAAAGTTTCCCCTGCAACCAGTTCCCTTTGTGCTAGATGAACGAACGTCCCTCCACATGCTCAGTTCTGAGATGTAAGTGTGTGTGCAAGCCGTCCTTCACCTAGCTTGTTTGAACACAGAATTTCTTTCAGTTGAAAACTGCAATCCATACATATATATGCGGAAGTACTCAATCCAACACGTTTTTATCGTGAACACTGCAAGAACTTCAAACTGGCAATAGGAAACACACTGAGAAACCCGAGAAAATTTTTTCCTGCAACAAGTTCCATTTGTGGAAGATGAACGAACGTCTCTCCACATGCTCATTTCTGAGAGATAATTGTGTGTGAAAGCAGTCCTTAACCTAGCTTCTTGGGAACACAAAGTTTCTTTTCACTTGCAAACTCCACCCCATACATATATATGGGGAGGTACTAGCTCCAACTCTGTTTTACAGTGAAAACTGCAGGATCATCAAACCGGCACAAGGAAACAGACTGAGAAACCAGAGTAAAACGTTCTCCTGCAACCCGTTCCTTTGTGCTAGATGAACGAACGTCTCTCCACATGCTCAGTTCTGAGAGATAATTGTGTGTGAAAGCCGTCCTTCATTTAGCTTGTTGGGAACACAAAGTTTCTTTTCAATTGCAAAAAACACACCATACATATATATGGGGAATTACTAGCTCCAAATCCGTTTTACAGTGAAAACTGCAGGAACTTCAAAACGGCACTAGGAAACAGACTGAGAAACCAGAGTAAAAGTTTCTCCTGCAACCCATTCCCTTTGTGCTAGATGAACGAATATCTGTCCACATGCTCAATTCTGAGAGATAAGTATGTGTGAAAGCCGTCCTTCACATAGCTTGTTGGGAACCCAAAGTTTCTTTTCAGTTGCAAACTCAACTCCATACTTATATATGGGGAGGTACTAGCTCCAACTCGGTTTTACAGTGAAAACTGCAGCAAATTCAAACCGGCACTAGGAAACAGACTGAGAAACCAGAGTAAAAGTTTCTCCTGCAACCAGTTCCCTTTGTGCTAGATGAACGAACCTCTCTCCACATGCTCAATTCTGAGAGATAAGTGTGTGTGAAAGCCGTCCTTCAACAAGCATGTTGGGAACACAAAGTTTCTTTTCACTTGCAAACTCCACTCCATACATATATATGGGAAGGTACTAGCTCCAACTCGGTTTTACATTGAAAACTGCAAGAACTTCAAACCGGCACTAGGAAACACACTGAGAAACCAGAGAAAATGATTCCCCTGCAACCCGTTCCTTTTGTGCTAGATGAACGAATTTCTCTCCACATGCTCAGTTCTGAGAGAATATGTGTGTGAAATCCGCACTTCACCTAGCTTGTTGGGAACACAAAGTATCTTTTCAGTTGCAAACTCCACACCATACATATATATGGGGAGGTACTAGCCCCAACTCGGGTTTACAGTGAAAACTGCAGGAACTTCAAACCGGCACTAGGAAAGAGACTGAGAAACCAGAGTAATAGTTTCTCCTGCAACCCGTTCCATTTGTGCTAGATGAACGAACGTCTCTCCACATGCTCAGTTCTGAGAGCTAACTGTGTGTGAAAGCCGTCCTTTAACTAGCTTGTTGGGAACACAACATTTCTTTTCACTTGCAAACTCCACTCCATACATATATATGGGGAGGTACTATCTCCAACTCGGATTTACAATGAAAACTGCAGGAACTTCAAACCGGCACAAGGAAACAGACGGAGAAACCAGAGTAAACTTTCTCCTGCAAACCGTTCCCTTTGTGCTAGATGAACGAACGTCTCTCCACATGCTCAGTTCTGAGAGATAAGTGTGTGTGAATGCCGTCCTTCACCTAGTTTGTTGGGAACACAAAGTTTCTTTTCAGTTGCAAACTCCACTCCATACATATATATGGGGAGGTACTAGCTCCAACTCGATTTTACAGTGAAAACTGCCGGAACTTCAAACTGGCACTAGGAAACAGACTGAGAAACCAGAGTAATAGTTTCTCCTGCAACACATTCCATTTTTGCTAGGTGAACGAACGTCTCACCACATGTTCAGTTCTGAGAGGTATTTGTGTGTGAAAGCCGTCCTTAAACTAGCTTGTTAGGAACACAAAGTTTCTTTTCAGTTGCAAACTCCACTCCTACATTTATATGGGGAAGGTATTAGTTCAAAATCGGTTTTACAGTGAAAACTGCAGGAACTTCAAACTGGCACTAGGAAACAGACTGAGAACCCAGAGTAAAAGTTTCTCCTGCAAACAGTTCCTTTTGTGCTAGATGAACGAACGTCTCTCCACATGCTCAGTTCTGAGAGATAAGTGTGTGTGAAAGCCGTCCTTCACCTAGCATGTTGGGAACACAAAGATTCTTTTCAGTTGCAAAATCCAATCCATACATATATATGGGGAGGTACTATCTCCAACACGGTTTTACAGTGAAAACTGCCAGAACTTCAAACCGACACTAGGAAACAGACTGAGAAACCAGAGTAATAGTTTCTCCTGCAACACATTCCATTTTTGCTAGGTGAACGATCGTCTCTCCACATGTTCAATTCTGAGAGATATTTGTGTGTTGAAGCCGCACTTCACCTAGCTTGTTAGGAACACAAAGATTCTTTTCAGTTGCACACTCCACTCCATAAATATATATGGGGAATTACTAGCTCCAAATCCGTTTTACAGTGAAAACTGCAGGAACTTCAATACGGCACTAGGAAACAGACTGAGAAACCAGAATAAAAGTTTCTCCTGCAAACCGTTCCCTTTGTGCTAGATGAACGAACATCTCTCCACATGCTCAGTTCTGAGAGATAAGTGTGTGTGAAAGCCGTCCTTCACCTAGCATGTTGGGAACACAAAGATTCTTTTCAGTTGCAAAATCCAATCCATACATATATATGGGGAAGTACTATCTCCAACACGGTTTTACAGTGAAAACTGCCAGAACTTCAAACCGACACTAGGAAACAGACTGAGAAACCAGAGTAATAGTTTCTCCTGCAACACATTCCATTTTTGCTAGGTGAACGATCGTCTCTCCACATGTTCAATTCTGCGAGATATTTGTGTGTTGAAGCCGCACTTCACCTAGCTTGTTAGGAACACAAAGATTCTTTTCAGTTGCAAACTCCACTCCATACATATATATGGGGAATTACTAGCTCCAAATCCGTTTTACAGTGAAAACTGCAGGAACTTCAATACGGCACTAGGAAACAGACTGAGAAACCAGAATAAAAGTTTCTCCTGCAAACCGTTCCCTTTGTGCTAGATGAACGAACATCTCTCCACATGCTCAGTTCTGAGTGATAAGTGTGTGTGAAAGACGTCCTTCAACTAGCTTGTTGGGAACACCAAGTTTCTTTTCAGTTGCAAACTCCACTCCATACATATATATGGGGATGAACTAGCTCCAATACGGTTTTACAGTGAAAACTGCAGGAACTTCAAACCGGCACTAGGAAACAGACTGAGAAACCAGAGTAAAAATTTCTCCTGCAACCCGTTCCCTTTGTGCTAGATGAACGAACATCTCTACACATGCTCAGTTCTGAGAGATAAGTGTGTGTGAAAGCCGTCCTTCACCAAGCTTGTTGGGAACACAAAGTTTCTTTTCAGTTGCAAACTCCACTCCATACATATATACTGGGTGGTACTAGCTCCAAATCGGTATTACAGTGAAAACTGCTGGAACTTCAAACCGGCACTAGGAAACAGACTGAGAAACCAGAGTAAAAGTTTCTCCTGCAAACCGTTCCCTTTCTGCTAGATGAACGGAAGTCTATCCACATGCTCAGTTCTGAGAGATAAGTGTGTGTGAAAGCCGTTCTTCAACTAGCTTGTTGGGAACACAAAGTTTCTTTTCAGTTGCAAACTCCACTCCATACATATATATGGGGATATACTAGCTCCAATTCGGTTTACAGTGAAAACTGCAGGAACTTCAAACCTGCACTAGGAAACAGACTGAGAAACAGAGTAAAAGTTTCTCCTGCAACCCGTTCCCTTTGTGCTAGATGAACGAACATCTCCACACATCCTCAGTTCTGAGAGATAAGTGTGTGTGAAAGAGGTCCTTCACATAGCATTTTGGGAACACTAAGTTTCTTTTCAGTTGCAAACTCCACTCCATACATATATATGGGGAGGTACAAGCTCCAACACAGTTTTACAGTGAAAACTGCCGGAACTTCAAACCGGCACTAGGGAACAGACTGAGAAACAAGAGTAATAGTTTCTCCTGCAAAACATTCCATTATTGCTAGATGAACGAACATCTCTCCAAATACTCTGTTCTGAGAGATACGTGTGTGTGATAGCCGTCCTTCACGTATCTTGTTGGGAACACAAAGTTTCTTTTCAGTTGCAAACTCCACTCCATACATATATATGGGGAGGTACTAAATCCAACTCGGTATTACAGTGAAAAATGCAGGAACTTCAAACCGGCATTAGGAAACAGACTGAGAAACCAGAGTAAAATTTCTCCTGCAAACGTTTCCCTTTGTGCTAGATGAACGAAAGTCTCTCCACATGCTCAGTTCTGAGAGATAAGTGTGTGTGAAAGCCGTTCTTAAACTAGCTTGTTGGGAACACAAAGTTTCTTTTCAGTTGCAAACTCCACTACATACATATATATGGGGAGGTACTAGCTCCAACTCGGCTTTAAAGTGCAAACTGCAGGAACTTCAAACCGGCACTAGGAAACAGACTGAGAAATCAGAGTAACAGTTTCCACTGCAACCCGTTCCATTTGTGCTAGATGAACAAACGTCTCTCCACATGCTCAGTTCTGAGAGATAAGTGTGTGTGAAAGCCGTCCTTCACCGAGCTTTTGGGAACACAAAGTTTCTTTTCAGTTGCCAACTCCACTCCATACATATGTATGGTGAGGTACCAGATTCAACTCGGTTTTACAGTGAAAACTGCAGGAACTTCAAACCGGCTCTTGGAAACACACTGAGAAACCAGAGTAAAAGTTTCTCCAGCAAACAGTTCCATTTGTGCTAGATGAACGAACGTCTCTCCACATGCTCAATACTGAGTGATAAGTGTGTGTGAAAGCCGTAATTCACCTAGAATGTTGAGAAAACAAACTTTCTTTTCAGTTGCAAACTCCACTCCATAAATATATAACGGGAGGTACTAGCTCCAACTCGGTTTTACAGTGAAAACTGCAGGAACATCAAACCGGCACTAGGAAACAGACTGAGAAACGAGAGAAAAATTTTCTCCTGCAACCCGTTCCCTTTGTGCTAGATGAACGAACTTCTCTCCACATGCTCAGTTCTGAGAGATAAGTGTGTTTGAAAGCCGTCCTTCACATATCTTATAGGGAACACAAAGATTCTTTTCACTTCCAAACTCCACTCCATACATATATATGGGGAGGTACTAGCTCCAACTCGGTTTTACAGTGAAAACTTCAGGAACTTCAAACCGGCACTAGGATACAGACTGAGAATCCAGAGTAAAAATTTCTTCTGCAAACCGTTCTCTTTCTGCTAGATGAACGAACGTCTCTCCACATGCTCAGTTCTGAGAGATTAGTGTGTGTGAAAGCCGTCCTTCACCTAGCTTGTTGGGAACACAAAGTTTCATTTTAGTTGCAAAATCCACTCCATACATATATATGGGGTGGTACTAGCTCCAACTCGGTTTTATACTGAAAACTGCAGGAACTTCAAACCGGCACTAGGAAACAGACTGAGAAACAAGAGAAAAAGTTTCTCATGCAACCCGTTCCCTTTTTGCTAGATGAACAAAAATCTCTCCACATGCTCAGTTCTGAGAGGTAAGTGTTTGTGAAAGCCGTCCTTCACCTAGCTTGTTGGGAACACAAAGTTTCTTTTCAGTTGCAAACTCCACTCCATACATATATATGGGGATGTACTAGCTCCAAATCGGATTTACAGTGCAAACTGCTGGAACTTCAAACCGGCACTAGGAAATCGACTGAGAAACCAGAGTAAAAGTTTCCACTGCAACCAGTTCCCTTTGTGTTAGATGAACGAACGTCACTCCTCAAGCTCAGATCTGAGAGATAAGTGTGTATGAAAGCCATCCTTCACCTAGATTGTTGGGAACACAAAGTTTCCTTTCAGTTGCAAACTCCACTCCATACATATATATGGGGATGTACTAGATTCAAATCGGTTTTACAGTGAAAAATGCAGGAACTTCAAACCGGCACTAGGAAACAGACTGAGAAACCAGAGTAATAGTTTCTCCTGCAACCCGTTCCCTTGGTGCTAGATGAAGGAACGTCTCTCCACATGCTCAGTTCTGAGAGATAAGTGTGTTTGAAAGCCGTCCTTCACATATCTTATAGGGAACACAAAGATTCTTTTCACTTCCAAACTCCACTCCATACATATATATGGGGAGGTACTAGCTCCAACTCGGTCTTACAGTGAAAACTTCAGGAACTTCAAACCGGCACTAGGATACAGACTGAGAATCCAGAGTAAAAATTTCTTCTGCAAACCGTTCTCTTTGTGCTAGATGAACGAACGTCTCTCCACATGCTCAGTTCTGAGAGGTAAGTGTTTGTGAATGCCGTCCTTCACCTAGCTTGTTGGGAACACAAAGTTTCTTTTAACTTGCAAACTCCACTCCATACATATATATGGGGAGGTACTAGCTCCAACTCGTTTTTACAATGAAAACTGCAGGAAATTCAAACCGGCACTAGGAAACAGACTGAGAAACCAGTGAAAAAGTTTCTCCTGCAAACCGTTCCCTTTGTGCTAGATGAACGAACGTTTCTCCACATGCTCATTTCTGAAAGATAAGTGTATGTGAAAGCGGCCTTTCACCTAGCTGGTTGTGAACACAAAGATTCTTTTCTGTTGAAAACTCCACTCCATAAATATATATGGGGAGGTACAAGCTCCAACTCTGTTTTACAGTGAAAACTGCAGGAACTTCAAACCGGCACTAGGAAACAGACTGAGAAACCAGAGTAAAAGTTTCTCCTGCAACCCGTTCCCTTTGTGCTAGATGAACGAACGTCTCGCCACATGCTCAGTTCTGAGAGATAAGTGTGTGTCAAAGCCATCCTTCACCTAGCTTGTTGGGAACACAAAGTTTCCTTTCAGTTGCAAACTCCACTCCATACATATATATGGGGATGTACTAGATTCAAATCGGTTTTACAGTGAAAAATGCAGGAACTTCAAACCGGCACTAGGAAACAGACTGAGAAACCAGAGTAATAGTTTCTCCTGCAACCCGTTCCCTTGGTGCTAGATGAAGGAACGTCTCTCCACATGCTCAGTTCTGAGAGATAAGTGTGTTTGAAAGCCGTCCTTCACATATCTTATAGGGAACACAAAGATTCTTTTCACTTCCAAACTCCACTCCATACATATATATGGGGAGGTACTAGCTCCAACTCGGTCTTACAGTGAAAACTTCAGGAACTTCAAACCGGCACTAGGATACAGACTGAGAATCCAGAGTAAAAATTTCTTCTGCAAACCGTTCTCTTTGTGCTAGATGAACGAACGTCTCTCCACATGCTCAGTTCTGAGAGGTAAGTGTTTGTGAAAGCCGTCCTTCACCTAGCTTGTTGGGAACACAAAGTTTCTTTTAACTTGCAAACTCCACTCCATACATATATATGGGGAGGTACTAGCTCCAACTCGTTTTTACAATGAAAACTGCAGGAAATTCAAACCGGCACTAGGAAACAGACTGAGAAACCAGTGAAAAAGTTTCTCCTGCAAACCGTTCCCTTTGTGCTAGATGAACGAACGTTTCTCCACATGCTCATTTCTGAAAGATAAGTGTATGTGAAAGCGGCCTTTCACCTAGCTGGTTGTGAACACAAAGATTCTTTTCTGTTGAAAACTCCACTCCATAAATATATATGGGGAGGTACAAGCTCCAACTCTGTTTTACAGTGAAAACTGCAGGAACTTCAAACCGGCACTAGGAAACAGACTGAGAAACCAGAGTAAAAGTTTCTCCTGCAACCCGTTCCCTTTGTGCTAGATGAACGAACGTCTCGCCACATGCTCAGTTCTGAGAGATAAGTGTGTGTCAAAGCCATCCTTCACCTAGCTTGTTGGGAACACAAAGTTTCCTTTCAGTTGCAAACTCCACTCCATACATATATATGGGGAGATCCTAGATTCAAATCGGTTTTACAGTGAAAAATGCAGGAACTTCAAACCGGCACTAGGAAACAGACTGAGAAACCAGAGTAAAAGTTTCTCCTGCAACCCGTTCCCTTTGTGCTAGGTGAACCAACGTCTCTCCACATGCTCAGTTCTAGAGATAAGTGTGTGTGAAAGCCGTCCTTCACCTAGCTTGTTGGGAACACAAAGTTTCTTATCACTTGCTAACTCCAATCCATAAATATATATGGGGAGGTACTAGCTCCAACACCGTTTTACAGTGAAAACTGCCGGAACTTCAAACCGGCACTAGGGAACAGACTGAGAAACAAGAATAATAGTTTCTCCTGCAACACATTCAATTTTTGCTAGGTGAACGAACTTCTATCCCCATGTTCAGTTCTGAGAGTTATTTGTGTGTGAAAGCCGCCCTTCACCTAGCTTTTTGGGAACACAAAGTTTCTTTTCACTTGCAAACCCCACTCCATACATATATATGGGGAGGTACTGGCTCTAACTCGGTTTTACAGTGAAAACTGCAGGAACTTCAAACCGGCACTAGGAAACAGACTGAGAAACCAGATTAAAAGTTTCCCCTGCAAACCGTTCCCTTTGTGCTAGATGAACGATCGTCTCTCCACATGCTCAGTTCTGAGAGATAATTGTGTGTGAAAGCTGTCCTTCATCTAGCTTGTTGGGAACACAAAATTTCTTTTCAGTTGCAAACTCCAATCCATACATATATATGGGGAGGTACAAACTCCAACTCAGTTTTATAGTGAAAAATGCAGGAACTTCAAACCGGCACAAGGAAACAGACAGAGAAACCAGAGTAAAATTTCTCCTGCAACCCGTACCCATTGTGCTAGATGCACGAAAGTCTCTCCACATGCTCAGTTCTGAGAGATAATTGTGTGTGAAAGCCGTTATTCACATGGCTTGTTGGGAACACAAAATTTCTTTTCAGTTGCAAACTCCACTTCATACATATATATGGGGAGGTACTGGCTCCAAAACCGTATTACAGTGAAATATGCCGGAAATTCAAACCGGCACTAGGGAACAGACTGAGAAACCAGAGTAATAGTCTCTCCAGCAACACATTCCATTTTTGCTAGGTGAACGAACGTATCTACACATGTTCATTTCTGAGAGATATTTGTGTGTGAATGCCGCTCTTCATCTTTCTTGTTAGGAACACAAAGTTTCTTTTCACTTGCAAACTCCACTCCATACATATATATGGGGAGGTACTAGTTCCAACTCGGTTTAAAAGTGAAAACAGCAGGAACTTCAAACCGGCACTAGGAAACAGACTGAGAAACCAGAGTAAAAGTTTCTCCTGCAACCAGTTCCTTTTGTGCTAGATGAACGAACGTCTCTCCACATGCTCAGTTCTGAGAGATAAGTGTGTGTGAAAGCCGCACTTCACCTAGCTTGTTGGGAACACAAAGTATCTTTTCAGTTGCAAACTCCACACCATACATATATATGGGGAGGTACTAGCTCCAACTCGGGTTTACAGTGAAAACTGCAAGAACTTCAAACCGGCACTAGGAAAGAGACTGAGAAACCAGAGTAATAGTTTCTCCTGCAACCCGTTCCATTTGTGCTACATGAACGAACGTCTCTCCACATGCTCAGTTCTGAGAGCTAAGTGTGTGTGAAAGCCGTCCTTTAACTAGCTTGTTGGGAACACAACATTTCTTTTCACTTGCAAACTCCACTCCATACATATATATGGGGAGGTACTATCTCCAACTCGGTTTTACAATGAAAACTGCAGGAACTTCAAACCGGCACAAGGAAACAGACGGAGAAACCAGGGTAAAATTTCTCCTACAAACCGTTCCCTTTGTGCTAGATGAACGAACGTCTCTCCACATGCTCAGTTCTGAGAGATAAGTGTGTGTGAAAGCCGTCCTTAAACTAGCTTGTTAGGAACACAAAGATTCTTTTCAGTTGCAAACTCCACTCCTACATTTATATGGGGAAGGTATTAGTTCAAAATCGGTTTTACAGTGAAAACTGCAGGAACTTCAAACCGGCACTAGGAAACAGACTGAGAAACCAGAGTAAAAGTTTCTCCTGCAACCAGTTCCTTTTGTGCTAGATGAACGAACGTCTCTCCACATGCTCAGTTCTGAGAGATAAGTGTGTGTGAAAGCCGTCCTTCACCTAGCATGTTGGGAACACAAAGATTCTTTTCAGTTGCAAAATCCAATCCATACATATATATGGGGAGGTACTATCTCCAACACGGTTTTACAGTGAAAACTGCCAGAACTTCAAACCGACACTAGGAAACAGACTGAGAAACCAGAGTAATAGTTTCTCCTGCAACACATTCCATTTTTGCTAGGTGAACGAACGTCTCTCCACATGTTCAGTTCTGAGAGATATTTGTGTGTTGAAGCCGCACTTCACCTAGCTTGTTAGGAACACAAAGATGCTTTTCAGTTGCAAACTCCACTCCATACATATATATGGGGAATTACTAGCTCCAAATCCGTTTTACAGTGAAAACTGCAGGAACTTCAAAACGGCACTAGGAAACAGACTGAGAAACCAGAATAAATGTTTCTCCTGCAAACCGTTCCCTTTGTGCTAGATGAACGAACATCTCTCCACATGCTCAGTTCTGAGAGAATATGTGTGTGAAAGCCGTCCTTCACCTAGCTTGTTGGGAACACAAAGTTTCTTTACATTTGCAAACTCCACTCCATATATATATATGGGGAAGTACTATCTCCAAATCGGTTTTACAGTGAAAACTGCAGGAAATTCAAACCGGCACTAGGAAGCAGACTGAGAAACCAGAGTAAAAGTTTCTCCTGCAACCCGTTCCCTTTGTGCTAGATGAACGAACGTCTCGCCACATGCTCAGTTCTGAGAGATAAGTGTGTGTCAAAGCCATCCTTCACCTAGCTTGTTGGGAACACAAAGTTTCCTTTCAGTTGCAAACTCCACTCCATACATATATATGGGGAGATCCTAGATTCAAATCGGTTTTACAGTGAAAAATGCAGGAACTTCAAACCGGCACTAGGAAACAGACTGAGAAACCAGAGTAAAAGTTTCTCCTGCAACCCGTTCCCTTTGTGCTAGGTGAACCAACGTCTCTCCACATGCTCAGTTCTAGAGATAAGTGTGTGTGAAAGCCGTCCTTCACCTAGCTTGTTGGGAACACAAAGTTTCTTATCACTTGCTAACTCCAATCCATAAATATATATGGGGAGGTACTAGCTCCAACACCGTTTTACAGTGAAAACTGCCGGAACTTCAAACCGGCACTAGGGAACAGACTGAGAAACAAGAATAATAGTTTCTCCTGCAACACATTCAATTTTTGCTAGGTGAACGAACTTCTATCCCCATGTTCAGTTCTGAGAGTTATTTGTGTGTGAAAGCCGCCCTTCACCTAGCTTTTTGGGAACACAAAGTTTCTTTTCACTTGCAAACCCCACTCCATACATATATATGGGGAGGTACTGGCTCTAACTCGGTTTTACAGTGAAAACTGCAGGAACTTCAAACCGGCACTAGGAAACAGACTGAGAAACCAGATTAAAAGTTTCCCCTGCAAACCGTTCCCTTTGTGCTAGATGAACGATCGTCTCTCCACATGCTCAGTTCTGAGAGATAATTGTGTGTGAAAGCTGTCCTTCATCTAGCTTGTTGGGAACACAAAATTTCTTTTCAGTTGCAAACTCCAATCCATACATATATATGGGGAGGTACAAACTCCAACTCAGTTTTATAGTGAAAAATGCAGGAACTTCAAACCGGCACAAGGAAACAGACAGAGAAACCAGAGTAAAATTTCTCCTGCAACCCGTACCCATTGTGCTAGATGCACGAAAGTCTCTCCACATGCTCAGTTCTGAGAGATAATTGTGTGTGAAAGCCGTTATTCACATGGCTTGTTGGGAACACAAAATTTCTTTTCAGTTGCAAACTCCACTTCATACATATATATGGGGAGGTACTGGCTCCAAAACCGTATTACAGTGAAATATGCCGGAAATTCAAACCGGCACTAGGGAACAGACTGAGAAACCAGAGTAATAGTCTCTCCAGCAACACATTCCATTTTTGCTAGGTGAACGAACGTATCTACACATGTTCATTTCTGAGAGATATTTGTGTGTGAATGCCGCTCTTCATCTTTCTTGTTAGGAACACAAAGTTTCTTTTCACTTGCAAACTCCACTCCATACATATATATGGGGAGGTACTAGTTCCAACTCGGTTTAAAAGTGAAAACAGCAGGAACTTCAAACCGGCACTAGGAAACAGACTGAGAAACCAGAGTAAAAGTTTCTCCTGCAACCAGTTCCTTTTGTGCTAGATGAACGAACGTCTCTCCACATGCTCAGTTCTGAGAGATAAGTGTGTGTGAAAGCCGCACTTCACCTAGCTTGTTGGGAACACAAAGTATCTTTTCAGTTGCAAACTCCACACCATACATATATATGGGGAGGTACTAGCTCCAACTCGGGTTTACAGTGAAAACTGCAAGAACTTCAAACCGGCACTAGGAAAGAGACTGAGAAACCAGAGTAATAGTTTCTCCTGCAACCCGTTCCATTTGTGCTACATGAACGAACGTCTCTCCACATGCTCAGTTCTGAGAGCTAAGTGTGTGTGAAAGCCGTCCTTTAACTAGCTTGTTGGGAACACAACATTTCTTTTCACTTGCAAACTCCACTCCATACATATATATGGGGAGGTACTATCTCCAACTCGGTTTTACAATGAAAACTGCAGGAACTTCAAACCGGCACAAGGAAACAGACGGAGAAACCAGGGTAAAATTTCTCCTACAAACCGTTCCCTTTGTGCTAGATGAACGAACGTCTCTCCACATGCTCAGTTCTGAGAGATAAGTGTGTGTGAAAGCCGTCCTTAAACTAGCTTGTTAGGAACACAAAGATTCTTTTCAGTTGCAAACTCCACTCCTACATTTATATGGGGAAGGTATTAGTTCAAAATCGGTTTTACAGTGAAAACTGCAGGAACTTCAAACCGGCACTAGGAAACAGACTGAGAAACCAGAGTAAAAGTTTCTCCTGCAACCAGTTCCTTTTGTGCTAGATGAACGAACGTCTCTCCACATGCTCAGTTCTGAGAGATAAGTGTGTGTGAAAGCCGTCCTTCACCTAGCATGTTGGGAACACAAAGATTCTTTTCAGTTGCAAAATCCAATCCATACATATATATGGGGAGGTACTATCTCCAACACGGTTTTACAGTGAAAACTGCCAGAACTTCAAACCGACACTAGGAAACAGACTGAGAAACCAGAGTAATAGTTTCTCCTGCAACACATTCCATTTTTGCTAGGTGAACGAACGTCTCTCCACATGTTCAGTTCTGAGAGATATTTGTGTGTTGAAGCCGCACTTCACCTAGCTTGTTAGGAACACAAAGATGCTTTTCAGTTGCAAACTCCACTCCATACATATATATGGGGAATTACTAGCTCCAAATCCGTTTTACAGTGAAAACTGCAGGAACTTCAAAACGGCACTAGGAAACAGACTGAGAAACCAGAATAAATGTTTCTCCTGCAAACCGTTCCCTTTGTGCTAGATGAACGAACATCTCTCCACATGCTCAGTTCTGAGAGAATATGTGTGTGAAAGCCGTCCTTCACCTAGCTTGTTGGGAACACAAAGTTTCTTTACATTTGCAAACTCCACTCCATATATATATATGGGGAAGTACTATCTCCAAATCGGTTTTACAGTGAAAACTGCAGGAAATTCAAACCGGCACTAGGAAGCAGACTGAGAAACCAGAGTAAAAGTTTCTCCTGCATCCCGTTCCCTTTGTGCTAAATGAACGAACGTCTCTCCACATGCTCAGGTCTGAGAAATAACTGTGTGTGAAAGCCGTCCTTCACCTAGCTTGTTGGGAACACAAAGTTTCTTTTCAGTTGCAAACTCCACTCCATAAATATATATGGGGAGGTACTAGCTCCAACTCGGTTTTACAGTGAAAACTGCAGGAACTTCAAACCGGCACTAGGAAACAGACTGAGAAACCAGAGTAAAAGTTTCCCCTGCAACCAGTTCCCTTTGTGCTAGATGAACGAACGTCCCTCCACATGCTCAGTTCTGAGATGTAAGTGTGTGTGCAAGCCGTCCTTCACCTAGCTTGTTTGAACACAGAATTTCTTTCAGTTGAAAACTGCAATCCATACATATATATGCGGAAGTACTCAATCCAACACGTTTTTATCGTGAACACTGCAAGAACTTCAAACTGGCAATAGGAAACACACTGAGAAACCCGAGAAAATTTTTTCCTGCAACAAGTTCCATTTGTGGAAGATGAACGAACGTTTCTCCACATGCTCATTTCTGAGAGATAATTGTGTGTGAAAGCAGTCCTTAACCTAGCTTCTTGGGAACACAAAGTTTCTTTTCACTTGCAAACTCCACCCCATACATATATATGGGGAGGTACTAGCTCCAACTCTGTTTTACAGTGAAAACTGCAGGATCATCAAACCGGCACAAGGAAACAGACTGAGAAACCAGAGTAAAACATTCTCCTGCAACCCGTTCCTTTGTGCTAGATGAACGAACGTCTCTCCACATGCTCAGTTCTGAGAGATAATTGTGTGTGAAAGCCGTCCTTCATTTAGCTTGTTGGGAACACAAAGTTTCTTTTCAATTGCAAAAAACACACCATACATATATATGGGGAATTACTAGCTCCAAATCCGTTTTACAGTGAAAACTGCAGGAACTTCAAAACGGCACTAGGAAACAGACTGAGAAACCAGAGTAAAAGTTTCTCCTGCAACACATTCCCTTTGTGCTAGATGAACGAATATCTGTCCACATGCTCAGTTCTGAGAGATAAGTATGTGTGAAAGCCGTCCTTCACATAGCTTGTTGGGAACCCAAAGTTTCTTTTCAGTTGCAAACTCAACTCCATACTTATATATGGGGAGGTACTAGCTCCAACTCGGTTTTACAGTGAAAACTGCAGCAACTTCAAACCGGCACTAGGAAACAGACTGAGAAACCAGAGTAAAAGTTTCTCCTGCAACCAGTTCCCTTTGTGCTAGATGAACGAACCTCTCTCCACATGCTCAATTCTGAGAGATAAGTGTGTGTGAAAGCCGTCCTTCAACAAGCATGTTGGGAACACAAAGTTTCTTTTCACTTGCAAACTCCACTCCATACATATATATGGGAAGGTACTAGCTCCAACTCGGTTTTACATTGAAAACTGCAAGAACTTCAAACCGGCACTAGGAAACACACTGAGAAACCAGAGAAAATGATTCCCCTGCAACCCGTTCCTTTTGTGCTAGATGAACGAATTTCTCTCCACATGCTCAGTTCTGAGAGAATATGTGTGTGAAATCCGCACTTCACCTAGCTTGTTGGGAACACAAAGTATCTTTTCAGTTGCAAACTCCACACCATACATATATATGGGGAGGTACTAGCTCCAACTCGGGTTTACAGTGAAAACTGCAGGAACTTCAAACCGGCACTAGGAAAGAGACTGAGAAACCAGAGTAATAGTTTCTCCTGCAACCCGTTCCATTTGTGCTAGATGAACGAACGTCTCTCCACATGCTCAGTTCTGAGAGCTAAGTGTGTGTGAAAGCCGTCCTTTAACTAGCTTGTTGGGAACACAACATTTCTTTTCACTTGCAAACTCCACTCCATACATATATATGGGGAGGTACTATCTCCAACTCGGATTTACAATGAAAACTGCAGGAACTTCAAACCGGCACAAGGAAACAGACGGAGAAACCAGAGTAAACTTTCTCCTGCAAACCGTTCCCTTTGTGCTAGATGAACGAACGTCTCACCACATGTTCAGTTCTGAGAGGTATTTGTGTGTGAAAGCCGTCCTTAAACTAGCTTGTTAGGAACACAAAGTTTCTTTTCAGTTGCAAACTCCACTCCTACATTTATATGGGGAAGGTATTAGTTCAAAATCGGTTTTACAGTGAAAACTGCAGGAACTTCAAACTGGCACTAGGAAACAGACTGAGAAACCAGAGTAAAAGTTTCTCCTGCAACCAGTTCCTTTTGTGCTAGATGAACGAACGTCTCTCCACATGCTCAGTTCTGAGAGATAAGTGTGTGTGAAAGCCGTCCTTCACCTAGCATGTTGGGAACACAAAGATTCTTTTCAGTTGCAAAATCCAATCCGTACATATATATGGGGAGGTACTATCTCCAACACGGTTTTACAGTGAAAACTGCCAGAACTTCAAACCGACACTAGGAAACAGACTGAGAAACCAGAGTAATAGTTTCTCCTGCAACACATTCCATTTTTGCTAGGTGAACGATCGTCTCTCCACATGTTCAATTCTGAGAGATATTTGTGTGTTGAAGCCGCACTTCACCTAGCTTGTTAGGAACACAAAGATTCTTTTCAGTTGCAAACTCCACTCCATACATATATATGGGGAATTACTAGCTCCAAATCCGTTTTACAGTGAAAACTGCAGGAACTTCAAAACGGCACTAGGAAACAGACTGAGAAACCAGAATAAAAGTTTCTCCTGCAAACCGTTCCCTTTGTGCTAGATGAACGAACATCTCTCCACATGCTCAGTTCTGAGAGAATATGTGTGTGAAAGCCGTCCTTCACCTAGCTTGTTGGGAACACAAAGTTTCTTTACAGTTGCAAACTCCACTCCATATATATATATGGGGAAGTACTATCTCCAAATCGGTTTTACAGTGAAAACTGCAGGAAATTCAAACCGGCACTAGGAAGCAGACTGAGAAACCAGAGTAAAAGTTTCTCCTGCAACCCGTTCCCTTTGTGCTAGATGAACGAACGTCTCTCCACATGCTCAGGTCTGAGAAATATCTGTGTGTGCAAGCCGTCCTTCACCTAGCTTGTTGGGAACACAAAGTTTCTTTTCAGTTGCAAACTCCACTCCATAAATATATATGGGGAGGTACTAGCTCCAACTCGGTTTTACAGTGAAAACTGCAGGAACTTCAAACCGGCACTAGGAAACAGACTGAGAAACCAGAGTAAAAGTTTCCCCTGCAACCAGTTCCCTTTGTGCTAGATGAACGAACGTCCCTCCACATGCTCAGTTCTGAGATGTAAGTGTGTGTGCAAGACGTCCTTCACCTAGCTTGTTTGAACACAGAATTTCTTTCAGTTGAAAACTGCAATCCATACATATATATGCGGAAGTACTCAATCCAACACGTTTTTATCGTGAACACTGCAAGAACTTCAAACTGGCAATAGGAAACACACTGAGAAACCCGAGAAAATTTTTTCCTGCAACAAGTTCCATTTGTGGAAGATGAACGAACGTCTCTCCACATGCTCATTTCTGAGAGATAATTGTGTGTGAAAGCAGTCCTTAACCTAGCTTGTTGGGAACACAAAGTTTCTTTTCACTTGCAAACTCAACCCCATACATATATATGGGGAGGTACTAGCTCCAACTCTGTTTTACAGTGAAACTGCAGGATCATCAAACCGGCACAAGGAAACAGACTGAGAAACCAGAGTAATAGTTTCTCCTGCAACACATTCCATTTTTGCTAGGTGAACGAACGTCTCACCACATGTTCAGTTCTGAGAGGTATTTGTGTGTGAAAGCCGTCCTTAAACTAGCTTGTTAGGAACACAAAGTTTCTTTTCAGTTGCAAACTCCACTCCTACATTTATATGGGGAAGGTATTAGTTCAAAATCGGTTTTACAGTGAAAAATGCAGGAACTTCAAACTGGCACTAGGAAACAGACTGAGAAACCAGAGTAAAAGTTTCTCCTGCAACCAGTTCCTTTTGTGCTAGATGAACGAACGTCTCTCCACATGCTCAGTTCTGAGAGATAAGTGTGTGTGAAAGCCGTCCTTCACCTAGCATGTTGGGAACACAAAGATTCTTTTCAGTTGCAAAATCCAATCCATACATATATATGGGGAGGTACTATCTCCAACACGGTTTTACAGTGAAAACTGCCAGAACTTCAAACCAACACTAGGAAACAGACTGAGAAACCAGAGTAATAGTTTCTCCTGCAACACATTCCATTTTTGCTAGGTGAACGATCGTCTCTCCACATGTTCAATTCTGAGAGATATTTGTGTGTTGAAGCCGCACTTCACCTAGCTTGTTAGGAACACAAAGATTCTTTTCAGTTGCAAACTCCACTCCATACATATATATGGGGAATTACTAGCTCCAAATCCGTTTTACAGTGAAAACTACAGGAACTTCAAAACGGCACTAGGAAACAGACTGAGAAACCAGAATAAAAGTTTCTCCTGCAAACCGTTCCCTTTGTGCTAGATGAACGAACATCTCTCCACATGCTCAGTTCTGAGAGAATATGTGTGTGAAAGCCGTCCTTCACCTAGCTTGTTGGGAACACAAAGTTTCTTTACAGTTGCAAACTCCACTCCATATATATATATGGGGAAGTACTATCTCCAAATCGGTTTTACAGTGAAAACTGCAGGAAATTCAAACCGGCACTAGGAAGCAGACTGAGAAACCAGAGTAAAAGTTTCTCCTGCAACCCGTTCCCTTTGTGCTAGATGAACGAACGTCTCTCCACATGCTCAGGTCTGAGAAATATCTGTGTGTGCAAGCCGTCCTTCACCTAGCTTGTTGGGAACACAAAGTTTCTTTTCAGTTGCAAACTCCACTCCATAAATATATATGGGGAGGTACTAGCTCCAACTCGGTTTTACAGTGAAAACTGCAGGAACTTCAAACCGGCACTAGGAAACAGACTGAGAAACCAGAGTAAAAGTTTCCCCTGCAACCAGTTCCCTTTGTGCTAGATGAACGAACGTCCCTCCACATGCTCAGTTCTGAGATGTAAGTGTGTGTGCAAGCCGTCCTTCACCTAGCTTGTTTGAACACAGAATTTCTTTCAGTTGAAAACTGCAATCCATACATATATATGCGGAAGTACTCAATCCAACACGTTTTTATCGTGAACACTGCAAGAACTTCAAACTGGCAATAGGAAACACACTGAGAAACCCGAGAAAATTTTTTCCTGCAACAAGTTCCATTTGTGGAAGATGAACGAACGTCTCTCCACATGCTCATTTCTGAGAGATAATTGTGTGTGAAAGCAGTCCTTAACCTAGCTTGTTGGGAACACAAAGTTTCTTTTCACTTGCAAACACAACCCCATACATATATATGGGGAGGTACTAGCTCCAACTCTGTTTTACAGTGAAACTGCAGGATCATCAAACCGGCACAAGGAAACAGACTGAGAAACCAGAGTAAAACATTCTCCTGCAACCCGTTCTTTGTGCTAGATGAACGAACGTCTCTCCACATGCTCAGTTCTGAGAGATAATTTTGTGTGAAAGCCGTCCTTCATCTAGCTTGTTGGGAACACAAAGTTTCTTTTCAATTGCAAAAAACACACCATACATATATATGGGGAATTACTAGCTCCAAATCCGTTTTACAGTGAAAACTGCAGGAACTTCAAAACGGCACTAGGAAACAGACTGAGAAACCAGAGTAAAAGTTTCTCCTGCAACCCATTCCCTTTGTGCTAGATGAACGAATATCTGTCCACATGCTCAGTTCTGAGAGATAAGTATGTGTGAAAGCCGTCCTTCACATAGCTTGTTGGGAACCCAAAGTTTCTTTTCAGTTGCAAACTCAACTCCATACTTATATATGGGGAGGTACTAGCTCCAACTCGGTTTTACAGTGAAAACTGCAGCAACTTCAAACCGGCACTAGGAAACACACTGAGAAACCAGAGAAAATGATTCCCCTGCAACCCGTTCCTTTTGTGCTAGATGAACGAATTTCTCTCCACATGCTCAATTCTGAGAGATAAGTGTGTGTGAAAGCCGTCCTTCAACAAGCATGTTGGGAACACAAAGTTTCTTTTCACTTGCAAATTCCACTCCATACATATATATGGGAAGGTACTAGCTCCAACTCGGTTTTACATTGAAAACTGCAGGAACTTCAAACCGGCACTAGGAAACACACTGAGAAACCAGAGAAAATGATTCCCCTGCAACCCGTTCCTTTTGTGCTAGATGAACGAATTTCTCTCCACATGCTCAGTTCTGAGAGAATATGTGTGTGAAAGCCGTCCTTCACCTAGCTTGTTGGGAACACAAACTTTCTTTACAGTTGCAATCTCCACTCCATACATATATATGGATAGTACTAGCTCCAAATCGGTTTTACAGTGAAAACTGCAGGAAATTCAAACCGGCACTAGGAAACACACTGAGAAACCAGAGTAAAAATTTCTCCTGCAACCCGTTCAATTTGAGCTAGATGAACGAACGTCTATCCATATGCTAAGTTCTGAGAGATAAGTGTGTGTGAAAGCTGTCCTTCACCTTGCTTGTTGTGAACACAAAGTTTCTTTTCAGTTGCAAACCCCACTCCATACATATAAATGGGGAGGTACAAGCTCCAACTCGGTTTTACAGTGAAAACTGCAGGAACTTCAAACCGGCACTAGGAAACAGACTGAGAAACCAGAGTAAAAGTTTCTCCTGCAACCCTTTCCCTTTGTGCTAGATGAACGAACGTCTCTCCACATGCTCAGTTCTGAGAGATAATTGTGTGTGAAAGCCGTCCTTCACCTAGCTTGTTGGGAACACAAAGTTTCTTTTCACTTGCAAACTCCACTCCATACTTATATATGGGGAGGTTCTAGACCCAGATCAGTTTTACAGTGAAAACTGCATGAACTCCAAACCGGCACTAGGAAACAGACTGAGAAACCAGAGTAAAAGTTTCTCCTGCAACCAGTTCCCTTTGTGCTAGATGAACGAACGTCTCTCCACATGCTCAGTTCTGAGAGATAAGTGTGTGTGAAAGCCGTCCTTCACCTAGCATGTTGGGAACACAAAGTTTCTTTTCACTTGCAAACTCCAATCCATACATAAATGGGTAGGTACGAGCTCCAACTCGGTTTTACAGTCAAAACTGCAGGAAATTCAAACCGGCACTAGGAAACAGACTGAGAAACCAGAATAAAAGTTTCTCCTGCAGCCCATTCCTTTGTGCTAGATTAACGAACGTCTCTCCTCATGCTCAGTTCTGAGAGAAAAGTGTGTGTGAAAGCCGTCGTTCATCTAGCTTTTTGGGAACACAAAGTATCTTTTCACTTGCAAACTCCACTCCATACATATATATGGGGAGGTACTAGTTCCAACTCGGTTTTACAGTGCAAACTGCAGGAACTTCAAACCGGCACTAGGAAACAGACTGAGAAACCAGAGTAAAGTTTCTCCTGCCACCCGTTCCCTTTGTGCTAGATGAACGAACGTCTCTCCACATGCTCAGTTCTGAGAGATAAGTGTGTGTGAAGCGGTCCTTCACCTAGCTTGTTGGGAACACAAAGTTTCTTTTAAGTTGCAAACTCCATTGCATACCTATATATGGGGAGGTACTAACTCCAACTCGGTTTTACAGTGAAAACTGCCGGAACGTCAAACCGGCACTACTAAACAGACTGAGAAACCAGAGTAATATTTTCTCCTGCAACACATTCCATTTTTGCTAGGTGAAAGAACGTCTCTCCACATGTTCAGTTCTGAGAGATATTTGTGTGTGAAAGCCGCACTTCACCTAGCTTGTTAGGAACACAAAGTTTCTTTTCAGTTGCAAACCCAACTCCATACATATATATGGGGAGGTATTAGCTCCAAATCGGTTTTACAGTGAAAACTGCAGGAACTTCAAACCGGCACTAGGAAGCAGACTGAGAAACCAGAGTAAAAGTTTCACCTGTAACCCGTTCCCTTTGTGCTAAATGAACGAACGTCTCTCCATATGCTCTGATCTGAGAGATAAGTGTGTGTGAAAGCCGCCCTTCACCTAGCTTGTTGGGAACACAAAGATTCTTTTCAGTTGCAAACTCCACTCCATACATATATATGGGGAGGTACTAGCTCCAACACGGTTTTACAGTGAAAACTGCAGGAAATTCAAACCGGCACTAGGAAACAGACTGAGAAACCAGAGTAAAACTTTCTCCTGCAACCCATTCCTTTGTGCTAGATTAACGAACGTCTCTCCACATGCTCAGTTCTGAGAGATAAATGTGTGTGAAAGCCATCCTTCATTTAGGTTGTTGGGAACACAAAGATTTTTTTCACTTGCAAACACCACTCCATAAATATATATGGGGAGGTACTAGCTCCAACTCGGTTTTACATTGAAAACTGCAGGAACGTCAAATCGACACTAGGAAACACACTGAGAAACCAGAGAATATGATTCCCCTGCAACTAGTTCCTTTTGTGCTAGATGAACGAACGTCTCTCCACATGCTCATTTCTGAGAGAATATGTGTGTGAAAGCCGTCCTTCACCTAGCTTGTTGGGAACACAAAGTTTCTTTACAGTTGCAAACTCCACTCCATACATATATATGGGGAAGTACTAGCTCCAAATCGGTTTTACAGTGAAAACTGCAGGAAATTCAAACCGGCACTAGGAAACAGACTGAGAAACCAGAGTAAAAATTTCTCCTGCAACCAGTTCAATTTGTGCTTATGAACGAACGTCTCTCCATATGCTAAGTTCTGAGAGATAAGTGTGTGTGAAAGCCGTCCTTCACCTAGCTTGTTGGGAACACAAAGTTTCTTTACAGTTGCAAACTCCACTCCATACATATATATGGGGAAGTACTAGCTCCAAATCGGTTTTACTCTGAAAACTGCAGGAAATTCAAACCGGCACTAGGAAACAGACTGAGAAACCAGAGTAAAAATTTCTCCTGCAACCCGTTCAATTTGTGCTGATGAACGAACGTCTCTCCATATGCTAAGTTCTGAGAGATAAGTGTGTGTGAAAGCCGTCCTTCACCTTGCTTGTTGGGAACACAAAGTTTCTTTTCAGTTGAAAACCCCAATCCATACATATAAATGGGGAGGTACAAGCTCCAACTCGGTTTTACAGTGAAAACTGCCGGAAATTCAAACCGGCACTAGGAAACAGACTGAGAAACCAGAGTAATAGTTTCTCCTGCAACACATTCCATTTTTGCTAGGTGAAAGAACGTCTTTCCACATGTTCAGTTCTGAGAGATATTTGGGTTTGAAAGCCGCACTTCACCTAGCTTGTTGGGAACACAAAGTTTCTTTACAGTTGCAATCTCCACTCCATACATATATATGGGGAAGTACTAGCTCCAAATCGGTTTTACAGTGAAAACTGCAGGAAATTCAAACCGGCACTAGGAAACAGACTGAGAAACCAGAGTAAAAATTTCTCCTGAACCCGTTCAATTTGTGCTGATGAACGAACGTCTCTCCATATGCTAAGTTCTGAGAGATAAGTGTGTGTGAAAGCCGTCCTTCACCTTGCTTGTTGGGAACACAAAGTTTCTTTTCAGTTGCAAACCCCAATCCATACATATTAATGGGGAGGTACAAGCTCCAACTCGGTTTTACAGTGAAAACTGCAGGATCTTCAAACCGGCACTAGGAAACAGACTGAGAAACCAGAGTAAAACTTTCTCCTGCAACCCATTCCTTTGTGCTAGATTAACGAACGTCTCTCCAAATGCTCAGTTCTGAGAGATAAATGTGTGTGAAAGCCATCCTTCATTTAGCTTGTTGGGAACACAAAGATTTTTTTCACTTGCAAACACCACTCCATAAATATATATGGGGAGGTACTAGCTCCAACTCGGTTTTACATTGAAAACTACAGGAACTTCAAACCGGCACTAGGAAACACACTGAGAAACCAGAGAAAATTATTCCCCTGCAAACAGTTCTTTTTGTGCTAGATGAACGAACGTCTCTCCACATGCTCAATTCTGAGAGAATATGTGTGTGAAAGCCGTCCTTCACCTAGCTTGTTGGGAACACAAAGTTTCTTTACAGTTGCAAACTCCACTCCATACATATATATGGGGAAGTACTAGCTCCAAATCGGTTTTACACTGAAAACTGCAGGAAATTCAAACCGGCACTAGGAAACAGACTGAGAAACCAGAGTAAAAATTTCTCCTGCAACCCGTTCAATTTGTGCTGATGAACGAACGTCTCTCCATATGCTAAGTTCTGAGAGATAAGTGTGTGTGAAAGCCGTCCTTCACCTTGCTTGTTGGGAACACAAAGTTTCTTTTCAGTTGAAAACCCCAATCCATACATATAAATGGGGAGGTACAAGCTCCAACTCGGTTTTACAGTGAAAACTGCCGGAACTTCAAACCGGCACTAGGAAACAGACTGAGAAACCAGAGTAATAGTTTCTCCTGCAACACATTCCATTTCTGCTAGGTGAAAGAACGTCTTTCCACATGTTCAGTTCTGAGAGAAATTTGGGTTTGAAAGCCGCCCTTCACCTAGCTTGTTAGGAACACAAAGTTTCTTTTGAGTTGCAAACCCCAATCCATACATATTATTGGGGAGGTACAAGCTCCAACTCGGTTTTACAGTGAAAACTGCAGGATCTTCAAACCGGCACTAGGAAACAGACTGAGAAACCAAAGTAAAACTTTCTCCTGCATCCCATTCCTTTGTGCTAGATTAACGAACGTCTCTCCACATGCTCAGTTCTGAGAGATAAATGTGTGTGAAAGCCATCCTACATTTAGCTTGTTGGGAACACAAAGATTTTTTTCACTTGCAAACACCACTCCATAAATATATATGGGGAGGTACTAGCTCCAACTCGGTTTTACATTGAAAACTGCAGGAACTTCAAACCGGCACTAGGAAACACACTGAGAAACCAGAGAAAATGATTCCCCTGCAACCAGTTTCTTTTGTGCTAGATGAACGAACGTCTCTCCACATGCTCAGTTCTGAGAGAATATGTGTGTGAAAGCCGTCCTTCACCTAGCTTGTTGGGAACACAAAGTTTCTTTACAGTTGCAAACTCCACTCCATACATATATATGGGGAAGTACTAGCTCCAAATCGGTTTTACAGTGAAAACTGCAAGAAATTCAAACCGGCACTAGGAAACAGACTGAGAAACCAGAGTAAAAATTTCTCCTGCAACCCTTTCAATTTGTGCTGATGAACGAACGTCTCTCCATATGCTAAGTTCTGAGAGATAAGTGTGTGTGAAAGCCGTCCTTCACCTTGCTTGTTGGGAACACAAAGTTTCTTTTCAGTTGCAAACCCCAATCCATACATATAAATGGGGAGGCACAAGCTCCAACTCGGTTTTACAGTGAAAACTGCCGGAAATTCAAACCGGCACTAGGAAACAGACTGAGAAACCAGAGTAATAGTTTCTCCTGCAACACATTCCATTTTTGCTAGGTGAAAGAACGTCTCTCCACATGTTCAGTTCTGAGAGATATTTGTGTGTGAAAGCCGCCCTTCACCTAGGTTGTTAGGAACACAAAGTTTCTTTTCAGTTGAAAACTCAACTCCATAAATATATATGGGGAAGTATTAGCTCCAACTCGATTTTACAGTGAAAACTGCAGGAACTTCAAACCAGCACTAGGAAGCAGACTGAGAAACCAGAGAAAAGTTTCTCCTGCCATCCGTTCCCTTTGTGCTAGATGAACGAACGTCTCTCCACATGCTCAGGTCTGAGAGATAAGTGTGTGTGAAAGCCATCCTTCATTTAGCTTGTTGGGAACCCAAAGATTCTTTTCAGTTGCAAACTCAACTCCATAGTTATATATGGGGAGGTACTAGCTCCAACTCGGTTTTACAGTGAAAACTGCATGAAATTCAAACCGGCACTAGGAAACAGACTGAGAAACCAGAGTAAACTTTCTCCTGCAACCCATTCCTTTGTGCTAGATTAATGAACGTCTCTCCACATGCTCAGTTCTGAGAGATAAATGTGTGTGAAAGCCATCCTTCATTTAGCTTGTTGGGAACACAAAGATTTTTTTCACTTGCAAACACCACTCCATAAATATATATGGGGAGGTACTAGCTCCAACTCGGTTTTACATTGAAAACTGCAGGAACTTCAAACCGGCACTAGGAAACATACTGAGAAACCAGAGAAAATGATTCCCCTGCAACCAGTTCTTTTTGTGCTAGATGAACGAACGTCTCTCCACATGCTCAGTTCTGAGAGAATATGTGTGTGAAAGCCGTCCTTCACCTAGCTTGTTGGGAACACAAAGTTTCTTTTCACTTGCAAACTCCACTCCATACATATATACGGGGAGGTACTAGCTCCAACTCGGTTTACAGTGAAAACTGCAGGATCCTCAAACCGGCACTAGGAAACAGACTGAGAAACCACAGTAAAAGATTCTCCTGCCACCCGTTCCTTTGTGCTAGATGAACGAACGTCTCTCCACATGCTCAGTTCTGAGAGATAAGTGTGTGTGAAAGCCGTCCTTCACCTAGTTTGTTAGGAACACAAAGTTCCTTTTCAGTTGCAAACTACAATCTATACATATATATGGGGACGTACTAATTCCAACTTGGTTTTACAGTGAAAACTGCAGGAACTTCAAACCGGCACTAGGAAACAGACTGAGAAACCAGAGTAATAGTTTCTCCTGCAACACATTCCAATTTTGCTAGGTGAAAGAACGTCTCTCCACATGTTCAGTTCTGAGAGATATTTGTGTGTGAAAGACGCCCTTCACCTAGCTTGTTAGGAACACAAAGTTTCTTTTCAGTTGCAAACCCAACTCCATACATATATATGGGGAGGTATTAGCTCCAACTCGGTTTTACAGTGAAAACTGCAGGAACTTCAAAACGGCACTAGGAAGCAGACTGGGAAACCAGAGAAAATTTTCTCCTGCCATCCGTTCCATTTGTGCTAGATGAACGAAAGTCTCTCCACATGCTCAGGTCTGAGAGATAAGTGTGTGTGAAAGCCGTCCTTCATGTAGCATCTTGGGAACACAAAGTTTCTTTTCACTTGCAAACTCCACTCCATAAATATATATGGGGAGGTACTAGCTCCATCTCGGTTTTACAATGAAAACTGCCGGAACTTCAAACCGACACTAGGAAACAGACTGAGAAACCAGAGTAATAGTTTCTCCTGCAACACATTCCATTTTTGCTAGGAGAAAGAACGTCTCTCCACATGTTCAGTTCTGAGAGATATTTTTGTGTGAAAGCCGCACTTCACCTTGCTTGTTATGAACACAAAGTTTCTTTTCAGTTGCAAACCCAACTCCATACATATATATGGGGAAGTATTAGCTCCAAATCGGTTTTACAGTGAAAACTGCAGGAACTTCAAACCAGCACTAGGAAGCAGACTGAGAAACCAGAGTAAAATTTTCTCCTGCAACCCTTTCCCTTTGTGCTATATGAACGAAAGTCTCTCCACATGCTCAGTTCTGAGAGATAAGTGTGTGTGAAAGCAATCCTTCATTTAGCTTGTTGGGAACCCAAAGTTTCTTTTCACTTGCAAACACCACTCCATACATATATAGGGGGGAGTTAATAGCTCCAACTCGCTTTTACAGTGAAAACTCCAGGAACTTCCAACCGGCACTAGGAAACAGACTGAGAAACCAGAGTACAAGTTTTTCCTGCAAACCTTTCCCTTTGTGCCAGATGAACGAACGTCTCTCCACATGCTCAGTTCTGAGAAATAATTGTGTGTGAAAGCCATTCTTCACATAGCATGTTATGAACACAAAATTTCTTTTCAGTTGCAAACTCCACTCCATACATATATATTCGGAGGTACTAGCTCCAACTCGGATTTACAGTGCAAACTGCAGGAACTTCAAACCGGCACTAGGAAACAGACTGAGAAACCAGAGTAAAAGATTCTCCTGCAACCCGTTCCTTTGTGCTAGATGAACGAACTTCTCTACACATGCTCAATTCTGAGAGATAATTGTGTGTGAAAGTCGTCCTTCATCTAGCTTGTTGGGAACACAAAGTTTCTTTTCACTTGCAAACTCCACTCCATACATATATATGGGGAGGTACTAACTCCATCTCGGTTTTATAGTGAAAACTGCCGGAACTTCAAACCGACACTAGGAAACAGACTGAGAATCCAGAGTAATAGTTTCTCCTGCAACACATTCCATTTTTGCTAGGTGAACGAACGTCTCTCCAAATGTTCAGTTCTGAGAGATATTTGTGTTTAGAAGCCGCACTTCACCTAGCTTGTTAGGAACACAAAGTTTCTTTTCAGTTGCAAACTCAACTCCATACATATATATGGGGAATTACTAGCTCCAAATCCGTTTTACAGTGAAAACTGCAGGAACTTCAAACCGGCACTAGGAAACAGACTGAGAAACCAGAGTGAAACTTTATCCTGCAACCCATTCTTTGTGCTAGATTAACGAACGTCTCTCCACATGCTCAGTTCTGAGAGATATAGGTGTATGAAAGCCATCCTTCATTTAGCTTGTTGGGAACACAAAGTTTCTTTTCACTTGCAAACTCCACTCCATACATATATATGGGGTGGTACTAGCTCCAACTCGGTTTTACAGTGAAAACTGCAGGATCCTCAAACCGGCAGTAGGAAACAGACTGAGAAACCACAGAAAAAGTTTCTCCTGCAACCCGTTCCTTTGTGCTAGATGAACGAACTTCTCTCCACATGCTCAGTTCTGAGAGATAATTGTGTGTGGAAGCCGCACTTCACCTAGCTTGTTAGGAACACAAAGTTTCTTTTCAGTTGCAAACTCCACTCCATACATATATATGGGGAGGTACTAGCTCCAACTCTGTTTTACAGTGAAAACTGCAGGAACTTTAAACCGGCACTAGGAAACAGACTGAGAAACCAGAGTAAAAGTTTCTCCTGTAACCAGTTCCCTTTGTGCTAGTAGAATGAACGTCTCTCCACATGCACAGTTCTGAGAGATAAGTGTGTGTGAAAGCCGTCCTTCACCTAGCATGTTGGGAACACAAAGTTTCTTTTCACTTGCAAACTTCACTCCATACATATATATGGGGAGGTACTAGCTCCAACTCGGTTTTACAGTGAAAACTGCAGGAAATTCAAACCGGCACTAGGAAACAGACTGAGAAACCAGAGTGAAACTTTCTCCTGCAACCCATTCCTTTGTGCTATATTAACGAACGTCTCTCCACATGCTCAGTTCTGAGAGATATAGGTGTATGAGAGCCATCCTTCATTTAGCTTGTTGGGAACACAAAGTTTCTTTTCACTTGCAATCACCACTCCATAAATATATATGGGGAGGTACTAGCTCCAAATCGGTTTTACAGTGAAAACTGCAGGAACTTCAAAGCGGCACTAGGAAACAGACTGAGAAACCAGAGTAAAAGTTTCTCCTGCCACCCGTTCCCTTTTTGCTAGATGAACGAACGTCTCTCCACATGCTCAGTTCTGAGAGAATATGTGTGTGAAAGCCGTCCTTCACCTAGCTTGTTGGGAACACAAAGTTTCTTTTCAGTTGCAAACACCAATCCATACATATAAATGGGAAGGTACAAGCTACAACTCGGTTTTACAGTGAAAACTGCAGGATCCTCAAACCGGCAGTAGGAAACAGACTGAGAAACCACAGAAAAAGTTTCTCCTGCAACCCGTTCCTTTGTGCTACATGAACGAACGTCTCTCCACATGCTCAGTTCTGAGAGATAATTGTGTGTGGAAGCCGCACTTCACCTAGCTTGTTAGGAACACAAAGTTTCTTTTCAGTTGCAAACTCCACTCCATACATATATATGGGGAGGTACTAGCTCCACCTCTGTTTTACAGTGAAAACTGCAGGAACTTCAAACCGGCACTAGGAAACAGACTGAGAAACCAGAGTAAAAGTTTCTCCTGTAACCAGTTCCCTTTGTGCTAGATGAACGAACGTCTCTCCAAATGCACAGTTCTGAGGGATAAGTGTGTGTGAAAGCCGTCCTTCACCTAGCATGTTGGGAACACAAAGTTTCTTTTCACTTGCAAACTTCACTCCATACATATATATGGGGAGGTACTAGCTCCAACTCGGTTTTAAAGTGAAAATTGCAGGAAAATCAAACCGGCACTAGGAAACAGACTGAGAAACCAGAGTAAAAATTTTTCCTGCAAACCTTTCCCTTTGTGCCAGATGAACGAACGTCTCTTCACATGCTCATTTCTGAGAGATAATTGTTTGTGAAAGCCGTCCTTCACATAGCATGTTGGGAACACATATTTTCTTTTCAGTTGCAAACTCCACTCCATACATTTATATGGGGAGATACTAGCTCCAACTCGGTTTTACAGTGCAAATTGCAGGAAATTCAAACCGGCCCTAGGAAGCAGACTGAGAAACCAGAGTAAATGTTTCTCCTGCAACCGGTTCACTTTTTGCCAGATGAACTAACGTCTCTCCACATGCTCAGTTCTGAGAGATAAGTGTGTGTGAAAGCCGCACTTCACCTATCTTGTTGGGAACACAAAGTTTCTCTTCACTTGCAAACTCCACTCCATACATATATATGGGGAGGTACTACCTCCAAAACGATTTTACAGTGAAAACTGCAGGAACTTCAAACCGGCACTAGGAAACAGACTGAGAAAGCAGAGTAAATGTTTCTCCTGCAACCCGTACCCTTTTTGCCAGATGAACGAACGTCTCTCCACATGCTCATTTCTGAGAGAAAAGTGTGTGTGAAACCCGTCATTCACCTAGCTTCTTGGGAACACAAAGTTTCTTTTCAGTTGCAAATTCCACTCCATACATATATATGGGGAGGTACAAGCTCCAACCCGGTTTTACAGAGGAAAATGCAGGAACATCAAACCGGCACTAGGAATCAGACTGAGAAACCAGAGTATAAGTTTCTCCTTCAACCCGTTCCCTTTGTTCTAGATGAACGAACGTCTCTCCACATGCTCAGTTCTGAGAGATAAGTGTGTGTGAAAGTGGTCTTTCAACTAGCTTGTTGGGAAAACAAAGATTCTTTTCAGTTGCAAATTCCACTCCATACGTATATATGGGGAGGTACGAGCTTCAAATCGATTTTACAGTGAAAACTGCAGGAACTTCAAACCGGCACTAGGAAACAGACTGAGAGACCGGAGAAAAAGTTTCTCATGCAACCCGTTCAATTTGTGTTAGATGAACGAACGTTTCTCCACATGCTCAGTTCTGAGATATAAATGTGTGTGAAAGCCGTCCTTCACCTAGCTTGTTGGGAACACAAAGTTTCTTTTAAGCTGCAAACTCCACTCCATATATATTTATGGGGAGGTACTAGCTCCAACATGATTTTACAGTGCAAACTGCAGGAACTTCAAACCGGCACTAGGAAGCAGATTGAGAAACCAGAGAAAAAGTTTCTCCTGCAACCCGTTCCGTTTTTGCCAGATGAACGAACGTCTCTCCACATGCTCAGATCTGAGAGAAAAGTGTGTGTGAAAGCCGTCATTCACCTAGCTTCTTGGGAACACAAAGTTTCTTTTCAGTTGCAAATTCCACTCCATACATATATATGGGGATGTACAAGCTCCAACCCGGTTTTACAGAGGAAAATGCAGGAACTTCAAACCGGCACTAGGAAACAGACTGAGAAACCAGAGTATAAGTTTCTCCTTCAACCCGTTCCCTTTGTTCTAGATGAACGAACGTCTCTCCACATGCTCAGTTCTGAGAGATATTTGTGTGTGAAAGCCGCACTTCACCTAGCTTGTTGGGAAAACAAAGATTCTTTTCAGTTGCAAATCCCACTCCATACGTATATATGGGGAGGTACGAGCTGCAAATCGATTTTACAGTGAAAACTGCAGGAACTTCAAACCGGCACTAGGAAACAGACTGAGAAACCAGAGTAAAAGTTTTTCCTGCAACCCGTTCCATTTATGCACGATGAACGTACGTCTCTCCACATGCTAGGATCTGAGAGATAAGTGTGTGTGAAAGCCGTCCTTCACCTAGCTTGTTGGGAACACAAAGTTTCTTTTCACTAGCAAACTCCACTCCATACATATATATGGGGAGGTACTAGCTCCAACACGGTTTTACAGTGCAAACTACTGGAACTTCAAACCGGCACTAGGAAGCAGACTGAGGAAACAGAGTAATAGTTTCCCCTGCAAACCGTTCCCTTTGTGCTAGATGAACGAACGTCTCTTCACATGATCAGTTCTGAGAGATAAGTGTGTGTGAAAGCCGTCCTTCACCTAGCTTGTTGGGAACACAAAGTTTCTTTTAAGTTGCAAACTCCACTCCATACATATATATGGGTAGGTTAGATCTCCAACTCGGTTTTACAGTGAAAACTGCAGGAACTTCAAACGGGCACTAGGAAACAGCCTGAGAAACCAGAGTAAAATTTTCTCCTACAACCCGTTCCATTTGTGCTAAATGAACGAACGTCTCTCCACATGCTCAGTTCTGAGAGAAAATTGTGTGTGAAAGCCGTCCTTCAACTAGATTGTTGGGAACACAAAGTATCTTTTCAGTTGCAAACTCCAATCCATACATATATATGGGGAGGTACTACCTCCAAAACGATTTTACAGTGAAAACTGCAGGAACTTCAAACCGGCACTAGGAAACACACTGAGAAAGCAGAGTAAATTTTTCTCCTGCAACCCGTTCCTTTTTGCCAGATGAACGAACGTCTCTCCACATGCTCAGATCTGAGAGATAAGTGTGTGTGAAAGCCGTCCTTCACCTAGCTTGTTGGGAACACAAAGTTTCTTTTAAGCTGCAAACTCCACTCCATACATATATATGGGGAGGTTCTAGCTCCAACTCGGTTTTACAGTGCAAACTACTGGAACTTCAAACCGGCACTAGGAAGCAGACTGAGAATCCAGAGTAAAAGTTTCTCCTGCAACCCGTTCCCAATTTGCTAGATGAACGAACGTCTCTCCACATGATCAGTTCTGAGAGATAAGTGTGTGTGAAAGCCGTCCTTCACCTAGCTTGTTGGGAACACAAAGTTTCTTTTAAGTTGCAAACTCCACTCCATACATATACATGGGGTGGTAGGATCTCCAACTCGGTTTTACAGTGAAAACTGCAGGAACTTCAAACCGGCACTAGGAAACAGCCTGAGAAACCAGAGTAAAATTTTCTCCTGCAACCCGTTCCCTTTGTGCTAGATGAACGAACGTCTCTCCACATGCTCAGTTCTGAGAGAAAAGTGTGTGTGAAAGCCGTCCTTCAACTAGCTTGTTGGGAACACAAAGTTTCTTTTCAGTTGCAAACTCCAATCCATACATATATATGGGGCGGTACGAGCTCCCACTCGGTTTTACAGTGAAAATTCCAGGAACTTCAAACCGGCACTTGGAAACAGTCTGAGAAACCAGAGTAAATGTTTCTCCTGCAACCCTTTCTTTGTGCTAGATGAACGAACGTCTCTCCACATGCTCAGTTCTGAGAGATAAGTGTGTGTGAATGCCGTCCTTCACCTAGCTTGTTGGGAACACAAAACTTCTTTTCAGTTGCAAACTCCACTCCTTACATATATATGGGGAGTTACTTGCTCCAACTCGGTTTTACACTGCAAACTGCAGGAACTTCAAACCTGCACTAGGGAACAGACTGAGAAACCAGAGTAAAATTTCTCCTGCAACCGGTTCCTTTTGTGCTAGATGAACGAACGTCTCTCCACATTCTCAGTTCTGAGAGACATTTGTGTGTGAAATCCGCCCTTCACCTAGCTTGTTAGGAACACAAAGTTTCTTTTCAGTTGCAAAATCCACTCCATACATATATATGGGGAGGTATTAGCTCCAACTCGGTTTTACAGTGAAAACTGCAGGAACTTCAAACCGGCATTAGGAAGCAGACTGAGAAACCAGAGTAAATGTTTCTCCTGCAAGCCTTTCCCTTTGTGCTAGATGAACGAACGTCTCTCCACATGCTCAGATCTGAGAGATAAGTGTGTGTGAATGCCGTCCTTCACCTAGCTTGTTGGGAACCCAAAGTTTCTTTTCACTTGCAAATTCCACTCCATAAATTTATATGGGGAAGTACTAGCTCCAAATCGAATTTACAGTTTAAACTGCAGGAACTTCAAACCGGCACTAGGAAACAGACTGAGAAACCAGAGTAAAAATTACACCTGCAACCCGTTCCCTTTGTGCTAGATGAACGAACGTCTCTCCACATGCTCAGATCTGAGAGATAAGTGTGTGTGAAAGCCGTCCTTCACCTAGCTTGTTGGGAACACAAAGTTTCTTTTCAGTTGCAAACTCCACACCATACATATATATGGGGAGTTACTAGCTCCAAATCGGTTTTACAGTGAAAACTGCAGGAACTTCGAAACGGCACTAGGAAACAGACTGAGAAACCAGAGTAAAAATTACTCCTGTAACCCGTTCCCTTTGTGCTAGATGAACGAACGTCTCTCCACATGCTCAGTTCTGAGAGATAAGTGTGTGTGAAAGCGGTCTTTCAACTAGCTTGTTGGGAACACAAAGATTCTTCTCAGTTGCAAATTCCACTCCATACGTATATATGGGGAGGTACGAGCTCCAAATCGGTTTTATAGTGAAAACTGCAGGAGCTTCAAACCGGCACTAGGAAACAGACTGAGAAACCGGAGTAAAAGTTTCTCATGCAACCCGTTCACTTTGTGTTAGATGAACGAACGTCTCTCCACATGCTCAGTTCTGAGAGATAAATGTGTGTGAAAGCCGTCCTTCACCTAGCTTGTTGGGAACACAAAGTTTCTTTTAAGCTGCAAACTCCACTCCATATATATATATGGGGAGGTACTAGCTCCAACTTGGTTTTACAGTGCAAACTGCAGGAACTTCAAACCGGCACTAGGAAGCAGATTGAGAAACCAGAGAAAAAGTTTCTCCTGCAACCCGTTCCCTTTGTGCTAGATGAACGAATATCTCTCCACATGATCAGTTCTGAGAGATAAGTGTGTGTGAAAGCCGTCCTTCACCTAGCTTGTTGGGAACACAAAGTTTCTTTTCAGTTGTAAACTCCACTCCATACATATATATGGGGAGGTTATAGCTCCAACTCTGTTTTACAGTGAAAACTGCAGGAACTTCAAACCAGCACTAGGAAACAGACTGAGAAACCAGAGTAATATTTTATCCATCAACCCGTTCCCTTTGTGCTAGATGAACGAACGTCACTCCACATGCTCAGTTCTGAGAGAAAAGTGTGTGTGAAAGCCGTCCTTCACCTAGCTTGTTGGGAACACAAAGTTTCTTTTCAGTTGCAAACTTCACTCCATACATATATATGGGGAGGTATGAGCTCCCACTCGATTTTACAGTGAAAATTCCAGGAAATTCAAACAGGCACTAGGAAACAGTCTGAGAAACCAGAGTAAAAGTTTCTCCTGCAAACCTTTCCCTTTATGCTAGATGAACGAACGTCTCTCCACATGCTCAGTTCTGAGAGATAAGTGTGTGTGAAAGCCGTCCTTCACCTACCTTGTTGGAAACACAAAATTTCTTTTCAGTTCCAAACTCCACTCCATACATATATATGGGGATGTACTAGCTCCAACTCGGTTTTACACTGCAAAATGCAGGAACTTCAAACCGGCACTAGGAAACAGACTGAGAAAACAGAGTAAATGTTTCCCTGCAACCGGTTCCTTTTGTGCTAGATGAACGAAAGTCTGTCCACATTCTCAGTTCTGAGAGATATTTGTGTGTGAAAGCCGCCCTTAAACTAGCTTGTTAGGAACACAAAGTTTCTTTTCAGTTGCAAACTCCACTCCATACATATATATGGGGAGGTATTAACTCCAACTCGGTTTTACAGTGAAAACTGCAGGAACTTCCAACCGACCCTAGGAAGCAGACTGAGAAACCAGAGTAAATGTTTCTCCTGCAACCGGTTCACTTTTTGCCAGATGAACGAACGTCTCTCCACATGCTCAGATCTGAGAGATAAGTGTGTGTGAAAGCCGTCACTCACCTAGCTTGTTGGGAACACAAAGTTTCTTTTCAGTTGCAAACTCCACTCCATACATTTATATGGGGAGGTACGAGCTCCAACCCGGTTTTACAGAGGAAAATGCAGGAACTTCAAACCGGCACTAGGAAACAGACTGAGAAACCAGAGTATAAGTTTCACCTTCAACCCGTTCCCTTTGTTCTAGATGAACGAACGTCTCTCCACATGCTCAGTTCTGAGAGGTAAGTGTGTGTGAAAGCCGTCTTTCAACTAGCTTGATGGGAAAACAAAGATTCTTTTCAGTTGCAAATTCCACTCCATACGTATATATGGGGAGGTACGAGCTCCAAATCGATTTTACAGTGAAAACTGCAGGAACTTCAAACCGGCACTACGAAATAGACTGAGAAACCAGAGTAAAAGTTTCTCCTGCAACCCGATCCCTTTGTGTTAGATGAACGAACGTCTCTCCACATGATCAGCTCTGAGAGATAAGTGTGTGTGAAAGCCGTCCTTCACCTAGCTTGTTGGGAACACAAAGTTTCTTTTAAGATGCAAACTCCACTCCATACATATATATGGGGAGGTAGTAGCTCCAACACGGTTTTACAGTGCAAACTACTGGAACTTCAAACCGGCACTAGGAAGCAGCCTGGAAACCAGAGTAAAAGTTTCTCCTGCAAACCGTTCCCTTTGTGCTAGATGAACGAACGTCTCTCCACATGATCAGTTCTGAGAGATAAGTGTGTGTGAAAGCCGTCCTTCACCTAGCTTGTTGGGAACACAAAGTTTCTTTTAAGTTGCAAACTCCACTCCATACATATATATGGGTAGGTTAGATCTCCAACTCGGTTTTACAGTGAAAACTGCATGAACTTCAAACGGGCACTAGGAAACAGCCTGAGAAACCAGAGTAAAATTTTCTCCTACAACCCGTTCCATTTGTGCTAAATGAACGAACGTCTCTCCACATGCTCAGTTCTGAGAGAAAAGTGTGTGTGAAAGCCGTCCTTCAACTAGCTTGTTGGGAACACAAAGTATCTTTTCAGTTGCAAACTCCAATCCATACATATATATGGGGAGGTACGAGCTCCCAATCGGTTTTACAGTGAAAATTCCAGGAACTTCAAACCGACACTAGGAAACAGACTGAGAAAATAGAGTAAATGTTTCCCTGCAAACGGTTCCTTTTGTGCTAGATGAACGAAAGTCTCCCCACATGCTCAGATCTGAGAGATTACTGTGTGTGAAAGCCGCACTTCACCTAGCTTCTTGGGAACAGAAAGTTACTTTTCACTTGCAAACTCCACTCCATACGTATATATGGGGAGGTACTACATCCAAAACGATTTTACAGTGAAAACTGCAGGAACTTCAAACCGGCACTAGGAAACAGACTGAGAAAGCAGAGTAAATGTTTCTCCTGCAACCCGTTCCCTTTTTGCCAGATGAACGAACGTCTCTCCACATGCTCAGATCTGAGAGATAAGTGTGTGTGAAAGCCGTCATTCACCTAGCTTGTTGGGAACACAAAGATTCTTTTCAGTTGCAAACTCCACTCCATACATATATATGGGGAGGTACGAGCTCCAACACGGTTTTACAGAGAAAAATGCAGGAACTTCAAACCGGCACTAGGAAACAGACTGAGAAACCAGAGTAAAAGTTTCTCCTTCAACCCGTTCCCTTTGTTCCAGATGAACGAACGTCTCTCCACATGCTCAGCTCTGAGAGAAAAGTGTGTGTGAAAGCGGTCTTTCAACTAGCTTGTTGGGAAAACAAAGATTTTTTTCAGTTGCAAATTCCTCTCCATACGTATATATGGGGAGGTACGAGCTCCAAATCGATTTTACAGTGAAAACTGCAGGAACTTCAAACCGGCACTAGGAAACAGACTGAGAAACCAGAGTAATAGTTTCTCCTGCAACCCGTTCCCTTTGTGTTAGATGAACGAACGTCTCTCCACATGCTCAGTTCTGAGAGATAAGTGTGTGTGAAAGCCGTCCTTCACCTAGCTTGTTGGGAACACAAAGTTTCTTTTAAGCTGCAAACTCCACTCCATACATATATATGGGGAGGTACTAGCTCCAACTCGGTTTTACAGTGCAAATTACTGGAACTTCAAACCGGCACTAGGAAGCAGACTGAGAAACCAGAGTAAAAGTTTCTCCTGCAAACCGTTCCCATTTCCTAGATGAACGAACGTCTCTCCACATGCTCAGTTCTGAGAGATAAGTGTGTGTGAAAGCAGTCCTTCACCTAGCTTGTTGGGAACACAAAGTTTCTTTTAAGTTGCAAACTCCACTCCATATATATACATGGGGTGGTTAGATCTCCAACTCGGTTTTACAGTGAAAACTGCAGGAACTTCAAACCGGCACTAGGAAACAGCCTGAGAAACCAGAGTAAAATTTTCTCCTGCAACCCGTTCCCTTTGTGCTAGATGAACGAACGTCTCTCCACATGCTCAGTTCTGAGAGATAAGTGTGTGTGAATGCCGTCCTTCACCTAGCTGTTTGGGAACACAAAACTTCTTTTCAGTTGCAAACTCCACTCCTTACATATATATGAGGAGTTACTTGCTCCAACTCGGTTTTACATTGCAAACTGCAGGAACTTCAAACCTGCACTAGGGAACAGACTGAGAAACCAGAGTAAAAGTTTCTCCTGCAACCGGTTCCTTTTGTGCTAGATGAACGAACGTCTCTCCACATTCTCAGTTCTGAGAGACATTTGTGTGTGAAAGCCGCCCTTCACCTAGCTTGTTAGGAACACAAAGTTTCTTTTCAGTTGCAAACTCCACTCCATACATATATATGGGGAGGTATTAGCTCCAACTCGGTTTTACAGTGAAAACTGCAGGAACTTCAAACCGGCACTAGGAAGCAGACTGAGAAACCAGAGTAAATGTTTCTCCTGCAAGCCTTTCCCATTGTGCTAGATGAACGAACGTCTCTCCACATGCTCAGATCTGAGAGATAAGTGTGTGTGAATGCCGTCCTTCACCTAGCTTGTTGGGAACACAAAGTTTCTTTTCACTTGCCCATTCCACTCCATACATTTATATGGGGAAGTACTAGCTCCAAATCGAATTTACAGTGAAAACTGCAGGAACTTCACAACGGCACTTGGAAACAGACTGAGAAACCAGAAAAAATGATTGTCCTGCAACCCGTTCCCTTTGTGCTAGATGAACGAACGTCTCTCCACATGCTCAATTCTGAGAGAAAAGTGTGTGTGAAAGTCTTCCTTCAAATAGCTAGTTGAGAACACAAAGTTTATTTCACATGCAAACTCCACTCCATACATATATATGGGGAGGTACTAGCTCCAACTCGGTTTTACAGTGAAAATTTCAGGAACTTCAAACCGGCACTAGGAAACAGACTGAGAAACCAGAGTAAAAATTACTCCTGCAACCCGTTCCCTTTGTGCTAGATGAACGAACGTCTCTCCACATGCTCAGTTCTGAGAGATAAGTGTGTGTGAAAGCCGTCCTTCACCTAGCTTGTTGGGAACACAAAGTTTCTTTTCAGTTGCAAACTCCACTCCATACATATATATGGGGAGATACGAACTCCAACTCGGTTTTACAGTGAAAACTGCATGAACTTCAAACCGGCACTAGGAAACAGACTGAGAAACCAGAGTAAAAGTTTCTCCTTCAAACCGTTCCCTTTGTGCTAGATGAACGAACGTCTCTCCACATGCTCAGTTCTGAGAGAAAAGTGTGTGTGAAAGTCGTACTTCACCTAGATTGCTGGGAACACAAAGTTTCTTTTCTGTTGCAAACTCCACTCCATACATATATATGGGGAGGTACGAGCTCCCACTCGGTTTTACAGTGAAAATTCCAGGAACTTCAAACCGGCACTAGGAAACAGTCTAAGAAACCAGAGTAAAAGTTTCTCCTGCAACCCTTTCTTTGTGCTAGATGAACGAACGTCTCTCCACATGCTCATTTCTGAGAGATAAGTGTGTGTGAATGCCGTCCTTCACCTAGCTTGTTGGGAACACAAAATTCTTTTCAGTTGCAAACTCCACTCCATACATATATATGGGGAGGTACTGGCTCAAACTCGGTTTTACACTGCAAACTGCAGGAACATCAAACCAGCACTAGGGAACAGACTGAGAAACCAGAATAAATTTTGCTCCTGCAACCGGTTCTTTTGTGCTAGATGAACGAACGTCTCTCCACATTCTCAGTTCTGAGAGACATTTGTGTGTGAAAGCCGCACTTCACCTAGCTTGTTAGGAACACAAAGTTTCTTTTCAGTTGCAAACTCCACTCCATACATATATATGGGGAGGTATTAGCTCCAACTCGGTTTTACAGTGAAAACTGCAGGAACTTCAAACCGGCACTAGGAAGCAGACTGAGAAACCAGTGTAAATGTTTCTCCTGCAAACCTTTCCCTTTGTGCTAGATGAACGAACGTCTCTCCACATGCTCAGATCTGAGAGATAAGTGTGTGTGAAAGCCGTCATTCACCTAGCTTGTTGGGAACACAAAGTTTCTTTTCAGTTGCAAACTCCACTCCATACATTAATATGGGGAGGTACGAGCTCCAACCCGGTTTTACAGAGGAAAATGCAGGAACTTCAAACCGGCACTAGGAAACAGACTGAGAAACCAGAGTATAAGTTTCTCCTTCAACCCGTTCCCTTTGTTCTAGATGAACGAACGTCTCTCCACATGCTCAGTTCTGAGAGATAAGTGTGTGTGAAAGCCGTCTTTCAACTAGCTTGTTGGGAAAACAAAGATTCTTTTCAGTTGCAAATTCCACTCCATACGTATATATGGGGAGGTACGAGCTCCAAATCGATTTTACAGTGAAAACTGCAGGAACTTCAAACCGGCACTACGAAACAGACTGAGAAACCAGAGTAAAAGTTTCTCCTGCCACCCGATCCCTTTGTGTTAGATGAACGAACGTCTCTCCACATGATCAGCTCTGAGAGATAAGTGTGTGTGAAAGCCGTCCTTCACCTAGCTTGTTGGGAACACAAAGTTTCTTTTAAGCTGCAAACTCCACTCCATACATATATATGGGGAGGTACTAGCTCCAACACGGTTTTACAGTGCAAACTACTGGAATTTCAAACCGGCACTAGGAAGCAGACTGAGAAACCAGAGTAAAAGTTTCTCCTGCAAACCGTTCCCTTTGTGCTAGATGAACGAACGTCTCTCCACATGATCAGTTCTGAGAGATAAGTGTGTGTGAAAGCCGTCCTTCACCTAGCTTGTTGGGAACACAAAGTTTCTTTTAAGTTGCAAACTCCACTCCATACATATATATGGGGAGGTTAGATCTCCAACTCGGTTTTACAGTGAAAACTTCAGGAACTTCAAACGGGCACTAGGAAACAGCCTGAGAAACCAGAGTAAAATTTTCTCCTACAACCCGTTCCATTTGTGCTAAATGAACGAACGTCTCTCCACATGCTCAGTTCTGAGAGAAAAGTGTGTGTGAAAGCCGTTCTTCACCTAGCTTGTTGGGAACACAAAGTATCTTTTCAGTTGCAAACTCCAATCCATACATATATATGGGGAGGTACGAGCTCCCAATCGGTTTTACAGTGAAAATTCCAGGAACTTCAAACCGGCACTAGGAAACAGACTGAGAAACCAGAGTAAATGTTTCCCTGCAAACGGTTCCTTTTGTGCTAGATGAACGAAAGTCTCCCCACATGCTCAGATCTGAGAGATAACTGTGTGTGAAAGCCGCCCTTCACCTAGCTTCTTGGGAACAAAAAGTTACTTTTCACTTGCAAACTCCACTCCATACATATATATGGGGAGGTACTACATCCAAAACGATTTTACAGTGAAAACTGCAGGAACTTCAAACCGGCACTAGGAAACAGACTGAGAAAGCAGAGTAAATGTTTCTCCTGCAACCCGTTCCCTTTTTGCCAGATGAACGAACGTCTCTCCACATGCTCAGATCTGAGAGATAAGTGTGTGTGAAAGCCGTCATTCACCTAGCTTGTTGGGAACACAAAGATTCTTTTCAGTTGCAAACTCCACTCCATACATATATATGGGGAGGTACGAGCTCCCACTCGGTTTTACAGTGAAAATTCCAGGAACTTCAAACCGGCACTTGGAAACAGTCTGAGAAACCAGAGTAAAAGTTTCTCCTGCAACCCTTTCTTTGTGCTAGATGAACGAACGTCTCTCCACATGCTCAGTTCTGAGAGATAAGTGTGTGTGAATGCCGTCCTTCACCTAGCTTGTTGGGAACACAAAACTTCTTTTCAGTTGCAAACTCCACTCCTTACATATATATGGGGAGTTACTTGCTCCAACTCGGTTTTACACTGCAAACTGCAGGAACTTCAAACCTGCACTAGGGAACAGACTGAGAAACCAGAGTAAAAGTTTCTCCTGCAACCGGTTCTTTTTGTGCTAGATGAACGAAAGTCTCTCCACATTCTCAGTTCTGAGAGACATTTGTGTGTGAAAGCCGCCCTTCACCTAGCTTGTTAGGAACACAAAGTTTCTTTTCAGTTGCAAACTCCACTCCATACATATATATGGGGAGTTATTAGCTCCAACTCGGTTTTACAGTGAAAACTGCAGGAACTTCAAACCGGCACTAGGAAGCAGACTGAGAAACCAGAGTAAATGTTTCTCCTGCAAGCCTTTCCCTTTGTGCTAGATGAACGAACGTCTCTCCACATGCTCAGATCTGAGAGATAAGTGTGTGTGAATGCCGTCCTTCACCTAGCTTGTTGGGAACACAAAGTTTCTTTTCACTTGCCAATTCCACTCCATACATTTATATGGGGAAGTACTAGCTCCAAATCGAATTTACAGTGAAAACTGCAGGAACTTCAAACCGGCACTAGGAAACAGACTGAGAAACCAGAAAAAATGATTGTCCTGCAACTCGTTCCCTTTGTGCTAGATGAACGAACGTCTCTCCACATGCTCAATTCTGAGAGAAATGTGTGTGTGAAAGTCTTCCTTCAACTAGCTAGTTGAGAACACAAAGTTTCTTTTCACTTGCAAACTCCACTCCATACATATATATGGGGAGGTACTAGCTCCACCTCGGGTTTACAGTGAAAACTTCAGGAACTTCAAACTGGCACTAGGAAACAGACTGAGAAACCAGAGTAAAAATTACTCCTGCAACCCGTTTACTTTGTGCTAGATGAACGAACGTCTCTCCACATGCTCAGTTCTGAGAGATAAGTGTGTGTGAAAGCCGTCCTTCACCTAGCTTGTTGGGAACACAAAGTTTCTTTTCAGTTGCAAACTCCACTCCGTACATATATATGGGGAGGTACGAACTCCAACTCGGTTTTACAGTGAAAACTGCAGGAACTTCAAACCGGCACTAGGAAACAGACTGAGAAACCAGAGTAAAAGTTTCTCCTTCAACCCGTTCCCTTTGTGCTAGATGAACGATCGTCTCTCCACATGCTCAGTTCTGAGAGAAAAGTGTGTGTGAAAGTCGTACTTCACCTAGCTTGTTGGGAACACAAAGTTTCTTTTCTGTTGCAAACTCCACTCCATACATATATATGGGGAGGTACGAGCTCCCACTCGGTTTTACAGTTAAAATTCCAGGAACTTCAAACCGGCACTAGGAAACAGTCTGAGAAACCAGAGTAAAAGTTTCTCCTGCAACCCTTTCTTTGTGCTAGATGAACGAACGTCTCTCCACATGCTCATTTCTGAGAGATAAGTGTGTGTGAATGCCGTCCTTCACCTAGCTTGTTGGGAACACAAAATTCTTTTCAGTTGCAAACTCCACTCCATACATATATATGGGGAGGTACTTGCTCCAACTCGGTTTTACACTGCAAACTGCAGGAACATCAAACCGGCACTAGGGAACAGACTGAGAAACCAGAGTAAAAGTTGCTCCTGCAACCGGTTCTTTTGTGCTAGATGAACGAACGTCTCTCCACATTCTCAGTTCTGAGAGACATTTGTGTGTGAAAGCCGCACTTCACCTAGCTTGTTAGGAACACAAAGTTTCTTTTCAGTTGCAAACTCCACTCCATACATATATATGGGGAGGTATTAGCTCCAACTCGGTTTTACAGTGAAAACTGCAGGAACTTCAAACCGGCACTAGGAAGCAGACTGAGAAACCAGTGTAAATGTTTCTCCTGCAAACCTTTCCCTTTGTGCTAGATGAACGAACGTCTCTCCACATGCTCAGATCTGAGAGATAAGTGTGTGTGAATGCCGTCCTTCACCTAGCTTGTTCGGAACCCAAAGATTCTCTTCACTTGCAAACTCCACTCCATACATTTATATGGGGAAGTACTACCTCCAAATCGAATTTACAGTGAAAACTGCAGGAACTTAAAACCGGCATTAGGAAACAGACTGAGAAACCAGAAAAAATGATTCTCCTGCAACCAGTTCCCTTTGTGCTAGATGAACGAACGTCTCTCCACATGCTCAGTTCTGAGAGATAAGTGTGTGTGAAACCCGTCCTTCAACTAGCTTGTTGGGAAAACAAAGTTTTTTTAAGTAGCAATATCTACTCCAAACATATATATATGGGGAGGTACTAGCTCTAACTCGGTTGTACAGTGAAAACTGCAGGAAATTCAAACCGGCACTAGGAAACAGTCTGAGAAACCAGAGAAAAATTTCTCCTGAAAACCGTTCTATTTGTGCTAGATGAACGAACGTCTCTCCACATGCTCAGTTCTGAGAGATAATTGTGTGTGAAAGCCGTCCTTCAGATAGCTTGTTTGGTACACAATGTTTCTCTACACTTGCAAACTCCACTCCATACGTATATATGGGGAGGTACTATCTCCAACTCGGTTTTACAGTGAAAATTGCAGGAACTTCAAACCGGCACTAGGAAACAGACTGAGTAACCAAAGTAAAAGTTTCTCCTGCAACCCGTTCCTTTTGTGCTAGATGAACGAACGTCTCCTCACATGCTCAGTTCTGAGAGATAAGTGTGTGTTAAATCCGTACTTCACCTAGCTTGTTGGGAACACAAAGTTTCTTTTCAGTTGCAAACTCCACACCATACATATATATGGGGAGGTACTAGCTCCAAATCGGTTTTACAGTGAAAACTGCAGGAACTTCGAAACGGCACTAGGAAACAGACTGAGAAACCAGAGTAAAAATTACTCCTGTAACCCGTTCCCTTTGTGCTAGATGAACGAACGTCTCTCCACATGCTCAATTCTGAGAGAAATGTGTGTGTGAAAGTCTTCCTTCAACTAGCTAGTTGAGAACACAAAGTTTCTTTTCACTTGCAAACTCCACTCCATACATATATATGGGGAGGTACTAGCTCCACCTCGGGTTTACAGTGAAAACTTCAGGAACTTCAAACTGGCACTAGGAAACAGACTGAGAAACCAGAGTAAAAATTACTCCTGCAACCCGTTTACTTTGTGCTAGATGAACGAACGTCTCTCCACATGCTCAGTTCTGAGAGATAAGTGTGTGTGAAAGCCGTCTTTCAACTAGCTTGTTGGGAAAACAAAGATTCTTTTCAGTTGCAAATTCCACTCCATACGTATATATGGGGAGGTACGAGCTCCAAATCGATTTTACAGTGAAAACTGCAGGAACTTCAAACCGGCACTACGAAACAGACTGAGAAACCAGAGTAAAATTTTCTCCTGCAACCCGATCCCTTTGTGTTAGATGAACGAACGTCTCTCCACATGATCAGCTCTGAGAGATAAGTGTGTGTGAAAGCCGTCCTTCACCTAGCTTGTTGGGAACACAAAGTTTCTTTTAAGCTGCAAACTCCACTCCATACATATATATGGGGAGGTACTAGCTCCAACACGGTTTTACAGTGCAAACTACTGGAATTTCAAACCGGCACTAGGAAGCAGACTGAGAAACCAGAGTAAAAGTTTCTCCTGCAAACCGTTCCCTTTGTGCTAGATGAACGAACGTCTCTCCACATGATCAGTTCTGAGAGATAAGTGTGTGTGAAAGCCGTCCTTCACCTAGCTTGTTGGGAACACAAAGTTTCTTTTAAGTTGCAAACTCCACTCCATACATATATATGGGTAGGTTAGATCTCCAACTCGGTTTTACAGTGAAAACTTCAGGAACTTCAAACGGGCACTAGGAAACAGCCTGAGAAACCAGAGTAAAATTTTCTCCTACAACCCGTTCCATTTGTGCTAAATGAACGAACGTCTCTCCACATGCTCAGTTCTGAGAGAAAAGTGTGTGTGAAAGCCGTCCTTCACCTAGCTTGTTGGGAACACAAAGTATCTTTTCAGTTGCAAACTCCAATCCATACATATATATGGGGAGGTACGAGCTCCCAATCGGTTTTACAGTGAAAATTCCAGGAACTTCAAACCGGCACTAGGAAACAGACTGAGAAACCAGAGTAAATGTTTCCCTGCAAACGGTTCCTTTTGTGCTAGATGAACGAAAGTCTCCCCACATGCTCAGATCTGAGAGATAACTGTGTGTGAAAGCCGCCCTTCACCTAGCTTCTTGGGAACACAAAGTTACTTTTCACTTGCAAACTCCACTCCATACATATATATGGGGAGGTACTACATCCAAAACGATTTTACAGTGAAAACTGCAGGAACTTCAAACCGGCACTAGGAAACAGACTGAGAAAGCAGAGTAAATGTTTCTCCTGCAACCCGTTCCCTTTTTGCCAGATGAACGAACGTCTCTCCACATGCTCAGATCTGAGAGATAAGTGTGTGTGAAAGCCGTCATTCACCTAGCTTGTTGGGAACACAAAGATTCTTTTCAGTTGCAAACTCCACTCCATACATATATATGGGGAGGTACGAGCTCCCACTCGGTTTTACAGTGAAAATTCCAGGAACTTCAAACTGGCACTTGGAAACAGTCTGAGAAACCAGAGTAAAAGTTTCTCCTGCAACCCTTTCTTTGTGCTAGATGAACGAACGTCTCTCCACATGCTCAGTTCTGAGAGATAAGTGTGTGTGAATGCCGTCCTTCACCTAGCTTGTTGGGAACACAAAACTTCTTTTCAGTTGCAAACTCCACTCCTTACATATATATGGGGAGTTACTTGCTCCAACTCGGTTTTACACTGCAAACTGCAGGAACTTCAAACCTGCACTAGGGAACAGACTGAGAAACCAGAGTAAAAGTTTCTCCTGCAACCGGTTCTTTTTGTGCTAGATGAACGAAAGTCTCTCCACATTCTCAGTTCTGAGAGACATTTGTGTGTGAAAGCCGCCCTTCACCTAGCTTGTTAGGAACACAAAGTTTCTTTTCAGTTGCAAACTCCACTCCATACATATATATGGGGAGGTATTAGCTCCAACTCGGTTTTACAGTGAAAACTGCAGGAACTTCAAACCGGCACTAGGAAGCAGACTGAGAAACCAGAGTAAATGTTTCTCCTGCAAGCCTTTCCCTTTGTGCTAGATGAACGAACGTCTCTCCACATGCTCAGATCTGAGAGATAAGTGTGTGTGAATGCCGTCCTTCACCTAGCTTGTTGGGAACACAAAGTTTCTTTTCACTTGCCAATTCCACTCCATACATTTATATGGGGAAGTACTAGCTCCAAATCGAATTTACAGTGAAAACTGCAGGAACTTCAAACCGGCACTAGGAAACAGACTGAGAAACCAGAAAAAATGATTGTCCTGCAACTCGTTCCCTTTGTGCTAGATGAACGAACGTCTCTCCACATGCTCAATTCTGAGAGAAATATGTGTGTGAAAGTCTTCCTTCAACTAGCTAGTTGAGAACACAAAGTTTCTTTTCACTTGCAAACTCCACTCCAAACATATATATGGGGAGGTACTAGCTCCACCTCGGGTTTACAGTGAAAACTTCAGGAACTTCAAACTGGCACTAGGAAACAGACTGAGAAACCAGAGTAAAAATTACTCCTGCAACCCGTTTACTTTGTGCTAGATGAACGAACGTCTCTCCACATGCTCAGTTCTGAGAGATAAGTGTGTGTGAAAGCCGTCCTTCACCTAGCTTGTTGGGAACACAAAGTTTCTTTTCAGTTGCAAACTCCACTCCGTACATATATATGGGGAGGTACGAACTCCAACTCGGTTTTACAGTGAAAACTGCAGGAACTTCAAACCGGCACTAGGAAACAGACTGAGAAACCAGAGTAAAAGTTTCTCCTTCAACCCGTTCCCTTTGTGCTAGATGAACGATCGTCTCTCCACATGCTCAGTTCTGAGAGAAAAGTGTGTGTGAAAGTCGTACTTCACCTAGCTTGTTGGGAACACAAAGTTTCTTTTCTGTTGCAAACTCCACTCCATACATATATATGGGGAGGTACGAGCTCCCACTCGGTTTTACAGTTAAAATTCCAGGAACTTCAAACCGGCACTAGGAAACAGTCTGAGAAACCAGAGTAAAAGTTTCTCCTGCAACCCTTTCTTTGTGCTAGATGAACGAACGTCTCTCCACATGCTCATTTCTGAGAGATAAGTGTGTGTGAATGCCGTCCTTCACCTAGCTTGTTGGGAACACAAAATTCTTTTCAGTTGCAAACTCCACTCCATACATATATATGGGGAGGTACTTGCTCCAACTCGGTTTTACACTGCAAACTGCAGGAACATCAAACCGGCACTAGGGAACAGACTGAGAAACCAGAGTAAAAGTTGCTCCTGCAACCGGTTCTTTTGTGCTAGAGGAACGAACGTCTCTCCACATTCTCAGTTCTGAGAGACATTTGTGTGTGAAAGCCGCACTTCACCTAGCTTGTTAGGAACACAAAGTTTCTTTTCAGTTGCAAACTCCACTCCATACATATATATGGGGAGGTATTAGCTCCAACTCGGTTTTACAGTGAAAACTGCAGGAACTTCAAACCGGCACTAGGAAGCAGACTGAGAAACCAGTGTAAATGTTTCTCCTGCAAACCTTTCCCTTTGTGCTAGATGAACGAACGTCTCTCCACATGCTCAGATCTGAGAGATAAGTGTGTGTGAATGCCGTCCTTCACCTAGCTTGTTCGGAACCCAAAGATTCTCTTCACTTGCAAACTCCACTCCATACATTTATATGGGGAAGTACTACCTCCAAATCGAATTTACAGTGAAAACTGCAGGAACTTAAAACCGGCATTAGGAAACAGACTGAGAAACCAGAAAAAATGATTCTCCTGCAACCAGTTCCCTTTGTGCTAGATGAACGAACGTCTCTCCACATGCTCAGTTCTGAGAGATAAGTGTGTGTGAAACCCGTCCTTCAACTAGCTTGTTGGGAAAACAAAGTTTTTTTAAGTAGCAATATCTACTCCAAACATATATATATGGGGAGGTACTAGCTCTAACTCGGTTGTACAGTGAAAACTGCAGGAAATTCAAACCGGCACTAGGAAACAGTCTGAGAAACCAGAGAAAAATTTCTCCTGAAAACCGTTCTATTTGTGCTAGATGAACGAACGTCTCTCCACATGCTCAGTTCTGAGAGATAATTTTGTGTGAAAGCCGTCCTTCAGATAGCTTGTTTGGTACACAATGTTTCTCTACACTTGCAAACTCCACTCCATACGTATATATGGGGAGGTACTATCTCCAACTCGGTTTTACAGTGAAAATTGCAGGAACTTCAAACCGGCACTAGGAAACAGACTGAGTAACCAAAGTAAAAGTTTCTCCTGCAACCCGTTCCTTTTGTGCTAGATGAACGAACGTCTCCTCACATGCTCAGTTCTGAGAGATAAGTGTGTGTTAAATCCGTACTTCACCTAGCTTGTTGGGAACACAAAGTTTCTTTTCACTTGCCAACTCCATTCCATACATATATATCGGGAGGTACTAGCTCCAACTCGGTTTTACAGTGAAAACTGCAGGAACTTCAACCCGGCACTAGGAAACAGACTGAGAGACCAGAGTAAAAGTTTCCCCTGCAAACCGTTCCCTTTGTGCTAGATGAACGAACGTCTCTCCACATGCTCAGTTCTGAGAGATAAGTGTGTGTGAAAGCCGTCCTTCACCTAGCTTGTTGGGTACACAAAGTTTCTCTTCAGTTGCAAATTCCACACCATACATATATATGGGGAAGTACTAGCTCCAACTCGGTTTTACAGTGAAAACTGCAGGAAATTCAAACCGGCATTAGGAAACAGTCTGAGAAACCAGAGTAAAAATTTCTCCTGCAACCCGTTCCTTTGTGGTAGATGAACGAACGCCTCTCCACATGCTCAGTTCTGAGAGATAAGTGTGTGTGAAAGCCTTCCTTCACATATCTTGTTGGGAACACAAATTTTCTTTTCAGTTTCAAACGCCACTCCATACATATATAAAGTTAGGTACTAGCTTCAACTCGGTTTTACAGTGAAAACTGCAGAAATTTCAAACCGGCACTAGGAAACAGACTGAGAATCCAGAGTAAAAGTTTGTTCTGCTACCCGTTCCCTTTGTGCTAGATGAACGAACGTCTCTCCACATGCTCAGGTCTGAGAGAAAGTGTGTGTGAAAGCCGTCCTTCACTTAGCTTGTTGGGAACAAAAAGTTTCTTTTCAGTTGCAAACTCCACTCCATACATATAAATGGGGAGGTACGATCTCCAACTCGGTTTTACAGTGAAAACTGTAGGAATTTTAAACCGGCACTAGGAAACAGACTGAGAAACCAGAGTAAAAGTTTCTCCTGCAACCAGTTCCCTTTGTGCTAGATGACCGAACGTCTCTCCACATGCTCAGTTCTGAGAGATAAGTGTGTGTGAAACCCGTCTTTAACCTAGCTTGTTGGGAACACAAAGTTCCTTTTAAGTTGCAATATCCACTCCATACATATATATATGGGGAGGTACTAGCTCTAACTCGGTTGTATAGTGAGAAATGCAGGAATTTCAAACCGGCACTAGGAAACAGTCTGAGAAACCAGAGTAAAAGTTTCACCTGCAACCCGTTCCTTTTGTGCTAGATGAACGAACGTCTCCCCACATGCTCAGTTCTGAGAGATAAGTGTGTGTGAAAACCGTCCTTCACCTAGCTTGTTGGGAACACAAAGATTCTTTCATTTGCTAACTCCACTCCATACATATATATGGGGATATACTAGCTCCAACTCGATTTCACAGTGAAAATTGCAGGAACTTCAAACCGGCACTAGGAAACAGACTGAGAATCCAGAGTAAAAATTTCTTCTGCAACCAGTTCCCATTGTGCTAGTTGAACGAATGTCTCTCCACATGCTCATTTCTGAGAGACAAGTGTGTGTGAAAGCCGTCCTTCACCTAGCTTGTTGGGAACACAAAGTTTCTTTTCAGTTGCAAACTCCACTCCATACATATATATGGGGAAGTACTAGCTCCAACTCGATTTTACTGTGAAAACTGCAGGAACTTCAAACCGGCACTAGGAAACAGACTGAGATTCCAGAGTAATAGTTTCCTCTGCAACCCGTTCCCTTTGTGCTAGATGAACGAACGTCTCTCCACATGCTCAGTTCTGAGGGAAAAATGTGTGTGAATGCCGTCCTTCACCTACAATGTTGGGAACACAAAGATTCTTTTCAGTTGCAAACACCACTCCATACATATATATGGGGAGGTACTAGCTCCAACTCGGTTTTACAGTGAAAATTGCAGGAAATTCAAACCGGCACTAGGAAACAGTCTGAGAAACCAGAGTAAAAATTTCTCCTGCAACCCGTTCCTTTGTGGTAGATGAACGAACGCCTCTCCACATGCTCAGTTCTGAGAGATAAGTGTGTGTGAAAGCCTTCCTTCACATATCTTGTTGGGAACACAAATTTTCTTTTCAGTTTCAAACGCCACTCCATACATATATAAAGTTAGGTACTAGCTTCAACTCGGTTTTACAGTGAAAACTGCAGGAATTTCAAACCGGCACTAGGAAACAGACTGAGAATCCAGAGTAAAAGTTTGTTCTGCTACCCGTTCCCTTTGTGCTACATGAACGAACTTCTATCGACATGCTCAGTTCTTAGAGAAAGTGTGTGTGAAAGCCTTCCTTCACCTAGCTTGTTGGGAACAAAAAGTTTCTTTTCAGTTGCAAACTCCACTCCACACATATAAATGGGGAGGTACGATCTCCAACTCGGTTTTACAGTGAAAACTGTAGGAATTTTAAACCGGCACTAGGAAACAGACTGAGAAACCAGAGTAAAAGTTTCTCCTGCAACCAGTTCCCTTTGTGCTAGATGACCGAACGTCTCTCCACATGCTCAGTTCTGAGAGATAAGTGTGTGTTAAACCCGTCTTTAACCTAGATTGTTGGGAACACAAAGTTCTTTTTAAGTTGCAATATCCACTCCATACATATATATATGGGGAGGTACTAGCTCTAACTCGGTTGTACAGTGAGAACTGCAGGAATTTCAAACCGGCACTAGGAAACAGTCTGAGAAACCAGAGTAAAAATTTCTCCTGAAACCCGTTCCCTTTGTGCTAGATGAACGAACCTCTCTCCACATGCTCAGTTCTGAGAGATAACTGTGTGTGAAAGCCGTCCTTCACCTAGCTTGTTGGGAACACAAAGTTTCTTTTCAGTTGCAAACTCCACTCCATACATATATATGGGGAGGTACTAGCTCCAACTCGGTTTTACAGTGAAAACTGCAGGAACTTCAAACCGGCACTAGGAAACAGACTGAGAAACCAGAGTAAAAGTTTCTCCTGCAACCCGTTCCCTTTGTGCTAGATGAACGAACGTCTCTCCACATGATCAGTTCTGAGGGATAAGTGTGTTTGAAAGCCGTACTTCACTTAGCTTGTTGGGAAAACAAAGTTTCTTTTCAGTTGCAAACTCCACTCCATAAATATATATGGGGAGGTACTAGCTCCAACTCGGTTTTACAGTGAAAACTGCAGGAACTTCAAACCGGCACTAGGAAACAGACTGAGAATCCAGAGTAAAATTTTCACCAGCAACCCGTTCCCTTTTTACTAGATGAATGAACTTCTCCCCACATGCTCAGTTCTGAGAGATAAGTGTGTGTGAAAACCGTCCTTCACCTAGCTTGTTGGGACCACAAAGATTCTTTCCATTTGCAAACTCCACTCCATACATATATATGGGGAAGTACTAGCCTCAACTCGATTTCACAGTGATAAGTTCAGGAACTTCAAACCGGCACTAGGAAACAGACTGAGAATCCAGATTAAATGTTTTTCGTGCAACCCGTTCCTTTGTGCTAGATGAACGAACGTCTCTCCACATGCTCAGTTCTGAGAGATAAGTGTGTGTGAAAGCCGTCCTTCATATATCTTGTTGGGAAGACAAATTTACTTTTCAGTTGCAAACTCCACTTCATACATATATATAGGTAGGTACTAGCTCCAACTCTGTTTTACAGTGAAAACTGCAGGAACTTCAAACCGGCACTAGTAAACAGACTGAGAATCCAGAGAAAAATTTACTTCTGCAACCCGTTCCCTTTGTGCTAGATGAACGAACGTCTCTCGACATGCTCAGTTCTGAGAGAAAGTGTGTGTGAAAGCCGTACATCACCTAGCTTGTTGGGAAATCAAAGTTTCTATTCAGTTGCAAATTCCACTCCATACATATATATGGGGAGGTACTAGCTCCAACACGGTTTTACAGTGAAAACTGCAGGAACTTTATACCGGCACTAGGAAACAGACAGAGAAACCAGAGTAAAATTTCTCCTGCAAACCGTTCCCTTTGTGCTAGATGAACGAACGTCTCTCCACATGATCAGTTCTGAGAGATAAGTGTGTGTGAAATCCGTCCTTCACCTAGCTTGTTGGGAACACAAAGTTTCTTTTCAGTTGCAAACTCCACTCCATACATATAAATGGGTAGGTACGAACTCCAACTCAGTTTTACAGTGAAAAGTGTAGGAACTTCAAACCGGCACTAGGAAACAGAATGAGAAACCAGAGTAAAAGTTTCTCCTGCAACCAGTTCCCTTTGTGCTAGATGAACGAAAGTCTCTCCACATGCTCAGTTCTGAGAGATAAGTGTGTGTGAAACCCGTCTTTAACCTAGCTTGTTGGGAACACAAAGTTTCTTTTAAGTTGCAATATCCACTCCATACATATATATATTGGGAGGTACTAGCTCTAACTCGGTTGTACAGTGAGAACTGCAGGAATTTCAAACCGGCACTAGGAAACAGTCTGAGAAACCAGAGTAAAAATTTCTCCTGAAAGCCTTTCCCTTTTTGCTAGATGAACGAACGTCTCTCCACATGCTCAGTTCTGAGAGATAAGTGTGTGTGAAAGCCTTCCTTCACCTAGCTTGTTGGGAACACAAAGTTTCTCTTCAGTTGCAAACTCCACTCCATACATATATATGGGGAGGTACTAGCTCAAACTCGGTTTTACAGTGAAAATTGCAGGAACTTCAAACCGGCACTAGGAAACAGACTGAGAAACCAGAGTAAAAGTTTCTCCTGCAACCCGTTCCCTTTGTGGTAGATGAACGAACGTCTCTCCACATGATCAGTTCTGAGGGATAATTGTGTGTGATAGCCGTCCTTCATCTAGCTTGTTGGGAATACAAAGTTTCTTTTCAGTTGCAAACTCCACTCCATACATATATATGGGAAGGTACTAGCTCCAACTCAGTTTTACAGTGAAAACTGCAGGAACTTCAAACCGGCACTAGGAAACAGACTGAGAATCCAAAGTAAAAGTTTCACCAGCAACCCGTTCCCTTTGTTCTAGATGAATGAACGTCTCCCCACATGCTCAGTTCTGAGAGATAAGTGTGTGTGAAAACCGTCCTTCACCTAGCTTGTTGGGAACACAAAGATTCTTTCCATTTGCAAACTCCACTCCATACATATATATGGGGAAGTACTAGCTCCAACTCGATTTCACAGTGATAACTGCAGGAACTTCAAACCGGCAGTAGGAAACAGACTGAGAATCCAGATTAAAAGTTTCTCGTGCAACCCATTCCTTTGTGCTAGATGAACGAACGTCTCTCCACATGCTCAGTTCTGAGAGATAAGTGTGTGTGAAAGCCGTCCTTCATATATCTTGTTGGGAAGACAAATTTACTTTTCAGTTGCAAACTCCACTTCATACATATATATAGGTAGGTACTAGCTCCAACTCTGTTTTACAGTGAAAACTGCAGGAACTTCAAACCGGCACTAGGAAACAGACTGAGAATCCAGAGAAAAATTTACTTCTGCAACCCGTTCACTTTGTGCTAGATGAACGAACGTCTCTCGACATGCTCAGTTCTGAGAGAAAGTGTGTGTGAAAGCCGTACTTCACCTAGCTTGTTGGGAACACAAAGTTTCTTTTCAGTTGCAATCTCCACTCCATACAAATATATGGGTATTTACTAGCTCCAACTCGGTTTTACAGTGCAAAATGCAGGAACTTCAAACCGGCACTAGGAAACAGTCTGAGAAACCAGAGTAAAAATTTCTCCTGTAACCCGTTCCTTTTGTGCTAGATGAACGAACGTCTCTCCACATGCTCAGTTCTGAGAGAAAGTGTGTGTGAAACCGTACTTCACCTAGCTTGTTGGGAAAACAAAGTTTCTTTTTAGTTGCAAACTCCACTCCATACATATATATAGGTAGGTACTAGCTCCAAATCGGTTTTACAGTGAAAACTGCAAGAATTTCGAACCGGAACTAGGAAACAGACTGAGAATCCAGAGTAAAATTTTCTTCTGCAAACCGTTCCCTTTGTGCTAGATGAACGAACTTCTCTCGACATGCTCAGTTCTGAGAGAAATTGTGTGTGAAAGCCGTACTTCACCTAGATTGTTGGGAACACAAAGTTTCTTTTCAGTAGCAATCTCCTCTCCATAAATATATATGGGGAGGTACTAGCTCCAAATCGGTTGTACAGTGAAAACTGCAGGAAATTCAAACCGGCACTAGGAAACAGTCGGAGAAACCAGAGTAAAAATTTCTCCTGTAACCCGTTCCTTTTGTGCTAGATGAACGAACGTCTCTTGACATGCTCAGTTCTGAGAGAAAAGTTTGTGTGAAAGCCGTCCTTAACCTAGCTTGTTGGGAACACAAAGTTTCTTTTCAGTTGCAAACTCCACTCCATAAATATAAATGTGTAGGTACGAGCTCCAACTCGGTTTTACAGTGAAAAGTGTAGGAACTTCAAACCGGCACTAGGAAACAGACTGAGAAACTAGAGTAAAAGTTTCTCCTGCAACCAGTTCCCTTTGTGCTAGATGAACGAAAGTCTCTCCACATACTCAGTTCTGAGAGATAAGTGTGTGTGAAACCCGTCTTTAACCTAGCTTGTTGGGAACACAAAGTTTCTTTTAAGTTGCAATATCCACTCCATACATATATATATTGGGAGGTACTAGCTCTAACTCGGTTGTACAGTGAGAACTGCAGGAATTTCAAACCGGCACTAGGAAACAGTCTGAGAAACCAGAGTAAAAATTTCTCCTGAAAGCCGTTCCCTTTTTGCTAGATGAACGAACGTCTCTCCACATGCTCAGTTCAGAGAGATAAGTGTGTGTGAAAGCCGCCCTTCACCTAGCTTGTTGGGAACACAAAGTTTCTCTTCAGTTGCAAACTCCACTCCATACATATATATGGGGAGGTACTAGCTCCAACTCGGTTTTACAGTGAAAACTGCAGGAACTTCAAACCGGCACTATTAAACAGACTGAGAAACCACAGTAAAAGTTTCCCCTGCAACACGTTCCCTTTGTGGTAGATGAATGAACGTCTCTCCACATGATCAGTTCTGAGGGATAAGTGTGTGTGAAAGCCGTCCTTCACCTAGCTTGTTGGGAAAACAAAGTTTCTTTTCAGTTGCAAACCCCACTCCATAAATATATATGGGGAGGTTCTAGCTCCAACTCGGTTTTACAGTGAAAACTGCAGGAACTTCAAACCGGCACTAGGAAACAGACTGAGAAACCAGAGAAAAGTTTCACCTGCAACACGTTCCCTTTGTTCTTGATGAACGAACGTCTCCCCATATGCTCAGTTCTGAGAGATAAGTGTGTGTGAAAACCGTCCTTCACATAGCTTGTTGGGAACACAAAGATTCTTTTCATTTGCTAACTCCACTCCATACATATATATGGGGATGTACTAGCTCCAACTCGATTTCACAGTGAAAACTGCAGGAACTTCAAACCGGCACTAGGAAACAGACTGAGAATCCAGAGTAAAAGTTTCTCCTGCAACCCGTTCCCTTTGTGCTAGATGAACGAACGTCTCTCCACATGCTCAGTTCTGAGAGATACGTGTGTGTGAAAGCCTTCCTTCACTTATCTTGTTGGGAAAACAAAGTTTCTTTTCACTTGCAAACTCCACTCCATACATATATAAGGTAAGGTACTAGCACCAACTCGGTTTTACAGTGCAAACTGCAGGAACTTCAAACCGGCACTAGGAAACAGACTGAGAAACCAGAGTAAAAGTTTCTCCTGCAACCCGTTCCCTTTGTGCTAGATGAACGAACGTCTCTCCACATTCTAAGTTCTGAGAGATAAGTGTGTGTGAAAGCCGTCCTTCAGCTAGCTTGTTGGGAACACCAAGTTCCTTTTCACTAGCAAACTCCACTCCATACATATATATGGGGAGGTACTAGCTCCAAATGTCATTTACATTGAAACCTGCAGGAACTTCAAACCGGCACTAGGAAACCGACTGAGAAAACAGAGTAAAAGTTTCTCCTGCAACCCTTTCAATTTGTGCTAGATGAACGAACGTCTCTCCACATGCTCAGTTCTGAGAGATAAGTGTGTATGAAAGCCGTCCTTCAACTAGCTTGTTGGGAACAAAAAGTTTCTTTTCACTTGCAAACACCACTCCATACATATATATGTGGAGGTACTAGCACCAACTCGGTTTTACAGTGAAAACTGCATGAACTTCAAACCGGCACTAGGAAACAGACTGAGAAACCAGAGTAAAATTTCTCCTGCAACCCGTTCCCTTTGTGCTAGATGAACGAACGTCTCTCCACATGCTCAGTTATGAGAGATAAGTGTGTGTGAAAGCCGTCCTTCACCTAGCTTGTTGGGAACACAAAGTTTCTTTTCACTTGCAAACTCCACTCCATACATATATATGGGGAGGTAGTAGCTCCAAAACGGTTTTACAGTGAAAACTGCAGGAACTTCAAACTGGCACTAAGAAACAGACTGAGAAACCAGAGTAAAAGTTTCTCCTGCAAACCGTTCCATTTGTGCTACATGAACGAACGTCTCTCCACATGCTCATTTCTGAGAGATAAGTTTGTGTGAAAGCCGTCCTTCACTTAGCTTGTTGGGAACACAAAGTTCCTTTTCACTTGAAAACTCCACTCCATACATATATATGGGGAGGTACTATCTCCAAATCATTTTTACAGTGAAAACTGCAGGAACTTCAAACCGGCACTAGGAAACAGACTGAGAAACCAGAGTAAAAGTTTCTCCTGCAACCAGTTCCCTTTGTGCTAGATGAACGAAAGTCTCTCCACATGCTCAGTTCTGAGAGATAAGTGTGTGTGAAACCCGTCTTTAACCTAGCTTGTTGGGAACACAAAGTTTCTTTTAAGTTGCAATATCCACTCCATACATATATATATTGGGAGGTACTAGCTCTAACTCGGTTGTACAGTGAGAACTGCAGGAATTTCAAACCGGCACTAGGAAACAGTCTGAGAAACCAGAGTAAAAATTTCTCCTGAAAGCCTTTCCCTTTTTGCTAGATGAACGAACGTCTCTCCACATGCTCAGTTCTGAGAGATAAGTGTGTGTGAAAGCCTTCCTTCACCTAGCTTGTTGGGAACACAAAGTTTCTCTTCAGTTGCAAACTCCACTCCATACATATATATGGGGAGGTACTAGCTCAAACTCGGTTTTACAGTGAAAATTGCAGGAACTTCAAACCGGCACTAGGAAACAGACTGAGAAACCAGAGTAAAAGTTTCTCCTGCAACCCGTTCCCTTTGTGGTAGATGAACGAACGTCTCTCCACATGATCAGTTCTGAGGGATAATTGTGTGTGATAGCCGTCCTTCATCTAGCTTGTTGGGAATACAAAGTTTCTTTTCAGTTGCAAACTCCACTCCATACATATATATGGGAAGGTACTAGCTCCAACTCAGTTTTACAGTGAAAACTGCAGGAACTTCAAACCGGCACTAGGAAAAAGACTGAGAATCCAAAGTAAAAGTTTCACCAGCAACCCGTTCCCTTTGTTCTAGATGAATGAACGTCTCCCCACATGCTCAGTTCTGAGAGATAAGTGTGTGTGAAAACCGTCCTTCACCTAGCTTGTTGGGAACACAAAGATTCTTTCCATTTGCAAACTCCACTCCATACATATATATGGGGAAGTACTAGCTCCAACTCGATTTCACAGTGATAACTGCAGGAACTTCAAACCGGCAGTAGGAAACAGACTGAGAATCCAGATTAAAAGTTTCTCGTGCAACCCATTCCTTTGTGCTAGATGAACGAACGTCTCTCCACATGCTCAGTTCTGAGAGATAAGTGTGTGTGAAAGCCGTCCTTCATATATCTTGTTGGGAAGACAAATTTACTTTTAAGTTGCAAACTCCACTTCATACATATATATAGGTAGGTACTAGCTCCAACTCTGTTTTACAGTGAAAACTGCAGGAACTTCAAACCGGCACTAGGAAACAGACTGAGAATCCAGAGAAAAATTTACTTCTGCAACCCGTTCCCTTTGTGCTAGATGAACGAACGTCTCTCGACATGCTCAGTTCTGAGAGAAAGTGTGTGTGAAAGCCGTACTTCACCTAGCTTGTTGGGAACACAAAGTTTCTTTTCAGTTGCAATCTCCACTCCATACAAATATATGGGTATTTACTAGCTCCAACTCGGTTTTACAGTGCAAAATGCAGGAACTTCAAACCGGCACTAGGAAACAGTCTGAGAAACCAGAGTAAAAATTTCTCCTGTAACCCGTTCCTTTTGTGCTAGATGAACGAACGTCTCTCCACATGCTCAGTTCTGAGAGAAAGTGTGTGTGAAACCGTACTTCACCTAGCTTGTTGGGAAAACAAAGTTTCTTTTTAGTTGCAAACTCCACTCCATACATATATATAGGTAGGTACTAGCTCCAAATCGGTTTTACAGTGAAAACTGCAAGAATTTCGAACCGGAACTAGGAAACAGACTGAGAATCCAGAGTAAAATTTTCTTCTGCAAACCGTTCACTTTGTGCTAGATGAACGAACTTCTCTCGACATGCTCAGTTCTGAGAGAAATTGTGTGTGAAAGCCGTACTTCACCTAGCTTGTTGGGAACACAAAGTTTCTTTTCAGTAGCAATCTCCTCTCCATACATATATATGGGGAGGTACTAGCTCCAAATCGGTTGTACAGTGAAAACTGCAGGAAATTCAAACCGGCACTAGGAAACAGTCGGAGAAACCAGAGTAAAAATTTCTCCTGTAACCCGTTCCTTTTGTGCTAGATGAACGAACGTCTCTTGACATGCTCAGTTCTGAGAGAAAAGTTTGTGTGAAAGCCGTCCTTAACCTAGCTTGTTGGGAACACAAAGTTTCTTTTCAGTTGCAAACTCCACTCCATAAATATAAATGTGTAGGTACGAGCTCCAACTCGGTTTTACAGTGAAAAGTGTAGGAACTTCAAACCGGCACTAGGAAACAGACTGAGAAACTAGAGTAAAAGTTTCTCCTGCAACCAGTTCCCTTTGTGCTAGATGAACGAAAGTCTCTCCACATACTCAGTTCTGAGAGATAAGTGTGTGTGAAACCCGTCTTTAACCTAGCTTGTTGGGAACACAAAGTTTCTTTTAAGTTGCAATATCCACTCCATACATATATATATTGGGAGGTACTAGCTCTAACTCGGTTGTACAGTGAGAACTGCAGGAATTTCAAACCGGCACTAGGAAACAGTCTGAGAAACCAGAGTAAAAATTTCTCCTGAAAGCCGTTCCCTTTTTGCTAGATGAACGAACGTCTCTCCACATGCTCAGTTCTGAGAGAAAGTGTGTGTGAAAGCCGTCCTTCACCTAGCTTGTTGGGAAAACAAAGTTTCTTTTCAGTTGCAAACCCCACTCCATAAATATATATGGGGAGGTACTAGCTCCAACTCGGTTTTACAGTGAAAACTGCAGGAACTTCAAACCGGCACTAGGAAACAGACTGAGAAACCAGAGAAAAGTTTCACCTGCAACACGTTCCCTTTGTTCTTGATGAACGAACGTCTCCCCATATGCTCAGTTCTGAGAGATAAGTGTGTGTGAAAACCGTCCTTCACATAGCTTGTTGGGAACACAAAGATTCTTTTCATTTGCTAACTCCACTCCATACATATATATGGGGATGTACTAGCTCCAACTCGATTTCACAGTGAAAACTGCAGGAACTTCAAACCGGCACTAGGAAACAGACTGAGAATCCAGAGTAAAAGTTTCTCCTGCAACCCGTTCCCTTTGTGCTAGATGAACGAACGTCTCTCCACATGCTCAGTTCTGAGAGATACGTGTGTGTGAAAGCCTTCCTTCACTTATCTTGTTGGGAAAACAAAGTTTCTTTTCACTTGCAAACTCCACTCCATACATATATAAGGTAAGGTACTAGCACCAACTCGGTTTTACAGTGCAAACTGCAGGAACTTCAAACCGGCACTAGGAAACAGACTGAGAAACCAGAGTAAAAGTTTCTCCTGCAACCCGTTCCCTTTGTGCTAGATGAACGAACGTCTCTCCACATTCTAAGTTCTGAGAGATAAGTGTGTGTGAAAGCCGTCCTTCAGCTAGCTTGTTGGGAACACCAAGTTCCTTTTCACTAGCAAACTCCACTCCATACATATATATGGGGAGGTACTAGCTCCAAATGTCATTTACATTGAAACCTGCAGGAACTTCAAACCGGCACTAGGAAACCGACTGAGAAAACAGAGTAAAAGTTTCTCCTGCAACCCTTTCAATTTGTGCTAGATGAACGAACGTCTCTCCACATGCTCAGTTCTGAGAGATAAGTGTGTATGAAAGCCGTCCTTCAACTAGCTTGTTGGGAACAAAAAGTTTCTTTTCACTTGCAAACACCACTCCATACATATATATGTGGAGGTACTAGCACCAACTCGGTTTTACAGTGAAAACTGCATGAACTTCAAACCGGCACTAGGAAACAGACTGAGAAACCAGAGTAAAATTTCTCCTGCAACCCGTTCCCTTTGTGCTAGATGAACGAACGTCTCTCCACATGCTCAGTTATGAGAGATAAGTGTGTGTGAAAGCCGTCCTTCACCTAGCTTGTTGGGAACACAAAGTTTCTTTTCACTTGCAAACTCCACTCCATACATATATATGGGGAGGTAGTAGCTCCAAAACGGTTTTACAGTGAAAACTGCAGGAACTTCAAACTGGCACTAAGAAACAGACTGAGAAACCAGAGTAAAAGTTTCTCCTGCAAACCGTTCCATTTGTGCTACATGAACGAACGTCTCTCCACATGCTCATTTCTGAGAGATAAGTTTGTGTGAAAGCCGTCCTTCACTTAGCTTGTTGGGAACACAAAGTTCCTTTTCACTTGAAAACTCCACTCCATACATATATATGGGGAGGTACTATCTCCAAATCATTTTTACAGTGAAAACTGCAGGAACTTCAAACCGGCACTAGGAAACAGACTGAGAAACCAGAGTAAAAGTTTCTCCTGCAAACCGTTCCCTTTGTGCTAGATGAACGAACGTCTCTCCACATGCTCAGTTATGAGAGATAAGTGTGTGTGAAAGCCGTCCTTCAACTAGCTTGTTGGAAACAAAAAGTTTCTTTTCACTTGCAAACACCAATCCATACATATATATGTGGAGGTACTAGCACCAACTCTGTTTTACAGTGAAAACTGCATGAACTTCAAACCGGCACTAGGAAACAGACTGAGAAACCAGAGTAAAAGTTTCTCCTGCAACCCGTTCCCTTTGTGCTAGATGAACGAACGTCTCTCCACATGCTCAGTTCTGAGAGATAAGTGTGTGTGAAAGCCGTCCTTCACCTAGCTTGCTGGGAACACAAAGTTTCTTTTCACTTGCAAACCCCACTCCATACATATATATGGGGTGGTACAAGCTCCAACCCAGTTTTACAGTGAAAACTGCAGGAACTTCAAACCGGCACTAGGGAACAGTCTGAGAAACCAGAGTAAAAGTTTCTCCTGCAACCCGTTCCCTTTGTGCTAGATGAACGAACGTCTCTCCACATGCTCAGTTCTGAGAGATAAGTGTGTGTGAAAGTCGTCCTTCACCTAGCTTGTTGGGAACACAAAGTTTCTTTTCACTTGTAAACTCCAATCCATACATATATATGGTGAGGTACTAGCTCCAACTCGGTTTTACAGTGAAAACTGCAGGACCTTCAAACCGGCACTAGGAAACAGACTGAGAAACCAGAGTAAAAGTTTCTCCTGCAACACGTTCCCTTTGTACTAGATGAACGAACGTCTCCCCACATGCTCAGTTCTGAGATATAAGTGTGTGTGAAAGCCGTACTTCACCTAGATTGTTGGGAACACAAAGTTTCTTTTCACTTGCAAACTCCACTCCATACATATATATGGGGATGTACTAGCTCCAACTCGGTTTAACAGTGCAAACTGCAGGAACTTCAAACCGGCACTAGGAAACAGACTGAGAAACCAGAGTAAAATTTTCTCCTGCAACCCGTTCCCTTTGTGCTAGATGGACGAACGTCTCTCCACATGCTCAGTTCTGAGAGATAAGTGTGTGTGAAAACCGTCCTTCACCTACCTTTTTGGGAACACAAAGTTTCTTTTCACTTGCAAACTCCACTCCATACATATATATGGGGATGTACTAGCCCCAACTCGGTTTTACAGTGAAAACTGCAGGAACTTCAAACCGGCACTAGGAAACAGACTGAGAAACCAGAGTAAAAGTTTCTCCTGCAACCCGTTCCCTTTGTGCTAGATGAAAGAACGTCTCTCCACATGCTCAGTTTTGAGAGATAATTGTGTGTGAAAGCCGTCCTTCACCTAGCTTGTTGGGAACACAAAGATTCTTTTCACTTGCAAACTCCACTCCATACATATATATGGGGAGGTACTAGCCCCAAGTCGGTTTTACAGTGCCAAATGCAGGAACTTCAAACCGGCACTAGGAAACAGATTGAGAAACCAGAGTAAAAGTTTCTCCTTCAACCCATTCCATTTGTGCTACATGAACGAACGTCTCTCCACATGCTCATTTCTGAGAGATAAATTTGTGTGAAAGCCGTCCTTCATTTAGCTTGTTGGGAACACAAAGTTCCTTTTCATTTGCAAACTCAACTCCATACATATATATGGGGAGGTACTAGCTCCAACCCTTTTTTACAGTGAAAACTGCAGGAACTTCAAACCGGCACTAGGAAACAGACTGAGAAACCAGAGTAAAAGTTTCTCCTGCAACCCGTTCCCTTTGTGCTAGATGAACGAACGTCTCTCCACATGCTAAGTTCTGAGAGATAATTGTGTGTGAAAGCCGTCCTTCAGCTAGCTTGTTGGGAACACAAAGTTCCTTTTCACTAGCAAACTCCACTCCATACATATATATGGGGAATTACTAGCTCCAAATGTCATTTACATTGAAACCTGCAGGAACTTCAAACCGGCACTAGGGAACAGACTGAGAAACCAGAGTAAAAGTTTCTCCTGCAACCCGTTCCCTTTGTGCTAGATGAACGAACGTCTATCCACATGCTCAGTTCTGAGAGATAAGTGTGTGTGAAAGTCGTCCTTCACCTAGCTTGTTGGGAACACAAAGTTTCTTTTCACTTGTAAACTCCACTCCATACATATATATGGTGAGGTACTAGCTCCAACTCGGTTTTACAGTGAAAACTGCAGGACCTTCAAACCGGCACTAGGAAACAGACTGAGAAACCAGAGTAAAAATTTCTCCGGCAACACGTTCCCTTTGTACTAGATGAACGAACGTCTCCCCACATGCTCAGTTCTGAGATATAAGTGTGTGTGAAAGCCGTACTTCACCTAGATTGTTGGGAACACAAAGTTTCTTTTCACTTGCAAACTCCACTCCATACATATATATGGGGATGTACTAGCTCCAACTCGGTTTAACAGTGCAAACTTCAGGAACTTCAAACCGGCACTAGGAAACAGACTGAGAAACCAGAGTAAAATTTTCTCCTGCAACCCGTTCCCTTTGTGCTAGATGGACGAACGTCTCTCCACATGCTCAGTTCTGAGTGATAAGTGTGTGTGAAAACCGTCCTTCACCTACCTTTTTGGGAACACAAAGTTTCTTTTCACTTGCAAACTCCACTCCATACATATATATGGGGATGTACTAGCTCCAACTCGGTTTTACAGTGAAAACTGCAGGAACTTCAAACCGGCACTAGGAAACAGACTGAGAAACCAGAGTAAAAGTTTCTCCTGCAACCCGTTCCCTTTGTGCTAGATGAACGAACGTCTCTCCACATGCTCAGTTTTGAGAGATAATTGTGTGTGAAAGCCGTCCTTCAACTAGCTTGTTGGGAACACAAAGTTTCTTTTCACTTGCAAACTACACTCCATACATATATATGGGGAGGTAGTAGCTCCAACTCGGTTTTACTGTGAAAACTGCAGGAACTTCAAACCGGCACTAGGAAACAGACTGAGAAACCAGAGTAAAAATTTTTCCTGCAACCCGTTCCATTTGTGCTAGATGAACGAACGTCTCTCCACATGCTCAGTTATGAGAGATAAGTGTGTGTGAAAGCCGTCCTTCAACTAGCTTGTTGGGAACAAAAAGTTTCTTTTCAATTGCCAACACCACTCCATACATATATATGTGGAGGTACTAGCACCAACTCGGTTTTACAGTGAAAACTGCATGAACTTCAAACCGGCACTAGGAAACAGACTGAGAAACCAGAGTAAAAGTTTCTCCTGCAAACCGTTCCCTTTGTGCTAGATGAACGAACGTCTCTCCACATGCTCAGTTCTGAGAGATAAGTGTGTGTGAAAGCCGTCCTTCACATAGCTTGTTGGGAACACAAAGTTTCTTTTCACTTGCAAACTCCACTCCATACATATATATGGGGTGGTACAAGCTCCAACCCCGTTTTACAGTGAAAACTGCAGGAACTTCAAACCGGCACTAGGAAACAGACTGAGAAACCAGAGTAAAAGTTTCTCCTGCAACACGTTCCCTTTGTACTAGATGAACGAACGTCTCCCCACATGCTCAGTTCTGAGATATAAGTGTGTGTGAAAGCCGTACTTCACCTAGATTGTTGGGAACACAAAGTTTCTTTTCACTTGCAAACTCCACTCCATACATATATATGGGGATGTACTAGCTCCAACTCGGTTTAACAGTGCAAACTGCAGGAACTTCAAACCGGCACTAGGAAACAGACTGAGAAACCAGAGTAAAATTTTCTCCTGCAACCCGTTCCCTTTGTGCTAGATGGACGAACGTCTCTCCACATGCTCAGTTCTGAGAGATAAGTGTGTGTGAAAACCGTCCTTCACCTACCTTTTTGGGAACACAAAGTTTCTTTTCACTTGCAAACTCCACTCCATACATATATATGGGGATGTACTAGCCCCAACTCGGTTTTACAGTGAAAACTGCAGGAACTTCAAACCGGCACTAGGAAACAGACTGAGAAACCAGAGTAAAAGTTTCTCCTGCAACCCGTTCCCTTTGTGCTAGATGAAAGAACGTCTCTCCACATGCTCAGTTTTGAGAGATAATTGTGTGTGAAAGCCGTCCTTCACCTAGCTTGTTGGGAACACAAAGATTCTTTTCACTTGCAAACTCCACTCCATACATATATATGGGGAGGTACTAGCCCCAAGTCGGTTTTACAGTGCCAAATGCAGGAACTTCAAACCGGCACTAGGAAACAGATTGAGAAACCAGAGTAAAAGTTTCTCCTTCAACCCATTCCATTTGTGCTACATGAACGAACGTCTCTCCACATGCTCATTTCTGAGAGATAAATTTGTGTGAAAGCCGTCCTTCATTTAGCTTGTTGGGAACACAAAGTTCCTTTTCATTTGCAAACTCAACTCCATACATATATATGGGGAGGTACTAGCTCCAACCCTTTTTTACAGTGAAAACTGCAGGAACTTCAAACCGGCACTAGGAAACAGACTGAGAAACCAGAGTAAAAGTTTCTCCTGCAACCCGTTCCCTTTGTGCTAGATGAACGAACGTCTCTCCACATGCTAAGTTCTGAGAGATAATTGTGTGTGAAAGCCGTCCTTCAGCTAGCTTGTTGGGAACACAAAGTTCCTTTTCACTAGCAAACTCCACTCCATACATATATATGGGGAATTACTAGCTCCAAATGTCATTTACATTGAAACCTGCAGGAACTTCAAACCGGCACTAGGGAACAGACTGAGAAACCAGAGTAAAAGTTTCTCCTGCAACCCGTTCCCTTTGTGCTAGATGAACGAACGTCTATCCACATGCTCAGTTCTGAGAGATAAGTGTGTGTGAAAGTCGTCCTTCACCTAGCTTGTTGGGAACACAAAGTTTCTTTTCACTTGTAAACTCCACTCCATACATATATATGGTGAGGTACTAGCTCCAACTCGGTTTTACAGTGAAAACTGCAGGACCTTCAAACCGGCACTAGGAAACAGACTGAGAAACCAGAGTAAAAATTTCTCCGGCAACACGTTCCCTTTGTACTAGATGAACGAACGTCTCCCCACATGCTCAGTTCTGAGATATAAGTGTGTGTGAAAGCCGTACTTCACCTAGATTGTTGGGAACACAAAGTTTCTTTTCACTTGCAAACTCCACTCCATACATATATATGGGGATGTACTAGCTCCAACTCGGTTTAACAGTGCAAACTTCAGGAACTTCAAACCGGCACTAGGAAACAGACTGAGAAACCAGAGTAAAATTTTCTCCTGCAACCCGTTCCCTTTGTGCTAGATGGACGAACGTCTCTCCACATGCTCAGTTCTGAGAGATAAGTGTGTGTGAAAACCGTCCTTCACCTACCTTTTTGGGAACACAAAGTTTCTTTTCACTTGCAAACTCCACTCCATACATATATATGGGGATGTACTAGCTCCAACTCGGTTTTACAGTGAAAACTGCAGGAACTTCAAACCGGCACTAGGAAACAGACTGAGAAACCAGAGTAAAAGTTTCTCCTGCAACCCGTTCCCTTTGTGCTAGATGAACGAACGTCTCTCCACATGCTCAGTTTTGAGAGATAATTGTGTGTGAAAGCCGTCCTTCAACTAGCTTGTTGGGAACACAAAGTTTCTTTTCACTTGCAAACTACACTCCATACATATATATGGGGAGGTAGTAGCTCCAACTCGGTTTTACTGTGAAAACTGCAGGAACTTCAAACCGGCACTAGGAAACAGACTGAGAAACCAGAGTAAAAATTTTTCCTGCAACCCGTTCCATTTGTGCTAGATGAACGAACGTCTCTCCACATGCTCAGTTATGAGAGATAAGTGTGTGTGAAAGCCGTCCTTCAACTAGCTTGTTGGGAACAAAAAGTTTCTTTTCAATTGCCAACACCACTCCATACATATATATGTGGAGGTACTAGCACCAACTCGGTTTTACAGTGAAAACTGCATGAACTTCAAACCGGCACTAGGAAACAGACTGAGAAACCAGAGTAAAAGTTTCTCCTGCAAACCGTTCCCTTTGTGCTAGATGAACGAACGTCTCTCCACATGCTCAGTTCTGAGAGATAAGTGTGTGTGAAAGCCGTCCTTCACATAGCTTGTTGGGAACACAAAGTTTCTTTTCACTTGCAAACTCCACTCCATACATATATATGGGGTGGTACAAGCTCCAACCCCGTTTTACAGTGAAAACTGCAGGAACTTCAAACCGGCACTAGGAAACAGACTGAGAAACCAGAGTAAAAGTTTCTCCTGCAACCCGTTCCCTTTGTGCTAGATGAACGAACGTCTCTACACATGCTCAGTTCTGAGAGATAAGTGTGTGTGAAAGCCGTACTTCACCTAGCTTGTTGGGAACACAAAGTTTCTTTTCACTTGTAAACTCCACTCCATACATATATATGGTGAGGTACTAGCCCCAACTCGGTTTTACAGTGCCAAATGCAGGAACTTCAAACCGGGACTAGGAAACAGACTGAGAAACCAGAGTAAAATTTCTCCTTCAACACATTCCATTTGTGCTACATGAACGAACGTCTCTCCACATGCTCATTTCTGAGAGATAAGTTTGTGTGAAAGCCGTCCTTCATTTAGCTTGTTGGGAACACAAAGTTCCTTTTCATTTGCAAACTCAACTCCATACATATATATGGGGAGGTACTAGCTCCAAACCTTTTTTACAGTGAAAACTGCAGGAACTTCAAACCGGCACTAGGAAACAGACTGAGAAACCAGAGTAAAAGTTTCTCCTGCAACCCGTTCCCTTTGTGCTAGATGAACGAACGTCTCTCCACATGCTCAGTTCTGAGAGATAAGTGTGTGTGAAAGCCGTCCTTCACCTAGCTCGTTGGGAACACAAAGTTTCTTTTCACTTGCAAACTCCACTCCATACATATATATGGGGTGGTACAAGCTCCAACCCCGTTTTACAGTGAAAACTGCAGGAACTTCAAACCGGCACTAGGAAACAGACTGAGAAACCAGAGTAAAAGTTTCTCCTGCAACCCGTTCCCTTTGTGCTAGATGAACGAACGTCTCCCCACATGCTCTGTTCTGAAATATAAGTGTGTGTGAAAGCCGTACTTCACCTAGATTGTTGGGAACACAAAGTTTCTTTTCACTTGCAAACTCCACTCCATACATATATATGGGGATGTACTAGCTCCAACTCGGTTTAACAGTGCAAACTGCAGGAACTTCAAACCGGCACTAGGAAACAGACTGAGAAACCAGAGTAAAAGTTTCTCCTGCAACCCGTTCCCTTTGTGCTAGATGAACGAACGTCTCTCCACATGCTCAGTTCTGAGAGATAAGTGTGTGTGAAAGCCGTCCTTCACCTAGCTTGTTGGGAACACAAAGTTTCTTTTCACTTGTAAACTCCACTCCATACATATATATGGTGGGGTACTAGCTCCAACTCGGTTTTACAGTGAAAACTGCAGGACCTTCAAACCGGCACTAGGAAACAGACTGAGAAACCAGAGTAAAAGTTTCTCCTGCAACCCGTTCCCTTTGTGCTAGATGAACGAACGTCTCCCCACATGCTCAGTTCTGAAATATAAGTGTGTGTGAAAGCCGTACTTCACCTAGATTGTTGGGAACACAAAGTTTCTTTTCACTTGCAAATTCCACTCCATACATATATATGGGGATGTACTAGCTCCAACTCTGTTTAACAGTGCAAACTGCAGGAACTTCAAACCGGCACTAGGAAACAGACTGAGAAACCAGAGTAAAATTTTCTCCTACAACCCGTTCCCTTTGTGCTAGATGAACGAACGTCTCTCCACATGCTCAGTTCTGAGAGATAAGTGTGTGTGAAAACCGTCCTTCACCTACCTTTTTGGGAACACAAAGTTTCTTTTCACTTGCAAACTCCACTCCATACATATATATGGGGAGGTACTAGCTCCAACTCGGTTTTACAGTGAAAACTGCAGGAACTTCAAACCGGCACTAGGAAACAGACTGAGAAACCAGAGTAAAAGTTTCTCCTTCAACCCATTCCATTTGTGCTACATGAACGAACGTCTCTCCACATGCTCATTTCTGAGAGATAAGTTTGTGTGAAAGCCGTCCTTCATTTAGCTTGTTGGGAACACAAAGTTCCTTTTCATTTGCAAACTCAACTCCATACATATATATGGGGAGGTACTAGCTCCAACCCTTTTTTACAGTGAAAACTGCAGGAACTTCAAACCGGCACTAGGAAACAGACTGAGAAACCAGAGTTAAAGTTTCTCCTGCAACCCGTTCCCTTTGTGCTAGATGAACGAACGTCTCTCCACATGCTCAGTTCTGAGCGATAAGTGTGTGTGAAAGCCGTCCTTCAACTAGCTTGTTTGGAACAAAAAGTTACTTTTCACTTGCAAACTCCACTCCATACATATATATGGGGATGTACTAGCTCCAACTCTGTTTAACAGTGCAAACTGCAGGAACTTCAAACCGGCACTAGGAAACAGACTGAGAAACCAGAGTAAAATTTTCTCCTGCAACCCGTTCCCTTTGTGCTAGATGAACGAACGTCTCTCCACATGCTCAGTTCTGAGAGATAAGTGTGTGTGAAAACCGTCCTTCACCTACCTTTTTGGGAACACAAAGTTTCTTTTCACTTGCAAACTCCACTCCATACATATATATGGGGAGGTACTAGCTCCAACTCGGTTTTACAGTGAAAACTGCAGGAACTTCAAACCGGCACTAGGAAACAGACTGAGAAACCAGAGTAAAAGTTTCTCCTTCAACCCATTCCATTTGTGCTACATGAACGAACGTCTCTCCACATGCTCATTTCTGAGAGATAAGTTTGTGTGAAAGCCGTCCTTCATTTAGCTTGTTGGGAACACAAAGTTCCTTTTCATTTGCAAACTCAACTCCATACATATATATGGGGAGGTACTAGCTCCAACCCTTTTTTACAGTGAAAACTGCAGGAACTTCAAACCGGCACTAGGAAACAGACTGAGAAACCAGAGTTAAAGTTTCTCCTGCAACCCGTTCCCTTTGTGCTAGATGAACGAACGTCTCTCCACATGCTCAGTTCTGAGCGATAAGTGTGTGTGAAAGCCGTCCTTCAACTAGCTTGTTTGGAACAAAAAGTTACTTTTCACTTGCAAACTCCACTCCATACATATATATGGGGAGGTACTAGCTCCAACTCGGTTTTACAGTGAAAACTGCAGAAACTTCAAACCGGCACTACGAAACAGACTGAGAATCCAGAGTAAAAGTTTCTCCTGCAACCCGTTCCATTTGTGCTAGATGAACGAACGTCTCTCCACATGCTCAGTTCTGAGAGATAAGTGTGTGTGAAAGCCGTCCTTCACCTAGCTTGTTGGGAACACAAAGTTTCTTTTCACTTGCCAACTCCACTCCATACATATATATGGGGAGGTACTAGCCCCAACTCGGTTTTACAGTGCCAAATGCAGGAACTTCAAACCGGCACTAGGAAACAGACTGAGAATAGAGAGTAAAAGTTTCTCCTTCAACCCATTCCATTTGTGCTACATGAACGAAAGTCTCTCCACATGCTCAGTTCTGAGAGATAAGTTTGTGTGAAAGCCGTCCTTCATTTAGCTTGTTGGGAACACAAAGTTCCTTTTCATTTGCAAACTCAACTCCATACATATATATGGGGTGGTACTAGCTCCAACTCGTTTTTACAGTGAAAACTGCAGGAACTTCTAACCGGCACTAGGAAACAGACTGAGAATCCAGAGCAAAAGTTTCTCCTGCAACCCGTTCCCTTTGTGCTAGATGAACGAACGTCTCTCCACATGCTCAGTTCTGAGAGATAAGTGTGTGTGAAAGCCGTCCTTCACCTAGCTTGTTGGGAACACAAAGTTTCTTTTCACATGCAATCTACACTCCATACATATATATGGGGAGGTAGTAGCTCCAACTCGGTTTTACAGTGAAAACTGCAGGAACTTCAAACCGGCACTAGGAAACAGACTGAGAAACCAGAGTAAAAATTTTTCCTGCAACCCGTTCCCTTTGTGCTAGATGAACGAACGTCTCTCCACATGCTCAGTTCTGAGCGATAAGTGTGTGTGAAAGCCGTCCTTCAACTAGCTTGTTTGGAACAAAAAGTTTCTTTTCACTTGCAAACTCCACTCCATACATATATATGGGGAGGTACTAGCTCCAACTCGGTTTTACAGTGAAAACTGCAGAAACTTCAAACCGGCACTACGAAACAGACTGAGAATCCAGAGTAAAAGTTTCTCCTGCAACCCGTTCCCTTTGTGCTAGTTGAACGAACGTCTCTCCACATGCTCAGTTCTGAGAGATACGTGTGTGTGAAAGCCTTCCTTCACCTATCTTGTTGGGAAAACAAAGTTTCTTTTCACTTGCAAACTCCACTCCATACATATATAAGGGAAGGTACTAGCACCAACTCGGTTTTACAGTGCAAACTGCAGGTACTTCAAACCGGCACTAGGAAACAGACTGAGAAACCAGAGTAAAAGTTTCTCCTGCAACCCGTTCCCTTTGTGCTAGATGAACGAACGTCTCTCCACATGCTCAGTTCTGAGAGATAAGTGTGTGTGAAAGCCGTCCTTCACCTAGCTTGTTGGGAACACAAAGTTTCTTTTCACTTGTAAACTCCACTCCATACATATATATGGTGAGGTACTAGCTCCAACTCGATTTTACAGTGAAAACTGCAGGACCTTCAAACCGGCACTAGGAAACAGACTGAGAAACCAGAGCAATAGTTTCTCCTGCAACCCGTTCCCTTTGTGCTAGATGAACGAACGTCTCTCCACATGCTCAGTTCTGAGAGATAAGTGTGTGTGAAAGCCGTCCTTCACCTAGCTTGTTGGGAACACAAAGTTTCTTTTCACATGCAATCTACACTCCATACATATATATGGGGAGGTAGTAGCTCCAACTCGGTTTTACAGTGAAAACTGCAGGAACTTCAAACCGGCACTAGGAAACAGACTGAGAAACCAGAGTAAAAATTTTTCCTGCAACCCGTTCCCTTTGTGCTAGATGAACGAACGTCTCTCCACATGCTCAGTTCTGAGCGATAAGTGTGTGTGAAAGCCGTCCTTCAACTAGCTTGTTTGGAATAAAAAGTTTCTTTTCACTTGCAAACTCCACTCCATACATATATATGGGGATGTACTAGCTCCAACTCGGTTTTACAGTGAAAACTGCAGAAACTTCAAACCGGCACTACGAAACAGACTGAGAATCCAGAGTAAAAGTTTCTCCTGCAACCCGTTCCCTTTGTGCTAGATGAACGAACGTCTCTCCACATGCTCAGTTCTGAGAGATACGTGTGTGTGAAAGCCTTCCTTCACCTATCTTGTTGGGAAAACAAAGTTTCTTTTCACTTGCAAACTCCACTCCATACATATATAAGGTAAGGTACTAGCACCAACTCGGTTTTACAGTGCAAACTGCAGGAACTTCAAACCGACACTAGGAAACAGACTGAGAAACCAGAGTAAAAGTTTCTCCTGCAACCCGTTCCCTTTGTGCTAGATGAACGAACGTCTCTCCACATGCTAAGTTCTGAGAGATAAGTGTGTGTGAAAGCCGTCCTTCAGCTAGCTTGTTTGGAACACAAAGTTCCTTTTCACTAGCAAACTCCACTCCATACATATATATGGGGAGGTACTAGCTCCAAATGTCATTTACATTGAAACCTGCAGGAACTTCAAACCGGCACTAGGAAACCGACTGAGAAAACAGAGTAAAAGTTTCTCCTGCAACCCTTTCAATTTGTGCTAGATGAACGAACGTCTCTCCACATGCTCAGTTCTGAGAGATAAGTGTGTATGAAAGCCGTCCTTCAACTAGCTTGTTGGGAACAAAAAGTTTCTTTTCACTTGCAAACACCACTCCATACATATATATGTGGAGGTACTAGCACCAACTCGGTTTTACAGTGAAAACTGCATGAACTTCAAACCGGCACTAGGAAACAGACTGAGAAACCAGAGTAAAATTTCTCCTACAACCCGTTCCCTTTGTGCTAGATGAACGAACGTCTCTCCACATGCTCAGTTATGAGAGATAAGTGTGTGTGAAAGCCGTCCTTCAACTAGCTTGTTTGGAACAAAAAGTTACTTTTCACTTGCAAACTCCACTCCATACATATATATGGGGAGGTACTAGCTCCAACTCGGTTTTACAGTGAAAACTGCAGAAACTTCAAACCGGCACTACGAAACAGACTGAGAATCCAGAGTAAAAGTTTCTCCTGCAACCCGTTCCATTTGTGCTAGATGAACGAACGTCTCTCCACATGCTCAGTTCTGAGAGATAAGTGTGTGTGAAAGCCGTCCTTCACCTAGCTTGTTGGGAACACAAAGTTTCTTTTCACTTGCCAACTCCACTCCATACATATATATGGGGAGGTACTAGCCCCAACTCGGTTTTACAGTGCCAAATGCAGGAACTTCAAACCGGCACTAGGAAACAGACTGAGAATAGAGAGTAAAAGTTTCTCCTTCAACCCATTCCATTTGTGCTACATGAACGAAAGTCTCTCCACATGCTCAGTTCTGAGAGATAAGTTTGTGTGAAAGCCGTCCTTCATTTAGCTTGTTGGGAACATAAAGTTCCTTTTCATTTGCAAACTCAACTCCATACATATATATGGGGTGGTACTAGCTCCAACTCGTTTTTACAGTGAAAACTGCAGGAACTTCTAACCGGCACTAGGAAACAGACTGAGAATCCAGAGCAAAAGTTTCTCCTGCAACCCGTTCCCTTTGTGCTAGATGAACGAACGTCTCTCCACATGCTCAGTTCTGAGAGATAAGTGTGTGTGAAAGCCGTCCTTCACCTAGATTGTTGGGAACACAAAGTTTCTTTTCACATGCAAACTACACTCCATACATATATATGGGGAGGTAGTAGCTCCAACTCGGTTTTACAGTGAAAACTGCAGGAACTTCAAACCGGCACTAGGAAACAGACTGAGAAACCAGAGTAAAAATTTTTCCTGCAACCCGTTCCCTTTGTGCTAGATGAACGAACGTCTCTCCACATGCTCAGTTCTGAGCGATAAGTGTGTGTGAAAGCCGTCCTTCAACTAGCTTGTTTGGAACAAAAAGTTTCTTTTCACTTGCAAACTCCACTCCATACATATATATGGGGAGGTACTAGCTCCAACTCGGTTTTACAGTGAAAACTGCAGAAACTTCAAACCGGCACTACGAAACAGACTGAGAATCCAGAGTAAAAGTTTCTCCTGCAACCCGTTCCCTTTGTGCTAGTTGAACGAACGTCTCTCCACATGCTCAGTTCTGAGAGATACGTGTGTGTGAAAGCCTTCCTTCACCTATCTTGTTGGGAAAACAAAGTTTCTTTTCACTTGCAAACTCCACTCCATACATATATAAGGGAAGGTACTAGCACCAACTCGGTTTTACAGTGCAAACTGCAGGTACTTCAAACCGGCACTAGGAAACAGACTGAGAAACCAGAGTAAAAGTTTCTCCTGCAACCCGTTCCCTTTGTGCTAGATGAACGAACGTCTCTCCACATGCTCAGTTCTGAGAGATAAGTGTGTGTGAAAGCCGTCCTTCACCTAGCTTGTTGGGAACACAAAGTTTCTTTTCACTTGTAAACTCCACTCCATACATATATATGGTGAGGTACTAGCTCCAACTCGATTTTACAGTGAAAACTGCAGGACCTTCAAACCGGCACTAGGAAACAGACTGAGAAACCAGAGCAATAGTTTCTCCTGCAACCCGTTCCCTTTGTGCTAGATGAACGAACGTCTCTCCACATGCTCAGTTCTGAGAGATAAGTGTGTGTGAAAGCCGTCCTTCACCTAGCTTGTTGGGAACACAAAGTTTCTTTTCACATGCAATCTACACTCCATACATATATATGGGGAGGTAGTAGCTCCAACTCGGTTTTACAGTGAAAACTGCAGGAACTTCAAACCGGCACTAGGAAACAGACTGAGAAACCAGAGTAAAAATTTTTCCTGCAACCCGTTCCCTTTGTGCTAGATGAACGAACGTCTCTCCACATGCTCAGTTCTGAGCGATAAGTGTGTGTGAAAGCCGTCCTTCAACTAGCTTGTTTGGAATAAAAAGTTTCTTTTCACTTGCAAACTCCACTCCATACATATATATGGGGATGTACTAGCTCCAACTCGGTTTTACAGTGAAAACTGCAGAAACTTCAAACCGGCACTACGAAACAGACTGAGAATCCAGAGTAAAAGTTTCTCCTGCAACCCGTTCCCTTTGTGCTAGATGAACGAACGTCTCTCCACATGCTCAGTTCTGAGAGATACGTGTGTTTGAAAGCCTTCCTTCACCTATCTTGTTGGGAAAACAAAGTTTCTTTTCACTTGCAAACTCCACTCCATACATATATAAGGTAAGGTACTAGCACCAACTCGGTTTTACAGTGCAAACTGCAGGAACTTCAAACCGACACTAGGAAACAGACTGAGAAACCAGAGTAAAAGTTTCTCCTGCAACCCGTTCCCTTTGTGCTAGATGAACGAACGTCTCTCCACATGCTAAGTTCTGAGAGATAAGTGTGTGTGAAAGCCGTCCTTCAGCTAGCTTGTTTGGAACACAAAGTTCCTTTTCACTAGCAAACTCCACTCCATACATATATATGGGGAGGTACTAGCTCCAAATGTCATTTACATTGAAACCTGCAGGAACTTCAAACCGGCACTAGGAAACCGACTGAGAAAACAGAGTAAAAGTTTCTCCTGCAACCCTTTCAATTTGTGCTAGATGAACGAACGTCTCTCCACATGCTCAGTTCTGAGAGATAAGTGTGTATGAAAGCCGTCCTTCAACTAGCTTGTTGGGAACAAAAAGTTTCTTTTCACTTGCAAACACCACTCCATACATATATATGTGGAGGTACTAGCACCAACTCGGTTTTACAGTGAAAACTGCATGAACTTCAAACCGGCACTAGGAAACAGACTGAGAAACCAGAGTAAAATTTCTCCTACAACCCGTTCCCTTTGTGCTAGATGAACGAACGTCTCTCCACATGCTCAGTTATGAGAGATAAGTGTGTGTGAAAGCCGTCCTTCATCTAGCTTGTTGGGAACACAAAGTTTCTTTTCACTTGCAAACTCCACTCCATACATATATATGGGGAGGTAGTAGCTCCAAAACGGTTTTACAGTGAAAACTGCAGGAACTTCAAACCGGCACTAGGAAACAGACTGAAAACCAGAGTAAAAGTTTCTCCTGCAAACCGTTCCATTTGTGCTACATGAACGAACGTCTCTCCACATGCTCATTTCTGAGAGATAAGTTTGTGTGAAAGCCGTCCTTCACTTAGATTGTTGGGAACACAAAGTTCCTTTTCACTTGAAAACTCCACTCCATACATATATATGGGGAGGTACTATCTCCAAATCGTTTTTACAGTGAAAACTGCAGGAACTTCAAACCGGCACTAGGAAACAGACTGAGAAACCAGAGTAAAAGTTTCTCCTGCAACCCGTTCCCTTTGTGCTAGATGAACGAAAGTCTCTCCACATGCTCAGTTCTGAGAGATAAGTGTGTGTGAAAGCCGTCCTTCACCTAGCTTGTTGGGATCACAAAGTTTCTTTTCACTTGCAAACTACACTCCATACATATATATGGGGAGGTAGTAGCTCCAACTCTTTTTTACAGTGAAAACTGCTGGAACTTCAAACCGGCACTAGGAAACAGACTGAGAAACCAGAGTAAAAGTTTCTCCTGCAACCCGTTCCCTTTGTGCTAGATGAACGAACGTCTCTCCACATGCTCAGTTCTGAGAGATAATTTTGGGTTAAAGCCGTCCTTCACTTAGCTTGTTGGGAACACAAAGTTCCTTTTCACTTGCAAACTCCACTCCATACATTTATATGGGGAGGTACTAGCTCCAACTCGGTTTTACAGTGAAACCTGCAGGAACTTCAAACCGGCACTAGGAAACAGACTGAGAAACCAGAGCAATAGTTTCTCCTGCAACCCGTTCCCTTTGTGCTAGATGAACGAACGTCTCTCCACATGCTCAGTTCTGAGAGATAAGTGTGTGTGAAAGCCGTCCTTCACCTAGCTTGTTGGGAACACAAAGTTTCTTTTCACATGCAATCTACACTCCATACATATATATGGGGAGGTAGTAGCTCCAACTCGGTTTTACAGTGAAAACTGCAGGAACTTCAAACCGGCACTAGGAAACAGACTGAGAAACCAGAGTAAAAATTTTTCCTGCAACCCGTTCCCTTTGTGCTAGATGAACGAACGTCTCTCCACATGCTCAGTTCTGAGCGATAAGTGTGTGTGAAAGCCGTCCTTCAACTAGCTTGTTTGGAATAAAAAGTTTCTTTTCACTTGCAAACTCCACTCCATACATATATATGGGGATGTACTAGCTCCAACTCGGTTTTACAGTGAAAACTGCAGAAACTTCAAACCGGCACTACGAAACAGACTGAGAATCCAGAGTAAAAGTTTCTCCTGCAACCCGTTCCCTTTGTGCTAGATGAACGAACGTCTCTCCACATGCTCAGTTCTGAGAGATACGTGTGTGTGAAAGCCTTCCTTCACCTATCTTGTTGGGAAAACAAAGTTTCTTTTCACTTGCAAACTCCACTCCATAAATATATAAGGTAAGGTACTAGCACCAACTCGGTTTTACAGTGCAAACTGCAGGAACTTCAAACCGACACTAGGAAACAGACTGAGAAACCAGAGTAAAAGTTTCTCCTGCAACCCGTTCCCTTTGTGCTAGATGAACGAACGTCTCTCCACATGCTAAGTTCTGAGAGATAAGTGTGTGTGAAAGCCGTCCTTCAGCTAGCTTGTTTGGAACACAAAGTTCCTTTTCACTAGCAAACTCCACTCCATACATATATATGGGGAGGTACTAGCTCCAAATGTCATTTACATTGAAACCTGCAGGAACTTCAAACCGGCACTAGGAAACCGACTGAGAAAACAGAGTAAAAGTTTCTCCTGCAACCCTTTCAATTTGTGCTAGATGAACGAACGTCTCTCCACATGCTCAGTTCTGAGAGATAAGTGTGTATGAAAGCCGTCCTTCAACTAGCTTGTTGGGAACAAAAAGTTTCTTTTCACTTGCAAACACCACTCCATACATATATATGTGGAGGTACTAGCACCAACTCGGTTTTACAGTGAAAACTGCATGAACTTCAAACCGGCACTAGGAAACAGACTGAGAAACCAGAGTAAAATTTCTCCTACAACCCGTTCCCTTTGTGCTAGATGAACGAACGTCTCTCCACATGCTCAGTTATGAGAGATAAGTGTGTGTGAAAGCCGTCCTTCAACTAGCTTGTTTGGAACAAAAAGTTACTTTTCACTTGCAAACTCCACTCCATACATATATATGGGGAGGTACTAGCTCCAACTCGGTTTTACAGTGAAAACTGCAGAAACTTCAAACCGGCACTACGAAACAGACTGAGAATCCAGAGTAAAAGTTTCTCCTGCAACCCGTTCCATTTGTGCTAGATGAACGAACGTCTCTCCACATGCTCAGTTCTGAGAGATAAGTGTGTGTGAAAGCCGTCCTTCACCTAGCTTGTTGGGAACACAAAGTTTCTTTTCACTTGCCAACTCCACTCCATACATATATATGGGGAGGTACTAGCCCCAACTCGGTTTTACAGTGCCAAATGCAGGAACTTCAAACCGGCACTAGGAAACAGACTGAGAATAGAGAGTAAAAGTTTCTCCTTCAACCCATTCCATTTGTGCTACATGAACGAAAGTCTCTCCACATGCTCAGTTCTGAGAGATAAGTTTGTGTGAAAGCCGTCCTTCATTTAGCTTGTTGGGAACACAAAGTTCCTTTTCATTTGCAAACTCAACTCCATACATATATATGGGGTGGTACTAGCTCCAACTCGTTTTTACAGTGAAAACTGCAGGAACTTCTAACCGGCACTAGGAAACAGACTGAGAATCCAGAGCAAAAGTTTCTCCTGCAACCCGTTCCCTTTGTGCTAGATGAACGAACGTCTCTCCACATGCTCAGTTCTGAGAGATAAGTGTGTGTGAAAGCCGTCCTTCACCTAGATTGTTGGGAACACAAAGTTTCTTTTCACATGCAAACTACACTCCATACATATATATGGGGAGGTAGTAGCTCCAACTCGGTTTTACAGTGAAAACTGCAGGAACTTCAAACCGGCACTAGGAAACAGACTGAGAAACCAGAGTAAAAATTTTTCCTGCAACCCGTTCCCTTTGTGCTAGATGAACGAACGTCTCTCCACATGCTCAGTTCTGAGCGATAAGTGTGTGTGAATGCCGTCCTTCAACTAGCTTGTTTGGAACAAAAAGTTTCTTTTCACTTGCAAACTCCACTCCATACATATATATGGGGAGGTACTAGCTCCAACTCGGTTTTACAGTGAAAACTGCAGAAACTTCAAACCGGCACTACGAAACAGACTGAGAATCCAGAGTAAAAGTTTCTCCTGCAACCCGTTCCCTTTGTGCTAGTTGAACGAACGTCTCTCCACATGCTCAGTTCTGAGAGATACGTGTGTGTGAAAGCCTTCCTTCACCTATCTTGTTGGGAAAACAAAGTTTCTTTTCACTTGCAAACTCCACTCCATACATATATAAGGGAAGGTACTAGCACCAACTCGGTTTTACAGTGCAAACTGCAGGTACTTCAAACCGGCACTAGGAAACAGACTGAGAAACCAGAGTAAAAGTTTCTCCTGCAACCCGTTCCCTTTGTGCTAGATGAACGAACGTCTCTCCACATGCTCAGTTCTGAGAGATAAGTGTGTGTGAAAGCCGTCCTTCACCTAGCTTGTTGGGAACACAAAGTTTCTTTTCACTTGTAAACTCCACTCCATACATATATATGGTGAGGTACTAGCTCCAACTCGATTTTACAGTGAAAACTGCAGGACCTTCAAACCGGCACTAGGAAACAGACTGAGAAACCAGAGCAATAGTTTCTCCTGCAACCCGTTCCCTTTGTGCTAGATGAACGAACGTCTCTCCACATGCTCAGTTCTGAGAGATAAGTGTGTGTGAAAGCCGTCCTTCACCTAGCTTGTTGGGAACACAAAGTTTCTTTTCACATGCAATCTACACTCCATACATATATATGGGGAGGTAGTAGCTCCAACTCGGTTTTACAGTGAAAACTGCAGGAACTTCAAACCGGCACTAGGAAACAGACTGAGAAACCAGAGTAAAAATTTTTCCTGCAACCCGTTCCCTTTGTGCTAGATGAACGAACGTCTCTCCACATGCTCAGTTCTGAGCGATAAGTGTGTGTGAAAGCCGTCCTTCAACTAGCTTGTTTGGAATAAAAAGTTTCTTTTCACTTGCAAACTCCACTCCATACATATATATGGGGATGTACTAGCTCCAACTCGGTTTTACAGTGAAAACTGCAGAAACTTCAAACCGGCACTACGAAACAGACTGAGAATCCAGAGTAAAAGTTTCTCCTGCAACCCGTTCCCTTTGTGCTAGATGAACGAACGTCTCTCCACATGCTCAGTTCTGAGAGATACGTGTGTTTGAAAGCCTTCCTTCACCTATCTTGTTGGGAAAACAAAGTTTCTTTTCACTTGCAAACTCCACTCCATACATATATAAGGTAAGGTACTAGCACCAACTCGGTTTTACAGTGCAAACTGCAGGAACTTCAAACCGACACTAGGAAACAGACTGAGAAACCAGAGTAAAAGTTTCTCCTGCAACCCGTTCCCTATGTGCTAGATGAACGAACGTCTCTCCACATGCTAAGTTCTGAGAGATAAGTGTGTGTGAAAGCCGTCCTTCAGCTAGCTTGTTTGGAACACAAAGTTCCTTTTCACTAGCAAACTCCACTCCATACATATATATGGGGAGGTACTAGCTCCAAATGTCATTTACATTGAAACCTGCAGGAACTTCAAACCGGCACTAGGAAACCGACTGAGAAAACAGAGTAAAAGTTTCTCCTGCAACCCTTTCAATTTGTGCTAGATGAACGAACGTCTCTCCACATGCTCAGTTCTGAGAGATAAGTGTGTATGAAAGCCGTCCTTCAACTAGCTTGTTGGGAACAAAAAGTTTCTTTTCACTTGCAAACACCACTCCATACATATATATGTGGAGGTACTAGCACCAACTCGGTTTTACAGTGAAAACTGCATGAACTTCAAACCGGCACTAGGAAACAGACTGAGAAACCAGAGTAAAATTTCTCCTACAACCCGTTCCCTTTGTGCTAGATGAACGAACGTCTCTCCACATGCTCAGTTATGAGAGATAAGTGTGTGTGAAAGCCGTCCTTCATCTAGCTTGTTGGGAACACAAAGTTTCTTTTCACTTGCAAACTCCACTCCATACATATATATGGGGAGGTAGTAGCTCCAAAACGGTTTTACAGTGAAAACTGCAGGAACTTCAAACCGGCACTAGGAAACAGACTGAAAACCAGAGTAAAAGTTTCTCCTGCAAACCGTTCCATTTGTGCTACATGAACGAACGTCTCTCCACATGCTCATTTCTGAGAGATAAGTTTGTGTGAAAGCCGTCCTTCACTTAGATTGTTGGGAACACAAAGTTCCTTTTCACTTGAAAACTCCACTCCATACATATATATGGGGAGGTACTATCTCCAAATCGTTTTTACAGTGAAAACTGAAGGAACTTCAAACCGGCACTAGGAAACAGACTGAGAAACCAGAGTAAAAGTTTCTCCTGCAACCCGTTCCCTTTGTGCTAGATGAACGAAAGTCTCTCCACATGCTCAGTTCTGAGAGATAAGTGTGTGTGAAAGCCGTCCTTCACCTAGCTTGTTGGGATCACAAAGTTTCTTTTCACTTGCAAACTACACTCCATACATATATATGGGGAGGTAGTAGCTCCAACTCTTTTTTACAGTGAAAACTGCTGGAACTTCAAACCGGCACTAGGAAACAGACTGAGAAACCAGAGTAAAAGTTTCTCCTGCAACCCGTTCCCTTTGTGCTAGATGAACGAACGTCTCTCCACATGCTCAGTTCTGAGAGATAATTTTGGGTTAAAGCCGTCCTTCACTTAGCTTGTTGGGAACACAAAGTTCCTTTTCACTTGCAAACTCCACTCCATACATTTATATGGGGAGGTACTAGCTCCAACTCGGTTTTACAGTGAAACCTGCAGGAACTTCAAACCGGCACTAGGAAACAGACTGAGAAACCAGAGTAAAAGTTTCTCCTGCAACCCTTTCCCTTTGTGCTAGATGAACGAACGTCTCTCCACATGCTCAGATCTGAGTGAAAAGTGTGTGTGAAAGCCGTCCTTCAACTAGCTTGTTGGGAACAAAAAGTTTCTTTTCACTTGCAAACACCACTCCATACATATATATGTGGAGGTACTAGCACCAAATCCGTTTTACAGTGAAAACTGCATGAACTTCAAACCGGCACTAGGAAACAGACTGAGAAACCAGAGTAAATGTTTCTCCTGCAAACCGTTCCCTTTGTGCTAGATGAACGAATGTCTCTCCACATGCTCATTTATGAGAGATAAGTGTGTGTGAAAGCCGTACTTCACCTAGCTTGTTGGGAACACAAAGTTTCTTTTCACTTGCAAACTCCACTCCATACATATAAATGGGGTGGTACAAGCTCCAACCCCGTTTTACAGTGAAAACTGCAGGAACTTCAAACCGGCACTAGGAAACAGACTCAGAAACCAGAGTAAAAGTTTCTCCTGCAACCCGTTCCCTTTGTGCTAGATGAACGAACGTCTCTCCACATGCTCAGTTCTGAGAGATAAGTGTGTGTGAAAGCCGTCCTTCACCTAGCTTGTTGGGAACACAAAGTTTCTTTTCACTTGCAAACTCCACTCCATACATATATATGGTGAGGTACTAGCTCCAACTCGGTTTTACAGTGAAAACTGCAGGAACTTCAAACCGGCACTAGGAAACAGACTGAGAAACCAGAGTAAAAGTTTCTCCTGCAACCCGTTCCCTTTGTGCTAGATGAACGAACGTCTCTCCACATGCTCAGTTCTGAGAGATAAGTGTGTGTGAAAGCCGTCCTTCACAAAGCTTGTTGGGAACACAAAGTTTCTTTTCACTTGCAAACTCCACTCCATACATATATATGGGGAGGTACTAGCCCCAACTCGGTTTTACAGTGCCAAATGCAGGAACTTCAATCCGGCACTAGGAAACAGACTGAGAAACCAGAGTAAAAGTTTCTCCTGCAATCCGTTCCATTTGTGCTACATGAACGAACGTCTCTCCACATGCTCAGTTCTGAGAGATAATTTTGTGTGAAAGCCGTCCTTCATTTAGCTTGTTGGGAACACAAAGTTCCTTTTCAATTGAAAACTCCACTCCATACATATATATGGGGAGGTACTATCTCCAACTCGTTTTTACAGTGAAAACTGCAGGAACTTCAAATCGGCACTAGGAAACAGACTGAGAAACCAGAGTAAAAGTTTCTCCTGCAACCCGTTCCCTTTGTGCTAGATGAACGAACGTCTCTCCACATGCTCAGTTCTGAGAGATAAGTGTGTGTGAAAGCCGTCCTTCACCTAGCTTGTTGGGAACACAAAGTTTCTTTTCACTTGAAAATTCCACTCCATACATATATATGGGGAGGAACTAGCTCCAACTCGGTTTTACAGTGAAAACTGCAGGAACTTCAAACCGGCACTAGGAAACAGACTGAGAAACCAGAGTAAAAGTTTCTCCTGCAACCCGTTCCCTTTGTGCTAGATGAACGAACGTCTCTCCACATGCTCAGTTCTGAGAGATAAGTGTGTGTGAAAGCCGTCCTTCACCTAGCTTGTTGGGAACACAAAGTTTCTTTTCACTTGCAAACTCCACTCCATACATATATATGGTGAGGTACTAGCTCCAACTCGGTTTTACAGTGAAAACTGCAGGAACTTCAAACCGGCACTAGGAAACAGACTGAGAAACCAGAGTAAAAGTTTCTCCTGCAACCCGTTCCCTTTGTGCTAGATGAACGAACGTCTCTCCACATGCTCAGTTCTGAGAGATAAGTGTGTGTGAAAGCCGTCCTTCACAAAGCTTGTTGGGAACACAAAGTTTCTTTTCACTTGCAAACTCCACTCCATACATATATATGGGGAGGTACTAGCCCCAACTGGGTTTTACAGTGCCAAATGCAGGAACTTCAATCCGGCACTAGGAAACAGACTGAGAAACCAGAGTAAAAGTTTCTCCTGCAATCCGTTCCATTTGTGCTACATGAACGAACGTCTCTCCACATGCTCAGTTCTGAGAGATAATTTTGTGTGAAAGCCGTCCTTCATTTAGCTTGTTGGGAACACAAAGTTCCTTTTCACTTGAAAACTCCACTCCATACATATATATGGGGAGGTACTATCTCCAACTCGTTTTTACAGTGAAAACTGCAGGAACTTCAAATCGGCACTAGGAAACAGACTGAGAAACCAGAGTAAAAGTTTCTCCTGCAACCCGTTCCCTTTGTGCTAGATGAACGAACGTCTCTCCACATGCTCAGTTCTGAGAGAAAAGTGTGTGTGAAAGCCGTCCTTCACCTAGCTTGTTGGGAACACAAAGTTTCTTTTCACTTGAAAATTCCACTCCATACATATATATGGGGAGGAACTAGCTCCAACTCGGTTTTACAGTGAAAACTGCAGGAACTTCAAACCGGCACTAGGAAACAGACTGAGAAACCAGAGTAAAAGTTTCTCCTGCAACCCGTTCCCTTTGTGCTAGATGAACGAACGTCTCTCCACATGCTCAGTTCTGAGAGATAATTTTGGGTTAAAGCCGTCCTTCACTTAGCTTGTTGGGAACACAAAGTTTACTTCACATGCAAACTCCACTCCATACATATATATGGGGAGGTACTAGCCCCAACTCGGTTTTACAGTGAAAACTGCAGGAACTTAAAACCGGCACGAGGAAACATACTGAGAAACCAGAGTAAAAGTTTCTTCTGCAATCCGTTCCCTTTGTGCTAGATGAGCGAACGTCTCTCCACATGCTCAGTTCTGAGAGATAAGTGTGTGTGAAAGCCGTCTTTCACCAAGCTTGTTGGGAACACAAAGTTTCTTTTCACTTGCAAACTCCACTCCATAAATATATATGGGGAGGTACTAGCACCAACTCGGTTTTACAGTGAAAACTGCATGAACTTCAAACCGGCACTAGGAAACAGACGGAGAAACCAGAGTAAAAGTTTCTCCTGCAACACGTTCCCTTTGTGTTGATGAATGAAAGTCTCTCCACATGCTCAGTTCTGAGAGATAAGTGTGGGTGAAAGCCGTCCTTCACTTAGCTTGTTGGGAAAACAAAGTTTCTTTTCACTTGCAAACTTCACTCCATACATATATATGGGGAGGTACTAGCTCCAACGCGGTTTTACAGTGAAAACTGCAGGAACTTCAAACCGGCACTAGGAAACAGACTGAGAAACCAGAGTAAAATTTTCTCCTGCAAACCGTTCCCTTTGTGCTAGATGAAGGAACGTCTCTCCACATGCTCAGTTCTGAGAGATATGTGTGTGTGAAAGCCGTCCTTCACCTATCTTGTTGGGAAAACAAAGTTTCTTTTCACTTGCAAACTCCACTCCATACATATATATGTAGAGGTACTAGCACCAACTCGGTTTTACAGTGCAAACTGCAGGAACATCAAACCGGCACTAGGAAACAGACTGAGAAACCAGAGTATAAGTTTCTCCTGCCACCCGTTCCCTTTGTGCTAGATGAACGAACGTCTCTCCACATGCTAAGTTCTGAGAGATAAGTGTGTGTGAAAGCCGTCCTTCAGCTAGCTTGTTGGGAACACAAAGTTCCTTTTCACTAACTAACTCCACTCCATACATATATATGGGGAGGTACTAGCTCCAAATCTCTTTTACATTTAAACCTGCAGGAACTTCAAACCGGCACTAGGAAACAGACTGAGAAACCAGAGTAAAAGTTTCTCCTGCAACCCTTTCCCTTTGTGCTAGATGAACGAACGTCTCTCCACATGCTCAGTTCTGAGAGATAAGTGTGTGTGAAAGCCGTCCTTCAACTAGCTTGTTGGGAACAAAAAGTTTCTTTTCACTTGCAAACACCACTCCATACATATATATGTGGAGGTACTAGCACCAAATCCGTTTTACAGTGAAAACTGCATGAACTTCAAACCGGCACTAGGAAACAGACTGAGAAACCAGAGTAAAAGTTTCTCCTGCAAACCGTTCCCTTTTTGCTAGATGAACGAACGTCTCTCCACATGCTCAGTTATGAGAGATAAGTGTGTGTGAAAGCCGTCCTTCACCTAGCTTGTTGGGAACACAAAGTTTCTTTTCACTTGCAAACTCCACTCCATATATATATATGGGTTGGTACAAGCTCCAACACCGTTTTACAGTGAAAACTGCAGGAACTTCTAACCAGCACTAGGAAACAGACTGAGAAACCAGAGTAAAAGTTTCTCCTGCAACCCGTTCCCTTTGTGCTAGATGAACGAACGTCTCTCCACATGCTCAGTTCTGAGAGATAAGTGTGGGTGAAAGCCGTCCTTCACTTATCTTGTTGGGAAAACAAAGTTTCTTTTCACTTGCAAACTCCACTCCATACAAATATATGGGGATGTACTAGCTCCAACGCGGTTTTACAGTGAAAACTGCAGGAACTTCAAACCGGCACTAGGAAACAGACTGAGAAACCAGAGTAAAATTTTCCCTGCAAACCATTCCCTTTGTGCTAGATGAACGAACGTCTCTACACATGCTCAGTTCTGAGAGATAAGTTTGTGTGAAAGCCGTCCTTCACCTATCTTGTTGGGAAAACAAAGTTTCTTTTCACTTGCAAACTCCACTCCATACATATATATGGAGAGGTACTAGCACCAACTCGGTTTTACAGTGCAAACTGCAGGAACTTCAAACCGGCACTAGGAAACAGACTGAGAAACCAGAGTAAAATTTTCTCCTGCAACCCGTTCCCTTTTTGCTAGATGAACGAACGTCTCTCCACATGCTCAGTTCTGAGAGATAAGTGTGTGTGAATGCCGTCCTTCAGCTAGCTTGTTGGGAACTCAAAGTTCCTTTTCACTTGCTAACTCCACTCCATAGATATATATGGGGAGGTACTAGCTCCAAATCTCTTTTACATTGAAACCTGCAGGAACTTCAAACCGGCACTAGGTAACAGACTGAGAAACCAGAGTAAAAGTTTCTCCTGCAACCCTTTCCCTTTGTGCTAGATGAACGAACGTCTCTCCACATGCTCAGTTCTGAGAGATAAGTGTGTGTGAAAGCCGTCCTTCAACTAGCTTGTTGGGAACAAAAAGTTTCTTTTCACTTGCAAACACCACTCCATACATATATATGTGGAGGTACTAGCACCAACTCGGTTTTACAGTGAAAACTGCATGAACTTCAAACCGGCACTAGGAAACAGACTGAGAAACCAGAGTAAAATTTCTCCTGCAAACCGTTCCCTTTGTGCTAGATGAACGAACGTCTCTCCACATGCTCAGTTCTGAGAGATAAGTGTGTGTGAAAGCCGTCCTTCACCTAGCTTGTTGGGAACACAAAGTTTCTTTTCACTTGCAAACTCCACTCCATACATATATATTGGGTGGTACAATCTCCAACCCCGTTTTACAGTGAAAACTGCAGGAACTTCAAACCGGCACTAGGAAACAGACTCAGAAACCAGAGTAAAAGTTTCTCCTGCAACCCGTTCCCTTTGTGCTAGATGAACGAACGTCTCTCCACATGCTCAGTTCTGAGAGATAAGTGTGTGTGAAAGCCGTCCTTCACCTAGCTTGTTGGGAACACAAAGTTTCTTTTCACTTGTTAACTCCACTCCATACATATATATGGTGAGGTACTAGCTCCAACTCGGTTTTACAGTGAAAACTGCAGGACCTTCAAACCGGAACTAGGAAACAGACTGAGAAACCAGAGTAAAAGTTTCTCCTGCAACCCGTTCCCTTTGTGCTAGATGAACGAACGTCTCCCCACATGCTCAGTTCTGAGATATAAGTGTGTGTGAAAGCCGTACTTCACCTAGATGGTTGGGAACACAAAGATTCTTTTCACTTGCAAACTCCACTTCATACATATATATGGGGATGTACTAGCTCCAACTCGGTTTAACACTGCAAACTGCAGGAACTTCAAACCGGCACTAGGAAACAGACTGAGAAACCAGAGTAAAAGTTTCTCCTGCAACCCGTTCCCTTTGTGCTAGATGAACGAACGTCTCTGCACATGCTCAGTTGTGAGAGATAAGTGTGTGTGAAAGCCGTCCTTCACAAAGCTTGTTGGGAACACAAAGTTTCTTTTCACTTGCAAACTCCACTCCATACATATATATGGGGAGGTACTAGCCCCAACTCGGTTTTACAGTGCCAAATGCAGGAACTTCAAACCGGCACTAGGAAACAGACTGAGGAACCAGAGTAAAAGTTTCTCCTGCAATCCGTTCCATTTGTGCTACATGAACGAACGTCTCTCCACATGCTCAGTTCTGAGAGATAATTTTGTGTGAAAGCCCTCCTTCATTTAGCTTGTTGGGAACACAAAGTTCCTTTTCACTTGAAAACTCCACTCCATACATATATATGGGGAGGTACTATCTCCAACTCGTTTTTACAGTGAAAACTGCAGGAACTTCAAATCGGCACTAGGAAACAGACTGAGAAACCAGAGTAAAAGTTTCTCCTGCAACCCGTTCCCTTTGTGCTAGATGAACGAACGTCTCTCCACATGCTCAGTTCTGAGAGATAAGTGTGTGTGAAAGCCGTCCTTCACCTAGCTTGTTGGGAACACAAAGTTTCTTTTCACTTGAAAATTCCACTCCATACATATATATGGGGAGGAACTAGCTCCAACTCGGTTTTACAGTGAAAACTGCAGGAACTCAAACCGGCACTAGGAAACAGACTGAGAAACCAGAGTAAAAGTTTCTCCTGCAACCCGTTCCCTTTGTGCTAGATGAACGAACGTCTCTCCACATGCTCAGTTCTGAGAGATAATTTTGGGTTAAAGCCGTCCTTCACTTAGCTTGTTGGGAACACAAAGATTCTTTTCACATGCAAACTCCACTCCATACATATATATGGGGAGGTACTAGCCCCAAATCGGTTTTACAGTGAAAACTGCAGGAACTTAAAACCGGCACGAGGAAACATACTGAGAAACCAGAGTAAAAGTTTCTTCTGCAATCCGTTCCCTTTGTGCTAGATGAGCGAACGTCTCTCCACATGCTCAGTTCTGAGAGATAAGTGTGTGTGAAAGCCGTCTTTCACCAAGCTTGTTGGGAACACAAAGTTTCTTTTCACTTGCAAACTCCACTCCATAAATATATATGGGGAGGTACTAGCACCAACTCGGTTTTACAGTGAAAACTGCATGAACTTCAAACCGGCACTAGGAAACAGACGGAGAAACCAGAGTAAAAGTTTCTCCTGCAACACGTTCCCTTTGTGTTGATGAACGAAAGTCTCTCCACATGCTCAGTTCTGAGAGATAAGTGTGGGTGAAAGCCGTCCTTCACTTATCTTGTTGGGAAAACAAAGTTTCTTTTCACTTGCAAACTCCACTCCATACATATATATGGGGAGGTACTAGCTCCAACGCGGTTTTACAGTGAAAACTGCAGGAACTTCAAACCGGCACTAGGAAACAGACTGAGAAACCAGAGTAAAATTTTCTCCTGCAAACCGTTCCCTTTGTGCTAGATGAAGGAACGTCTCTCCACATGCTCAGTTCTGAGAGATATGTGTGTGTGAAAGCCGTCCTTCACCTATCTTGTTGGGAAAACAAAGTTTCTTTTCACTTGCAAACTCCACTCCATACATATATATGTAGAGGTACTAGCACCAACTCGGTTTTACAGTGCAAACTGCAGGAACATCAAACCGGCACTAGGAAACAGACTGAGAAACCAGAGTAAAAGTTTCTCCTGCAACCCGTTCCCTTTGTGCTAGATGAACGAACGTCTCTCCACATGCTCAGTTCTGAGAGATAAGTGTGTGTGAAAGCCGTCCTTCACCTAGCTTGTTGGGAACACAAAGTTTCTTTTCACTTGAAAATTCCACTCCATACATATATATGGGGAGGAACTAGCTCCAACTCGGTTTTACAGTGAAAACTGCAGGAACTCAAACCGGCACTAGGAAACAGACTGAGAAACCAGAGTAAAAGTTTCTCCTGCAACCCGTTCCCTTTGTGCTAGATGAACGAACGTCTCTCCACATGCTCAGTTCTGAGAGATAATTTTGGGTTAAAGCCGTCCTTCACTTAGCTTGTTGGGAACACAAAGATTCTTTTCACATGCAAACTCCACTCCATACATATATATGGGGAGGTACTAGCCCCAAATCGGTTTTACAGTGAAAACTGCAGGAACTTAAAACCGGCACGAGGAAACATACTGAGAAACCAGAGTAAAAGTTTCTTCTGCAATCCGTTCCCTTTGTGCTAGATGAGCGAACGTCTCTCCACATGCTCAGTTCTGAGAGATAAGTGTGTGTGAAAGCCGTCTTTCACCAAGCTTGTTGGGAACACAAAGTTTCTTTTCACTTGCAAACTCCACTCCATAAATATATATGGGGAGGTACTAGCACCAACTCGGTTTTACAGTGAAAACTGCATGAACTTCAAACCGGCACTAGGAAACAGACGGAGAAACCAGAGTAAAAGTTTCTCCTGCAACACGTTCCCTTTGTGTTGATGAACGAAATTCTCTCCACATGCTCAGTTCTGAGAGATAAGTGTGGGTGAAAGCCGTCCTTCACTTAGCTTGTTGGGAAAACAAAGTTTCTTTTCACTTGCAAACTCCACTCCATACATATATATGGGGAGGTACTAGCTCCAACGCGGTTTTACAGTGAAAACTGCAGGAACTCAAACCGGCACTAGGAAACAGACTGAGAAACCAGAGTAAAAGTTTCTCCTGCAACCCGTTCCCTTTGTGCTAGATGAACGAACGTCTCTCCACATGCTCAGTTCTGAGAGATAATTTTGGGTTAAAGCCGTCCTTCACTTAGCTTGTTGGGAACACAAAGATTCTTTTCACATGCAAACTCCACTCCATACATATATATGGGGAGGTACTAGCCCCAAATCGGTTTTACAGTGAAAACTGCAGGAACTTAAAACCGGCACGAGGAAACATACTGAGAAACCAGAGTAAAAGTTTCTTCTGCAATCCGTTCCCTTTGTGCTAGATGAGCGAACGTCTCTCCACATGCTCAGTTCTGAGAGATAAGTGTGTGTGAAAGCCGTCTTTCACCAAGCTTGTTGGGAACACAAAGTTTCTTTTCACTTGCAAACTCCACTCCATAAATATATATGGGGAGGTACTAGCACCAACTCGGTTTTACAGTGAAAACTGCATGAACTTCAAACCGGCACTAGGAAACAGACGGAGAAACCAGAGTAAAAGTTTCTCCTGCAACACGTTCCCTTTGTGTTGATGAACGAAAGTCTCTCCACATGCTCAGTTCTGAGAGATAAGTGTGGGTGAAAGCCGTCCTTCACTTATCTTGTTGGGAAAACAAAGTTTCTTTTCACTTGCAAACTCCACTCCATACATATATATGGGGAGGTACTAGCTCCAACGCGGTTTTACAGTGAAAACTGCAGGAACTTCAAACTGGCACTAGGAAACAGACTGAGAAACCAGAGTAAAATTTTCTCCTGCAAACCGTTCCCTTTGTGCTAGATGAAGGAACGTCTCTCCACATGCTCAGTTCTGAGAGATATGTGTGTGTGAAAGCCGTCCTTCACCTATCTTGTTGGGAAAACAAAGTTTCTTTTCACTTGCAAACTCCACTCCATACATATATATGTAGAGGTACTAGCACCAACTCGGTTTTACAGTGCAAACTGCAGGAACATCAAACCGGCACTAGGAAACAGACTGAGAAACCAGAGTAAAAGTTTCTCCTGCAACCCGTTCCCTTTGTGCTAGATGAACGAACGTCTCTCCACATGCTCAGTTCTGAGAGATAAGTGTGTGTGAAAGCCGTCCTTCACCTAGCTTGTTGGGAACACAGTTTCTTTTCACTTGAAAATTCCACTCCATACATATATATGGGGAGGAACTAGCTCCAACTCGGTTTTACAGTGAAAACTGCAGGAACTCAAACCGGCACTAGGAAACAGACTGAGAAACCAGAGTAAAAGTTTCTCCTGCAACCCGTTCCCTTTGTGCTAGATGAACGAACGTCTCTCCACATGCTCAGTTCTGAGAGATAATTTTGGGTTAAAGCCGTCCTTCACTTAGCTTGTTGGGAACACAAAGATTCTTTTCACATGCAAACTCCACTCCATACATATATATGGGGAGGTACTAGCCCCAAATCGGTTTTACAGTGAAAACTGCAGGAACTTAAAACCGGCACGAGGAAACATACTGAGAAACCAGAGTAAAAGTTTCTTCTGCAATCCGTTCCCTTTGTGCTAGATGAGCGAACGTCTCTCCACATGCTCAGTTCTGAGAGATAAGTGTGTGTGAAAGCCGTCTTTCACCAAGCTTGTTGGGAACACAAAGTTTCTTTTCACTTGCAAACTCCACTCCATAAATATATATGGGGAGGTACTAGCACCAACTCGGTTTTACAGTGAAAACTGCATGAACTTCAAACCGGCACTAGGAAACAGACGGAGAAACCAGAGTAAAAGTTTCTCCTGCAACACGTTCCCTTTGTGTTGATGAACGAAAGTCTCTCCACATGCTCAGTTCTGAGAGATAAGTGTGGGTGAAAGCCGTCCTTCACTTAGCTTGTTGGGAAAACAAAGTTTCTTTTCACTTGCAAACTCCACTCCATACATATATATGGGGAGGTACTAGCTCCAACGCGGTTTTACAGTGAAAACTGCAGGAACTTCAAACCGGCACTAGGAAACAGACTGAGAAACCAGAGTAAAATTTTCTCCTGCAAACCGTTCCCTTTGTGCTAGATGAAGGAACGTCTCTCCACATGCTCAGTTCTGAGAGATATGTGTGTGTGAAAGCCGTCCTTCACCTATCTTGTTGGGAAAACAAAGTTTCTTTTCACTTGCAAACTCCACTCCATACATATATATGTAGAGGTACTAGCACCAACTCGGTTTTACAGTGCAAACTGCAGGAACATCAAACCGGCACTAGGAAACAGACTGAGAAACCAGAGTAAAAGTTTCTCCTGCAACCCGTTCCCTTTGTGCTAGATGAACGAACGTCTCTCCACATGCTAAGTTCTGAGAGATAAGTGTGTGTGAAAGCCGTCCTTCAGCTAGCTTGTTGGGAACACAAAGTTCCTTTTCACTAACTAACTCCACTCCATACATATATATGGGGAGGTACTAGCTCCAAATCTCTTTTACATTTAAACCTGCAGGAACTTCAAACCGGCACTAGGAAACAGACTGAGAAACCAGAGTAAAAGTTTCTCCTGCAACCCTTTCCCTTTGTGCTAGATGAACGAACGTCTCTCCACATGCTCATTTCTGAGAGATAAGTGTGTGTGAAAGCCGTCCTTCAACTAGCTTGTTGGGAACAAAAAGTTTCTTTTCACTTGCAAACACCACTCCATACATATATATGTGGAGGTACTAGCACCAAATCCGTTTTACAGTGAAAACTGCATGAACTTCAAACCGGCACTAGGAAACAGACTGAGAAACCAGAGTAAAAGTTTCTCCTGCAAACCGTTCCCTTTTTGCTAGATGAACGAACGTCTCTCCACATGCTCAGTTATGAGAGATAAGTGTGTGTGAAAGCCGTCCTTCACCTAGCTTGTTGGGAACACAAAGTTTCTTTTCACTTGCAAACTCCACTCCATATATTTATATGGGTTGGTACAAGCTCCAACACCGTTTTACAGTGAAAACTGCAGGAACTTCTAACCGGCACTAGGAAACAGACTGAGAAACCAGAGTAAAAGTTTCTCCTGCAACCCGTTCCCTTTGTGCTAGATGAACGAACGTCTCTCCACATGCTCAGTTCTGAGAGATAAGTGTGGATGAAAGCCGTCCTTCACTTATCTTGTTGGGAAAACAAAGTTTCTTTTCACTTGCAAACTCCACTCCATACAAATATATGGGGATGTACTAGCTCCAACGCGGTTTTACAGTGAAAACTGCAGGAACTTCAAACCGGCACTAGGAAACAGACTGAGAAACCAGAGTAAAATTTTCCCTGCAAACCATTCCCTTTGTGCTAGATGAACGAACGTCTCTCCACATGCTCAGTTCTGAGAGATAAGTTTGTGTGAAAGCCGTCCTTCACCTATCTTGTTGGGAAAACAAAGTTTCTTTTCACTTGCAAACTCCACTCCATACATATATATGGAGAGGTACTAGCACCAACTCGGTTTTACAGTGCAAACTGCAGGAACTTCAAACCGGCACTAGGAAACAGACTGAGAAACCAGAGTAAAATTTTCTCCTGCAACCCGTTCCCTTTTTGCTAGATGAACGAACGTCTCTCCACATGCTCAGTTCTGAGAGATAAGTGTGTGTGAAAGCCGTCCTTCACTTAGCTTGTTGGGAACTCAAAGTTCCTTTTCAGTAGCAAACTCCACTCCATACATATATATGGGGAGGTAATAGCTCCAACTCGGTTTTACAGTGAAAACTGCAGGAAGTTCAAACCGGCAGTAGGAAACAGACTGAGAAACCAGAGTAAAAGATTCTCCTGCAACCCGTTCCCTTTGTGCTAGATGAACGAACGTCTCTCAACATGCTCAGTTCTGAGAGATCAGTGTGTGTGAAAACCGTCCTTCAACTAGCTTGTTGGGAACAAAAAGTTTCTTTTCACTTGCAAACACCAATCCATACATATATATGGGGAGGTAGTAGCTCCAACTCGGTTTTACAGTGAAAATTGCAGGAACTTCAAACCGGCACTAGGAAACAGGCTGTGAAAGTAGAGTAAAAGTTTCTCCTGCAACCCGTTCCCTTTGTGCTAGATGAACGAACGTCTCTCCACATGCTCAGTTCTGAGAGATAAGTTTGTGTGAAAGCCGTTCTTCACTTAGCTTGTTGGAAACACACAGTTCCTTTTCACTTGCAAACTCCACTCCATACATATATATGGGGAGGTACTAGCTCCAACTCGGTTTTACTGTGAAAACTGCAGGAACATAAAACCGACACTAGGAAACAGACTGAGAAACCAGAGTAAAAGTTTCTCCTGCAATCCGTTCCCTTTGTGCTATTTGAACGAACGTCTCTCCACATGCTCATTTCTGAGAGATAAGTGTGTGTGAAAGCCGTTCTTCACTTATCTTGTTTGGAACACACAGTTCCTTTTCACTTGCAAACTCCACTCCATATATATATATGGGGACTTACTATCTCCAACTCGTTTTTACAGTGAAAACTGCAGGAACTTCAAACCGGCATTAGGAAACAGACTGAGAATCCAGACAAAAGTTTCTCCTGCAACCCGTTCCCTTTGTGCTAGATGAACGAACGTCTCTCCACATGCTCAGTTCTGAGAGATAAGTGTGTGTGAAAGCCGTACTTCACCTAGCTTGTTGGGAACACAAAGTTTCTTTTCACTTGCAAACACCACTCCATACATATATATGGGGAGGTAGTAGCTCCAAAACGGTTTTACAGTGAAAACTGCAGGAACTTCAAACCGGCACTAGGAAACAGACTGAGAAACCCGAGTAAAAGTTTCTCCTGCAAACCGTTCCATTTGTGCTACATGAACGAACGTCTCTCCACATGCTCAGTTCTGAGAGATAAGTTTGTGTGAAAGCCGTCCTTCACTTAGCTTGTTGGGAACACAAAATTCCTTTTCACTTGAAAACTCCACTCCATACATATATATGGGGAGGTACTATCTCCAACTCGTTTTTACAGTGAAAACTGCAGGAACTTCAAACCGGCACTAGGAAACAGACTGAGAAACCAGAGTAAAAGTTTGTCCTGCAACCCATTCCCTTTGTGCTAGATGAACGAACGTCTGTCCACATGCTCAGATCTGAGAGATAAGTGTGTGTGAAAGCCGTCCTTCACCTAGCTTGTTGGGAACACAAAGTTTCTTTTCACTTGCAAACTCCAATCCATACATATATATGGGGAGGTATTAGCTCCAACTCGGTTTTACAGTGAAAACTGCAGGAACTTCAAACCGGCACTAGGAAACAGACTGAGAAACCAGAGTAAAAGTTTCTCCTGCAACCCGTTCCCTTTGTGCTAGATGAACGAACGTCTCTCCACATGCTCAGTTCTGAGAGATATTTTGGGGTTAAAGCCGTCCTTCACTTAGCTTGTTGGGAACACAAAGTTCCTTTTCACTTGCAAACTCCACTCCATATTTATATATGGGGAGGTACTAGCTCCAACTCGGTTTTACAGTGAAAACTGCAGGAACTTAAAACCGGCACGAGGAAACATACTGAGAAACCAGAGTAAAAGTTTCTTCTGCAATCCGTTCCCTTTGTGCTAGATGAGCGAACGTCTCTCCACATGCTCAGTTCTGAGAGATAAGTGTGTGTGAAAGCCGTCTTTCACCAAACTTGTTGGAACACAAAGTTTCTTTTCACTTGCAAACTCCACTCCATACATATATATGGGGAGGTACTAGCACCAACTCGGTTTTACAGTGAAAACTGCATTAACTTCAAACCGGCACTAGGAAACAGACTGAGAAACCAGAGTAAAAGTTTCTCCTGCAACACGTTCCCTTTGTGCTAGATGAACGAATGTCTCTCCACATGCTCAGTTCTGAGAGATAAGTGTGGGTGAAAGCCGTCATTCACTTAGCTTGTTGGGAACACAAAGTTTCTTTTCACTTGCAAACTCCACTGCATACATATATATGGGGATGTACTAGCTCCAACGCGGTTTTACAGTGAAAACTGCAGGAACTTCAAACCGGCACTAGGAAACAGACTGAGAAACCAGAGTAAAAGTTTCTCCTGCAACCCGTTCCCCTTGTGCTAGATGAACGAACGTCTCTCCACATGCTCAGTTCTTAGAAATATGTGTGTGTGAAAGCCGTTCTTCACCTATCTTGTTGGGAACACAAAGTTTCTTTTCACTTGCAATCTCCACTCCATACATATATATGGGTAGGTACTAGCACCAACTGTGTTTTACAGTGCAAACTGCAGGAACTTCAAAACGGCAAAAGGAAACAAACTGAGAAGCCAGATTAAAAGTTACTCCTGCAACCCGTTCCCTTTTTGCTAGATGAACGAACGTCTCTCCACATGCTCAGTTCTGAGAGATAAGTGTGTGTGAATGCCGTCCTTCACCTAGCTTGTTGGGAACACAAAGTTCCTTTTCACTAGCAAACTCCACTCCATACATATATATGGGGAGGTACTAGCTCCAACTCGGTTTTACAGTGAAAACTGCAGGAACTTCAAACCGGCAGTAGGAAACAGACTGAGAAACCAGAGTAAAAGTTTCTCCTGCAACCCGTTCCCTTTGTGCTAGATGAACGAACGTCTCTCCACATGCTCAGTTCTTAGAAATATGTGTGTGTGAAAGCCGTTCTTCACCTATCTTGTTGGGAACACAAAGTTTCTTTTCACTTGCAATCTCCACTCCATATATATATATGGGGAGGTACTAGCACCAACTCTGTTTTACAGTGCAAACTGCAGGAACTTCAAAACGGCACTAGGAAACAGACTGAGAAACCAGATTAAAAGTTTCTCCTGCAACCCGTTCCGTTTTTGCTAGATGAACGAACGTCTCTCCACATGCTCAGTTCTGAGAGATAAGTGTGTGTGAAAGCCGTCCTTCACCTAGCTTGTTGGGAACACAAAGTTCCTTTTCACTAGCAAACTCCACTCCATACATATATATGGGGAGGTACTAGCTCCAACTCGGTTTTACAGTGAAAACTGCAGGAAATTCAAACCGGCAGTAGGAAACAGACTGAGAAACCAGAGTAAAAGTTTCTCCTGCAACCCGTTCATTTGTGCTAGATGAACGAACGTCTCTCAACATGCTCAGTTCTGAGAGATATGTGTGTGTGAAAGCCGTCCTTCAACTAGCTTGTTGGGAACAAAAAGTTTCTTTTCACTTGCAAACTCCAATCCATACATATATATGGGGAGGTAGTAGCTCCAACTCGGTTTTACAGTGAAAATTGCAGGAACTTCAAACCGGCACTAGGAAACAGGCTGTGAAAGCAGAGTAAAAGTTTCTCCTGCAACACGTTCCCTTTGTGCTAGATGAACGAACGTCTCTCCACATGCACAGTTCTGAGAGATAAGTTTGTGTGAAAGCCGTTCTTCACTTAGCTAGTTGGAAACACACAGTTCCTTTTCACTTGCAAACTCCACTCCATACATATATATGGGGAGGTACTAGCTCCAACTCGATTTTACTGTGAAAACTGCAGGAACATAAAACCGGCACTAGGAAACAGACTGAGAAACCAGAGTAAAAGTTTCTCCTGCAATCCGTTCCCTTTGTGCTATTTGAACGAACGTCTCTCCACATGCTCAGTTCTGAGAGATAAGTGTGTGTGAAAGCCGTTCTTCACTTATCTTGTTTGGAACACACAGTTCCTTTTCACTTGCAAACTCCACTCCATACATATATATGGGGACTTACTATCTCCAACTCGTTTTTACAGTGAAAACTGCAGGAACTTCAAACCGGCATTAGGAAACAGACTGAGAAACCAGAGTAAAAGTTTCTCCTGCAACCCGTTCCCTTTGTGCTAGATGAACGAACGTCTCTCCACATGCTAGGTTCTGAGAGATAAGTGTGTGTGAAAGCCATACTTCACCTAGCTTGTTGGGAACACAAAGTTTCTTTTCACTTGCAAACTCCACTCCATACATATATATGGGGAGGTACTTGTCCCAACTCGGTTTTACATTGAAACCTGCAGAAAGTTCAAACCGGCACTAGGAAACAGACTGAGAATCCAGAGTAAAAATTTCTCCTGCAACCCATTCCTTTTGTGCTAGATGAACGAACGTCTCTCCACATGCTCAGTTCTGAGAGATAAGTGTGTGTGAAAGCCGTCCTTCACCTAGCTTGTTGGGAACACAAAGTTTCTTTTCACTTGCAAACTCCACTCCATACATATATATGGGTAGTTACTAGCTCCATCTCGGTTTTACACTGAAAAATGCAGGAACTTCAAACCGGCACTACGAAACAGACTGAGAACCCAGAGTAAAAATTTCTCCTGCAACCCATTCCTTTTGTGCTAGATGAACGAACGTCTCTCCACATGCTCAGTTCTGAGAGATATGTGTGTGTGAAAGCCGTCCTTCACCTAGCTTGTTGGGAACACAAAGTTTCTTTTCACTTGCAAACTCCACTCCATACATATATATGGGGAGGTAGTAGCTCCAACTCGGTTTTACAGTGAAAATTGCAGGAACTTCAAACCGGCACTAGGAAACAGACTGTGAAACCAGAGTAAAAGTTTCTCCTGCAACCCGTTCCCTTTGTGCTAGATGAACGAACGTCTCTCAACATGCTCAGTTCTGAGAGATAAGTTTGTGTGAAAGCCGTTCTTCACTTAGCTTGTTGGAAACACACAGTTCCTTTTCACTTGCAAACTCCACTCCATACATATATATGGGGAGGTACTAGCTCCAACTCTGTTTTACTGTGAAAACTGCAGGAACATAAAACCGGCACTAGGAAACAGACTGAGAAAACAGAGTGAAAGTTTCTCCTGCAATCCGTTCCCTTTGTGCTATTTGAACGAACGTCTCTCCACATGCTCAGTTCTGAGAGATAAGTGTGTGTGAAAGCCGTTCTTCACTTATCTTGTTTGGAACACACAGTTCCTTTTCACTTGCAAACTCCACTCCATACATATATATGGGGACTTACTATCTCCAACTCGTTTTTACAGTGAAAACTGCAGGAACTTCAAACCGGCATTAGGAAACAGACTGAGAAACCAGAGTAAAAGTTTCTCCTGCAACCCGTTCCCTTTGTGCTAGATGAACGAACGTCTCTCCACATGCTAGGTTCTGAGAGATAAGTGTGTGTGAAAGCCATACTTCACCTAGCTTGTTGGGAACACAAAGTTTCTTTTCACTTGCAAACTCCACTCCATACATATATATGGGGAGGTACTTGTCCCAACTCGGTTTTACATTGAAACCTGCAGAAAGTTCAAACCGGCACTAGGAAACAGACTGAGAAACCAGAGTAAAATTTTCTACTGCAACCCTTTCCCTTTGTGCTAGATGAACGAACGTCTCTCCACATGCTCAGTTCTGAGAGATAAGTGTGTGTGAAAGCCGTCCTTCACCTAGCTTGTTGGGAACACAAAGTTTCTTTTCACTTGCAAACTCCACTCCATACATATATATGGGTAGTTACTAGCTCCATCTCGGTTTTACACTGAAAAATGCAGGAACTTCAAACCGGCACTACGAAACAGACTGAGAATCCAGAGTAAAAATTTCTCCTGCAACCCATTCCTTTTGTGCTAGATGAACGAACGTCTCTCCACATGCTCAGTTCTGAGAGATATGTGTGTGTGAAAGCCGTCCTTCACCTAGCTTGTTGGGAACACAAAGTTTCTTTTCACTTGCAAACTCCACTCCATACATATATATGGGGAGGTAGTAGCTCCAACTCGGTTTTACAGTGAAAATTGCAGGAACTTCAAACCGGCACTAGGAAACAGACTGTGAAACCAGAGTAAAAGTTTCTCCTGCAACCCGTTCCCTTTGTGCTAGATGAACGAACGTCTCTCAACATGCTCAGTTCTGAGAGATAAGTTTGTGTGAAAGCCGTTCTTCACTTAGCTTGTTGGAAACACACAGTTCCTTTTCACTTGCAAACTCCACTCCATACATATATATGGGGAGGTACTAGCTCCAACTCTGTTTTACTGTGAAAACTGCAGGAACATAAAACCGGCACTAGGAAACAGACTGAGAAAACAGAGTGAAAGTTTCTCCTGCAATCCGTTCCCTTTGTGCTAGATGAACGAACGTCTCTCCACATGCTCAGTTCTGAGAGATAAGTGTGTGTGAAAGCCGTACTTCACCTAGCTTGTTGGGAACACAAAGTTTCTTTTCACTTGCAAACTCCACTCCATACATATATATGGGGAGGTTCTTGTCCCAACTCGGATTTACATTGAAACCTGCAGGAACTTCAAACCGGCACTAGGAAACAGACTGAGAAACCAGAGTAAAAGTTTCTCCTGCAACCCTTTCCCTTTGTGCTAGATGAACGAACGTCTCTCCACATGCTCAGTTCTGAGAGATAAGTGTGTGTGAAAGCCGTCATTCAACTAGCTTGTTGGGAACAAAAAGTTTCTTTTCACTTGCAAACACCACTCCATACTTATATATGTGGAGGTACTAGCACCAACTCGGTTTTACAGTGAAAACTGCATGAACTTCAAACCGGCACTAGGAAACAGACTGAGAAACCAGAGTAAAAGTTTCTCCTCCAACCCGTTCCATTAGTGCTAGATGAACGAAGGTCTCTCCACATGCTCAATTCTGAGAGATAAGTGTGTGTGAAAACGTCCTTCATCTAGCTTGTTGGGAACACAAAGTTCCTTTTCACTAGCAAACACCACTTCATACATATATATGGGGAGGTACTAGCTCCAACTCGGTTTTACAGTGAAAACTGCAGGAACTTCAAACCGGCACTAGGAAACAGACTGAGAAACCAGAGTAAAAGTTTCCCGTGCAACCCGTTCCGTTTGTGCTAGATGAACGAACGTCTCTCAACATGCACAGTTCTGAGAGATAAGTGTGTGTGAAAGCCGTCTTTCACCTAGCTTGTTGGGAACACAAAGTTCCTTTTCACTAGCAAACTCCACTCCATACATATATATGGGGAGGTACTAGCTCCAACTCGGTTTTACAGTGAAAACTGCAGGAACTTCAAACCGGCACTAGGAAACAGGCTGTGAAAGCAGATTAAAAGTTTCTCCTGCAACACGTTCCCTTTGTGCTAGATGAACGAACGTCTCTCCACATGCTCAGTTCTGAGAGATAAGTTTGTGTGAAAGCCGTTCTTCACTTAGCTAGTTGGAAACACACAGTTCCTTTTCACTTGCAAACTCCACTCCATACATATTTATGGGGAGGTACTAGCTCCAACTCGATTTTACTGTGAAAACTGCAGGAACATAAAACCGGCACTAGGAAACAGACTGAGAAACCAGAGTAAAAGTTTCTCCTGCAATCCGTTCCCTTTGTGCTATTTGAACGAACGTCTCTCCACATGCTCAGTTCTGAGAGATAAGTGTGTGTGAAAGCCGTTCTTCACTTATCTTGTTTGGAACACACAGTTCCTTTTCACTTGCAAACTCCACTCCATACATATATATGGGGACTTACTATCTCCAACTCGTTTTTACAGTGAAAACTGCAGGAACTTCAAACCGGCATTAGGAAACAGACTGAGAAACCAGAGTAAAAGTTTCTCCTGCAACCCGTTCCCTTTGTGCTAGATGAACGAACGTCTCTCCACATGCTAGGTTCTGAGAGATAAGTGTGTGTGAAAGCCATACTTTACCTAGCTTGTTGGGAACACAAAGTTTCTTTTCACTTGCAAACTCCACTCCATACATATATATGGGGAGGTACGTGTCCCAACTCGGTTTTACATTGAAACCTGCAGAAACTTCAAACTGGCACTAGGAAACAGACTGAGAAACCAGAGTAAAATTTTCTACTGCAACCCTTTCCCTTTGTGCTAGATGAACGAACGTCTCTCCACATGCTCAGTTCTGAGAGATAAGTGTGTGTGAAAGCCGTCCTTCACCTAGCTTGTTGGGAACACAAAGTTTCTTTTCACTTGCAAACTCCACTCCATACATATATATGGGTAGTTACTAGCTCCATCTCGGTTTTACACTGAAAACTGCAGGAACTTCAAACCGGCACTACGAAACAGACTGAGAATCCAGAGTAAAAATTTCTCCTGCAACCCATTCCTTTTGTGCTAGATGAACGAACGTCTCTCCACATGCTCAGTTCTGAGAGATATGTGTGTGTGAAAGCCGTCCTTCACCTAGCTTGTTGGGAACACAAAGTTTCTTTTCACTTGCAAACTCCACTCCATACATATATATGGGGAGGTAGTAGCTCCAACTCGGTTTTACAGTGAAAATTGCAGGAACTTCAAACCGGCACTAGGAAACAGACTGTGAAACCAGAGTAAAAGTTTCTCCTGCAACCCGTTCCCTTTGTGCTAGATGAACGAACGTCTCTCAACATGCTCAGTTCTGAGAGATAAGTTTGTGTGAAAGCCGTTCTTCACTTAGCTTGTTGGAAACACACAGTTCCTTTTCACTTGCAAACTCCACTCCATACATATATATGGGGAGGTACTAGCTCCAACTCTGTTTTACTGTGAAAACTGCAGGAACATAAAACCGGCACTAGGAAACAGACTGAGAAAACAGAGTGAAAGTTTCTCCTGCAATCCGTTCCCTTTGTGCTAGATGAACGAACGTCTCTCCACATGCTCAGTTCTGAGAGATAAGTGTGTGTGAAAGCCGTACTTCACCTAGCTTGTTGGGAACACAAAGTTTCTTTTCACTTGCAAACTCCACTCCATACATATATATGGGGAGGTACTTGTCCCAACTCGGTTTTACATTGAAACCTGCAGGAACTTCAAACCGGCACTAGGAAACAGACTGAGAAACCAGAGTAAAAGTTTCTCCTGCAACCCTTTCCCTTTGTGCTAGATGAACGAACGTCTCTCCACATGCTCAGTTCTGAGAGATAAGTGTGTGTGAAAGCCGTCATTCAACTAGCTTGTTGGGAACAAAAAGTTTCTTTTCACTTGCAAACACCACTCCATATTATATATATGGAGGTACTAGCACCAACTCGGTTTTACAGTGAAAACTGCATGAACTTCAAACCGGCACTAGGAAACAGACTGAGAAACCAGAGTAAAAGTTTCTCCTCCAACCCGTTCCATTTGTGCTAGATGAACGAAGGTCTCTCCACATGCTCAATTCTGAGAGATAAGTGTGTGTGAAAACGTCCTTCATCTAGCTTGTTGGGAACACAAAGTTCCTTTTCACTAGCAAACACCACTTCATACATATATATGGGGAGGTACTAGCTCCAACTCGGTTTTACAGTGAAAACTGCAGGAACTTCAAACCGGCACTAGGAAACAGACTGAGAAACCAGAGTAAAAGTTTCCCGTGCAACCCGTTCCCTTTGTGCTAGATGAACGAACGTCTCTCAACATGCTCAGTTCTGAGAGATAAGTGTGTGTGAAAGCCGTCCTTCAACTAGCTTGTTGGGAACAAAAAGTTTCTTTTCACTTGCAAACTCCAATCCATACATATATATGGGGAGGTACTAGCATCAACTCGGTTTTACATTGAAAACTGCATGAACTTCAAACCGGCACTAGGAAACAGACTGAGAAACCAGAGTAAATGTTTCTCCTGCAACCCGTTCCCTTTGTGCTAGATGAACGGAAGTCTCTCCACATGCTCAGTTCTGAGAGATAATTGTGTGTGAAAGCCGTCCTTCACCTAGCTTGTTGGGAACACAAAGTTTCTTTTCACTTGCAAACTCCACTCCATACATATATATGGGTAGGTACTAGCTCCAACTCGTTTTTACACTGAAAACTGCAGGAATTTCAAACCGGCACTACGAAACAGACTGAGAATCCAGAGTAAAAATTTCTCCTGCAACCCGTTCCTTTTGTGCTAGATGAACGAACGTCTCTCCACATGCTCAGTTCTGAGAGATATATGTGTGTGAAAGCCGTCCTTCATATATCTTGTTGGGAACACAAAGTTTCTTTTCACTTTCAAACTCCACTCCATACATATATATGGGGAGGTACTAGCACCAACTCGGTTTTACAGTGCAAACTGCAGGAACTTCAAACCGGCACTAGGAAACAGACTGAGAAACCAGAGTAAAAGTTTTTCCTGCAACCCGTTCCCTTTGTGCTAGATGAACGAACGTCTCTCCACATGCTCAGTTCTGAGAGATAAGTGTGTGTGAAAGCCGTCCTACACCTAGCTTGTTGGGAACACAAAGTTTCTTTTCACTTGCAAAATCCACTCCATACATATATATGAGTAGGTAGTAGCTCCAACTCGGTTTTACAGTGAAAATTGCAGGAACTTCAAACCGGCACTAGGAAACAGACTATGAAACCAGAGTAAAAGTTTCTCCTGCAATCCGTTCCCTTTGTGCTAGATGAACGAACGTCTCTCCACATGCTCAGTTCTGAGGGATAATTTTGTGTGAAAGCCGTTCTTCACTTAGCTTGTTGGAAACACACAGTTCCTTTTCACTTGCAAACTACTCTCCATACATATATATGGGGAGGTACAATCTCCAACTCGTTTTTACAGTGAAAACCGCAGGAACTTCAAACCGGCACTAGGAAGCAGACTGAGAAACCAGAGTAAAAGTTTCTCCTGCAACCCGTTCCCTTTGTGCTAGATGAACGAACGTCTCTCCACATGCTAGGTTCTGAGAGATAAGTGTGTGTGAAAGCCGTACTTCACCTAGCTTGTTGGGAACACAAAGTTTCTTTTCACTTGCAAACTGCACTCCATACATATATATGGGGTGGTACTTGTCCCAACACGGTTTTACAGTGAAAACTGCAGGAACTTCAAAACGGCACTAGGAAACAGACTGAGAAACCAGAATAAAAGTTTCTACTGCAACCCGCTCCCTTTGTGCTAGATGAACGAACGTCTCTCCACATGCTCAGTTCTGAGAGATAAGTGTGTGTGAAAGCCGTACTTCACCTAGCTTGTTGGGAACACAAAGTTTCTTTTCACTTGCAAACACCACTCCATACATATATATTGGGAGGTACTAGCTCCAACTCGGTTTTACAGTGAAAAGTGCAGTAACTTCCAACCGGCACTAGGAAACAGACTGAGAAACCAGAGTAAAAGTTTCTCCTGCAATCCGTTCCCTTTGTGCTAGATGAACGAACGTCTCTCCACATGCTCAGTTCTGAGAGATAAGTGTGTGTGAAAGCCGTTCTTCACTTATCTTGTTTGGAACACACAGTTCCTTTTCACTTGCAAACTCCACTCCATACATATATATGGGGAGGTACTATCTCCAACTCGTTTTTACAGTGAAAATTGCAGGAACTTCAAACCGACACTAGGAAACAGACTGAGAAACCAGAGTAAAAGTTTCTCCTGCAACCCGTTCCCTTGTGCTAGATGAACGAACGTCTCTCCACATGCTCAGTTCTGAGAGATAAGTGTGTGTGAAAGCCGTACTTCACCTAGCTTGTTGGGAACACAAAGTTTCTTTTCACTTGCAAACTCCACTCCATACATATATATGGGGAGGTAATTGTCCCAACTCGGTTTTACAGTGAAAACTGCAGGAACTTCAAAACGGCACTAGGAAACAGACTGAGAAACCAGAATAAAAGTTTCTACTGCAACCCGCTCCCTTTGTGCTAGATGAAAGAACGTCTCTCCACATGCTCAGTTCTGAGAGATAAGTGTGTGTGAAAGCCGTTCTTCACCTAACTTGTTGGGAACACAAAGTTTCTTTTCACTTGCAAAATCCACTCCATACATATATATTGGGAGGTACTAGCTCCAACTCGGTTTTACAGTGAAAAGTGCAGTAACTTCCAACCGGCACTAGGAAACACACTGAGAAACCAGAGTAAAGTTTCTCATTCAACCCGTTCCCTTTGTGCTAGATTAACGAACTTCTCTCCACATGCTCAGTTCTGAGAGATAAGTGTGTGTGAAAGCCGTCCTTCACCTAGCTTGTTGGGAACACAAAGTTCCTTTTCACTTGCCAAATCCATTCCATACATATATATTGGGAGGTACTAGCCCCAACTCGGTTTTACAGTGATAACTGCAGGAACTTCAAACCGGCACCAGGAACGAGACTGAGAAACCAGAGTAAAAGTTTCTCCTGCAACCCGTTCCCTTTGTGCTAGATGAACGGACGGCTCTCCACATGCTCATTTCTGAGAGATAATTGTGTGTGAAAGCCGTCCTTCACTTGGCTTGTTGAGAACACAAATTTTCTTTTCACTTGCAAAATCCACTCCATACATATATATGGTGAGGTACTAGCTCCAACTAGGTTTTACAGTGAAAAATGCAGGAACTTCAAACCGGCACAAGGAACCAGACTGAGAAACCAGAGTAAAAGTTTCTCCTGCAACCCGTTCCCTTTGTGCTATATGAACGAACGTCTCTCCACATGCTCAGTTCTGAGAGATAAGTGTGTGTGAAAGCCGTACTTCACCTAGCTTGTTGGGAAAACAAAGTTTCTTTTCACTTGCAAAATCCACTCCATAAATATATATGGGGAGGTACAAGCTCCAACCCGGTTTTACAGTGAAAACTGCAGGAACTTCAAACCGGCACTAGGAAACAGACTGAGAAACCAGAGTAGAAGTTTCTCCTGCAAACCGTTCCCTTTGTTCTAGATGAACGAACGTCTCTCCACATGCTCAGTTCTGAGAGATAAGTGTGTGTGAAAGCCGTCCTTAACCTAGCTTGTTGGGAACACAAAGTTTCTTTTCACTAGCAAACAACACTTCATACATATATATGGGGAGGTACTAGCTCCAACTCGGTTTTACAGTGAAAACTGCAGGAACTTCAAACCGGCACTAGGAAACAGACTGAGAAACCAGAGTAAAAGTTTCTCCTGCAACCCGTTCCCTTTGTGCTAGATGAACGAACGTCTCTCAACATGCTCAGTTCTGAGAGATAAGTGTGTGTGAAAGCCGTCCTTCAACTAGCTTGTTGGGAACAAAAAGTTTCTTTTCACTTGCAAACTCCAATCCATACATATATATGGGGAGGTACTAGCTCCAACTCGGTTTTACACTGAAAACTGCAGGAACTTCAAACCGGCACTACGAAACAGACTGAGAATCCAGAGTAAAAATTTCTCCTGCAACCCGTTCCTTTTGTGCTAGATGAACGAACGTCTCTCCACATGCTCAGTTCTGAGAGATATATGTGTGTGAAAGCCGTCCTTCACATATCTTGTTGGGAACACAAAGTTTCTTTTCACTTGCAAACTCCACTCCATACATATATATAGGGAGGTACTAGCACCAACTCGGTTTTACAGTGCAAACTGCAGGAACTTCAAACCGGCACTAGGAAACAGACTGAGAAACCAGAGTAAAAGTTTTTCCTGCAACCCGTTCCCTTTGTGCTAGATGAACGAACGTCTCTCCACATGCTAAGTTCTGAGGGATAATTTTGTGTGAAAGCCGTTCTTCACTTAGCTTGTTGGAAACACACAGTTCCTTTTCACTTGCAAAGTCCACTCCATACATATATATGGGGAGGTACTAGCTCCAACTCGCTTTTACAGTGAAAACTGCAGGAACATAAAAACGGCACTAGGAAACAGACTGAGAAACCAGAGAAAAAGTTTCTCCTGCAATCCGTTCCCTTTGTGCTAGATGAACGAACGTCTCTCCACATGCTCAGTTCTGAGAGATAAGTGTGTGTGAAAGCCGTTCTTCACTTATCTTGTTTGGAACACACAGTTCCTTTTCACTTGCAAACTCCACTCCATACATATATATGGGGAGGTACTATCTCCAACTCGTTTTTACAGTGAAAACTGCAGGAACTTCAAACCGGCACTAGGAAACAGACTGAGAAACCAGAGTAAAAGATTCTCCTGCAACCCGTTCCCTTTGTGCTAGATGAACGAACGTCTCTCCACATGCTAGTTTCTGAGAGATAAGTGTGTGTGAAAGCCGTACTTCACCTAGCTTGTTGGGAACACAAAGTTTCTTTTCAATTGCAAACTCCACTCCATACATATATATGGGGAGGTACTTGTCCCAACTCGGTTTTACAGTGAAAACTGCAGGAACTTCAAAACGGCACTAGGAAACAGACTGAGAAACCAGAATAAAAGTTTCTACTGCAACCCGCTCCCTTTGTGCTAGATGAAAGAACGTCTCTCCACATGCTCAGTTCTGAGAGATAAGTGTGTGTGAAAGCCGTACTTCACCTAGCTTGTTGGGAACACAAAGTTTCTTTTCACTTGCAAAATACACTCCATACATATATATTGGGAGGTACTAGCTCCAACTCGGTTTTACAGTGAAAAGTGCAGTAACTTCCTACCGGCACTAGGAAACAGACTGAGAAACCAGAGTAAAAGTTTCTCATTCAACCCGTTCCCTTTGTGCTAGATTAACGAACTACTCTCCACATGCTCAGTTCTGAGAGATAAGTGTGTGTGAAAGCCGTCCTTCACCTAGCTTGTTGGGAACACAAAGTTCCTTTTCACTTGCCAAATCCATTCCATACATATATATTGGGAGGTACTAGCCCCAACTCGGTTTTACAGTGATATCTGCAGGAACTTCAAACCGGCACCAGGAACGAGACTGAGGAACCAGAGTAAAAGTTTCTCCTGCAACCCGTTCCCTTTGTGCTAGATGAACGGACGGCTCTCCACATGCTCAGTTCTGAGAGATAATTGTGTGTGAAAGCCGTCCTTCACTTGGCTTGTTGAGAACACAAAGTTTCTTTTCACTTGCAAACTCCACTCCATACATATATATGGGGAGGTACTAGCTCCAACTCGGTTTTACTGTGCAAACTGCAGGAACTTCAAACCGGCACTAGGAAACAGACTGAGAAACCAGAGTAAATGTTACCCCTGCAACCCGTTCCCTTTGTGCTAGATGAACGAACGTCTCTCCACATGCTCAGTTCTGAAAGTTAAGTGTGTGTGAAAGCCGTCCTTCACCTTGCTTGTTGGGAACACAAAGTTTCTTTTCACTTGCAAACTCCACACCATACATATATATGGGGAGGTACTAGCTCCAACTCGGATTTACAGTGAAAACTGCATTAACTTCAAACCGGTACTAGGAAACAGACTGAGAAACCAGAGTAAAAGTTTCTCCTGCAACCCGTTCCCTTTGTGCTAGATGAACGAACGTCTCTCCATATGCTCTGTTCTGAGAGATAAGTGTGTGTGAAAGCCGTCCTTCACCTAGCTTTTGGGATCACAAAGTTTCTTTTCAATTGCAAAATCCACTCCATACATATATATGGGGAGGTACTAGCTCCAACTCGGTTTTACAGTGAAATCTGCAGGAACTTCAAACCGGCACTAGGAAACAGACTGAGAATCCAGAGAAAAAGTTTCTCCTGCAACCCGTTCCATTTGTGCTAGATGAACGAACGTCTCTCCACATGCTCAGTTCTGAGAGATAAGTGTGTGTGAAAGCCGTCCTTCACCTATCTTGTTGGGAACACAAAGTTCCTTTTCACTTGCAAACTCCACTCCATACATATATATGGGGAGGTACTAGCTCCAACTCTGTTTTACAGTGAAAACTGCAGGAACTTCAAACCGGCACTAGAAAACAGTCTGAGAAACCAATGTAAAAGTTTCTCCTGCAACCCGTTCCCCTTGTGCTTGATTAACGAACGTCTCTCCACATGCTCAGTTCTGAGAGATAAGTGTGTGTGAAAGCCGTCCTTCACCGAGCTTGTTGGGAACACAAAGTTCCTTTTCACTTGCCAACTCCACTCCATACATATATATGGGGAGGTACAAGCCCCAACTCGGTTTTACAGTGATAAATGCAGGAATTTCATACCGGCACTAGGAAACAGACTGAGAAACCAGAGTAAAAGTTTCTACTGCAACCCGTTCCCTTTGTGCTAGATGAACGAACGTCTCTACACATGCTCAGTTCTGAGTGATAATTGTGTGTGAAAGCCGCCCTTCACCTAGCTTGTTGTGAACACAAAGTTTCTTTTCACTTGCAAACTCCAATCCATAAATATATATGGGGAGGTACTAGCTCCAACTCGGTTTTACAGTGATAACTGCAGGAACTTCAAACCGGCACTAGGAAACAGACTGAGAAACCAGAGTAAAAGTTTTTCCTGCAACCCGTTCCCTTTGTGCTAGATGAACGAACGTCTCTCCACATGCTAAGTTCTGAGGGATAATTTTGTGTGAAAGCCGTTCTTCACTTAGCTTGTTGGAAACACACAGTTCCTTTTCACTTGCAAAGTCCACTCCATACATATATATGGGGAGGTACTAGCTCCAACTCGCTTTTACAGTGAAAACTGCAGGAACATAAAAACGGCACTAGGAAACAGACTGAGAAACCAGAGAAAAAGTTTCTCCTGCAATCCGTTCCCTTTGTGCTAGATGAACGAACGTCTCTCCACATGCTCAGTTCTGAGAGATAAGTGTGTGTGAAAGCCGTTCTTCACTTATCTTGTTTGGAACACACAGTTCCTTTTCACTTGCAAACTCCACTCCATACATATATATGGGGAGGTACTATCTCCAACTCGTTTTTACAGTGAAAACTGCAGGAACTTCAAACCGGCACTAGGAAACAGACTGAGAAACCAGAGTAAAAGATTCTCCTGCAACCCGTTCCCTTTGTGCTAGATGAACGAACGTCTCTCCACATGCTAGTTTCTGAGAGATAAGTGTGTGTGAAAGCCGTACTTCACCTAGCTTGTTGGGAACACAAAGTTTCTTTTCAATTGCAAACTCCACTCCATACATATATATGGGGAGGTACTTGTCCCAACTCGGTTTTACAGTGAAAACTGCAGGAACTTCAAAACGGAACTAGGAAACAGACTGAGAAACCAGAATAAAAGTTTCTACTGCAACCCGCTCCCTTTGTGCTAGATGAAAGAACGTCTCTCCACATGCTCAGTTCTGAGAGATAAGTGTGTGTGAAAGCCGTACTTCACCTAGCTTGTTGGGAACACAAAGTTTCTTTTCACTTGCAAAATACACTCCATACATATATATTGGGAGGTACTAGCTCCAACTCGGTTTTACAGTGAAAAGTGCAGTAACTTCCAACCGGCACTAGGAAACAGACTGAGAAACCAGAGTAAAAGTTTCTCATTCAACCCGTTCCCTTTGTGCTAGATTAACGAACTACTCTCCACATGCTCAGTTCTGAGAGATAAGTGTGTGTGAAAGCCGTCCTTCACCTAGCTTGTTGGGAACACAAAGTTCCTTTTCACTTGCCAAATCCATTCCATACATATATATTGGGAGGTACTAGCCCCAACTCGGTTTTACAGTGATATCTGCAGGAACTTCAAACCGGCACCAGGAACGAGACTGAGGAACCAGAGTAAAAGTTTCTCCTGCAACCCGTTCCCTTTGTGCTAGATGAACGGACGGCTCTCCACATGCTCAGTTCTGAGAGATAATTGTGTGTGAAAGCCGTCCTTCACTTGGCTTGTTGAGAACACAAAGTTTCTTTTCACTTGCAAACTCCACTCCATACATATATATGGGGAGGTACTAGCTCCAACTCGGTTTTACTGTGCAAACTGCAGGAACTTCAAACCGGCACTAGGAAACAGACTGAGAAACCAGAGTAAATGTTACCCCTGCAACCCGTTCCCTTTGTGCTAGATGAACGAACGTCTCTCCACATGCTCAGTTCTGAAAGTTAAGTGTGTGTGAAAGCCGTCCTTCACCTTGCTTGTTGGGAACACAAAGTTTCTTTTCACTTGCAAACTCCACACCATACATATATATGGGGAGGTACTAGCTCCAACTCGGATTTACAGTGAAAACTGCATTAACTTCAAACCGGTACTAGGAAACAGACTGAGAAACCAGAGTAAAAGTTTCTCCTGCAACCCGTTCCCTTTGTGCTAGATGAACGAACGTCTCTCCATATGCTCTGTTCTGAGAGATAAGTGTGTGTGAAAGCCGTCCTTCACCTAGCTTTTGGGATCACAAAGTTTCTTTTCAATTGCAAAATCCACTCCATACATATATATGGGGAGGTACTAGCTCCAACTCGGTTTTACAGTGAAATCTGCAGGAACTTCAAACCGGCACTAGGAAACAGACTGAGAATCCAGAGAAAAAGTTTCTCCTGCAACCCGTTCCATTTGTGCTAGATGAACGAACGTCTCTCCACATGCTCAGTTCTGAGAGATAAGTGTGTGTGAAAGCCGTCCTTCACCTATCTTGTTGGGAACACAAAGTTCCTTTTCACTTGCAAACTCCACTCCATACATATATATGGGGAGGTACTAGCTCCAACTCTGTTTTACAGTGAAAACTGCAGGAACTTCAAACCGGCACTAGAAAACAGTCTGAGAAACCAATGTAAAAGTTTCTCCTGCAACCCGTTCCCCTTGTGCTTGATTAACGAACGTCTCTCCACATGCTCAGTTCTGAGAGATAAGTGTGTGTGAAAGCCGTCCTTCACCGAGCTTGTTGGGAACACAAAGTTCCTTTTCACTTGCCAACTCCACTCCATACATATATATGGGGAGGTACAAGCCCCAACTCGGTTTTACAGTGATAAATGCAGGAATTTCATACCGGCACTAGGAAACAGACTGAGAAACCAGAGTAAAAGTTTCTACTGCAACCCGTTCCCTTTGTGCTAGATGAACGAACGTCTCTACACATGCTCAGTTCTGAGTGATAATTGTGTGTGAAAGCCGCCCTTCACCTAGCTTGTTGTGAACACAAAGTTTCTTTTCACTTGCAAACTCCAATCCATAAATATATATGGGGAGGTACTAGCTCCAACTCGGTTTTACAGTGATAACTGCAGGAACTTCAAACCGGCACTAGGAAACAGACTGAGAAACCAGAGTAAATGTTTTCCTGCAACCCGTTCCCTTTGTGCTAGATGAACGAACGTCTCTCCACATGCTCAGTTCTGAGGGATAATTTTGTGTGAAAGCCGTTCTTCACTTAGCTTGTTGGAAACACACAGTTCCTTTTCACTTGCAAAGTCCACTCCATACATATATATAGTGAGGTACTAGCTCCAACTCGGTTTTACAGTGAAAACTGCAGGAACATAAAAACGGCACTAGGAAACAGACTGAGAAACCAGAGAAAAAGTTTCTCCTGCAATCCGTTCCCTTTGTGCTAGATGAACGAACGTCTCTCCACATGCTCAGTTCTGAGAGATAAGTGTGTGTGAAAGCCGTTCTTCACTTATCTTGTTTGGAACACACAGTTCCTTTTCACTTGCAAACTCCACTCCATACATATATATGGGGAGGTACTATCTCCAACTCGTTTTTACAGTGAAAACTGCAGGAACTTCAAACCGGCACTAGGAAACAGACTGAGAAACCAGAGTAAAAGTTTCTCCTGCAACCCGTTCCCTTTGTGCTAGATGAACGAACGTCTCTCCACATGCTAGTTTCTGAGAGATAAGTGTGTGTGAAAGCCGTACTTCACCTAGCTTGTTGGGAACACAAAGTTTCTTTTCAATTGCAAACTCCACTCCATACATATATATGGGGAGGTACTAGCTCCAACTCGGTTTTACTGTGCAAACTGCAGGAACTTCAAACCGGCACTAGGAAACAGACTGAGAAACCAGAGTAAATGTTACCCCTGCAACCCGTTCCCTTTGTGCTAGATGAACGAACGTCTCTCCACATGCTCAGTTCTGAAAGTTAAGTGTGTGTGAAAGCCGTCCTTCACCTTGCTTGTTGGGAACACAAAGTTTCTTTTCACTTGCAAACTCCACACCATACATATATATGGGGAGGTACTAGCTCCAACTCGGATTTACAGTGAAAACTGCATTAACTTCAAACCGGTACTAGGAAACAGACTGAGAAACCAGAGTAAAAGTTTCTCCTGCAACCCGTTCCCTTTGTGCTAGATGAACGAACGTCTCTCCATATGCTCTGTTCTGAGAGATAAGTGTGTGTGAAAGCCGTCCTTCACCTAGCTTTTGGGATCACAAAGTTTCTTTTCAATTGCAAAATCCACTCCATACATATATATGGGGAGGTACTAGCTCCAACTCGGTTTTACAGTGAAATCTGCAGGAACTTCAAACCGGCACTAGGAAACAGACTGAGAATCCAGAGAAAAAGTTTCTCCTGCAACCCGTTCCATTTGTGCTAGATGAACGAACGTCTCTCCACATGCTCATTTCTGAGAGATAAGTGTGTGTGAAAGCCGTCCTTCACCTATCTTGTTGGGAACACAAAGTTCCTTTTCACTTGCAAACTCCACTCCATACATATATATGGGGAGGTACTAGCTCCAACTCTGTTTTACAGTGAAAACTGCAGGAACTTCAAACCGGCACTAGAAAACAGTCTGAGAAACCAATGTAAAAGTTTCTCCTGCAACCCGTTCCCCTTGTGCTTGATTAACGAACGTCTCTCCACATGCTCAGTTCTGAGAGATAAGTGTGTGTGAAAGCCGTCCTTCACCGAGCTTGTTGGGAACACAAAGTTCCTTTTCACTTGCCAACTCCACTCCATACATATATATGGGGAGGTACTTGCCCCAACTCGGTTTTACAGTGATAAATGCAGGAATTTCATACCGGCACTAGGAAACAGACTGAGAAACCAGAGTAAAAGTTTCTACTGCAACCCGTTCCCTTTGTGCTAGATGAACGAACGTCTCTACACATGCTCAGTTCTGAGTGATAATTGTGTGTGAAAGCCGCCCTTCACCTAGCTTGTTGTGAACACAAAGTTTCTTTTCACTTGCAAACTCCAATCCATAAATATATATGGGGAGGTACTAGCTCCAACTCGGTTTTACAGTGATAACTGCAGGAACTTCAAACCGGCACTAGGAAACAGACTGAGAAACCAGAGTAAATGTTTTCCTGCAACCCGTTCCCTTTGTTCAAGATGAACGAACGTCTCTCCACATGCTCAGTTCTGAGAGATAAGTGTGTGTGAAAGCCGTCCTTCACCTAGCTTGTTGGGAACACAAAGTTTCTTTTCACTTGCAAACTCCACTCCATACATATATATGGGGAGGTACTTGTCCCAATTCTGTTTTACAGTGAAACCTGCAGGAACTTCAAACCGGCACTAGGAAACAGACTGAGAAACCAGAGTAAAACTTTCTCCTGCAACCCACTCCCTTTGTGCTAGATGAACGAAGTCTCTCCACATGCTCAGTTCTGAGAGATAAGTGTGTGTGAAAGCCGTCCTTCACCTAGCTTGTTGGGAACACAAAGTTTCTTTTCACTTGCAAACACCACTCCATATATATATATTGGGAGGTACTAACTCCAACTCGGTTTTACAGTGAAAACTGCAGGAACTTCAAACCGGCACTAGGAAACAGACTGAGAAACCAGAGTAAAAGTTTTCCTGCAACCCGCTCCCTTTGTTCTAGATGAACGAACGTCTCTCCACATGCTCAGTTCTGAGAGATAAGTGTGTGTGAAAGCCGTCCTTCACCTAGCTTGTTGGAAAAACAAAGTTTCTTTTCACTAGCAAACTCCACTCCATACATATATATGGGGAGGTACTTGTCCCAATCCTGTTTTACAGTGAAACCTGCAGGAACTTCAAACCGGCACTAGGAAACACACTGAGAAACCAGAGTAAAAGTTTCTCCTGCAACCCGCTCCCTTTGTGCTAGATGAACGAAGTCTCTCCACATGCTCAGTTCTGAGAGATAAGTGTGTGTGAAAGCCGTACTTCACCTAGCTTGTTGGGAACACAAAGTTCCTTTTCACTTGCAAACCCCACTCCATACATATATATGGGGAGGTTCTAGCTCCAACTCTGTTTTACAGTGAAAACTGCAGGAACTTCAAAACGGCACTAGGAAACAGACTGAGAAACCAGAGTAAAAGTTTCTCATTCAACCCGTTCCATTTGTGCTAGATTAACGAACTTCTCTCCACATGCTCAGTTCTGAGAGATAAGTGTGTGTGAAAGCCGTCCTTCACCTAGCTTGTTGGGAACACAAAGTTCCTTTTCACTTACCAAATCCATTCCATACATATATATTGGGAGGTACTAGCCCCAACTCGGTTTTACAGTGATAACTGCAGGAACTTCAAACCGGCACCAGGAACGAGACTGAGAAACCAGAGTAAAAGTTTCTCCTGCAACCCGTTCCCTTTGTGCTAGATGAACGGACGGCTCTCCACATGCTCAGTTCTGAGAGATAATTGTGTGTGAAAGCCGTCCTTCACTTGGCTTGTTGAGAACACAAAGTTTCTTTTCACTTGCAAACTCCACTCCATACATATATATGGGGAGGTACTAGCTCCAACTCGGTTTTACTGTGCAAACTGCAGGAACTTCAAACCGGCACTAGGAAACAGACTGAGAAACCAGAGTAAATGTTACCCCTGCAACCCGTTCCCTTTGTGCTAGATGAACGAACGTCTCTCCACATGCTCAGTTCTGAAAGTTAAGTGTGTGTGAAAGCCGTCCTTCAACTTGCTTGTTGGGAACACAAAGTTTCTTTTCACTTGCAAACTCCACACCATACATATATATGGGGAGGTACTAGCTCCAACTCGGATTTACAGTGAAAACTGCATTAACTTCAAACCGGTACTAGGAAACAGACTGAGAAACCAGAGTAAAAGTTTCTCCTGCAACCCGTTCCCTTTGTGCTAGATGAACGAACGTCTCTCCATATGCTCTGTTCTGAGAGATAAGTGTGTGTGAAAGCCGTCCTTCACCTAGCTTTTGGGATCACAAAGTTTCTTTTCAATTGCAAAATCCACTCCATACATATATATGGGGAGGTACTAGCTCCAACTCGGTTTTACAGTGAAATCTGCAGGAACTTCAAACCGGCACTAGGAAACAGACTGAGAATCCAGAGAAAAAGTTTCTCCTGCAACCCGTTCCATTTGTGCTAGATGAACGAACGTCTCTCCACATGCTCAGTTCTGAGAGATAAGTGTGTGTGAAAGCCGTCCTTCACCTATCTTGTTGGGAACACAAAGTTCCTTTTCACTTGCAAACTCCACTCCATACATATATATGGGGAGGTACTAGCTCCAACTCTGTTTTACAGTGAAAACTGCAGGAACTTCAAACCGGCACTAGAAAACAGTCTGAGAAACCAATGTAAAAGTTTCTCCTGCAACCCGTTCCCCTTGTGCTTGATTAACGAACGTCTCTCCACATGCTCAGTTCTGAGAGATAAGTGTGTGTGAAAGCCGTCCTTCACCGAGCTTGTTGGGAACACAAAGTTCCTTTTCACTTGCCAACTCCACTCCATACATATATATGGGGTGGTACTAGCCCCAACTCGGTTTTACAGTGATAAATGCAGGAATTTCATACCGGCATAGGAAACAGACTGAGAAACCAGAGTAAAAGTTTCTACTGCAACCCGTTCCCTTTGTGCTAGATGAACGAACGTCTCTACACATGCTCAGTTCTGAGTGATAATTGTGTGTGAAAGCCGCCCTTCACCTAGCTTGTTGTGAACACAAAGTTTCTTTTCACTTGCAAACTCCAATCCATATATATATATTGGGAGGTACTAACTCCAACTCGGTTTTACAGTGAAAACTGCAGGAACTTCAAACCGGCACTAGGAAACAGACTGAGAAACCAGAGTAAAAGTTTTCCTGCAACCCGCTCCCTTTGTTCTAGATGAACGAACGTCTCTCCACATGCTCAGTTCTGAGAGATAAGTGTGTGTGAAAGCCGTCCTTCACCTAGCTTGTTGGAAAAACAAAGTTTCTTTTCACTAGCAAACTCCACTCCATACATATATATGGGGAGGTACTTGTCCCAATTCTGTTTTACAGTGAAACCTGCAGGAACTTCAAACCGGCACTAGGAAACACACTGAGAAACCAGAGTAAAAGTTTCTCCTGCAACCCGCTCCCTTTGTGCTAGATGAACGAAGTCTCTCCACATGCTCAGTTCTGAGAGATAAGTGTGTGTGAAAGCCGTACTTCACCTAGCTTGTTGGGAACACAAAGTTCCTTTTCACTTGCAAACCCCACTCCATACATATATATGGGGAGGTTCTAGCTCCAACTCTGTTTTACAGTGAAAACTGCAGGAACTTCAAAACGGCACTAGGAAACAGACTGAGAAACCAGAGTAAAAGTTTCTCATTCAACCCGTTCCATTTGTGCTAGATTAACGAACTTCTCTCCACATGCTCAGTTCTGAGAGATAAGTGTGTGTGAAAGCCGTCCTTCACCTAGCTTGTTGGGAACACAAAGTTCCTTTTCACTTGCCAACTCCACTCCATACATATATATTGGGAGGTACTAGCCCCAACTCGGTTTTACAGTGATAACTGCAGGAACTTCAAACCGGCACTAGGAAACAGACTGAGAAACCAGAGTAAAAGTTTCTCCTGCAACCCGTTCCTTTTGTGCTAGATGAACGGACGTCTCTCCACATGCTCAGTTCTGAGAGATAATTGTGTGTGAAAGCCGACCTTCACTTGGCTTGTTGGGAACACAAAGTTTCTTTTCACTTGCAAACTCCACTCCATACATATATATGGGGAGGTACTAGCTCCAACTCGGTTTTACAGTGAAAACTGCAGGAACTTCAAACCGGCACTAGGAAACATACTGAGAATCCAGAGTAAAAGTTTCTCCTGCAACCCGTTCCCTTTGTGCTAGATGAACGAACGTCTCTCCACATGCTCAGTTGTGAGAGATAAGTGTGTGTGAAAGCCGTCCTTCACCTAGCTTGTTGGGAAAACAAAGTTTCTTTTCACTTGCAAACTCCACTCCATACATATATATGGGGAGGTACAAGCTCCAACTCGGTTTTACAGTGCAAACTGCAGGAACTTCAAACCGGCACTAGGAAACAGACTGAGAAACCAGAGTAAAAGTTACCCCTGCATCCCGTTCCCTTTGTGCTAGATGAACGAACGTCTCTCCACATGCTCAGTTCTGAAAGTTAAGTGTGTGTGAAAGCCGTCCTTCACCAAGCTTGTTGGGAACACAAAGTTTCTTTTCACTTGCAAACTCCACACCATACATATATATGGGGAGGTACTAGCTCCAACTCGGTTTTACAGTGAAAACTGCATTAAATTCAAACCGGTACTAGGAAACAGACTGAGAAACCAGAGTAAAAGTTTCTACTGCAACCCGTTCCCTTTGTGCTAGATGAACGAACGTCTCTCCATATGATCAGTTCTGAGAGATAAGTGTGTGTGAAAGCCGTCCTTCACCTAGCTTTTGGGATCACAAAGTTTCTTTTCAATTGCAAACTCCACTCCATACATATATATGGGGAGGTACTAGCTCCAACTCCGTTTTACAGTGAAATCTGCAGGAAATTCAAACCGGCACTTGGAAACAGACTGAGAACCCAGAGTAAAAGTTTCTCCTGCAAGCCGTTCCCTTTGTGCTAGATGAACGAGCGTCTCTCCACATGCTCAGTTCTGAGAGATAAGTGTGTGTGAAAGCCGTCCTTCAACTAGCTTGTTGGGAACACAAAGTTCCTTTTCACTTGCAAACTCCATTCCATACATATATAAGGGGAGGTACTAGCCCCAACACGTTTTTACAGTGATAAATGCAGGAACTTCAAACCGGTACTAGGAAACAAACTGAGAAACCAGAGTAAAAGTTACCCCTGCAACCCTTTCCTTTTGTGCTAGATGAACGAACGTCTCTCCACAAGCTCAGTTATGAGAGTTTAGTGTGTGTGAAAGCCGTCCTTCACCTAGCTTGTTGGGAACAAAAAGTTTCCTTTCACTTGCAAACTCCATACCATACATATATATGGGGAGGTACTAGCTCCAACTCGGTTTTACAGTGAAAACTGCATTAATTTCAAACCGGTACTAGGAAACAGACTGAGAAACCAGAGTAAAAATTTCTCCTGCAACCTGTTCCCTTTGTGCTAGATGAACGAAGTCTCTCCACATGCTCAGTTCTGAGAGATAAGTGTGTGTGAAAGCCGTACTTCACCTAGCTTGTTGGGAACACAAAGTTCCTTTTCACTTGCAAACCCCACTCCATACATATATATGGGGAGGTACTAGCTCCAAATCTGTTTTACAGTGAAAACTGCAGGAACTTCAAAACGGCACTAGGAAACAGACTGAGAAACCAGAGTAAAAGTTTCTCATTCAACCCGTTCCCTTTGTGCTAGATTAACGAACTTCTCTCCACATGCTCAGTTCTGAGAGATAAGTGTGTGTGAAAGCCGTCCTTCACCTAGCTTGTTGGGAACACAAAGTTCCTTTTCACTTGCCAACTCCACTCCATACATATATATTGGGAGGTACTAGCCCCAACTCGGTATTACAGTGATAACTGCAGGAACTTCAAACCGGCATTAGGAAACAGACTGAGAAACCAGAGTAAAAGTTTCTCCTGCAACCCGTTCCTTTTGTGCTAGATGAACGGACGTCTCTCCACATGCTCAGTTCTGAGAGATAATTGTGTGTGAAAGCCGTCCTTCACTTGGCTTGTTGGGAACACAAAGATTCTTTTCACTTGCAAACTCCACTCCATACATATATATGGGGAGGTACTAGCTCCAACTCGGTTTTACAGTGAAAACTGCAGGAACTTCAAACCGGCACTAGGAACCAGACTGAGATACCAGAGTAAAAGTTTCTCCTGCAACCCGTTCCCTTTGTGCTAGATGAACGAACGTCTCTCCACATGCTCAGTTCTGAGAGATAAGTGTGTGTGAAAGCCTTCCTTCACCTAGCTTGTTGGGAAAACAAAGTTTCTTTTCACTTCCAAAATCCACTCCATACATATATATGGGGAGGTACTAGCTCCAAACCGGTTTTACAGTGAAAACTGCAGGAACTTCAAACCGGCACTAGGAAAAAGACTGAAAAACCAGAGTAGAAGTATCTCCTGCAAACCGTTCCCTTTGTTCTAGATGAACGAACGTCTCTCCACATGCTCAGTTCTGAGAGATAAGTGTGTGAAAGCCGTCCTTAACCTAGCTTGTTGGGAACACAAAGTTTCTTTTCAATTGCAATCTCCACTCCATACATATATATGGGGAGGTACATGTCCCAATTCGGTTTTACAGTGAAAACTGCAGGAACTTCAAACCGGCACTAGGAAACAGACTGAGAAACCAGAGTAAAAGTTTCCCCTGCAAGCCGCTCCCTTTGTGCTAGATGAACGAAAGTCTCTCCACATGCTCAGTTCTGAGAGATAAGTGTGTGTGAAAGCCGTCCTTTACCTAGCTTGTTGGGAACACAAAGTTTCTTTTCACTTGCAAACTCCACACCATACATATATATTGGGAGGTACTAGCTCCAACTCGATTTTACAGTGAAAACTGCAGGAACTTCAAACCGGCACTAGGAAACATACTGAGAATCCAGAGTAAAAGTTTCTCCTGCAACCCGTTCCCTTTGTGCTAGATGAACGAACGTCTCTCCACATGCTCAGTTGTGAGAGATAAGTGTGTGTGAAAGCCGTCCTTCACCTAGCTTGTTGGGAAAACAAAGTTTCTTTTCACTTGCAAACTCCACTCCATACATATATATGGGGAGGTACAAGCTCCAACTCGGTTTTACAGTGCAAACTGCAGGAACTTCAAACCGGCACTAGGAAACAGACTGAGAAACCAGAGTAAAAGTTACCCCTGCAACCCGTTCCCTTTGTGCTAGATGAACGAACGTCTCTCCACATGCTCAGTTCTGAAAGTTAAGTGTGTGTGAAAGCCGTCCTTCACCAAGCTTGTTGGGAACACAAAGTTTCTTTTCACTTCCAAACTCCACACCATACATATATATGGGGAGGTACTAGCTCCAACTCGGTTTTACAGTGAAAACTGCATTAACTTCAAACCGGTACTAGGAAACAGACTGAGAAACCAGAGAAAAGTTTCTACTGCAACCCGTTCCCTTTGTGCTAGATGAACGAACGTCTCTCCATATGATCAGTTCTGAGAGATAAGTGTGTGTGAAAGCCGTCCTTCACCTAGCTTTTGGGATCACAAAGTTTCTTTTCAATTGCAAACTCCACTCCATACATATATATGGGGAGGTACTAGCTCCAACTCGGTTTTACAGTGAAATCTGCAGGAACTTCAAACCGGCACTTGGAAACAGACTGAGAACCCAGAGTAAAAGTTTCTCCTGCAAGCCATTCCCTTTGTGCTAGATGAACGAGCGTCTCTCCACATGCTCAGTTCTGAGAGATAAGTGTGTGTGAAAGCCGTCCTTCAACTAGCTTGTTGGGAACACAAAGTTCCTTTTCACTTGCAAACTCCATTCCATACATATATAAGGGGAGGTACTAGCTCCAACTCGGTTTTACAGTGAAAACTGCATTAATTTCAAACCGGTACTAGGAAACAGACTGAGAAACCAGAGTAAAAATTTCTCCTGCAACCCGTTCCCTTTGTGCTAGATGAACGAACGTCTCTCCATATGCTCAGTTCTGAGAGATAAGTGTGTGTGAAATCCGTTCTTCACCTAGCTTTTGGGATCACAAAGTTTCTTTTCAATTGCAAACTCCATTCCATACATATATATGGGGAGGTTCAAGCTCCAACTCGGTTTTACAGTGAAATCTGCAGGAACTTCAAACCCGCACTAGGAAACAGACTGAGAACCCAGAGTAAAAGTTTCTACTGCAACCCGTTCCCTTTGTGCTAGATGAATGAACGTCTCTCCACATGCTAAGTTCTGAGAGATAAGTGTGTGTGAAATCCATCCTTCACCTAGCTTGTTGGGAACACAAAGTTCCTTTTCACTTGCAAACTCCATTCCATACATATATATGGGGAGGTACTAGCTCCAACTCGGTTTTACAGTGAAAACTGCAGGAACTTCAAACCGGCACTAGAAAACAGACTGAGAAACCCGAGTAAAAGTTTCTCCTGCAACCCGTTCCCTTTGTGCTAGATGAACGAACGTCTCTCCACATGCTCAGTTCTGAGAGATAAGTGTGTGTGAAAGCCGTCCTTCACCTAGCTTGTTGGGAACACAAAGTTCCTTTTCACTTGCCAACTCCACTCCATACATATATATGGGGGGTACTAGCCCCAACTCGGTTTTACAGTGAAAACTGCAGGAACTTCAAACCGGCACTATGAAACAGACTGAGAATCCAGAGTAATAGTTTCTCCTGCAACCCGTTCCCTTTGTGCTAGATGACCGAAAGTCTCTCCACATGCTCAGTTCTGAGAGATAAGTGTGTGTGAAAGCCGTCATTCACCTAGCTTGTTGGGAACACAAAGTTACTTTTCAATTGCAAACTCCACTCCATACATATATATGGGGAGGTACTAGCTCCAACTCAGTTTTACAGTGAAAAATGCAGGAACTTCTAACCGGCACTAGGAAACAGACTGAGAAACCAGAGTAAAAGTTTTTCCTGCAACCCGTTCCCTTTGTGCTAGGTGAACGAACGTCTCTCCACATGCTCAGTTCTGAGTGATAAGTGTGTGTGAAAGCCGTCCTTCACCTAGCTTGTTGGGAACACAAAGTTTCTTTTCACTTGCAAACTCCAATCCATACATATATATGGGGAAGTACTAGCCCAAACTCGGTTTTACAGTGAAAATTGCAGGAACTTCAACCGGCACTAGGAAACAGACTGAGAAACCAGAATAAAGTTTCTCCTGCAACCCGATCCCTTTGTGCTAGATGAACGAACGTCTCTCCACATGCTCAGTTCTGAGAGATAAGTGTGTGTGAAAGCCGTCCTTCACCTAGCTTGTTGGGAACACAAAGTTTCTTTTCACTTGCAAACTCCACTCCATACATATATATGGGGAGGTACTAGCTCCAACTCGGTTTTACAGTGAAAACTGCAGGAACTTCAAACCGGCACTAGGAAACAGACTGAGAAACCAGAGTAAAAGTTTCTCCTGCAACCCGTTCCCATTGTGCTAGATGAACGAACGTCTCTCCACATGCTCAGTTCTGAGAGATAAGTGTGTGTGAAAGCCTTCCTTCACCTAGCTTGTTGGGAAAACAAAGTTTCTTTTCACTTCCAATATCCACTCCATACATATATATGGGGAGGTTCTAGCTCCAAACCGGTTTTACAGTGAAAACTGCAGGAACTTCAAACCGGCACTAGGAAAAAGACTGAAAAACCAGAGTAGAAGTATCTCCTGCAAACCGTTCCCTTTGTTCTAGATGAACGAACGTCTCTCCACATGCTCAGTTCTGAGAGATAAGTGTGTGAAAGCCGTCCTTAACCTAGCTTGTTGGGAACACAAAGTTTCTTTTCAATTGCAATCTCCACTCCATACATATATATGGGGAGGTACATGTCCCAATTCGGTTTTACAGTGAAAACTGCAGGAACTTCAAACCGGCACTAGGAAACAGACTGAGAAACCAGAGTAAAAGTTTCTCCTGCAAGCCGCTCCCTTTGTGCTAGATGAACGAAAGTCTCTCCACATGCTCAGTTCTGAGAGATAAGTGTGTGTGAAAGCCGTCCTTTACCTAGCTTGTTGGGAACACAAAGTTTCTTTTCACTTGCAAACTCCACACCATACATATATATTGGGAGGTACTAGTTCCAACTCGATTTTACAGTGAAAACTGCAGGAACTTCAAACCGGCACTAGGAAACATACTGAGAATCCAGAGTAAAAGTTTCTCCTGCAACCCGTTCCCTTTGTGCTAGATGAACGAACGTCTCTCCACATGCTCAGTTGTGAGAGATAAGTGTGTGTGAAAGCCGTCCTTCACCTAGCTTGTTGGGAAAACAAAGTTTCTTTTCACTTGCAAACTCCACTCCATACATATATATGGGGAGGTACAAGCTCCAACTCGGTTTTACAGTGCAAACTGCAGGAACTTCAAACCGGCACTAGGAAACAGACTGAGAAACCAGAGTAAATGTTACCCCTGCAACCCGTTCCCTTTGTGCTAGATGAACGAACGTCTCTCCACATGCTCAGTTCTGAAAGTTAAGTGTGTGTGAAAGCCGTCCTTCACCAAGCTTGTTGGGAACACAAAGTTTCTTTTCACTTGCAAACTCCACACCATACATATATATGGGGAGGTACTAGCTCCAACTCGGTTTTACAGTGAAAACTGCATTAACTTCAAACCGGTACTAGGAAACAGACTGAGAAACCAGAGAAAAGTTTCTACTGCAACCCGTTCCCTTTGTGCTAGATGAACGAACGTCTCTCCATATGATCAGTTCTGAGAGATAAGTGTGTGTGAAAGCCGTCCTTCACCTAGCTTTTGGGATCACAAAGTTTCTTTTCAATTGCAAACTCCACTCCATACATATATATGGGGAGGTACTAGCTCCAACTCGGTTTTACAGTGAAATCTGCAGGAACTTCAAACCGGCACTTGGAAACAGACTGAGAACCCAGAGTAAAAGTTTCTCCTGCAAGCCGTTCCCTTTGTGCTAGATGAACGAGCGTCTCTCCACATGCTCAGTTCTGAGAGATAAGTGTGTGTGAAAGCCGTCCTTCAACTAGCTTGTTGGGAACACAAAGTTCCTTTTCACTTGCAAACTCCATTCCATACATATATAAGGGGAGGTACTAGCTCCAACTCGGTTTTACAGTGAAAACTGCAGGAACTTCAAACCGGCACTTGGAAACAGACTGAGAACCCAGAGTAAAAGTTTCTCATGCAAGCCGTTCCCTTTGTGCTAGATGAACGAGCGTCTCTCCACATGCTCAGTTCTGAGAGATAAGTGTGTGTGAAAGCCGTCCTTCACCTAGCTTGTTGGGAACACAAAGTTCCTTTTCACTTGCCAACTCCACTCCAAACATATATATCGGGAGGTACTAGCCCCAACTCGGTTTTACTGTGATAAATGCAGGAACTTCAAACCGGTACTAGGAAACAAACTGAGAAAACAGAGTAAAAGTTACCCCTGCAACCCTTTCCTTTTGTGCTAGATGAACGAACGTCTCTCCACAAGCTCAGTTATGAGAGTTTAGTGTGTGTGAAAGCCGTCCTTCACCTAGCTTGTTGGGAACAAAAAGTTTCCTTTCACTTGCAAACTCCATACCATATATATATATGGGGAGGTACTAGCTCCAACTCGGTTTTACAGTGAAAACTGCATTAATTTCAAACCGGTACTAGGAAACAGACTGAGAAACCAGAGTAAAATTTTCTCCTGCAACCCGTTCCCTTTGTGCTAGATGAACGAACGTCTCTCCATATGCTCAGTTCTGAGAGATAAGTGTGTGTGAAATCCGTTCTTCACCTAGCTTTTGGGATCACAAAGTTTCTTTTCAATTGCAAACTCCATTCCATACATATATATGGGGAGGTTCAAGCTCCAACTCGGTTTTACAGTGAAATCTGCAGGAACTTCAAACCGGCACTAGGAAACAGACTGAGAACCCAGAGTAAAAGTTTCTACTGCAACCCGTTCCCTTTGTGCTAGATGAATGAACGTCTCTCCACATGCTAAGTTCTGAGAGATAAGTGTGTGTGAAAGCCATCCTTCACCTAGCTTGTTGGGAACACAAAGTTCCTTTTCACTTGCAAACTCCATTCCATACATATATATGGGGAGGTACTAGCTCCAACTCGGTTTTACAGTGAAAACTGCAGGTACTTCAAACCGGCACTAGAAAACAGACTGAGAAACCCGAGTAAAAGTTTCTCCTGCAACCCGTTCCCTTTGTGCTAGATGAACGAACGTCTCTCCACATGCTCAGTTCTGAGAGATAAGTGTGTGTGAAAGCCGTCCTTCACCTAGCTTTTGGGATCACAAAGTTTCTTTTCAATTGCAAACTCCACTCCATACATATATATGGGGAGGTACTAGCTCCAACTCGGTTTTACAGTGAAATCTGCAGGAACTTCAAACCGGCACTTGGAAACAGACTGAGAACCCAGAGTAAAAGTTTCTCCTGCAAGCCGTTCCCTTTGTGCTAGATGAACGAGCGTCTCTCCACATGCTCAGTTCTGAGAGATAAGTGTGTGTGAAAGCCGTCCTTCAACTAGCTTGTTGGGAACACAAAGTTCCTTTTCACTTGCAAACTCCATTCCATACATATATAAGGGGAGGTACTAGCTCCAACTCGGTTTTACAGTGAAAACTGCAGGAACTTCAAACCGGCACTTGGAAACAGACTGAGAACCCAGAGTAAAAGTTTCTCCTGCAAGCCGTTCCCTTTGTGCTAGATGAACGAGCGTCTCTCCACATGCTCAGTTCTGAGAGATAAGTGTGTGTGAAAGCCGTCCTTCACCTAGCTTGTTGGGAACACAAAGTTCCTTTTCACTTGCCAACTCCACTCCAAACATATATATTGGGAGGTACTAGCCCCAACTCGGTTTTACAGTGATAAATGCAGGAACTTCAAACCGGTACTAGGAAACAAACTGAGAAAACAGAGTAAAAGTTACCCCTGCAACCCTTTCCTTTTGTGCTAGATGAACGAACGTCTCTCCACAAGCTCAGTTATGAGAGTTTAGTGTGTGTGAAAGCCGTCCTTCACCTAGCTTGTTGGGAACAAAAAGTTTCCTTTCACTTGCAAACTCCATACCATATATATATATGGGGAGGTACTAGCTCCAACTCGGTTTTACAGTGAAAACTGCATTAATTTCAAACCGGTACTAGGAAACAGACTGAGAAACCAGAGTAAAATTTTCTCCTGCAACCCGTTCCCTTTGTGCTAGATGAACGAACGTCTCTCCATATGCTCAGTTCTGAGAGATAAGTGTGTGTGAAATCCGTTCTTCACCTAGCTTTTGGGATCACAAAGTTTCTTTTCAATTGCAAACTCCATTCCATACATATATATGGGGAGGTTCAAGCTCCAACTCGGTTTTACAGTGAAATCTGCAGGAACTTCAAACCGGCACTAGGAAACAGACTGAGAACCCAGAGTAAAAGTTTCTACTGCAACCCGTTCCCTTTGTGCTAGATGAATGAACGTCTCTCCACATGCTAAGTTCTGAGAGATAAGTGTGTGTGAAAGCCATCCTTCACCTAGCTTGTTGGGAACACAAAGTTCCTTTTCACTTGCAAACTCCATTCCATACATATATATGGGGAGGTACTAGCTCCAACTCGGTTTTACAGTGAAAACTGCAGGAACTTCAAACCGGCACTAGAAAACAGACTGAGAAACCCGAGTAAAAGTTTCTCCTGCAACCCGTTCCCTTTGTGCTAGATGAACGAACGTCTCTCCACATGCTCAGTTCTGAGAGATAAGTGTGTGTGAAAGCCGTCCTTCACCTAGCTTGTTGGGAACACAAAGTTCCTTTTCACTTGCCAACTCCACTCCATACATATATATGGGGAGGTACTAGCCCCAACTCGGTTTTACAGTGAAAACTGCAGGAACTTCAAACCGGCACTAGGAAACAGACTGAGAATCCAGAGTAATAGTTTCTCCTGCAACCCTTTCCCTTTGTGCTAGATGACCGAAAGTCTCTCCACATGCTCAGTTCTGAGAGATAAGTGTGTGTGAAAGCCGTCATTCACCTAGCTTGTTGGGAACACAAAGTTACTTTTCACTTGCAAACTCCACTCCATACATATATATGGGGAGGTACTAGCTCCAACTCAGTTTTACAGTGAAAAATGCAGGAACTTCTAACCGGCACTAGGAAACAAACTGAGAAACCAGAGTAAAAGTTTTTCCTGCAACCCGTTCCCTTTGTGCTAGATGAACGAACGTCTCTCCACATGCTCAGTTCTGAGTGATAAGTGTGTGTCAAAGCCGTCCTTCACCTAGCTTGTTGGGAACACAAAGTTTCTTTTCACTTGCAAACTCCAATCCATACATATATATGGGGAAGTACTAACCCCAACTCGGTTTTACAGTGAAAATTGCAGGAACTTCAAACCGGCACTAGGAAACAGACTGAGAAACCAGAATAAAAGTTTCTCCTGCAACCCGATCCCTTTGTGCTAGATGAACGAACGTCTCTACACATGCTCAGTTCTGAGAGATAAGTGTGTGTGAAAGCCGTCCTTCAAATAGCTTGTTGGGAACACAAAGTTTCTTTTCACTTGCAAACTCCACTCCATACATATATATGGGGAGGTACTAGCTCCAACTCGGTTTTACAGTGAAAACTGCAGGAACTTCAAACCGGCACTAGGAAACAGACTGAGAAACCAGAGTAAAAGTTTCTCCTGCAACCCGTTCCCATTGTGCTAGATGAACGAACGTCTCTCCACATGCTCAGTTCTGAGAGATAAGTTTGTGTGAAAGCCGTCCTTCACTTAGCTTGTTGGGAACACAAAGATCCTTTTCACTTGCAAACTCCACTCCATACATATATATGGGGAGGTACTATCTCCAACTCGGTTTTATAGTGTAAACTGCAGGAACTTCAAACCGGCACTAGGAAACAGACAGAGAATCCAGAGTAAAAATTTCTCCTGCAACCCGTTCCCTGTGTGCTGGATGAACGAACGTCTCTCCACATGCTCAGTTCTGAGAGATAAGTGTGTGTGAAAGCCATTCTTCAACTAGCTTGTTGGGAACACAAAGTTTCATTTCACTTGCAAACTCCACTCCATACATATATATGGGGAGGTACTAGCTCCAACTCGGTTTTACAGTGAAAACTGCAGGAACTTCAAACCGGCACTAGGAAACAGACTGACAAACCAGAGAAAAAGTTTCTCCTGCAAACCGTTCCCTTTGTGTTAGATGAACGAACGTCTCTCCACATGCTCAGTTCTGAGAGATAATTGTGTGTGAAAGCCGTCCTTCACCCAGCTTGTTGGGAAAGCAAAGATCCTTTTCACTTGCAAACTCCACACCATACATATATATGGGGAGGTACTAGCTCCAACACGGTTTTACAGTGAAAACTGCAGGAACTTCAAACCGGCACTAGGAAACAGACTGAGAAACCAGAGTAAAAGATTCTCCTGCAACCCGTTCCCTTTGTGCTCGATTAACGAACTTCTCTCCACATGCTCAGTTCTGAGAGATAAGAGTGTGTGAAAGCCGTCCTTCACCTAGCTTGTTGGGAACACAAAGTTCCTTTTCACTTGCCAACTTCACTCCATACATATATATGGGGAGGTACTAGCCCCAACTCGGTTTTACAGTGATAACTGCAGGAACTTCAAACCGGCACTAGGAAACAGACTGAGAAACCAGAGTAAAAGTTTCTACTGCAACCCGTTCCCTTTGTGGTAGATGAACGAACGTCTCTCCACATGCTCAGTTCTGAGAGATAAGTGTGTGTGAAAGCCGTCCTTCACCTAGATTGTTGGGAACACAAAGATTCTTTTCACTTGCAAACTCCACTCCATACATATATATGGGGAGATACTGGCTCCAAATCGGTTTTACAGTGAAAACTGCAGGAACTTCAAACCGGCACTAGGAAACAGACTGAGAATCCAGAGTAAAAGTTTCTCCTGCAACCCGTTCCATTTGTGCTAGATGAACGAACGTCTCTCCACATGCTCAGTTCTGAGAGATAAGTGTGTGTGAAAGCCGTCCTTCACCTAGCTTGTTGGGAACACAAAGTTTCTTTTCGCTTGCAAACTCCAACCATACATATATATGGGGAGGTACTAGCTCCAACTCGGTCTTACAGTGAAAACTGCAGGAACTTCAAACCGGCACTAGGAAACAGACTGAGAAACCAGAGTAAAAGTTTCTCCTGCAACCCGTTCCCTTTGTGCTAGATGAACGAACGTCTCTCCACATGCTCAGTTCTGAGAGATAAGTGTGTGTGAAAGCCGTCCTTCACCTAGCTTGTTGGGAACACAAAGTTTCTTTTCACTTGCAAACTCCAATCCATACATATATATGGGGAAGTACTAGCCCCAACTCGGTTTTACAGTGAAAATTGCAGGAACTTCAAACCGGCACTAGGAAACAGACTGAGAAACCAGAATAAAAGTTTCTCCTGCAACCCGATCCCTTTGTGCTAGATGAACGAACGTCTCTCCACATGCTCAGTTCTGAGAGATAAGTGTGTGTGAAAGCCGTCCTTCACCTAGCTTGTTGGGAACACAAAGTTTCTTTTCACTTGCAAACTCCACTCCATACATATATATGGGGAGGTACTAGCTCCAACTCGGTTTTACAGTGAAAACTGCAGGAACTTCAAACCGGCACTAGGAAACAGACTGAGAAACCAGAGTAAAAGTTTCTCCTGCAACCCGTTCCCTTTGTGCTAGATGAACGAACGTCTCCCCACATGCTCAGTTCTGAGAGATAAGTATGTGTGAAAGCCGTTCTTCACCTAGCTTGTTGGGAACACAAAGTTACTTTTCACTTTCAAACTCCACTCCATACATATATATGGGGAGGTACTAGCTCCAACTCGGTTTTGCAGTGAAAACTGCAGGAACATCAAACCGGCACTAGGAAACAGACTGAGAAACCACAGTAAAAGTTTCTCCTGCAACCCGTTCCCTTTGTGCTAGATGAACGAACGTCTCTCCACATGCTCAGTTCTGAGAGATAACTGTGTGTGAAAGCCGTACTTCACTTAGCTTGTTGGGAACACAAAGTTCCTTTTCACTTGCAAACTCCACTCCATAAATATATATATGGGGAGGTACTATCTCCAAATCCGTTTTACAGTGAAAACTGCAGGAACTTCAAACCGGCACTAGGAAACAGACTGAGAAACCAGAGTAAAAGTTTCTCCTGCAACCCGTTCCCTTTGTGCTAGATGAACGAAAGTCTCTCCACATGCTCAGTTGTGAGAGATAATTTTGTGTGAATGCCGCACTTCACTTAGCTTGTTGGGAACACAAAGTTCCTTTTCACTTGCAAACTCCACTCCATACATATACATGGGGAGATACAAGCTCCAACTCGGTTTTATAGTGAAAACTGCAGGAACTTCAAACCGGCACTAGGAAACAGACTGAGAAACCAGAGTAAAAGTTTCTACTGCAACCCGTTCCCTTTCTGCTAGATGAACGAACGTCTCTCCACATGCTCACTTCTGAGAGATAAGTGTGTGTGAAAGCCGTCCTTCACCTAGCTTGTTGGGAACACAAAGATTCGTTTCAATTGCAAACTCCACTCCATACATATATATGGGGAGGTATTGGGTCCAACTCGGTTTTACAGTGAAAACTGCAGGAACTTTAAACCGGCACTAGGAAACAGACTGAGAATCCAGAGTAAAAGTTTCTCCTGCAACCCGTTCCATTTGTGCTAGATGAACGAACTTCTCTCCACATGCTCAGTTCTGAGAGATAATTGTGTGTGAAAGCCGTCCTTCACATAGCTTGTTGGGAACACAAAGTTACTTTTCACTTGCAAACTCCACTCCATACATATATATGGGGAGGTACTAGCTCCAACTCGGTCTTACAGTGAAAACTGCAGGAACTTCAAACCGGCACTAGGAAACAGACTGAGAAACCAGAGTAATAGTTTCTCCTGCAACCCGTTCCCTTTGTGCTAGATGAACGAACGTCTCTCCACATGCTCAGTTCTGAGAGCTAAGTGTGTGTGAAAGCCGTCCTTCACCTAGCTTGTTGGGAACACAAAATTTCTTTTCAGGTGCAAACTCCACTCCATACATATATATGGGGAGGTACTATCCCCAACTCGGTTTTACAGTGAAAACTGCAGGAACTTCAAACCGGCACTAGGAAACAGACTGAGAAACCAGAGTAAAAGTTTCTCCAGCAACCCGTTCCCTTTGTGCTAGATGAACGAACGTCTCTTCACATGCTCAGTTCTGAGAGATAAGTATGTGTGAAAGCCATTCTTCACCTAGCTTATTGGGAACACAAAGTTACTTTTCAATTGCAAACTCCACTCCATACATATATATGGGGAGGTACTAGCTCCAACTCGGTTTTACAGTGAAAACTGCAGGAACTTCAAACCGGCACTAGGAAACAGACTGAGAAACCAGAGTAAAAGTTTCTCCTGCAACCCGTTCCCTTTGTGCTAGATGAACGAACGTCTCTCCACATGCTCAGTTCTGAGAGATAACTGTGTGTGAAAGCCATACTTCACTTAGCTTGTTGGGAACACAAAGTTCCTTTTCACTTGCAAACTCCACTCCATACATATATATGGGGAAGTACTAGCTCCAAATCCTTTTTACAGTGAAAACTGCAGGAACTTCAAACCGGCACTAGGAAACCGACTGAGAAACCAGAGTAAAAGTTTCTCCTGCAAACCGTTCCCTTTGTGTTAGATGAACGAACGTCTCTCCACATGCTCAGTTCTGAGAGATAAGTGTGTGTGAAAGCCGACTTTCACCTAGCTTGTTGGGAACACAAAGTTCCTTTTCACTTGCCAACTTCACTTCATACATATATATGGGGAAGTACTAGCCCCAACTCGGTTTTACAATGATAACTGCAGGAACTTCAAACCGGCACTAGGAAACAGACTGAGAAACCAGAGTAAAAGTTTCTCCAGCAACCCGTTCCCTTTGTGCTAGATGAACGAACGTCTCTCCACATGCTCAGTTCTGAGAGATAACTGTGTGTGAAAGCCACACTTCACTTATCTTGTTGGGAACACAAAGTTCCTTTTCACTTGCAAACTCCACTCCATACATATATATGGGGAGGTACTAGCTCCAAATCCGTTTTACAGTGAAAACTGCAGGAACTTCAAACCGGCACTAGGAAACAGACTGAGAAACCAGAGTAAAAGTTTCTCCTGTAAACCGTTCCCTTTGTGTTAGATGAACGAACGTCTCTCCACATGCTCAGTTCTGAGAGATTAGTGTGTGTGAAAGCCGTCCTTCACCTAGCTTGTTGGGAACACAAAGTTCCTTTTCACTTGCCAACTTCACTTCATACATATATATGGGGAGGTACTAGCCCCAACTCGGGTTTACAGTGATAACTGCAGGAACTTCAAACCGGCACTAGGAAATAGACTGAGAAACCAGAGTAAAAATTTCTACTGCAACACGTTCCTTTGTGCTAGATGAACGAACGTCTCTCCACATGCTCATTTCTGAGAGATAAGTGTGTGTGAAGCCGTCCTTCACCTAGCTTTTTGGGAACACAAAGATTCTTTTCACTTGCAAACTCCAATCCATACATATATATGGGGAGGTACTAGCCCCAACTCGGTTTTACAGTGAAAACTGCAGGAACTTCAAACCGGCACTAGGAAACAGACTGAGAAACCAGAGTAAAAGTTTCTCCTGCAACCCGTTCCCTTTGTGCTAGATGAACGAACGTCTCTCCACATGCTCAGTTCTGAGAGATAACTGTGTGTGAAAGCCATACTTCACTTAGCTTGTTGGGAACACAAAGTTCCTTTTCACTTGCAAACTCCACTCCATACATATATATGGGGAGGTACTAGCTCCAAATCCGTTTTACAGTGAAAAATGCAGGAACTTCAAACCGGCACTAGGAAACAGACTGAGAAACCAGAGTAAAAGTTTCTCCTGCAAACCGTTCCCTTTGTGTTAGATGAACGAACGTCTCTCCACATGCTCAGTTCTGAGAGATAAGTGTGTGTGAAAGCCGTCCTTCACCTAGCTTGTTGGGAACACAAAGTTTCTTTTCACTTGCAAACTCCACTCCATCCATATATATGGGGAGGTACTAGCCCCAACTCGGTTTTACAGTGAAAACTGCAGGAACTTCAAACCGGCACTAGGAAACAGACTGAGAACCCAGAGTAAAAGTTCCTCCTGCAACCCGTTCCCTTTGTGCTAGATGAACGAACGTCTCTCCACAAGCTCAGTTCTGAGAGATAAGTATGTGTGAAAGCCGTCCTTCACCTAGCTTGTTGGGAACACAAAGTTTCTTTTCACTTGCAAACACCACTCCATACATATATATGGGGAGGTACTAGCTCCAACTCGGTCTTACAGTGAAAACTGCAAGAACTTCAAACGGGCACTAGGAAACAGACTGAGAAACCAGAGTAATAGTTTCTCCTGCAAACCGTTCCCTTTGTGCTAGATGAACGAACGTCTCTCCACATGCTCAGTTCTGAGAGATAAGTGTGTGTGAAAGCCGTCCTTCACCTAGCTTGTTGGGAACACAAAATTTCTTTTCACGTGCAAACTCCACTCCATACATATATATGGGGAGGTACTAGCCCCAACTCGGTTTTACAGTGAAAACTGCAGGAACTTCAAACCGGCACTAGGAAACAGACTGAGAAACCAGAGTAAAAGTTTCTCCTGCAACCCGTTCCCTTTGTGCTAGATGAACGAACGTCTCTCCACATGCTCAGTTCTGAGAGATAACTGTGTGTGAAAGCCATACTTCACTTAGCTTGTTGGGAACACAAAGTTCCTTTTCACTTGCAAACTCCACTCCATACATATATATGGGGAGGTACTAGCCCCAACTCGGTTTTACAGTGAAAACTGCAGGAACTTCAAACCGGCACTAGGAAACAGACTGAGAACCGAGAGTAAAAGTTTCTCCTGCAACCCGTTCCCTTTGTGCTAGATGAACGAACGTCTCTCCACATGCTCAGTTCTGAGAGATAAGTATGTGTGAAAGCCGTCCTTCACCTAGCTTGTTGGGAACACAAAGTTACTTTTCACTTGCAAACTCCACTCCATACATATATATGGGGAGGTACTAGCTCCAACTCGGTTTTAGAGTGAAAACTGCAGGAACTTCAAACCGGCACTAGGAAACCGACTGAGAAACCAGAGTAAAAGTTTCCCCTGCAACCCGTTCCCTTTGTGCTAGATGAACGAACGTCTCTCCACATGCTCAGTTCTGAGAGATAAGTGTGTGTGAAAGCCGTCCTTCACCTAGCTAGTTGGGAACACAAAGTTTCTTTTGACTTGCAAACTCCAATCCATACATATATATGGGGAAGTACAAACGCCAACTCGGTTTTACAGTGAAAACTGCAGGAATTTCAAACCGGCACTAGGAAACAGACTGAGAAACCAGAGTAAAAGTTTCTCCTGCAACCCGTTCCCTTTGTGCTAGATGAACGAACGTCTCTCCACATGCTCAATTCTGAGAGATAAGTGTGTGTGAAAGCCGTCCTTCACCTAGCTTGTTGGGAATACAAAGTTTCTTTTCACTTGCAAACTCCAATCCATACATATATATGGGGAAGTACAAGCCCCAACTCGGTTTTACAGTGAAAACTGCAGGAACTTCAAACCGGCACTAGGAAACAGACTGAGAAACCAGAGTAAAATTTTCTCCTGCAACCCGTTCCATTTGTGCTAGATGAACGAACGTCTCTCCACATGCTCAGTTCTGAGAAATAAATTTGTGTGAAAGCCGTCCGTCACTTAGCTTGTTAGGAACACAAAGTTCCTTTTCACTTGCAAACTCCACTCCATAAATATATATCGGGAGGTACTAGCTCCAACTCGGTTTTATAGTGAAAACTGCAGGAACTTCAAACCGTCACTAGGAAACAGACTGAGAAAAAAGAGTAAAAGTTTCTCCTGCAACCCGTTCCCTTTGTGCTAAATGAACGAATGTCTCTCCACATGCTCAGTTCTGAGAGATAAATGTGTGTGAAAGCCCTACTTCACCTAGCTTGTTGGGAACACAAAGTTTCTTTTCACTTGCAAACTCCACTCCATACATATATATGGGGAGGTACTAGCTCCAACTCTGGTTTACAGTGAAAACTGCAGGAACTTCAAACCGGCACTAGGAAAGAGACTGAGAAACCAGAGTAAAAGTTTCTCCTGCAACTCGTTCATTTTGTGCTAGATGAACGAATGTCTCTCCACATGCTCAGTTCTGAGAGATAAGTGTGTGTGAAAGCCGTCCTTCACCTAGCTTGTTGGGAACACAAAGTTTCTTTTCACTTGCAAACTCCACTCCATACATATATATGGGTAGGTACTAGCCCCAACTCCGTTTTACAGTGCAAAATGCAGGAACTTCAAAACGGCACTAGTAAACAGACTCAGAAACCAGAGTAAAGTTTCTCCTGCAACCCGTTCCCTTTGTGCTAGATGAACGAACGTCTCTCCACATGCTAAGTTCTGAGAGATAAGTGTGTGTGAAAGCCGTCCTTCAACTAGCTTGTTGGGAACACAAAGTTTCTTTTCACTTGCAAACTCCACTCCATACATATATATGGGGAGGTACTAGCCCCAACTCGGTTTTACAGTGAAAACTGCAGGAACTTCATACCGGCACTAGGAAACAGACTGAGAAACCCGAGTAAAAGTTTCTCCTGCAACCCGTTCTATTTGTTCTAAATGAACGAATGTCTCTCCACATGCTCAGTTCTGAGAGATAAGTGTGTGTGAAAGCCGTACTTCAACTAGCTTGTTGGGAACACAAAGTTTCTTTTCACTTGCAAAATCCACTCCATACATATATATGGGGAGGTACTAGTTCCAACTCGGTTTTACAGTGAAAACTGCAGGAATTTCAAACCGGCACTAGGAAAGAGACTGAGAAACCAGAGTAAAAGTTTCTCCTGCAACTCGTTCATTTTGTGCTAGATGAACGAAAGTCTCTCCACATGCTCAGTTCTGAGATATAAGTGTGTGTGAATGCCGTCCTTCACCTAGCTTGTTGGGAACACAAAGTTTCTTTTCACTTGCAAACTCCAATCCATACATATATATGGGGAGGTAGTAGCTCCAACTCGTTTTTACAGTGAAAACTGCAGGAACTTCAAACGGGCACTAGGAAACAGACTGAGAAACCAGAGTAAAAGTTTCTCCTGCAACCCTTTCCCTTTGTGATAGATGAACGAACGTCTCTCCACATGCTAAGTTCTGAGAGATAAGTGAGTGTGAAAGCCGTCCTTCACCTAGCTTGTTGAGAACACAAAGTTTCTTTTCACTTGCAAACTCCACTCCATACATATATATGGGGAGGTACTAGCCCCAACTCGGTTTTACAGTGAAAACTGCAGGAACTTCAAACCGGCACTAGGAAACAGACTCAGAAACCAGAGTAAAAGTTTCTCCTGCAACCCGTTCCCTTTGTGCTAAATGAACGAATGTCTCTCCACATGCTCAGTTCTGAGAGATAAATGTGTGTGAAAGCCGTACTTCACCTAGCTTGTTGGGAACACAAAGTTTCTTTTCACTTGCAAACTCCACTCCATACATATATATGGGGAGGTACTAGCTCCAACTCTGGTTTACAGTGAAAACTGCAGGAACTTCAAACCGGCACTAGGAAAGAGACTGAGAAACCAGAGTAAAAGTTTCTCCTGCAACTCGTTCATTTTGTGCTAGATGAACGAACGTCTCTCCACATGCTCAGTTCTGAGAGATAAGTGTGTGTGAATGCCGTCCTTCACCTAGCTTGTTGGGAACACAAAGTTTCTTTTCATTGCAAACTCCACTCCATACATGTATATGGGGAGGTAGTAGCTCCAACTCGGTTTTACAGTGAAAACTGCAGGAACTTCAAACGGGCACTAGGAAACAGACTGAGAAACCAGAGTAAAAGTTTCTCCTGCAACCCGTTCCCTTTGTGCTAGATGAACGAACGTCTCTCCACATGCTAAGTTCTGAGAGATAAGTGTGTGTGAAAGCTGTCCTTCACCTAGCTTGTTGGGAACACAAAGTTTCTTTTCACTTGCAAACTCCACTCCATACATATATATGGGGAGGTACTAGCCCCAACTCTGTTTTACAGTGAAAACTGCAGGAACTTCAAACCGGCACTCGGAATCAGACTCAGAAACCAGAGTAAAAGTTTCCCCTGCAACCCGTTCCCTTTGTGCTAGATGAACGAACGTCTCTCCACATGCTCAGTTCTGAGAGATAAGTGTGTGTGAAAGCCGTCCTTCACCTAGCTAGTTGGGAACACAAAGTTTCTTTTGACTTGCAAACTCCAATCCATACATATATATGGGGAAGTACAAACGCCAACTCGGTTTTACAGTGAAAACTGCAGGAATTTCAAACCGGCACTAGGAAACAGACTGAGAAACCAGAGTAAAATTTTCTCCTGCAACCCGTTCCCTTTGTGCTAGATGAACGAACGTCTCTCCACATGCTCAATTCTGAGAGATAAGTGTGTGTGAAAGCCGTCCTTCACCTAGCTTGTTGGGAATACAAAGTTTCTTTTCACTTGCAAACTCCAATCCATACATATATATGGGGAAGTACAAGCCCCAACTCGGTTTTACAGTGAAAACTGCAGGAACTTCAAACCGGCACTAGGAAACAGACTGAGAAACCAGAGTAAAATTTTCTCCTGCAACCCGTTCCATTTGTGCTAGATGAACGAACGTCTCTCCACATGCTCAGTTCTGAGAAATAAATTTGTGTGAAAGCCGTCCGTCACTTAGCTTGTTAGGAACACAAAGTTCCTTTTCACTTGCAAACTCCACTCCATAAATATATATCGGGAGGTACTAGCTCCAACTCGGTTTTATAGTGAAAACTGCAGGAACTTCAAACCGTCACTAGGAAACAGACTGAGAAAAAAGAGTAAAAGTTTCTCCTGCAACCCGTTCCCTTTGTGCTAAATGAACGAATGTCTCTCCACATGCTCAGTTCTGAGAGATAAATGTGTGTGAAAGCCCTACTTCACCTAGCTTGTTGGGAACACAAAGTTTCTTTTCACTTGCAAACTCCACTCCATACATATATATGGGGAGGTACAAGCTCCAACTCTGGTTTACAGTGAAAACTGCAGGAACTTCAAACCGGCACTAGGAAAGAGACTGAGAAACCAGAGTAAAAGTTTCTCCTGCAACTCGTTCATTTTGTGCTAGATGAACGAACGTCTCTCCACATGCTCAGTTCTGAGAGATAAGTGTGTGTGAAAGCCGTCCTTCACCTAGCTTGTTGGGAACACAAAGTTTCTTTTCACTTGCAAACTCCACTCCATACATATATATGGGTAGGTACTAGCCCCAACTCCGTTTTACAGTGCAAAATGCAGGAACTTCAAAACGGCACTAGTAAACAGACTCAGAAACCAGAGTAAAGTTTCTCCTGCAACCCGTTCCCTTTGTGCTAGATGAACGAACGTCTCTCCACATGCTAAGTTCTGAGAGATAAGTGTGTGTGAAAGCCGTCCTTCAACTAGCTTGTTGGGAACACAAAGTTTCTTTTCACTTGCAAACTCCACTCCATACATATATATGGGGAGGTACTAGCCCCAACTCGGTTTTACAGTGAAAACTGCAGGATCTTCATACCGGCACTAGGAAACAGACTGAGAAACCCGAGTAAAAGTTTCTCCTGCAACCCGTTCTATTTGTTCTAAATGAACGAATGTCTCTCCACATGCTCAGTTCTGAGAGATAAGTGTGTGTGAAAGCCGTCCTTCACCTAGCTAGTTGGGAACACAAAGTTTCTTTTGACTTGCAAACTCCAATCCATACATATATATGGGGAAGTACAAACGCCAACTCGGTTTTACAGTGAAAACTGCAGGAATTTCAAACCGGCACTAGGAAACAGACTGAGAAACCAGAGTAAAATTTTCTCCTGCAACCCGTTCCCTTTGTGCTAGATGAACGAACGTCTCTCCACATGCTCAATTCTGAGAGATAAGTGTGTGTGAAAGCCGTCCTTCACCTAGCTTGTTGGGAATACAAAGTTTCTTTTCACTTGCAAACTCCAATCCATACATATATATGGGGAAGTACAAGCCCCAACTCGGTTTTACAGTGAAAACTGCAGGAACTTCAAACCGGCACTAGGAAACAGACTGAGAAACCAGAGTAAAATTTTCTCCTGCAACCCGTTCCATTTGTGCTAGATGAACGAACGTCTCTCCACATGCTCAGTTCTGAGAAATAAATTTGTGTGAAAGCCGTCCGTCACTTAGCTTGTTAGGAACACAAAGTTCCTTTTCACTTGCAAACTCCACTCCATAAATATATATCGGGAGGTACTAGCTCCAACTCGGTTTTATAGTGAAAACTGCAGGAACTTCAAACCGTCACTAGGAAACAGACTGAGAAAAAAGAGTAAAAGTTTCTCCTGCAACCCGTTCCCTTTGTGCTAAATGAACGAATGTCTCTCCACATGCTCAGTTCTGAGAGATAAATGTGTGTGAAAGCCCTACTTCACCTAGCTTGTTGGGAACACAAAGTTTCTTTTCACTTGCAAACTCCACTCCATACATATATATGGGGAGGTACTAGCTCCAACTCTGGTTTACAGTGAAAACTGCAGGAACTTCAAACCGGCACTAGGAAAGAGACTGAGAAACCAGAGTAAAAGTTTCTCCTGCAACTCATTCATTTTGTGCTAGATGAACGAACGTCTCTCCACATGCTCAGTTCTGAGAGATAAGTGTGTGTGAAAGCCGTCCTTCACCTAGCTTGTTGGGAACACAAAGTTTCTTTTCACTTGCAAACTCCACTCCATACATATATATGGGTAGGTACTAGCCCCAACTCCGTTTTACAGTGCAAAATGCAGGAACTTCAAAACGGCACTAGTAAACAGACTCAGAAACCAGAGTAAAGTTTCTCCTGCAACCCGTTCCCTTTGTGCTAGATGAACGAACGTCTCTCCACATGCTAAGTTCTGAGAGATAAGTGTGTGTGAAAGCCGTCCTTCAAATAGCTTGTTGGGAACACAAAGTTTCTTTTCACTTGCAAACTCCACTCCATACATATATATGGGGAGGTACTAGCCCCAACTCGGTTTTACAGTGAAAACTGCAGGAACTTCATACCGGCACTAGGAAACAGACTGAGAAACCCGAGTAAAAGTTTCTCCTGCAACCCGTTCTATTTGTTCTAAATGAACGAATGTCTCTCCACATGCTCAGTTCTGAGAGATAAGTGTGTGTGAAAGCCGTACTTCAACTAGCTTGTTGGGAACACAAAGTTTCTTTTCACTTGCAAAATCCACTCCATACATATATATGGGGAGGTACTAGTTCCAACACGGGTTTACAGTGAAAACTGCAGGAATTTCAAACCGGCACTAGGAAAGAGACTGAGAAACCAGAGTAAAAGTTTCTCCTGCAACTCGTTCATTTTGTGCTAGATGAACGAAAGTCTCTCCACATGCTCAGTTCTGAGATATAAGTGTGTGTGAATGCCGTCCTTCACCTAGCTTGTTGGGAACACAAAGTTTCTTTTCACTTGCAAACTCCAATCCATACATATATATGGGGAGGTAGTAGCTCCAACTCGTTTTTACAGTGAAAACTGCAGGAACTTCAAACGGGCACTAGGAAACAGACTGAGAAACCAGAGTAAAAGTTTCTCCTGCAACCCTTTCCCTTTGTGATAGATGAACGAACGTCTCTCCACATGCTAAGTTCTGAGAGATAAGTGAGTGTGAAAGCCGTCCTTCACCTAGCTTGTTGGGAACACAAAGTTTCTTTTCACTTGCAAACTCCACTCCATACATATATATGGGGAGGTACTAGCCCCAACTCGGTTTTACAGTGAAAACTGCAGGAACTTCAAACCGGCACTAGGAAACAGACTCAGAAACCAGAGTAAAAGTTTCTCCTGCAACCCGTTCCCTTTGTGCTAAATGAACGAATGTCTCTCCACATGCTCAGTTCTGAGAGATAAATGTGTGTGAAAGCCGTACTTCACCTAGCTTGTTGGGAACACAAAGTTTCTTTTCACTTGCAAACTCCACTCCATACATATATATGGGGAGGTACTAGCTCCAACTCTGGTTTACAGTGAAAACTGCAGGAACTTCAAACCGGCACTAGGAAAGAGACTGAGAAACCAGAGTAAAAGTTTCTCCTGCAACTCGTTCATTTTGTGCTAGATGAACGAACGTCTCTCCACATGCTCAGTTCTGAGAGATAAGTGTGTGTGAATGCCGTCCTTCACCTAGCTTGTTGGGAACACAAAGTTTCTTTTCATTGCAAACTCCACTCCATACATGTATATGGGGAGGTAGTAGCTCCAACTCGGTTTTACAGTGAAAACTGCAGGAACTTCAAACGGGCACTAGGAAACAGACTGAGAAACCAGAGTAAAAGTTTCTCCTGCAACCCGTTCCCTTTGTGCTAGATGAACGAACGTCTCTCCACATGCTAAGTTCTGAGAGATAAGTGTGTGTGAAAGCTGTCCTTCACCTAGCTTGTTGGGAACACAAAGTTTCATTTCAATTGCAAACTCCACTCCATACATATATATGGGGAGGTACTAGCCCCAACTCTGTTTTACAGTGAAAACTGCAGGAACTTCAAACCGGCACTCGGAATCAGACTCAGAAACCAGAGTAAAAGTTTCTCCTGCAACCCGTTCCCTTTGTGCTAGATGAACGAACGTCTCTCCACATGCTCAGTTCAGAGAGATAAGTGTGTGTGAAAGCCGTCCTTCACCTATCTTGTTGGGAACACAAAGTTTCTTTTCACTTGCAAACTCCACTCCATACATATATATGGGGAGGTACTAGCCCCAACTCGGTTTTACAGTGAAAACTGCAGGAACTTCAAACCGGCATTAGGAAACAGACTCAGAAACCAGAGTAAAAGTTTCTCCTGCAACCCGTTCCATTTGTGCTAGATGAACGAACGTCTCTCCACATGCTCAGTTCTGAGAGATAAGTATGTATGAAAGCCGTCCTTCACCTAGCTTTTTGGGAACACAAAGTTACTTTTCACTTGCAAACTCCACTCCATACATATATATGGGGAGGTACTAGCTCCAACTCGGTTTTACAGTGAAAACTGCAGGAACTTCAAACCGGCACTAGGAAACAGACTGAGAAACCAGAGTAAAAGTTTCCCCTGCAACCCGTTCCCTTTGTGCTAGATGAACGAACGTCTCTCCAAATGCTCAGTTCTGAGAGATAATTGTGTGTGAAAGCCGTCCTTCACCTAGCTAGTTGGGAACACAAAGTTTCTTTTGACTTGCAAACTCCAATCCATACATATATATGGGGAAGTACAAACCCCAACTCGGTTTTACAGTGAAAACTGCAGGAACTTCAAACCGGCACTAGGAAACAGACTGAGAAACCAGAGTAAAAGTTTCTCCTGCAACCCGTTCCCTTTGTGCTAGATGAACGAACGTCTCTCCACATGCTCAGTTCTGAGAGATAAGTGTGTGTGAAAGCCGTCCTTCACCTAGCTTGTTGGGAATACAAAGTTTCTTTTCACTTGCAAACTCCAATCCATACATATATATGGGGAAGTACAAGCCCCAACTCGGTTTTACAGTGAAAACTGCAGGAACTTCAAACCGGCACTAGGAAACAGACTGAGAAACCAGAGTAAAGGTTTCTCCTGCAACCCGTTCCATTTGTGCTAGATGAACGAACGTCTCTCCACATGCTCAGTTCTGAGAAATAAGTTTGTGTGAAAGCCGTCCGTCACTTAGCTTGTAAGGAACACAAAGTTCCTTTTCACTTGCAAACTCCACTCCATAAATATATATCGGGAGGTACAAGCTCCAACTCGGTTTTATAGTGAAAACTGCAGGAACTTCAAAACGGCACTAGGAAACAGACTGAGAAACCAGAGTAAAAGTTTCTCCTGCAACCTGTTCCCATTGTGCTAGATGAACGAACGTCTCTCCACATGCTAAGTTCTGAGAGATAAGTGTGTGTGAAAGCCGTCCTTCACCTAGCTTGTTGGGAACACAAAGTTTCTTTTCACTTGCAAACTCCACTCCATACATATATATGGGGAGGTACTAGCCCCAACTCGGTTTTGCAGTGAAAACTGCAGGAAATTCAAACCGGCACTAGGAAACAGACTGAGAAACCCGAGTAAAAGTTTCTCCTGCAACCCGTTCCCTTTGTGCTAAATGAACGAATGTCTCTCCACATGCTCAGTTCTGAGAGATAAGTGTGTGTGAAAGCCGTACTTCAACTAGCTTGTTGGGAACACAAAGTTTCTTTTCACTTGCAAAATCCACTCCATACATATACATGGGGAGGTACCAGTTCCAACTCGGGTTTACAGTGAAAACTGCAGGAATTTCAAACCGGCACTAGGAAAGAGACTGAGAAACCAGAGTAATAGTTTCTCCTGCAACTCGTTCATTTTGTGCTAGATGAACGAACGTCTCTCCACATGCTCAGTTCTGAGAGATAAGTGTGTGTGAATGCCGTCCTTCACCTAGCTTGTTGGGAACACAAAGTTTCTTTTCACTTGCAAACTCCAATCCATACATATATATGGGGAGGTAGTAGCTCCAACTCGGTTTTACAGTGAAAATTGCAGGAACTTTAAACGGGCACTAGGAAATAGACTGAGAAACCAGAGTAAAAGTTTCTCCTGCTACCCGTTCCCTTTGTGCTAGATGAACGAACGTCTCTCCACATGCTAAGTTCTGAGAGATAAGTGTGTGTGAAAGCCGTCCTTCACCTAGCTTGTTGGGAACACAAAGTTTCTTTTCACTTGCAAACTCCACTCCATACATATATATGGGGAGGTACTAGCTCCAACTCGGTTTTACAGTGAAAACTGCAGGAACTTCAAACCGGCACTAGGAAACAGACTCAGAAACCAGAGTAAAAGTTTCTCCTGCAACCCGTTCCCTTTGTGCTAAATGAACGAATGTCTCTCCACATGCTCAGTTCTGAGAGATAAGTGTGTGTGAAAGCCGTCCTTCACCTAGCTTGTTGGGAACACAAAGTTTCTTTTCACTTGCAAACTCCACTCCATACATATATATGGGGAGGTACTAGCCCCAACTCTGTTTTACAGTGAAAACTGCAGGAACTTCAAACCGGCACTAGGAAACAGACTGAGAAACCCGAGTAAAAGTTTCTCCGGCAACCCGTTCCCATTGTGCTAAATGAACGAATGTCTCTCCACATGCTCAGTTCTGAGAGATAAGTGTGTGTGAAAGCCGTACTTCAACTAGCTTGTTGGGAACAAAAAGTTTCTTTTCACTTGCAAAATCCACTCCATACATATATATGGGGAGGTACCAGTTCCAACTCGGGTTTACAGTGAAAACTGCAGGAATTTCAAACCGGCACTAGGAAAGAGACTGAGAAACCAGAGTAAAAGTTTCTCCTGCAACTCGTTCATTTTGTGCTAGATGAACGAACGTCTCTCCACATGCTCAGTTCTGAGAGATAAGTGTGTGTGAATGCCGTCCTTCACCTAGCTTGTTGGGAACACAAAGTTTCTTTTCACTTGCAAACTCCAATCCATACATATATATGGGGAGGTAGTAGCTCCAACTCGGTTTTACAGTGAAAATTGCAGGAACTTTAAACGGGCACTAGGAAATAGACTGAGAAACCAGAGTAAAAGTTTCTCCTGCTACCCGTTCCCTTTGTGCTAGATGAACGAACGTCTCTCCACATGCTAAGTTCTGAGAGATAAGTGTGTGTGAAAGCCGTCCTTCACCTAGCTTGTTGGGAACACAAAGTTTCTTTTCACTTGCAAACTCCACTCCATACATATATATGGGGAGGTACTAGCTCCAACTCGGTTTTACAGTGAAAACTGCAGGAACTTCAAACCGGCACTAGGAAACAGACTCAGAAACCAGAGTAAAAGTTTCTCCTGCAACCCGTTCCCTTTGTGCTAAATGAACGAATGTCTCTCCACATGCTCAGTTCTGAGAGATAAGTGTGTGTGAAAGCCGTCCTTCACCTAGCTTGTTGGGAACACAAAGTTTCTTTTCACTTGCAAACTCCACTCCATACATATATATGGGGAGGTACTAGCCCCAACTCTGTTTTACAGTGAAAACTGCAGGAACTTCAAACCGGCACTAGGAAACAGACTGAGAAACCCGAGTAAAAGTTTCTCCGGCAACCCGTTCCCTTTGTGCTAAATGAACGAATGTCTCTCCACATGCTCAGTTCTGAGAGATAAGTGTGTGTGAAAGCCGTACTTCAACTAGCTTGTTGGGAACAAAAAGTTTCTTTTCACTTGCAAAATCCACTCCATACATATATATGGGGAGGTACCAGTTCCAACTCGGGTTTACAGTGAAAACTGCAGGAATTTCAAACCGGCACTAGGAAAGAGACTGAGAAACCAGAGTAAAAGTTTCTCCTGCAACTCGTTCATTTTGTGCTAGATGAACGAACGTCTCTCCACATGCTCAGTTCTGAGAGATAAGTGTGTGTGAATGCCGTCCTTCACCTAGCTTGTTGGGAACACAAAGTTTCTTTTCACTTGCAAACTCCAATCCATACATATATATCGGGAGGTAGTAGCTCCAACTCGGTTTTACAGTGAAAACTGCAGGAACTTCAAACGGGCACTAGGAAACAGACTGAGAAACCAGAGTAAATGTTTATCCTCCTACCCGTTCCCTTTGTGCTAGATGAACGAACGTCTCTCCACATGCTAAGTTCTGAGAGATAAGTGTGTGTGAAAGCCGTCCTTCACCTAGCTTGTTGGGAACATAAAATTTCTTTTCACTTGCAAACTCCACTCCATACATATATATGGGGAGGTACTAGCCCCAACTCTTTTTTACAGTGAAAACTGCAGGAACTTCAAACCGGCACTAGGAAACAGACTCAGAAACCAGAGTAAAAGTTTCTCCTGCAACCCGTTCCCTTTGTGCTAGATGAACGAACGTCTCTCCACATGCTAAATTCTGAGAGATAAGTGTGTGTGAAAGCTGTCCTTCACCTATCTTGTTGGGAACACAGAGTTTCTTTTCAATTGCAAACTCCACTCCATACATATATATGGGGAGGTAATAGCCCCAACTCTGTTTTACAGTGAAAACTGCAGGAACTTCAAACGTGCACTCGGAAACAGACTCAGAAACCAGAGTAAAAGTTTCTCCTGCAACCCGTTCCCTTTGTGCTAGATGAACGAACGTCTCTCCACATGCTCAGTTCCGAGAGATAAGTGTGTGTGAAAGCCGTCCTTCACCTATCTTGTTGGGAACACAAAGTTTCTTTTCACTTGCAAACTCCACTCCATACATATATATGGGGAGGTACTAGCCCCAACTCGATTTTACAGTGAAAACTGCAGGAACTTCAAACGGGCACTAGGAAACAGACTGAGAACCCAGAGTAAAAGTTGCTCCTGCAACCCGTTCCTTTGTGCTAGATGAACGAACGTCTCTCCACATGCTCAGTTCCGAGAGATAAGTGTGTGTGAAAGCAGTCCTTCACCTAGCTTGTTGGGAACACAAAGTTCCTTTTCACTTGCAAACTCCACTCCATACATATATATGGGGATGTACTATTCCCAACTCGGTTTTACAGTGAAAACTGCAGGAATTTCAAACCGGCACAAGTAAACAGACTGAGAATCCAGAGTAAAAGTTTCTCCTGCAACCCGTTCCATTTGTGCTAGATGAACGAACGTCTTTCCACATGCTCAGGTCTGAGAGATAAGTGTGTGTGAAAGCCGTCCTTCACCTAGCTTGTTGGGAACACAAAGTTTCTTTTCACTTGCAAACTCCACTCCATACATATGTATGGGGTGGTACTAGCTCCAACTCGGTTTTACAGTGAAAACTGCAGGAACTTCAAACCGGCACTAGGAAACAGGCTGAGAAACCAGAGTAAAAGTTTCTCCTGCAACCCGTTCCCTTTGTGCTAGATGAACGAACGTCTCTCCACATGCTCAGTTCTGAGAAATAATTGTGTGTGAAAGCCGTCCTTCACCTAGCTTGTTGGGAACACAAAGTTTCTTTTCATTTGCAAGCACCACACCATACATATATATGGGGAAGTACTAGCTCCAATTCGGTTTTACAGTGCAAACTGCAGGAACTTCAAACCGGCACTAGGAAACAGACTGAGAAACCATAGTAAAAGTTTCTCCTGCAACCCGTTCCCTTGGTGCTAGATGAACGAACGTCTCTCCAGATGCTCAGTTCTGAGAGATAAGTGTGTGTGAAAGCCGTCCTTCACCTAGCTTGTTGGGAACACAAAGATTCTTTTCACTTGCAAACTCCACTCCATACATATATATGGGGAGGTACTAGCCCCAACTCGGTTTTACAGTGAAAACTGCAGGAACTTCAAACCGGCACTAGGAAACAGACTGAGAAACCAGAGTAAAAGTTTCTCCTGCAACCCGTTCCATTTGTGCTAGATGAACGAACGTCTCTCCACATGCTCAGTTCTGAGAGATAATTGTGTGTGAAAGCCGTCCTTCACCTATCTTCTTGGGAACACAAAGTTTCTTTTCACTTGCAAACTCCACTCCATACATATATATGGGGAGGTACTAGCCCCAACTCGGTTTTACAGTGAAAACTGCAGGAACTTCAAACCGGCACTAGGAAACAGACTGAGAAACCAGAGTAAAAGTTTCTCCTGCAACCCGTTCCCTTTGTGCTAGATGAACCAACGTCTCTCCACATGCTCAGTTCCGAGAGATAATTGTGTGTGAAAGCCGTCCTTCACCTAGCTTGTTGGGAACACAAAGTTTCTTTTCACTTGCAAGCACCACACCATACATATATATGGGGAGGTACTAGCTCCAACTCGGTTTTACAGTGCAAACTGCAGGAACTTCAAACCGGCACTAGGAAACAGACTGAGAAACCATAGTAAAAGTTTCTCCTGCAACCCGTTCTCTTGGTGCTAGATGAACGAAAGTCTCTCCAGATGCTCAGTTCTGAGAGATAAGTGTGTGTGAAAGCCGTCCTTCACCTAGCTTTTTGGGAACACAAAGTTTCTTTTCACTTGCAAACCCACTCCATACATATATATGGGGAGGTACTAGCTCCAACTCGGATTTACAGTGCAAAATGCAGGAACTTCAAACCGGCACTAGGAAACAGACTGAGAAACCAGAGTAAAAGTTTCTCCTGCAACCCGTTCCATTTGTGCTAGATGAACGAACGTCTCTCCACATGCTCAGTTCTGAGTGATAAGTGTGAGTGAAAGCCGTCCTTCAACTAGCTTGTTGGGAACACAAAGTTTCTTTTCACTTGCAAACTCCACTCCATACATATATATGGGGAGGTACTAGCTCCAACTCGGTTTTACAGTGCAAACTGCAGGAACTTCAAACCGGCACTAGGAAACAGACTGAGAAACCAGAGTAAAAGTTTCTCCTGCAACCCGTTCCATTTTTGCTAGATGAACGAACGTCTCTCCACATGCTCAATTCTGAGAGATACGTGTGTGTGAAAGCCGTCCTTCACCTTGCTTGTTGGGAACACAAAGTTTCTTTTCACTTGCAAACTCCACTCCATACATATATATGGGGAGGTACTAGCTCCAACTCTGTTTTACAGTGAAAACTGCAGGAACTTCAAACAGGCACTAGGAAACAGTCTGAGAAACCAGAGTAAAAGTTTCTCCTGCAACCCGTTCCCTTTGTGCTAGATGAACGAACGTCTCTCCACATGCTCAGTTCTGAGAGATAAGTGTGTGTGAATGCCGTCCTTCACCTAGCTTGTTGGGAACACAAAGTTTCTTTTCACTTGCAAACTCCAATCCATACATATATATCGGGAGGTAGTAGCTCCAACTCGGTTTTACAGTGAAAACTGCAGGAACTTCAAACGGGCACTAGGAAACAGACTGAGAAACCAGAGTAAATGTTTCTCCTCCTACCCGTTCCCTTTGTGCTAGATGAACGAACGTCTCTCCACATGCTAAGTTCTGAGAGATAAGTGTGTGTGAAAGCCGTCCTTCACCTAGCTTGTTGGGAACATAAAGTTTCTTTTCACTTGCAAACTCCACTCCATACATATATATGGGGAGGTACTAGCCCCAACTCTTTTTTACAGTGAAAACTGCAGGAACTTCAAACCGGCACTAGGAAACAGACTCAGAAACCAGAGTAAAAGTTTCTCCTGCAACCCGTTCCCTTTGTGCTAGATGAACGAACGTCTCTCCACATGCTAAGTTCTGAGAGATAAGTGTGTGTGAAAGCTGTCCTTCACCTATCTTGTTGGGAACACAGAGTTTCTTTTCAATTGCAAACTCCACTCCATACATATATATGGGGAGGTAATAGCCCCAACTCTGTTTTACAGTGAAAACTGCAGGAACTTCAAACCTGCACTCGGAAACAGACTCAGAAACCAGAGTAAAAGTTTCTCCTGCAACCCGTTCCCTTTGTGCTAGATGAACGAACGTCTCTCCATATGCTCAGTTCCGAGAGATAAGTGTGTGTGAAAGCCGTCCTTCACCTATCTTGTTGGGAACACAAAGTTTCTTTTCACTTGCAAACTCCACTCCATACATATATATGGGGAGGTACTAGCCCCAACTCGGTTTTACAGTGAAAACTGCAGGAACTTCAAACGGGCACTAGGAAACAGACTGAGAACCCAGAGTAAAAGTTGCTCCTGCAACCCGTTCCTTTGTGCTAGATGAACGAACGTCTCTCCACATGCTCAGTTCCGAGAGATAAGTGTGTGTGAAAGCCGTCCTTCACCTAGCTTGTTGGGAACACAAAGTTCCTTTTCACTTGCAAACTCCACTCCATACATATATATGGGGATGTACTATTCCCAACTCGGTTTTACAGTGAAATCTGCAGGAATTTCAAACCGGCACAAGTAAACAGACTGAGAATCCAGAGTAAAAGTTTCCCCTGCAACCCGTTCCATTTGTGCTAGATGAACGAACGTCTTTCCACATGCTCAGGTCTGAGAGATAAGTGTGTGTGAAAGCCGTCCTTCACCTAGCTTGTTGGGAACACAAAGTTTCTTTTCACTTGCAAACTCCACTCCATACATATGTATGGGGTGGTACTAGCTCCAACTCGGTTTTACAGTGAAAACTGCAGGAACTTCAAACCGGCACTAGGAAACAGGCTGAGAAACCAGAGTAAAAGTTTCTCCTGCAACCCGTTCCCTTTGTGCTAGATGAACGAACGTCTCTCCACATGCTCAGTTCTGAGAAATAATTGTGTGTGAAAGCCGTCCTTCACCTAGCTTGTTGGGAACACAAAGTTTCTTTTCATTTGCAAGCACCACACCATACATATATATGGGGAAGTACTAGCTCCAACTCGGTTTTACAGTGCAAACTGCAGGAACTTCAAACCGGCACTAGGAAACAGACTGAGAAACCATAGTAAAAGTTTCTCCTGCAACCCGTTCCCTTGGTGCTAGATGAACGAACGTCTCTCCAGATGCTCAGTTCTGAGAGATAAGTGTGTGTGAAAGCCGTCCTTCACCTAGCTTGTTGGGAACACAAAGATTCTTTTCACTTGCAAACTCCACTCCATACATATATATGGGGAGGTACTAGCCCCAACTCGGTTTTACAGTGAAAACTGCAGGAACTTCAAACCGGCACTAGGAAACAGACTGAGAAACCAGAGTAAAAGTTTCTCCTGCAACCCGTTCCATTTGTGCTAGATGAACGAACGTCTCTCCACATGCTCAGTTCTGAGAGATAATTGTGTGTGAAAGCCGTCCTTCACCTATCTTGTTGGGAACACAAAGTTTCTTTTCACTTGCAAACTCCACTCCATACATATATATGGGGAGGTACTAGCCCCAACTCGGTTTTACAGTGAAAACTGCAGGAACTTCAAACCGGCACTAGGAAACAGACTGAGAAACCAGAGTAAAAGTTTCCCTGCAACCCGTTCCCTTTGTGCTAGATGAACGAACGTCTCTCCACATGCTCAGTTCCGAGAGATAAGTGTGTGTGAAAGCCGTCCTTCACCTAGCTTGTTGGGAACACAAAGTTTCTTTTCACTTGCAAGCACCACACCATACATATATATGGGGAGGTACTAGCTCCAACTCGGTTTTACAGTGCAAACTGCAGGAACTTCAAACCGGCACTAGGAAACAGACTGAGAAACCATAGTAAAAGTTTCTCCTGCAACCCGTTCTCTTGGTGCTAGATGAACGAAAGTCTCTCCAGATGCTCAGTTCTGAGAGATAAGTGTGTGTGAAAGCCGTCCTTCACCTAGCTTTTTGGGAACACAAAGTTTCTTTTCACTTGCAAACCCACTCCATACATATATATGGGGAGGTACTAGCTCCAACTCGGATTTACAGTGCAAAATGCAGGAACTTCAAACCGGCACTAGGAAACAGACTGAGAAACCAGAGTAAAAGTTTCTCCTGCAACCCGTTCCATTTGTGCTAGATGAACGAATGTCTCTCCACATGCTCAGTTCTGAGTGATAAGTGTGAGTGAAAGCCGTCCTTCAACTAGCTTGTTGGGAACACAAAGTTTCTTTTCACTTGCAAACTCCACTCCATACATATATATGGGGAGGTACTAGCTCCAACTCGGTTTTACAGTGCAAACTGCAGGAACTTCAAACCGGCACTAGGAAACAGACTGAGAAACCAGAGTAAAAGTTTCTCCTGCCACCCGTTCCATTTTTGCTAGATGAACGAACGTCTCTCCACATGCTCAATTCTGAGAGATAAGTGTGTGTGAAAGCCGTCCTTCACCTTGCTTGTTGGGAACACAAAGTTTCTTTTCACTTGCAAACTCCACTCCATACATATATATGGGGAGGTACTAGCTCCAACTCTGTTTTACAGTGAAAACTGCAGGAACTTCAAACAGGCACTAGGAAACAGTCTGAGAAACCAGAGTAAAAGTTTCTCCTGCAACCCGTTCCCTTTGTGCTAGATGAACGAACGTCTCTCCCCATGCTCAGTTCTGAGAGATAAGTGTGTGTGAAAGCCGTACTTCACCTAGCTTGTTGGGAACACAAAGTTTCTTTTCACTTGCAAACTCCACTCCATACATATATATGGGGAGGTACTAGCTCCAACTCCGTTTTACAGTTCAAAATGCAGGAACTTCAAACCGGCACTAGGAAACAGACTGAGAAACCAGAGTAAAAGTTTCTCCTGCAACCCGTTCCCTTTGTGTTAGATGAACGAACGTCTATCCAAATGCTCAGTTCTGAGAGATAAGTGTGTGTTAAAGCCGTCCTTCACCTAGCTTGTTGGGAACACAATGTTTCTTTTCACTTGCAAACTCCACTCCATACATATATATGGGTAGGTACTAGCTCCAACTTGGTTTTACAGTGAAAACTGCAGGAACTTCAAACCGGCACTAGGAAACAGACTGTGAAACCAGAGTAAAAGTTTCTCCTGCAACCCGTTCCCTTTGTGCTAGATGAACGAACGTCTCTCCACATGCTCAGTTCTGAGTGATATGTGTGAGTGAAAGCCGACCTTCACCTAGCTTGTTGGGAACACAAAGTTTCTTTTCACTTGCAAACTCCACTCCATACATATATATGGGGAGGTACTAGCCCCAACTCGGTTTTACAGTGAAAACTGCAGGAAATTCAAACCGGCACTAGGAAACAGACTGAGAACCCAGAGTAAAAGTTTCTCCTGAAACCCGTTCCCTTTGTGCTAGATGAACGAACGACTCTCCACATGCTCAGTTCTGAGAGATAAGTGTGTGTGAAAGCCGTCCTTCACCTAGCTTGTTGGGAACACAAAGTTTCTTTTCACTTGCAAACTCCACTCCATACATATATATGGGGAGGTACTAGCTCCAACTCGGTTTTACAGTGAAAACTGCAGGAACTTCAAACCGGCACTAGGAAACACACTGAGAAACCAGAGTAAAAGTTTCTCCTGCAACCCGTTCCCTTTGTGTTAGATGAACGAACGTCTCTACACATGCTCAGTTCTGAGAGATAAGTATGTGTGAAAGCCGTCCTTCACATAGCTTGTTGGGAACACAAAGTTTCTTTTCACTTGCAAACTCCAATCCATACATATATATGGGGAGGTACTAGCTCCAACTCGGTTTTACAGTGATAACTGCAGGAACTTCAAAAAGGCACTAGGAAACAGACTGAGAAACCCGAGTAAAAGTTTCTCCTGCAAACCGTTCCCTTTTTGCTAGATGAACGAACGTCTCTCCACATGCTCAGTTCTGAGAGGTAAGTGTGTGTGAAAGCCGTCCTTCACCTAGCTTGTTGGGAACACAAAGATTCTTTTCACTTGCAAACTCCACTCCATACATATATATGGGGAGGTACTAGCCCCAACTCGGTTTTACAGTGAAAACTGCAGGAACTTCAAACCGGCACTAGTAAACAGACTCAGAAACCAGAGTAAAATTTTTTCCTGCAACCCGTTCCCTTTGTGCTAGATGAACGAACGTCTCTCCACATGCTCAGTTCTGAGAGATAAGTATGTGTGAAAGCCGTCCTTCACCTAGCTTGTAGGGAACACAAAGTTTCTTTTCACTTGCAAATCCCACTCCATACATATATATGGGGAGGTACTAGCCCCAACTCGGTTTTACAGTGAAAACTGCAGGAACTTCAAACCGGCACTAGGAAACAGACTCAGAAACCAGAGTAAAAGTTTCTCCTGCAACCCGTTCCCTTTGTGCTAGATGAACGAATGTCTCTCCATATGCTCAGTTCTAAGAGATATGTGTGTGTGAAAGCCGTACTTCACCTAGCTTGTTGGGAAAACAAAGTTTCTTTTCACTTGCAAACTCCACTCCATACATATATATGGGGAGGTACTAGCTCCAACTCGGTTTTACAGTGAAAAGTGCAGGAACTTCAAACCGGCACTAGGAAACAGACTGAGAAACCAGAGTAAAAGTTTCTCCTGCAACCCGTTCCCATTGTGCTAGATGAACGAAAGTCTCTCCACATGCTCAGTTCTGAGAGATAAGTGTGTGTGAAAGCCGTCCTTCAAATAGCTTGTTGGGAACACAAAGTTCCTTTTCAATTGCATACTCCACTCCATACATATATATTGGGAGGTACTAGCTCCAACTCGTTTTTATAGAGAAAACTGCAGGAACTTCAAACCGGCACTAGGAAACAGACTGAGAAACCAGAGTAAAAGTTTCTCCTGCAACCCGTTCCCTTTGTGCTAGATGAACGAACGTCTCTCCACATGCTCAGTTCTGAGAGTTAAGTGTGTGTGAAAGCCGTCTTTCACGTAGCTTGTTGGGTACATAAAGTTTCTTTTCACTTGTAAACTCCACTCCATACATATATATGGGGAGGTACTAGCTCCAACACGGTTTTACAGTGCAAACTGCAGGAACTTCAAACCGGCACTAGGAAACAGACTGAGAACCCAGAGTAAAAGTTTCTCCTGCAACCCGTTCGCTTTGTGCTAGATGAACGAACGTCTCTCCACATGCTCAGTTCTGAGAAATAAGTGTGTGTGAAAGCCGTCCTTCACATAGCTTGTTGGGAACACAAAGTTCCTTTTCACTTGCAAACTCCACTCCATACATATATATGGGGAAGTACTAGCTCCAACTCTGTTTTACAGTGAAAACTGCAGGAACTTCAAACCGGCACTAGGAAACAGACTGAGAAACCAGAGTAAAAGTTTCTCCTGCAACCCGTTAAATTTGTGCTAGATGAACGAACTTCTCTCCACATGCTCAGTTCTGAGAGAAAAATGTGTGTGAAAGCCGTACTTCACCTAGCTTGTTGGGAACACAAAGTTCGTTTACACTTGCAAACTCCACTCCATACATATATATGTGGAGGTACAAGCCCCAACTCGGTTTTACAGTGAAAACTGCAGGAACTTCAAACCGGCACTAGGAAACAGACTGAGAAACCAGAGCAAAATTTTCTCCTGCAACCCCTTTCCGTTTGTGCTAGATGAATGAACGTCTCTCCACATGCTCAGTTCTGAGAGATAAGTGTGTGTGAAAGCCGTCCTTCACCTAGCTTGTAGGGAACACAAAGTTTCTTTTCACTTGCAAACTCCACTCCATACATATATATGGGGAGGTACTAGCCCCAACTCGGTTTTACAGTGAAAACTGCAGGAACTTCCAACCGGCACTAGGTAACAGACTGAGATCCCAGAGTAAAAGTTTCTCCTGCAACCCGTTCGCTTTGTGCTAGATGAACGAACGTCTCTCCACATGCTCAGTTCTGAGAGGTAAGTGTGTGTGAAAGCCGTCCTTCACCTAGCTTGTTGGGAACACAAAGTTTCTTTTCACTTGCAAACTCCACTCCATACATATATATGGGGAGGTACTAGCCCCAACTCGGTTTTACAGTGAAAACTGCAGGAACTTCAAACCGGCACTAGTAAACAGACTCAGAAACCAGAGTAAAATTTTGTCCTGCAACCCGTTCCATTTGTGCTAGATGAACGAACGTCTCTCCACATGCTCAGTTCTGAGAGATAAGTATGTGTGAAAGCCGTCCTTCACCTAGCTTGTAGGGAACACAAATTTTCTTTTCACTTGCAAACTCCACTCCATACATATATATGGGGAGGTACTAGCCCCAACTCGGTTTTACAGTGAAAACTGCAGGTACTTCAAACCGGCACTAGGAAAGAGACTCAGAAACCAGAGAAAAAGTTTCTCCTGCAACCCGTTCAATTGTGCTAGATGAACGAACGTCTCTCCACATGCTCAGTTCTGAGATGTAAGTGTGTGTGAAAGCCGTACTTCAACTAGCTTGTTGGGAACACAAAGTTTCTTTTCACTTGCAAATTCCACTCCATACATATATATGGGGAGGTACTAGCTCCAACTCGGTTTTACAGTGAAAACTGCAGGAACTTCAAACAGGCACTAGGAAAGAGACTGAGAAACCAGAGTAAAAGTTTCTCTTGCAACTCGTTCATTTTGTGCTAGATGAACGAACGTCTCTCCACATGCTCAGTTCTGAGAGATAAGTGTGTGTGAATGCCGTCCTTCACCTAGCTTGTTGGGAACACAAAGTTCCTTTTCACTTGCAAACTCCACTCCATATATATATATGGGGAGGTACTAGCTCCAACTCGGTTTTACAGTGCAAACTGCAGGAACTTCAAACCGGCACTAGGAAACAGACTGAGAAACCAGAGTAAAAGTTTCTCCTGCAACCCGTTCCCTTTGTGCTAGATGAACGAACGTCTCTCCACATGCTCAGTTCTGAGAGATAAGTGTGTGTGAAAGACGTCCTTCACCTAGCTTGTTGGGAACACAAAGTTTCTTTTCACTTGCAAACTCCAATCCATACATATATATGGGGAGGTACTAGCTCCAACTCCGTTTTACAGTTCAAAATGCAGGAACTTCAAACCGGCACTAGGAAACAGACTGAGAAACCAGAGTAAAAGTTTCTCCTGCAACCCGTTAAATTTGTGCTAGATGAACGAACTTCTCTCCACATGCTCAGTTCTGAGAGAAAAATGTGTGTGAAAGCCGTACTTCACCTAGCTTGTTGGGAACACAAAGTTCGTTTACACTTGCAAACTCCACTCCATACATATATATGTGGAGGTACAAGCCCCAACTCGGTTTTACAGTGAAAACTGCAGGAACTTCAAACCGGCACTAGGAAACAGACTGAGAAACCAGAGCAAAATTTTCTCCTGCAACCCCTTTCCGTTTGTGCTAGATGAATGAACGTCTCTCCACATGCTCAGTTCTGAGAGATAAGTGTGTGTGAAAGCCGTCCTTCACCTAGCTTGTAGGGAACACAAAGTTTCTTTTCACTTGCAAACTCCACTCCATACATATATATGGGGAGGTACTAGCCCCAACTCGGTTTTACAGTGAAAACTGCAGGAACTTCCAACCGGCACTAGGTAACAGACTGAGATCCCAGAGTAAAAGTTTCTCCTGCAACCCGTTCGCTTTGTGCTAGATGAACGAACGTCTCTCCACATGCTCAGTTCTGAGAGGTAAGTGTGTGTGAAAGCCGTCCTTCACCTAGCTTGTTGGGAACACAAAGTTTCTTTTCACTTGCAAACTCCACTCCATACATATATATGGGGAGGTACTAGCCCCAACTCGGTTTTACAGTGAAAACTGCAGGAACTTCAAACCGGCACTAGTAAACAGACTCAGAAACCAGAGTAAAATTTTGTCCTGCAACCCGTTCCATTTGTGCTAGATGAACGAACGTCTCTCCACATGCTCAGTTCTGAGAGATAAGTATGTGTGAAAGCCGTCCTTCACCTAGCTTGTAGGGAACACAAATTTTCTTTTCACTTGCAAACTCCACTCCATACATATATATGGGGAGGTACTAGCCCCAACTCGGTTTTACAGTGAAAACTGCAGGTACTTCAAACCGGCACTAGGAAAGAGACTCAGAAACCAGAGAAAAAGTTTCTCCTGCAACCCGTTCAATTGTGCTAGATGAACGAACGTCTCTCCACATGCTCAGTTCTGAGATGTAAGTGTGTGTGAAAGCCGTACTTCAACTAGCTTGTTGGGAACACAAAGTTTCTTTTCACTTGCAAATTCCACTCCATACATATATATGGGGAGGTACTAGCTCCAACTCGGTTTTACAGTGAAAACTGCAGGAACTTCAAACAGGCACTAGGAAAGAGACTGAGAAACCAGAGTAAAAGTTTCTCTTGCAACTCGTTCATTTTGTGCTAGATGAACGAACGTCTCTCCACATGCTCAGTTCTGAGAGATAAGTGTGTGTGAATGCCGTCCTTCACCTAGCTTGTTGGGAACACAAAGTTCCTTTTCACTTGCAAACTCCACTCCATATATATATATGGGGAGGTACTAGCTCCAACTCGGTTTTACAGTGCAAACTGCAGGAACTTCAAACCGGCACTAGGAAACAGACTGAGAAACCAGAGTAAAAGTTTCTCCTGCAACCCGTTCCCTTTGTGCTAGATGAACGAACGTCTCTCCACATGCTCAGTTCTGAGAGATAAGTGTGTGTGAAAGACGTCCTTCACCTAGCTTGTTGGGAACACAAAGTTTCTTTTCACTTGCAAACTCCAATCCATACATATATATGGGGAGGTACTAGCTCCAACTCCGTTTTACAGTTCAAAATGCAGGAACTTCAAACCGGCACTAGGAAACAGACTGAGAAACCAGAGTAAAAGTTTCTCCTGCAACCCGTTCCCTTTGTGCTATATGAACGATCGTCTATCCACATGCTCAGTTCTGAGAGATAAGTGTGTGTTAAAGCCGTCCTTCAACTAGCTTGTTGGGAACACAAAGTTTCTTTTCACTTGCAAACTCCACTCCATACATATATATGGGGAGGTACTAGCTCCAACTCGGTTTTACAGTGAAAACTGCAGGAACTTCAAACCGGCACTAGGAAACACACTGAGAAACCACAGTAAAAGTTTCTCCTGCAAACCGTTCCCTTTGTGTTAAATGAACGAACGTCTCTCCACATGCTCAGTTCTGAGAGATAAGTATGTGTGAATGCCGTCCTTCACCTAGCTTGTTGGGAACACAAAGTTTCTTTTCACTTGCAAACTCCAATCCATACATATATATGGGGAGGTACTAGCTCTAACTCGGTTTTACTGTGAAAACTGCAGGAACTTCAAAAAGGCACTAGGAAACAGACTGAGAAACCAGAGTAAAAGTTTCTCCTGCAAACCGTTCCCTTTTTGCTAGATGAACGAACGTCTCTCCACATGCTCAGTTCTGAGAGGTAAGTGTGTGTTAAAGCCGTTCTTCACCTAGCTTGTTGGGAACACAAAGTTTCTTTTTACTTGCAAACTCCACTCCATACATATATATGGGGAGGTACTAGCCCCAACTCGGTTTTACAGTGAAAACTGCAGGAAATTCAAACCGGCACTAGTAAACAGACTCACAAACGAGAGTAAAACTTTGTCCTGCAACCCGTTCCCTTTGTGCTAGATGAACGAACGTCTCTCCACATGCTCAGTTCTGAGAGATAAGTATGTGTGAAAGCCGTCCTTCACCTAGCTTGTAGGGAACACAAAGTTTCTTTTCACTTGCAAACTCCACTCCATACATATATATGGGGAGGTACTAGCCCCAACTCGGTTTTACAGTGAAAACTGCAGGTACTTCAAACCGGCACTAGGAAACAGACTCAGAAACCAGAGAAAAAGTTTCTCCTGCAACCCGTTCAATTGTGCTAGATGAACGAACGTCTCTCCACATGCTTAGTTCTGAGATGTAAGTGTGTGTGAAAGCCGTACTTCACCTAGCTTGTTGGGAACACAAAGTTTCTTTTCACTTGCAAATTCCACTCCATACATATATATGGGGAGGTACTAGCTCCAACTCGGTTTTACAGTGAAAACTGCAGGAACTTCAAACCGGCACTAGGAAAGAGACTGAGAAACCAGAGTAAAAGTTTCTCTTGCAACTCGTTCATTTTGTGCTAGATGAACGAACGTCTCTCCACATGCTCAGTTCTGAGAGATAAGTGTGTGTGAATGCCGTCCTTCACCTAGCTTGTTGGGAACACAAAGTTCCTTTTCACTTGCAAACTCCACTCCATATATATATATGGGGAGGTACTAGCTCCAAATCGGTTTTACAGTGAAAACTGCAGGAACATCAAACCGGCACTAGGAAACAGACTGAGAAACCAGAGTAAAAGTTTCTCCTGCAACCCGTTCCCTTTGTGCTAGATGAACAAACGTCTCTCCACATGCTCAGTTCTGAGAGATAAGTGTGTGTGAAAGACGTCCTTCACCTAGCTTGTTGGGAACACAAAGTTTCTTTTCACTTGCAAACTCCAATCCATACATATATATGGGGAGGTACTAGCTCCAACTCCGTTTTACAGTTCAAAATGCAGGAACTTCAAACCGGCACTAGGAAACAGACTGAGAAACCAGAGTAAAAGTTTCTCCTGCAACCCGTTCCCTTTGTGCTAGATGAACGATCGTCTATCCACATGCTCATTTCTGAGAGATAAGTGTGTGTTAAAGCCGTCCTTCAACTAGCTTGTTGGGAACACAAAGTTTCTTTTCACTTGCAAACTCCACTCCATACATATATATGGGGAGGTACTAGCTCCAACTCGGTTTTACAGTGAAAACTGCAGGAACTTCAAACCGGCACTAGGAAACACACTGAGAATCCAGAGTAAAAGTTTCTCCTGCAACCCGTTCCCTTTGTGTTAAATGAACGAACGTCTCTCCACATGCTCAGTTCTGAGAGATAAGTATGTGTGAATGCCGTCCTTCACCTAGCTTGTTGGGAACACAAAGTTTCTTTTCACTTGCAAACTCCAATCCATACATATATATGGGGAGGTACTAGCTCTAACTCGGTTTTACTGTGAAAACTGCAGGAACTTCAAAAAGGCACTAGGAAACAGACTGAGAAACCAGAGTAAAAGTTTCTCCTGCAAACCGTTCCCTTTTTGCTAGATGAACGAACGTCTCTCCACATGCTCAGTTCTGAGAGGTAAGTGTGTGTTAAAGCCGTTCTTCAACTAGCTTGTAGGGAACACAAAGTTTCTTTTCACTTGCAAACTCCACTCCATACATATATATGGGGAGTTACTAGCCCCAACACTGTTTTACAGTGAAAACTGCAGGAACTTCAAACCGGCACTAGGAAACAGACTCAGAACCCAGAGTAAAAGTTTCTCCTGCAACCCGTTCCCTTTGTGCTAGATGAACGAATGTCTCTCCACATGCTCAGTTCTTTGAGATAAATGTGTGTGAAAGCCGTACTTCACCTACCTTGTTGGGAACACAAAGTTTCTTTTCACTTGCAAAATCCACTCCATACATATATATGGGGAGGTACTAGCTCCAACTCTGTTTTACAGTGAAAACTGCAGGAACTTCAAACCGGCACTAGGAAAGAGACTGAGAAACCAGAGTAAAAGTTTCTCCTGCAACTCGTTCATTTTGTGCTAGATGAACGAACGTCTCTCCACATGCTCAGTTCTAAGAGATAAGTGTGTGTGAATGCCGTCCTTCACCTAGCTTGTTGGGAATACAAAGTTTCTTTTCACTTGACAACTACACTCCATATATATATATGGGGAGGTACTAGCTCCAACTCGGTTTTACAGTGAAAACTGCAGGAACTTCAAACGGGCACTAGGAAACAGACTGAGAAACCAGAGTAAAAGTTTCTCCTGCAACCCGTTCCCTTGTGCTAGATGAACGAACGTCTCTCCACATGCTCAGTTCTGAGATTTAAGTGTGTGTGAAAGCCGTCCTTCACCTAGCTTGTTGGGAACAGAAAGTTTTTTTCACTTGCAAACTCCACTCCATACATATATATGGGGAGGTACTAGCCCCAACTCGGTTTTACAGTGAAAACTGCAGGAACTTCAAACCAGCTCTCGGAAACAGACTCAGATACCAGAGTAAAAGTTTCTCCTGCAACCCGTTCCCTTTGTGCTAGATGAACGAACGTCTATCCACATGCTCAGTTCTGAGAGATAAGTGTGTGTTAAAGCCGTCCTTCACCTAGCTTGTTGGGAACACAAAGTTTCTTTTCACTTGCAAACTCCACTCCATAAATATATATGGGGAGGTACTAGCCCCATCTCGGTTTTACAGTGAAAACTGCAGGAACTTCAAACCGGCAATATTAAAAAGACTGAGAAACCAGAGTAAAAGTTTCTCCTGCAACCCGTTCCCATTGTGCTAGATGAACGAACGTCTCTCCACATGCTCAGTTCTGAGAGATAAGTGTGTGTGAAAGCCGTCCTTCACCTAGCTTGTTGGGAACACAAAGTTCCTTTTCACTTGCAAACTCCACTCCATACATATATATTGGGAGGTACTAGCTCCAACTCGTTTTTATAGAGAAAACTGCAGGAACTTCAAACTGGCACTAGGAAACAGACTGAGAAACCAGAGTAAAAGTTTCTCCTGCAAACCTTTCCCTTTGTGCTAGATGAACGAACGTCTCTCCACATGCTCAGTTGTGAGAGATAAGTGTGTGTGGAAGCCGTCCTTCACTTAGCTTGTTGGGAACACAAAGTTTCTTTTCACTTGCAAACTCCACTCCGTACATATATATGGGGAGGTACTAGCTCCAACTCGGTTTTACAGTGCAAACTGCAGGAACTTCAAACCGGCACTAGGAAACAGACTGAGAGACCAGAGTAAAAGTTTCTCCTGCAACCCGTTCGCTTTGTGCTAGATGAACGAACGTCTCTCCACATGCTCAGTTCTGAGTGATATGTGTGAGTGAAAGCCGTCCTTCACCTAGCTTTTTGGGAACACAAAGTTTCTTTTCACTTGCAAACTCCACTCCATATATATATATGCGGAGTTACTAGCCCCAACTCGGTTTTACAGTGAAAACTGCAGGAAATTCAAATCGGCACTAGGAAACAGACTGAGAACCCAGAGTAAAAGTTACTCCTGAAACCCGTTCCCTTTGTGCTAGATGAACGAACGTCTCTCCACATGCTCAGTTCTGAGAGATAAGTGTGTGTGAAAGCCGTCCTTCAATTAGCTTGTTGGGAACACAAAGTTTCTTTTCACTTGCAAACTCCACTCCATACATATATATGGGGAGGTACTAGCCCCAACTCAGTTTTACAGTGAAAACTGCAGGTACTTCAAACCGGCACTAGTAAACAGACTCAGAAACCAGAGTAAAATTTTGTCCTGCAACCCGTTCCCTTTGTTCTAGATGAACGAACGTCTCTCCACATGCTCAGTTCTGAGAGATAAGTATGTGTGAAAGCCGTCCTTCACCTAGCTTGTAGGGAACACAAAGTTTCTTTTCACTTGCAAACTCCACTCCATACATATATAAGGGTAGGTACTAGCCCCAACTCGGTTTTACAGTGAAAACTGCAGGAAATTCAAACCGGCACTAGGAAACAGACTGAGAAACCAGAGTAAAACTTTCTCCTGCAACTCGTTCATTTTGTGCTAGATGAACGAGCGTCTCTCCACATGCTCAGTTCTAAGAGATAAGTGTGTGGATGCCGTCCTTCACCTAGCTTGTTGGGAACACAAAGTTTCTTTTCACTTGCAAATTCCACTCCATATATATATATGGGGAGGTAGTAGCTCCAAATCGGTTTTACAGTGAAAACTGCAGGAACTTCAAACGGGCACTAGGAAACAGACTGAGAAACCAGAATAAAAGTTTCTCCTGCAACCCGTTCCCTTGTGGTAGATGAACGAACGTCTCTCCACATGCTCAGTTCTGAGATTTAAGTGTGTGTGAAAGCCGTACTTTACCTAGCTTGTTGGGAACACAAAGTTTCTTTTCACTTGGAAACTCCACTCCATACATATATATGGTGAGGTACTAGCTCCAACTCGGTTTTACAGTGAAAACTGCAGGAACTTCAAAACGGCACTAGGAAACAGACTGAGAAACCAAAGTAAAAGTTTCTCCTGCAACCCGTTCCCTTTGTGCTAGATGAACGAACGTCTCTCCACATGCTCAGTTCTGAGAGATAAGTGTGTGTGAAATCCGTCCTTCAACTAGCTTGTTGGGAACACAAAGTTACTTTTCACTTGCAAACTCCACTCCATACATATATATGGGTAGGTACTAGCCCCAACTCGGTTTTACAGTGAAAACTGCAGGAACTTCAAACCGGCACTAGGAAACAGACTGAGAAACCAGAGTAAAAGTTTCTCCTGCAACCCGTTCCCATTGTGCTAGATGAACGAACGTCTCTCCACATGCTCAGTTCTGAGAGATAAGTGTGTGTGAAAGCCTTCCTTCACCTAGCTTTTTGGGAACACAATGTTCCTTTTCACTTGCAAACTCCACTTCATACATATATATTGGGAGGTACTAGATCCAACTCGATTTTATAGAGAAAAATGCAGGAACTTCAAACCGGCACTAGGAAACAGACTGAGAAACCAGAGTAAAAGTTTCTCCTGCAACCCGTTCCCTTTGTGCTAGATGAACGAACGTCTCTCCACATGCTCAGTTGTGAGAGATAAATGTGTGTGGAAGCCGTCCTTCACTTAGCTTGTTGGGAACACAAAGTTTCTTTTCACTTGCAAACTCCACTCCGTACATATATATGGGGAGGTACTAGCTCCAACTCGGTTTTACAGTGCAAACTGCAGGAACTTCAAACCGGCACTAGGAAACAGACTGAAAACCCAGAGTAAATGTTTCTCCTGCAACCCGTTCGCTTTGTGCTAGATGAACGAACGTCTCTCCACATGCTCAGTTCTGAGGGATAAGTGTGTGTGAAAGCCTTCCTTCAACTAGCTTGTTGTGAACACAAAGTTTCTTTTCACTTGCAAACTCCACTCCATACATATATATGGGGAGGTACTAGCTCCAACTTGGTTTTACAGTGAAAACTGCAGGAACTTCAAACCGGCACTAGGAAACAGACTGAGAAACCAGATTAAAAGTTTCTCCTGCAACCCGTTCCCTTTGTGCTAGATGAACGAACGTCTCTCCACATGCTCAGTTCTGAAGTGATATGTGTGAGTGAAAGCCGTCATTCACCTAGCTTTTTGGGAACACAAAGTTTCTTTTCACTTGCAAACTCCACTCCATATATATATATGGGGAGGTACTAGCCCCAACTCGGTTTTACAGTGAAAACTGCAGGAAATTCAAACCGGCACTAGGAAACAGACTTAGAACCCAGAGAAAAGTTTCTCCTGAAACCCGTTCCCTTTGTGCTAGATGAACGAACGTCTCTCCACATGCTCAGTTCTGAGAGATAAGTGTGTGTGAAAGCCGTCCTTCACCTAGCTTGTTGGGAACACAAAGTTTCTTTTCACTTGCAAACTCCTCTCCATACATATATATGGGGAGGTACTAGCCCCAACTCAGTTTTACAGTGAAAACTTCAGGAACTTCAAAACGGCACTAGTAAACAGACTCAGAAACCAGAGAAAATTTTGACCTGCAACCCGTTCCCTTTGTGCTAGATGAACGAACGTCTCTCCCCATGCTCAGTTCTGAGAGATAAGTATGTGTGAAAGCCGTCCTTCACCTAGCTTGTAGGGAACACCAAGTTTCTTTTCACTTGCAAACTCCACTCCATACATATATATGGGGAGGTACTAGCCCCAACTCGGTTTTACAGTGAAAACTGCAGGAACTTCAAACCGGCACTAGGAAACAGACACAGAAACCAGAGTAAAAGTTTCTCCTGCAACCCGTTCCCTTTGTGCTAGATGAACGAACGTCTCTCCACATGCTCAGTTCTGAGAGATAAGTATGTGTGAAAGCCGTCCTTCACCTTGCTTGTAGGGAACACAAAGTTTCTTTTCACTTGCAAACTCCACTTCATACATATATATGGGTAGGTACTAGCCCCAACTCGGTTTTACAGTGAAAACTGCAGGAACTTCAAACCGGCACTAAGAAACAGACTGAGAAACCAGAGTAAAAGTTTCTCCTGCAACCCGTTCCCTTTGTGCTAGATGAACGAATGTCTCTCCACATGCTCAGTTCTGAGAGATAAGTGTGTGTGAAAGCCGTACTTCACCTAGCTTGTTGGGAACACAAAGTTTCTTTTCAATTGCAAAATCCACTCCATACATATATATGGGGAGGTACTAGCTCCAACTCGGTTTTACAGTGAAAACTGCAGGAACTTCAAACCGGCACTAGGAAAGAGACTGAGAAACCAGAGTAAAAGTTTCTCCTGCAACTCGTTCATTTTGTGCTAGATGAACGAACGTCTCTCCACATGCTCAGTTCTAAGAGATAAGTGTGTGTGAATGCCGTCCTTCACCTAGCTTGTTGGGAACAGAAAGTTCCTTTTCACTTGCAAACTCCACTCCATATATATATATGGGGAGGTAGTAGCTCCAAATCGGTTTTACAGTGAAAACTGCAGGATCTTCAAACGGGCACTAGGAAACAGACTGAGAAACCAGAGTAAAAGTTTCTCCTGAAACCCGTTCCCTTGTGCTAGATGAACGAACGTCTCTCCACATGCTCAGTTCTGAGATTTAAGTGTGTGTGAAAGCCGTCCTTCACCTAGCTTGTTGGGAACACAAAGTTTCTTTTCACTTGCAAACTCCACTCCATACATATATATGGGGAGTTACTAGCTCCAACTCGGTTTTACAGTGAAAACTGCAGGAACTTCAAACCGGCACTAGGAAACAGACTCAGAAACCAGAGTAAAAGTTTCTCCTGCAACCCGTTCCCTTTGTGCTAGATGAACGAACGTCTCTCCACATGCTCAGTTCTGAGAGTTAAGTGTGTGTGAAAGCCGTCCTTCACCTAGCTTGTTGAGAACACAAAGTTTCTTTTCACTTGCAAACTCCACTCCATACATATATATGGGGAGGTACTAGCCCCAACTCTGTTTTACAGTGAAAACTGCAGGAACTTCAAACCGGCACTCGGAAACAGACTGAGAAACCAGAGTAAAAGTTTCTCCTGCAACCCGTTCCTTTTGTGCTACATGAACGAACGTCTCTCCACATGCTCAGTTCTCAGAGATAAGTGTGTGTGAAAGCCGTCCTTCACCTAGCTTGTTGATAACACAAAGTTTCTTTTCACTTGCAAACTCCACTCCATACATATATATGGGGAGGTACTAGCCCCAACTCGGTTTTACAGTGAAAACTGCAGGAACTTCAAACAAGCACTCGGAAACAGAGTCAGATACCAGAGTAAAAGTTTCTCCTGCAACCCGTTCCCTTTGTGCTAGATGAACGAACGTCTCTCCACATGCTCAGTTCTGAGAGATAAGTATGTGTGAAAGCCGTCCTTCACCTTGCTTGTAGGGAACACAAAGTTTCTTTTCACTTGCAAACTCCACTTCATACATATATATGGGGAGGTACTAGACCCAACTCGGTTTTACAGTGAAAACTGCAGGAACTTCAAACCGGCACTAGGAAACAGACACAGAAACCAGAGTAAAAGTTTCTCCTGCAACCCGTTCCCTTTGTGCTAGATGAACGAACGTCTCTCCACATGCTCAGTTCTGAGAGATAAGTATGTGTGAAAGCCGTCCTTCACCTTGCTTGTAGGGAACACAAAGTTTCTTTTCACTTGCAAACTCCACTTCATACATATATATGGGTAGGTACTAGCCCCAACTCGGTTTTACAGTGAAAACTGCAGGAACTTCAAACCGGCACTAAGAAACAGACTGAGAAACCAGAGTAAAAGTTTCTCCTGCAACCCGTTCCCTTTGTGCTAGATGAACGAATGTCTCTCCACATGCTCAGTTCTGAGAGATAAGTGTGTGTGAAAGCCGTACTTCACCTAGCTTGTTGGGAACACAAAGTTTCTTTTCAATTGCAAAATCCACTCCATACATATATATGGGGAGGTACTAGCTCCAACTCGGTTTTACAGTGAAAACTGCAGGAACTTCAAACCGGCACTAGGAAAGAGACTGAGAAACCAGAGTAAAAGTTTCTCCTGCAACTCGTTCATTTTGTGCTAGATGAACGAACGTCTCTCCACATGCTCAGTTCTAAGAGATAAGTGTGTGTGAATGCCGTCCTTCACCTAGCTTGTTGGGAACAGAAAGTTCCTTTTCACTTGCAAACTCCACTCCATATATATATATGGGGAGGTAGTAGCTCCAAATCGGTTTTACAGTGAAAACTGCAGGATCTTCAAACGGGCACTAGGAAACAGACTGAGAAACCAGAGTAAAAGTTTCTCCTGAAACCCGTTCCCTTGTGCTAGATGAACGAACGTCTCTCCACATGCTCAGTTCTGAGATTTAAGTGTGTGTGAAAGCCGTCCTTCACCTAGCTTGTTGGGAACACAAAGTTTCTTTTCACTTGCAAACTCCACTCCATACATATATATGGGGAGTTACTAGCTCCAACTCGGTTTTACAGTGAAAACTGCAGGAACTTCAAACCGGCACTAGGAAACAGACTCAGAAACCAGAGTAAAAGTTTCTCCTGCAACCCGTTCCCTTTGTGCTAGATGAACGAACGTCTCTCCACATGCTCAGTTCTGAGAGTTAAGTGTGTGTGAAAGCCGTCCTTCACCTAGCTTGTTGAGAACACAAAGTTTCTTTTCACTTGCAAACTCCACTCCATACATATATATGGGGAGGTACTAGCCCCAACTCTGTTTTACAGTGAAAACTGCAGGAACTTCAAACCGGCACTCGGAAACAGACTGAGAAACCAGAGTAAAAGTTTCTCCTGCAACCCGTTCCTTTTGTGCTACATGAACGAACGTCTCTCCACATGCTCAGTTCTCAGAGATAAGTGTGTGTGAAAGCCGTCCTTCACCTAGCTTGTTGATAACACAAAGTTTCTTTTCACTTGCAAACTCCACTCCATACATATATATGGGGAGGTACTAGCCCCAACTCGGTTTTACAGTGAAAACTGCAGGAACTTCAAACAAGCACTCGGAAACAGAGTCAGATACCAGAGTAAAAGTTTCTCCTGCAACCCGTTCCCTTTGTGCTAGATGAACGAACGTCTCTCCACATGCTCAGTTCTGAGAGATAAGTATGTGTGAAAGCCGTCCTTCACCTTGCTTGTAGGGAACACAAAGTTTCTTTTCACTTGCAAACTCCACTTCATACATATATATGGGGAGGTACTAGACCCAACTCGGTTTTACAGTGAAAACTGCAGGAACTTCAAACCGGCACTAGGAAACAGACTCAGAAACCAGAGTAAAAGTTTCTCCTGCAACCTGTTCCCTTTGTGCTAGATGATCGAATGTCTCTCCACATGCTCAGTTCTGAGAGATAAGTGTGTGTTAAAGCCGTACTTCACCTAGCTTGTTGGGAACACAAAGTTTCTTTTCAATTGCAAAATCCACTCCATACATATATATGGGGAGGTACTAGCTCCAACTCGGTTTTACAGTGAAAACTGCAGGAACATCAAACCGGCACTAGGAAAGAGACTGAGAAACCAGAGTAAAAGTTTCTCCTGCAACTCGTTCATTTTGTGCTAGATGAACGAACGTCTCTCCACATGCTCAGTTCTAAGAGATAAGTGTGTGTGAATGCCGTCCTTCACCTAGCTTGTTGGGAACACAAAGTTTCTTTTCACTTGCAAACTCCACTCCATATATATATATGGGGAGGTAGTAGCTCCAAATCGGTTTTACAGTGAAAACTGCAGGATCTTCAAACGGGCACTAGGAAACAGACTGAGAAACCAGACTAAAAGTTTCTCCTGAAACCCGTTCCCTTGTTCTAGATGAACGAACGTCTCTCCACATGCTCAGTTCTGAGATTTAAGTGTGTGTGAAAGCCGTCCTTCACCTAGCTTGTTGGGAACACAAAGTTTCTTTTCACTTGCAAACTCCACTCCATACATATATATGGGGAGGTACTAGCTCCAACTCGGTTTTACAGTGAAAACTGCAGGAACTTCAAACCGGCACTAGGAAACAGACTGAGAAACCAGAGTAAATGTTTCTCCTGCAACCCGTTCCCCTGGTGCTAGATGAACGAAAGTCTCTCCACATGCTCAATTCTGAGAGATAAGTGTGTGTGAAAGCCGTCCTTCACCTAGCTTGTTGGGAACACAAAGTTCCTTTTCAGTTGCAAACTCCACTCCATACATATATATTGGGAGGTACTAGCTCCAACTCGGTTTTAGAGAGAAAACTGCAGGAACATCAAACCGGCACTAGGAAACAGACTGAGAAACCAGAGTAAAAGTTTCTCCTGCAACCCGTTCCCTTTGTGCTAGATGAACGAACGTCTCTCCACATGCTCAGTTCTGAGAGTTAAGTGTGTGTGAAAGCCGTCCTTCACATAGCTTGTTGGGAACATAAAGTTTCTTTTCACTTGCAAACTCCTCTCCGTACATATATATGGGAGGTACAAGCTCTAACTCGGTTTTACAGTGCAAACTGCAGGAACTTCAAACCGGCACTAGGAAACAGACTGAGAAACCAGAGTAAAAGTTTCTCCTGCAAACCGTTCGCTTTGTGCTAGATGAACGAACGTCTCTCCACATGCTCAGTTCTGAGGGTTAAGTGTGTGTGAAAGCCGTCCTTCACCTAGCTTGTTGGGAACACAAAGTTTCTTTTCACTTGCAAACTCCACTCCATACATATATATTGGTAGGTACTAGCTCCAACTCGGTTTTATAGAGAAAACTGCAGGAACTTCAAACCGGCACTAGGAAACAGACTGAGAAACCAGAGTAAAAGTTTCTCCTGCAACCCGTTCCCTTTGTGCTAGATGAACGAACGTCTCTCCACATGCTCAGTTCTGAGATTTAAGTGTGTGTGAAAGCCGTCCTTCACTTAGCTTGTTGGGAATATAAAGTTTCTTTTCACTTGCAAACTCCTCTCCGTACATATATATGGGGAGGTACTAGCTCCAACTCGGTTTTACAGTGCAAACTGCAGGAACTTCAAACCGGCACTAGGAAACAGACTGAGAACCCAGAGTAAAAGTTTCTCCTGCAACCCGTTCGCTTTGTGCTAGATGAACGAACGTCTCTCCACATGCTCAGTTCTGAGGGTTAATTGTGTGTTAAAGCCGTCCTTCACCTAGCTTGTTGGGAACACAAAGTTTCTTTTCACTTGCAAACTCCACTCCATACATATATATGGGGAGGTACTAGCTCCAACACTGTTTTACAGTGAAAACTGCAGGAAATTCAAACAGGCACTAGGAAACAGACTGAGAACCCAGAGTAAAAGTTTCTCCTGCAACCCGTTCCCTTTGTGCTAGATGAACGAATGTCTCTCCACATGCTCAGTTCTGAGAGATAAGTGTGTGTGAAAGCCGTACTTCACCTAGCTTGTTGGGAACACAAAGTTTCTTTTCAATTGCAAAATCCACTCCATAAATATATATGGGGAGGTACTAGCTCCAACTCGGTTTTACAGTGAAAACTGCAGGAACTTCAAACCGGCACTAGGAAAGAGACTGAGAAACCAGAGTAAAAGTTTCTCCTGCAACTCGTTCATTTTGTGCTAGATGAACGAACGTCTCTCCACATGCTCAGTTCTAAGAGATAAGTGTGTGTGAATGCCGTCCTTCACCTAGCTTGTTGGGAACACAAAGTTTCTTTTCATTTGCAAACTCCACTCCATATATATATATGGGGAGGTAGTAGCTCCAAATCGGTTTTACAGTGAAAACTGCAGGATCTTCAAACGGGCACTAGGAAACAGACTGAGAAACCAGAGTAAAAGTTTCTCCTGAAACCCGTTCCCTTGTGCTAGATGAACGAACGTCTCTCCACATGCTCAGTTCTGAGATTTAAGTGTGTGTGAAAGCCGTCCTTCACCTAGCTTGTTGGGAACACAAAGTTTATTTTCACTTGCAAACTCCACTCCATACATATATATTGGGAGGTACTAGCTCCAACTCGGTTTTAGAGAGAAAACTGCAGGAACATCAAACCGGCACTAGGAAACAGACTGAGAAACCAGAGTAAAAGTTTCTCCTGAAACCCGTTCCCTTGTGCTAGATGAACGAACGTCTCTCCACATGCTCAGTTCTGAGATTTAAGTGTGTGTGAAAGCCGTCCTTCACCTAGCTTGTTGGGAACACAAAGTTTATTTTCACTTGCAAACTCCACTCCATACATATATATTGGGAGGTACTAGCTCCAACTCGGTTTTAGAGAGAAAACTGCAGGAACATCAAACCGGCACTAGGAAACAGACTGAGAAACCAGAGTAAAAGTTTCTCCTGCAACCCGTTCCCTTTGTGCTAGATGAACGAACGTCTCTCCACATGCTCAGTTCTGAGAGTTAAGTGTGTGTGAAAGCCGTCCTTCACATAGCTTGTTGGGAACATAAAGTTTCTTTTCACTTGCAAACTCCTCTCCGTACATATATATGGGAGGTACAAGCTCTAACTCGGTTTTACAGTGCAAACTGCAGGAACTTCAAACCGGCACTAGGAAACAGACTGAGAAACCAGAGTAAAAGTTTCTCCTGCAAACCGTTCGCTTTGTGCTAGATGAACGAACGTCTCTCCACATGCTCAGTTCTGAGGGTTAAGTGTGTGTGAAAGCCGTCCTTCACCTAGCTTGTTGGGAACACAAAGTTTCTTTTCACTTGCAAACTCCACTCCATACATATATATTGGTAGGTACTAGCTCCAACTCGGTTTTATAGAGAAAACTGCAGGAACTTCAAACCGGCACTAGGAAACAGACTGAGAAACCAGAGTAAAAGTTTCTCCTGCAACCCGTTCCCTTTGTGCTAGATGAACGAACGTCTCTCCACATGCTCAGTTCTGAGATTTAAGTGTGTGTGAAAGCCGTCCTTCACTTAGCTTGTTGGGAATATAAAGTTTCTTTTCACTTGCAAACTCCTCTCCGTACATATATATGGGGAGGTACTAGCTCCAACTCGGTTTTACAGTGCAAACTGCAGGAACTTCAAACCGGCACTAGGAAACAGACTGAGAACCCAGAGTAAAAGTTTCTCCTGCAACCCGTTCGCTTTGTGCTAGATGAACGAACGTCTCTCCACATGCTCAGTTCTGAGGGTTAATTGTGTGTTAAAGCCGTCCTTCACCTAGCTTGTTGGGAACACAAAGTTTCTTTTCACTTGCAAACTCCACTCCATACATATATATGGGGAGGTACTAGCTCCAACACTGTTTTACAGTGAAAACTGCAGGAAATTCAAACAGGCACTAGGAAACAGACTGAGAACCCAGAGTAAAAGTTTCTCCTGCAACCCGTTCCCTTTGTGCTAGATGAACGAATGTCTCTCCACATGCTCAGTTCTGAGAGATAAGTGTGTGTGAAAGCCGTACTTCACCTAGCTTGTTGGGAACACAAAGTTTCTTTTCAATTGCAAAATCCACTCCATAAATATATATGGGGAGGTACTAGCTCCAACTCGGTTTTACAGTGAAAACTGCAGGAACTTCAAACCGGCACTAGGAAAGAGACTGAGAAACCAGAGTAAAAGTTTCTCCTGCAACTCGTTCATTTTGTGCTAGATGAACGAACGTCTCTCCACATGCTCAGTTCTAAGAGATAAGTGTGTGTGAATGCCGTCCTTCACCTAGCTTGTTGGGAACACAAAGTTTCTTTTCATTTGCAAACTCCACTCCATATATATATATGGGGAGGTAGTAGCTCCAAATCGGTTTTACAGTGAAAACTGCAGGATCTTCAAACGGGCACTAGGAAACAGACTGAGAAACCAGAGTAAAAGTTTCTCCTGAAACCCGTTCCCTTGTGCTAGATGAACGAACGTCTCTCCACATGCTCAGTTCTGAGATTTAAGTGTGTGTGAAAGCCGTCCTTCACCTAGCTTGTTGGGAACACAAAGTTTATTTTCACTTGCAAACTCCACTCCATACATATATATGGGGAGTTACTAGCTCCAACTCGGTTTTACAGTGAAAACTGCAGGAACTTCAAACAGGCACTAGGAAACAGACTCAGAAACCAGAGTAAAAGTTTCTCCTGCAACCCGTTCCCTTTGTGCTAGATGAACGAACGTCTCTCCACATGCTCAGTTCTGAGAGATAAGTGTGTGTGAAAGCCGTCCTTCACCTAGCTTGTTGAGAACACAAAGTTTCTTTTCACTTGCAAACTCCACTCCATATATATATATGGGGAGGTACTAGCCCCAACTCTGTTTTACAGTGAAAACTGCAGGAACTTCAAACCGGCACTAGGAAACAGACTGAGAAACCAGAGTAAAAGTTTCTCCTGCAACCCGTTCCTTTTGTGCTACCTGAACGAACGTCTCTCCACATGCTCAGTTCTCAGAGATAAGTGTGTGTGAAAGCCGTCCTTCACCTAGCTTGTTGATAACACAAAGTTTCTTTTCACTTGCAAACTCCACTCCATACATATATATGGGGAGGTACTAGCCCCAACACGGTTTTACAGTGAAAACTGCAGGAACTTCAAACCAGCACTCGGAAACAGACTCAGATACCAGAGTAAAAGTTTCTCCTGCAACCCGTTCCCTTTGTGCTAGATGAACGAACGTCTCTCCACATGCTCAGTTCTGAGAGATAAGTATGTGTGAAAGCCGTCCTTCACCTTGCTTGTAGGGAACACAAAGTTTCTTTTCACTTGCAAACTCCACTTCATACATATATATGGGGAGGTACTAGCCCCAATTCGGTTTTACAGTGAAAACTGCAGGAACTTCAAACCGGCACTAGGAAACAGACTCAGAAACCAGAGTAAAAGTTTCTCCTGCAACCCGTTCCCTTTGTGCTAGATGATCGAATGTCTCTCCACATGCTCAGTTCTGAGAGATAAGTGTGTGTTAAAGCCGTACTTCACCTAGCTTGTTGGGAACACAAAGTTTCTTTTCAATTGCAAAATCCACTCCATACATATATATGGGGAGGTACTAACTCCAACTCGGTTTTACAGTGAAAACTGCAGGATCTTCAAACGGGCACTAGGAAACAGACTGAGAAACCAGACTAAAAGTTTCTCCTGAAACCCGTTCCCTTGTGCTAGATGAACGAACGTCTCTCCACATGCTCAGTTCTGAGATTTAAGTGTGTGTGAAAGCCGTCCTTCACCTAGCTTGTTGGGAACACAAAGTTTCTTTTCACTTGCAAACTCCACTCCATACATATATATGGGGAGGTACTAGCCCCAAATCTGTTTTACAGTGAAAACTGCAGGAACTTCAAACCGGCACTCGGAAACAGTCTGAGAAACCAGAGTAAAAGTTTCTCCTGCAACCCGTTCCTTTTGTGCTACATGAACGAACGTCTCTCCACATGCTCAGTTCTGAGATATAAGAGTGTGTTAAAGCCGTCCTTCACCGAGCTTGTTGGGAACACAAAGTTTCTTTTCACTTGCAAACTCCACTCCATACATATATATGGGGAGGTACTAGCCCCAACTCGGTTTTACAGTGAAAACTGCAGGAACTTCAAACCGGCACTAGGAAACAGACTGAGAAACCAGAGTAATAGTTTCTCCTGCAACCCGTTCCCATTGTGTTAGATGAACGAACGTCTCTCCACATGCTCAATTCTGAGAGATAAGTGTGTGTGAAAGCCGTCCTCCACCTAGCTTGTTGGGAACACAAAGTCCCTTTTCAGTTGCAAACTCCACTCCATACATATATATTGGGAGGTACTAGCTCCAACTCGGTTTTAGAGAGAAAACTGCAGGAACTTCAAACCGGCACTAGGAAACAGACTGAGAAACCAGAGTAAAAGTTTCTCCTGCAACCCGTTCCCTTTGTGCTAGATGAACGAACGTCTCTCCACATGCTCAGTTCTGAGAGTTAAGTGTGTGTGAAAGCCGTCCTTCACATAGCTTGTTGGGAACATAAAGTTTCTTTTCACTTGCAAACTCCTCTCCGTACATATATATGGGAGGTACTAGCTCTAACTCGGTTTTACAGTGCAAACTGCAGGAACTTCAAACCGGCACTAGGAAACAGACTGAGAAACCAGAGTAAAAGTTTCTCCTGCAAACCGTTCGCTTTGTGCTAGATGAACGAACGTCTCTCCACATGCTCAGTTCTGAGGGTTAAGTGTGTGTGAAAGCCGTCCTTCACCTAGCTTGTTGGGAACACAAAGTTTCTTTTCACTTGCAAACTCCACTCCATACATATATATTGGTAGGTACTAGCTCCAACTCGGTTTTATAGAGAAAACTGCAGGAACTTCAAACCGGCACTAGGAAACAGACTGAGAAACCAGAGTAAAAGTTTCTCCTGCAACCCGTTCCCTTTGTGCTAGATGAACGAACGTCTCTCCACATGCTCAGTTCTGAGATTTAAGTGTGTGTGAAAGCCGTCCTTCACCTAGCTTGTTGGGAACATAAAGTTTCTTTTCACTTGCAAACTCCTCTCCGTACATATATATGGGGAGGTACTAGCTCCAACTCGGTTTTACAGTGCAAACTGCAGGAACTTCAAACCGGCACTAGGAAACAGACTGAGAACCCAGAGTAAAAGTTTCTCCTGCAACCCGTTCGCTTTGTGCTAGATGAACGAACGTCTCTCCACATGCTCAGTTCTGAGGGTTAATTGTGTGTGAAAGCCGTCCTTCACCTAGCTTGTTGGGAACACAAAGTTTCTTTTCACTTGCAAACTCCACTCCATACTTATATATGGGGAGGTACTAGCTCCAACACTGTTTTACAGTGAAAACTGCAGGAAATTCAAACAGGCACTAGGAAACAGACTGAGAACCCAGAGTAAAAGTTTCTCCTGCAACCCGTTCCCTTTGTGCTAGATGAACGAACGTCTCTCCACATGCTCAGTTCTGAAGTGATATGTGTGAGTGAAAGCCGTCCTTCACCTAGCTTGTTGGGAACACAAAGTTCCTTTTCACTTGCAAACTCCACTCCATACATATATATGGGGAAGTACTAGCTCCAACTGGGTTTTTCAGTGAAAACTGCAGGAACTTCAAAACGGCACTAGGAAACAGACTGAGAAACCAGAGTAAAAGTTTCTCCTCAACCCGTTCAATTTGTGCTAGATGAACGAACTTCTCTCCACATGCTCAGTTCTGAGAGAAAAATGTGTGTGAAAGCCGTCCTTCACCTAGCTTGTTGGGAACACAAAGTTCGTTTTCACTTGCAAACTCCACTCCATACATATATATGGGGAGGTACTAGCCCCAACTCGGTTTTACAGTGAAAACTGCAGGAACTTCAAACCGGCACTAGGAAACAGACTGAGAAACCAGACTAAAAGTTTCTCCTGCAACCCGTTCCCTTTGTGCTAGATGAATGAACGTCTCTCCACTTGCTCAGTTCTGAGAGATAAGTGTGTGTGAATGCCGTCCTTCACCTAGCTTGTTGGGAACACAAAGTTTCTTTTCACTTGCAAACTCCACTCCATACATATATAAGGGGAGGTACAAGCCCCAACTCGGTTTTACTGTGAAAACTGCAGGAACTTCAAACCGGCACTCGGAAACAGACTCAGAAACCGGAGGAAAAGTTTCTCCTGCAACCCGTTCCCTTTGTGCTAGATGAACGAACGTCTCTCCACATGCTCAGTTCTGAGAGATAAGTGTGTGTGAAAGACGTCCTTCACCTAGCTTGTTGGGAACACAAAGTTTCTTTTCACTTGCAAACTCCACTCCATACATATATATGGGGAGGTACTATCCCCAACTCGGTTTTACAGTGAAAACTGCAGGAACTTCAAACCGGCACTAGGAAACAGACTGAGAAACCATAGTAAAAGTTTCTCCTGCAACCCGTTCCCTTTGTGCTAGATGAACGAACGTCTCTCCACATGCTCATTTCTGAGATATAAGTGTGTGTGAAAGCCGTCTTCACCTAGCTTGTTGGGAACACAAAGTTCCTTTTCACTTGCAAACTCCACTCCATACATATATATTGGGAGGTACTAGCTCCAACTCGGTTTTATAGAGAAAACTGCAGGAACTTCAAACCGGCACTAGGAAACAGACTGAGAAACCAGAGTAAAAGTTTCCCCTGCAACCCGTTCACTTTGTGCTAGATGAACGAACGTCTCTCCACATGCTCAGTTCTGAGAGATAAGTGTGTGTGGAAGCCGTCCTTCACTTAGCTTGTTGGGAACACAAAGTTTCTTTTCACTTGCAAACTCCACTCCGTACATATATATGGGGAGGTACTAGCTCCAACTCGGTTTTACAGTGCAAACTGCAGGAACTTCAAACCGGCACTAGGAAACAGACTGAGAACCCAGAGTAAAAGTTTCTCCTGCAACCCGTTCGCTTTGTGCTAGATGAACAAACGTCTCTCCACATGCTCAGTTCTGAGAGATAAGTGTGTGTGAATGCCGTACTTCACCTAGCTTGTTGGGAACACAAAGTTTCTTTTCACTTGCAAACTCCACTCCATATATATATATGGGGAGGTAGTAGCTCCAAATCGGTTTTACAGTGAAAACTGCAGGATCTTCAAACGGGCACTAGGAAACAGACTGAGAAACCAGACTAAAAGTTTCTCCTGAAACCCGTTCCCTTGTGCTAGATGAACGAACGTCTCTCCACATGCTCAGTTCTGAGATTTAAGTGTGTGTGAAAGCCGTCCTTCACCTAGCTTGTTGGGAACACAAAGTTTCTTTTCACTTGCAAACTCCACTCCATACATATATATGGGGAGGTACTAGCCCCAAATCTGTTTTACAGTGAAAACTGCAGGAACTTCAAACCGGCACTCGGAAACAGACTGAGAAACCAGAGTAATAGTTTCTCCTGCAACCCGTTCCTTTTGTGCTACATGAACGAACGTCTCTCCACATGCTCAGTTCTAAGAGATAAGAGTGTGTTAAAGCCGTCCTTCACCTAGCTTGTTGGGAACACAAAGTTTCTTTTCACTTGCAAACTCCACTCCATACATATATATGGGGAGGTACTAGCCCCAACTCGGTTTTACAGTGAAAACTGCAGGAACTTCAAACCGGCACTAGGAAACAGACTGAGAAACCAGAGTAATAGTATCTCCTGCAACCCGTTCCCATTGTGTTAGATGAACGAACGTCTCTCCACATGCTCAATTCTGAGAGATAAGTGTGTGTGAATGCCGTCCTTCACCTAGCTTGTTGGGAACACAAAGTTCCTTTTCAGTTGCAAACTCCACTCCATACATATATATTGGGAGGTACTAGCTCCAACTCGGTTTTAGAGAGAAAACTGCAGGAACTTCAAACCGGCACTAGGAAACAGACTGAGAAACCAGAGTAAAAGTTTCTCCTGCAACCCGTTCCCTTTGTGCTAGATGAACGAACGTCTCTCCACATGCTCAGTTCTGAGAGTTAAGTGTGTGTGAAAGCCGTCCTTCACATAGCTTGTTGGGAACATAAAGTTTCTTTTCACTTGCAAACTCCTCTCCGTACATATATATGGGAGGTACTAGCTCTAACTCGGTTTTACAGTGCAAACTGCAGGAACTTCAAACCGGCACTAGGAAACAGACTGAGAAACCAGAGTAAAAGTTTCTCCTGCAACCCGTTCCCTTTGTGCTAGATGAACGAACGTCTCTCCACATGCTCAGTTCTGAGGGTTAAGTGTGTGTGAAAGCCGTCCTTCACCTAGCTTGTTGGGAACACAAAGTTTCTTTTCACTTGCAAACTCCACTCCATACATATATATTGGTAGGTACTAGCTCCAACTCGGTTTTATAGAGAAAACTGCAGGAACTTCAAACCGGCACTAGGAAACAGACTGAGAAACCAGAGTAAAAGTTTCTCCTGCAACCCGTTCCCTTTGTGCTAGATGAACGAACGTCTCTCCACATGCTCAGTTCTGAGATTTAAGTGTGTGTGAAAGCCGTCCTTCACCTAGCTTGTTGGGAACATAAAGTTTCTTTTCACTTGCAAACTCCTCTCCGTACATATATATGGGGAGGTACTAGCTCCAACTCGGTTTTACAGTGCAAACTGCAGGAACTTCAAACCGGCACTAGGAAACAGACTGAGAACCCAGAGTAAAAGTTTCTCCTGCAACCCGTTCGCTTTGTGCTAGATGAACGAACGTCTCTCCACATGCTCAGTTCTGAGGGTTAATTGTGTGTGAAAGCCGTCCTTCACCTAGCTTGTTGGGAACACAAAGTTTCTTTTCACTTGCAAACTCCACTCCATACATATATATGGGGAGGTACTAGCTCCAACACTGTTTTACAGTGAAAACTGCAGGAAATTCAAACAGGCACTAGGAAACAGACTCAGAAACCGGAGGAAAAGTTTCTCCTGCAACCCGTTCCCTTTGTGCTAGATGAACGAACGTCTCTCCACATGCTCAGTTCTGAGAGATAAGTGTGTGTGAAAGCCGTCCTTCACCTAGCTTGTTGGGAACACAAAGTTCCTTTTCACTTGCAAACTCCACTCCATACATATATATGGGGAAGTACTAGCTCCAACTGGGTTTTTCAGTGAAAACTGCAGGAACTTCAAAACGGCACTAGGAAACAGACTGAGAAACCAGAGTAAAAGTTTCTCCTGCAAACCGTTCAATTTGTGCTAGATGAACGAACTTCTCTCCACATGCTCAGTTCTGAGAGAAAAATGTGTGTGAAAGCCGCCCTTCACCTAGCTTGTTGGGAACACAAAGTTCGTTTTCACTTGCAAACTCCACTCCATACATATATATGGGGAGGTACTAGCCCCAACTCGGTTTTACAGTGAAAACTGCAGGAACTTCAAACCGGCACTAGGAAACAGACTGAGAAACCAGAGTAAAAGTTTCTCCTGCAACCCGTTCCCTTTGTGCTAGATGAATGAACGTCTCTCCACATGCTCAGTTCTGAGAGATAAGTGTGTGTGAATGCAGTCCTTCACCTAGCTTGTTGGGAACACAAAGTTTCTTTTCACTTGCAAACTCCACTCCATACATATATAAGGGGAGGTACAAGCCCCAACTCGGTTTTACAGTGAAAACTGCAGGAACTTCAAACCGGCACTCGGAAACAGACTCAGAAACCGGAGGAAAAGTTTCTCCTGCAACCCGTTCCCTTTGTGCTAGATGAACGAACGTCTCTCCACATGCTCAGTTCTGAGAGATAAGTGTGTGTGAAAGACGTCCTTCACCTATCTTGTTGGGAACACAAAGTTTCTTTTCACTTGCAAACTCCACTCCATACATATATATGGGGAGGTACTATCCCCAACTCGGTTTTACAGTGCAAACTGCAGGAACTTCAAACCGGCACTAGGAAACAGACTGAGAACCCAGAGTAAAGTTTCTCCTGCAACCCGTTCGCTTTGTGCTAGATGAACGAACGTCTCTCCACATGCTCAGTTCTGAGAGATAAGTGTGTGTGAAAGACGTCCTTCACCTAGCTTGTTGGGAACACAAAGTTTCTTTTCACTTGCAAACTCCACTCCATACATATATATGGGGAGGTACTATCCCCAACTCGGTTTTACAGTGAAAACTGCAGGAACTTCAAACCGGCACTAGGAAACAGACTGAGAAACCATAGTAAAAGTTTCTCCTGCAACCCGTTCCCTTTGTGCTAGATGAACGAACGTCTCTCCACATGCTCATTTCTGAGATATAAGTGTGTGTGAAAGCCGTCTTCACCTATCTTGTTGGGAACACAAAGTTCCTTTTCACTTGCAAACTCCACTCCATACATATATATTGGGAGGTACTAGCTCCAACTCGGTTTTATAGAGAAAACTGCAGGAACTTCAAACCGGCACTAGGAAACAGACTGAGAAACCAGAGTAAAAGTTTCCCCTGCAACCCGTTCACTTTGTGCTAGATGAACGAACGTCTCTCCACATGCTCAGTTCTGAGAGATAAGTGTGTGTGGAAGCCGTCCTTCACTTAGCTTGTTGGGAACACAAAGTTTCTTTTCACTTGCAAACTCCACTCCGTACATATATATGGGGAGGTACTAGCTCCAACTCGGTTTTACAGTGCAAACTGCAGGAACTTCAAACCGGCACTAGGAAACAGACTGAGAACCCAGAGTAAAGTTTCTCCTGCAACCCGTTCGCTTTGTGCTAGATGAACGAACGTCTCTCCACATGCTCAGTTCTGAGAGATAAGTGTGTGTGAAAGCCGTCCTTCACCTAGCTTGTAGGGAACACATAGTTTCTTTTCACTTGCAAACTCCACTCCATACATATATATGGGGAGGTACTAGCTCCAACACGGTTTTACAGGGAAAACTGCAGGAACTTCAAACCGGCACTAGGAAACAGACTGAGAACCCAGAGTAAAAGTTTCTCCTGCAACCCGTTCCCTTTCTGCTAGATGAACGAACGTCTCTCCACATGCTCAGTTCTGAGAGATAAGTGTGTGTGAAAGCCGTCCTTCACCTAGCTTGTTGGGAACACAAAGTTCCTTTTCACTTGCAAACTCCACTCCATACATATATATGGGGAAGTACTAGCTCCAACTCGGTTTTACAGTGAAAACTGCAGGAACTTCAAACCGGCACTAGGAAACAGACTGAGAAACCAGAGTAAAAGTTTCTCCTGCAACCCGTTCCCTTAGTGCTAGATGAACGAACTTCTCTCCACATGCTCAGTTCTGAGAGAAAATTGTGTGTGAAAGCCGTCCTTCACCTAGCTTGTTGGGATCACAAAGTTCCTTTTCACTTGCAAACTCCACTCCATATATATATATGGGGAGGTAGTAGCTCCAAATCGGTTTTACAGTGAAAAATGCAGGATCTTCAAACGGGCACTAGGAAACAGACTGAGAAACCAGACTAAAAGTTTCTCCTGAAACCCGTTCCCTTGTGCTAGATGAACGAACGTCTCTCCACATGCTCAGTTCTGAGATTTAAGTGTGTGTGAAAGCCGTCCTTCACCTAGCTTGTTGGGAACACAAAGTTTCTTTTCACTTGCAAACTCCACTCCATACATATATATGGGGAGGTACTAGCCCCAACTCTGTTTTACAGTGAAAACTGCAGGAACTTCAAACCGGCACTCGGAAACAGACTGAGAAACCAGAGTAAAAGTTTCTCCTGCAACCCGTTCCTTTTGTGCTACATGAACGAACGTCTCTCCACATGCTCAGTTCTGAGAGATAAGTGTGTGTGAAAGCCGTCCTTCACCTAGCTTGTTGGGAACACAAAGTTCCTTTTCAGTTGCAAACTCCACTCCATACATATATAATGGTAGGTACTAGCTCCAACTCGGTTTTAGAGAGAAAACTGCAGGAACTTCAAACCGGCACTAGGAAACAGACTGAGAAACCAGAGTAAAAGTTTCTCCTGCAACCCGTTCCCTTTGTGCTAGATGAAAGAAAGTCTCTCCACATGCTCAGTTCTGAGATTTAAGTGTGTGTGAAAGCCGTACTTCACCTAGCTTGTTGGGAACATAAAGTTTCTTTTCACTTGCAAACTCCTCTCCGTACATATATATGGGGAGGTACTAGCTCCAACTCGGTTTTACAGTGCAAACTGCAGGAACTTCAAACCGGCACTAGGAAACAGACTGAGAACCCAGAGTAAATGTTTCTCCTGCAACCCGTTCCCTTTGTGCTAGATGAACGAACGTCTCTCCACATGCTCAGTTCTGAGGGTTAATTGTGTGTGAAAGCCGTCCTTCACCTAGCTTGTTGGGAACACAAAGTTTCTTTTCACTTGCAAACTCCACTCCATACATATATATGGGGAGGTACTAGCTCCAACACTGTTTTACAGTGAAAACTGCAGGAACTTCAAACAGGCACTAGGAAACAGACTGAGAACCCAGAGTAAAAGTTTCTCCTGCAACCCGTTCCCTTTGTGCTAGATGAACGAACGTCTCTCCACATGCTCAGTTCTGAGAGATAAGTGTGTGTGAAAGCCGTCCTTCACCTAGCTTGTTGGGAACACAAAGTTCCTTTTCACTTGCAAACTCCACTCCATACATATATATGGGGAAGTACTAGCTCCAACTGGGTTTTTCAGTGAAAACTGCAGGAACTTCAAAACGGCACTAGGAAACAGACTGAGAAACCAGAGTAAAAGTTTCTCCTGCAACCCGTTCAATTTGTGCTAGATGAAAGAACTTCTCTCCACATGCTCAGTTCTGAGAGAAAAATGTGTGTGAAAGCCGTCCTTCACCTAGCTTGTTGGGAACACAAAGTTCGTTTTCACTTGCAAACTCCACTCCATACATATATATGGGGAGGTACTAGCCCCAACTCGGTTTTACAGTGAAAACTGCAGGAACTTCAAACCGGCACTAGGAAACAGACTGAGAAACCAGAGTAAAAGTTTCTCCTGCAACCCGTTCCCTTTGTGCTAGATGAATGAACGTCTCTCCACATGCTCAGTTCTGAGAGATAAGTGTGTGTGAATGCCGTCCTTCACCTAGCTTGTTGGGAACACAAAGTTTCTTTTCACTTGCAAACTCCACTCCATACATATATAAGGGGAGGTACAAGCCCCAACTCGGTTTTACAGTGAAAACTGCAGGAACTTCAAACCGGCACTCGGAAACAGACTCAGAAACCGGAGGAAAAGTTTCTCCTGCAACCCGTTCCCTTTGTGCTAGATGAACGAACGTCTCTCCACATGCTCAGTTCTGAGAGATAAGTGTGTGTGAAAGACGTCCTTCAGCTAGCTTGTTGGGAACACAAAGTTTATTTTCACTTGCAAACTCCACTCCATACATATATATGGGGAGGTACTATCCCCAACTCGGTTTTACAGTGAAAACTGCAGGAACTTCAAACCGGCACTAGGAAACAGACTGAGAAACCATAGTAAAAGTTTCTCCTGCAACCCGTTCCCTTTGTGCTAGATGAACGAACGTCTCTCCACATGCTCATTTCTGAGATATAAGTGTGTGTTAAAGCCGTCTTCACCTAGCTTGTTGGGAACACAAAGTTCCTTTTCACTTGCAATCTCCACTCCATACATATATATTGGGAGGTACTAGCTCCAACTCGGTTTTATAGAGAAAACTGCAGGAACTTCAAACCGGCACTAGGAAACAGACTGAGAAACCAGAGTAAAAGTTTCCCCTGCAACCCGTTCACTTTGTGCTAGATGAACGAACGTCTCTCCACATGCTCAGTTCTGAGAGATAAGTGTGTGTGGAAGCCGTCCTTCACTTAGCTTGTTGGGAACACAAAGTTTCTTTTCACTTGCAAACTCCACTCCGTACATATATATGGGGAGGTACTAGCTCCAACTCGGTTTTACAGTGCAAACTGCAGGAACTTCATACCGGCACTAGGAAACAGACTGAGAACCCAGAGTAAAAGTTTCTCCTGCAACCCGTTCGCTTTGTGCTAGATGAACGAACGTCTCTCCACATGCTCAGTTCTGAGAGATAAGTGTGTGTGAAAGCCGTCCTTCACCTAGCTTGTAGGGAACACATAGTTTCTTTTCACTTGCAATCTCCACTCCATACATATATATGGGGAGGTACTAGCTCCAACACGGTTTTACAGTGAAAACTGCAGGAACTTCAAACAGGCACTAGGAAACAGACTGAGAACCCAGAGTAAAAGTTTCTCCTGCAACCCGTTCCCTTTGTGCTAGATGAACGAACGTCTCTCCACATGCTCAGTTCTGAGAGATAAGTGTGTGTGAAAGCCGTCCTTCACCTAGCTTGTTGGGAACACAAAGTTCCTTTTCACTTGCAAACTCCACTCCATACATATATATGGGGAAGTACTAGCTCCAACTCGGTTTTACAGTGAAAACTGCAGGAACTTCAAACCGGCACTAGGAAACAGACTGAGAAACCAGAGTAAAAGTTTCTCCTGCAACCCGTTCCCTTAGTGCTAGATGAACGAACTTCTCTCCACATGCTCAGTTCTGAGAGAAAATTGTGTGTGAAAGCCGTCCTTCACCTAGCTTGTTGGGAACACAAAGTTCCTTTTCACTTGCAAACTCCACTCCATACATATATATGGGGAGGTACTAGCCCCAACTCGGTTTTACAGTGAAAACTGCAGGAATTTCAAACAGGCACTAGGAAACAGACTCAGAAACCAGAGTAAAAGTTTCTCCTGCAACCCGTTCCCTTTGTGCTAGATGAACGAACGTCTCTCCACATGCTCAGTTCTGAGAGATAAGTGTGTGTGAAATCCGTCCTTCACCTAGCTTGTTGGGAACACAAAGTTTCTTTTCACTTGCAAACTCCACTCCATACATATATATGGGGAGGTACTAGCCCCAAATCGGTTTTACAGTGAAAACTGCAGGAACTTCAAACCGGCACTCGGAAACAGACTCAGAAACCAGAGGAAAAGTTTCCCCTCCAACCCGTTCCCTTTGTGCTAGATGAACGAACGTCTCTCCACATGCTCAGTTCTGAGAGATAAGTGTGTGTGAAAGACGTCCTTCACCTTGCTTGTTGGGAACACAAAGTTTCTTTTCACTTGCAAACTCCACTCCATACATATATATGGGGAGGTACTATCCCCAACTCGGTTTTACAGTGAAAACTGCAGGAACTTCAAACCGGCACTAGGAAACAGACTGAGAAACCATAGTAAAAGTTTCTCCTGCAACCCGTTCCCTTTGTGCTAAATGAACGAAAGTCTCTCCACATGCTCAGTTCTGAGATATATGTGTGTGTGAAATCCGTCCTTCACCTAGCTTGTTGGGAACACAAAGTTCCTTTTCACTTGCAAACTCCACTCCAAACATATATATTGGGAGGTACTAGCTCTAACTCGGTTTTATAGAGAAAACTGCAGGAACTTCAAACCGGCACTAGGAAACAGACTGAGAAACCAGAGTAAAAGTTTCTCCTGCAACCCGTTCCCTTTGTGCTAGATAAACGAACGTCTCTCCACATGCTCAGTTCTGAGAGATAAGTGTGTGTGGAAGCCGTCCTTCACTTAGCTTGTTGGGAACACAAAGTTTCTTTTCACTTGCAAACACCACTCCGTACATATATATGGGGAGGTACTAGCTCCAACTCGGTTTTACAGTGCAAACTGCAGGAACTTCAAACCGGCACTAGGAAACAGACTGAGAACCCAGAGTAAAAGTTTCTCCTGCAACCCGTTCGCTTTGTGCTAGATGAACGAACGTCTCTCCACATGCTCAGTTCTGAGAGATAAGTGTGTGTGAAAGCCGTCCTTCACATAGCTTGTTGGGAACACATAGTTTCTTTTCACTTGCAAACTCCACTCCATACATATATATGGGGAGGTACTAGCTGCAACACGGTTTTACAGTGAAAACTGCAGGAACTTCAAACAGGCACTAGGAAACAGACTGAGAACCCAGAGTAAAAGTTTCTCCTGCAACCCGTTCCATTTGTGCTAGATGAACGAACGTCTCTCCACATGCTCAGTTCTGAGATTTAAGTGTGTGTGAAAGCCGTCCTTCACCTAGCTTGTTGGGAACACAAAGTTCCTTTTCACTTGCAAACTCCACTCCATACATATATATGGGAAGTACTAGCTCCAACTCGGTTTTACAGTGAAAACTGCAGGAACTTCAAACCGGCACTAGGAAATAGACTGAGAAACCAGAGTAAAAGTTTCCCCTGCAACCCGTTCCGTTTGTGCTAGATGAACGAACTTCTCTCCACATGCTCAGTTCTGAGAGGAAATTGTGTGTGAAAGCCGTTCTTCACCTACCTTGTTGGGAACACAAAGTTCCTTTTCACTTGCCAACTCCACTCCATACATATATATGGGGAGGTACTAGCCCCAACTCGGTTTTACAGTGAAAACTGCAGGAACTTCAAACCGACACTAGGAAACAGACTTAGAAACCAGAGTAAAAGTTTCTCCTGCAACCCGTTCCCTTTGTGCTAGATGAGCGAACGTCTCTCCACATGCTCAGTTCTGAGAGATAAGTGTGTGTGAAAGCCGTCCTTCACCTAGCTTGTTGGGAACACAAAGTTACTTTTCACTTGCCAAATTAACTCCATACATATATATGGGATGGCTACTAGCCCCAACTCGGTTTTACAGTGAAAACTGCAGGAACTTAAAACCGGCAATATGAAACAGACTGACAAACCAGAGTAAAAGTTTCTCCTGCAACCCGTTCCCTTTGTGCTAGATGAACGAACGCCTCTCCACATACTCATTTCTGAGAGATAAATGTGTGTGAAAGCCGTCCTTCACCTAGCTTGTTGGGAACACAAAGTTTCTTTTCACTTGCAAACTCCACTCCATATATATATATTGGGAGGTACTAGCTCCAACTCGGTTTAATAGTGAAAACTGCAGGAACTTCAAACCGACACTAGGAAACAGACTGAGAAACCAGAGTAAAAGTTTCTCCTGCAACCCGTTCCCTTTGTGCTAGATGAACGAAAGTCTCTCCACATGCACAGTTCTGAGAGATAAGTGTGTATGAAAGCCGTCCTTCACCTATCTTGTTGGGAACACAAAGTTTCTTTTCACTTGCATACTCCACTCCATACATATATATGGGGAGGTACTAGCCCCAAATCGGTTTTACAGTGAAAACTGCAGGAACTTCAAAAAGGCACTTGGAAACATACTGAGAAACCAGAGTAAAAGTTTCTCCTGCAAACCGTTCCCTTTGTGCTAGATGAACGAACGTCTCTCCACATGCTCAGTTCTGAGAGATAAGTGTGTGTGAAAGCCGTCCTTCACCTAGCTTGTTGGTAACACAAAGTTCCTTTTCACTTGCAAACTCCAATCCATACAAATATATGGGTATGTACTAGCCCCAACTCGGTTTTACTGTGATAACTGCAGGAACTTCAAACCGGCACTAGGAAACAGACTGAGAAACCAGTGTAAAAGTTTCTCCTGCAACCCGCTCCCTTTGTGCTAGATGAACGAATGTCTCTCCACATGCTCAGTTCTGAGAGATAAGTGTGTGTGAAAGCCGTCCTTCACCTATCTTGTTGGGAACACAAATTTTCTTTTCACTTGCAAACTCCAATCCATACATACATATGGGGTGGTACTAGCTCGAACTCGGTTTTACAGTGAAAACTGCAGGAACTTCAAACCGGCACTAGGAAAAAGACTGAGAATCCAGAGTAAAAGTTTCCCCTGCAACCCGATCCCTTTGTGCTGGATGAACGAACGTCTCTCCACATGCTAATTTATGAGAGATAAGTGTGTGTGAAAGCCGTCCTTCAGCTATCTTGTTGAGAACACAAAGTTTCTTTTCACTTGCAAACTCCACTCCATAATATATATGGGGAGGTACTAGCCCCAACTCGGTTTTACAGTGAAAACTGCAGGAATTTCAAACCGGCAATAGGAAACAGACTCAGAAACCAGAGTAAAAGTTTCTCCTGCAACCCGTTCCCTTTGTGCTAGATGAACGAACGTCTCTCCACATGCTCAGTTCTGAGAGATAAGTGTGTGTGAAAGCCGTCCTTCACCTAGCTTGTTGGGAACACAAAGTTTCTTTTCACTTGCAAACTCCACTCCATATATATATATATGGGGAGGTACTAGCTCCAACTCGGTTTTACACTGAAAACTGCAGGAACTTCAAACCGGCACTAGGAAACAGACTGAGATCCCAGAGTAAAAGTTTCTCCTGCAACCCGTTCGCTTTGTGCTAGATGAACGAACGTCTCTCCACATGCTCAGTTCTGAGAGTTAAGTGTGTGTGAAAGCCGTCCTTCACTTAGCTTGTTGGGAACACAAAGTTTCTTTTCACTTGCAAACTCCACTCCATACATATATATGGGGAGGTACTAGCTCCAACACGGTTTTACAGTGAAAACTGCAGGAACTTCAAACCGGCACTAGGAAACAGACTGAGAAACCAGACTAAAAGTTTCTCCTGCAACCCGTTCCCTTTGTGCTAGATAAACGAACGTCTCTCCACATGCTCAGTTCTGAGAGTTAAGTGTGTGTGAAAGCCGTCCTTCACTTAGCTTGTTTTGAAAACAAAGTTTCTTTTCACTTGCAAACTCCACTCCGTACATATATATGGGGAGGTACTAGCTCCAACTCGGTTTTACAGTGCAAACTGCAGGAACTTCAAACCGGCACTAGGAAACAGACTGAGAACCAAGAGTAAAAGTTTCTCCTGCAACACGTTCGCTTTGTGCTAGATGAACGAACGTCTCTCCAAATGCTCCGTTCTGAGAGTTAATTGTGTGTGAAAGCCGTACTTCACCTAGCTTGTTGGGAACACAAAGTTTCTTTTCACTTGCAAACTCCACTCCATACATATATATGGGGAGGTACTAGCTCCAACACGGTTTTACAGTGAAAACTGCAGGAACTTCAAACAGGCACTAGGAAACAGACTGAGAAACCAGAGTAAAAGTTTCTCCTGCAACCCGTTCCATTTGTGCTAGATGAACGAACGTCTCTCCACATGCTCAGTTCTGAGAGATAAGTGTGTGTGAAAGCCGTCCTTCACCTAGCATGTTGGGAACACAAAGTTTCTTTTCACTAGCAAACTCCAATCCATACATATATATGGGGAGGTACTAGCCCCAACACGGTTTTACAGTGAAAACTGCAGGAACTTCAAACCGGTACTTGGAAACAGACTGAGAAACCAGAGTAAAAGTTTCTCCTGCAACCCGTTCCCTTTGTGCTAGATGAACGAACGTCTCTCCACATGCTCAGTTCTGAGAGATAAGTGTGTGTGAAAGCCGTCCTTCACCTAGCTTGTTGGGAACACAAAGTTTCTTTTCACTTGAAAACTCCACTCCATACATATATATGGGGTGGTACTAGCTCCAACTCGGTTTTACAGTGAAAACTGCAGGAACTTCAAACCGGCACTAGGAAACAGACTGAGAATCCAGAGTAAAAGTTTCCACTGTAACCCGTTCCCTTTGTGCTAGATGAACGAACGTCTCTCCACATGCTCAGTTCTGAGAGATAAGTGTGTGTGAAAGCCGTCCTTCACCTATCTTGTTGGGAACACAAAGTTTCTTTTCACTTGAGAACTCCACTCCATACATATGTATGGGGTGGTACTAGCTCCAACTCGGTTTTACAGTGAAAACTTCAGGAACTTCAAACCGGCACTAGGAAACAGGCTGAGAATCCAGAGTAAAAATTTCTCCTGCAACCCGTTCCCTTTGTGCTAGATGAACGAACGTCTCTCCACATGCTCAGTTCTGAGAAATAATTGTGTGTGAAAGCCGTCCTTCAACTAGCTTGTTGGGAACACAAAGTTTCTTTTCACTTGCAAACTCCACACCATACATATATATGGGGAGGTACTAGCTCCAAATCGGTTTTACACTGAAAACTGCAGGAACTTCAAACCGGCACTCGGAAACAGACTCAGAAACCAGAGTAAAAGTTTCTCCTGCAACCCGTTCCCTTTGTGCTAGATGAACGAACGTCTCTCCACATGCTCAGTTCTGAGAGATAAGTGTGTGTGAAAGCCGTCCTTCACCTAGCTTGTTGGGAACACAAAGTTTCTTTTCACTTGAAAACTCCACTAAATAAATATATATGGGGTGGTACTAGCTCCAAATCGGTTTTACAGTGAAAACTGCAGGAACTTCAAACCGGCACTAGGAAACAGACTGAGAATCCAGAGTAAAAGTTTCCACTGTAACCCGTTCCCTTTGTGCTAGATGAACGAACGTCTCTCCACATGCTCAGTTCTGAGAGATAAGTGTGTGTGAAAGCCGTCCTTCACCTAGCTTGTTGGGAACACAAAGTTTCTTTTCACTTGTGAACTCCACTCCATACATATGTATGGGGTGGTACTAGCTCCAACTCGGTTTTACAGTGAAAACTTCAGGAACTTCAAACCGGCACTAGGAAACAGGCAGAGAATCCAGAGTAAAAGTTTCTCCTGCAACCCGTTCCCTTTGTGCTAGATGAACGAACGTCTCTCCACATGCTCAGTTCTGAGAAATAATTGTGTGTGAAAGCCGTCCTTCACCTAGCTTGTTGGGAACACAAAGTTTCTTTTCAATTGCAAACTCCACACCATACATATATATGGGGAGGTACTAGCTCCAACTCGGTTTTACACTGAAAACTGCAGGAACTTCAAACCGGCACTAGGAAACAGACTCAGAAACCAGAGTAAAAGTTTCTCCTGCAACCCGTTCCCTTTGTGCTAGATGAACGAACGTCTCTCCACATGCTCAGTTCTGAGAGATAAGTGTGTGTGAAAGCCGTCCTTCACCTAGCTTGCTGGGAACATAAATTTCCTTTTCACTTGCAAACTCCATTCCATACATATATATGGGGAGGTACTATCTCCCAATCGGTTTTACAGTGAAAACTGCAGGAACTTCAAACCGGCACTAGGAAACACACTGAGAAACCAGAGTAAAAGTTTCTCCTGCAAACAGTTCCCTTTGTGCTAGATGAACGAACTTCTCTCCACATGATCAGTTCTGAGATAAAAGTGTGTGTGAAAGCCGTCCTTCACCTAGCTTGTTGGGAACACAAAGTTCCTTTTCACTTGCAAACTCCACTCCATACATATATATGGGGAGGTACTAGCCCCAACACGGTTTTACAGTGATAACTGCAGGAACTTCAAACCGGCACTAGGAAACAGACTGAGAAACCAGTGTAAAAGTTTCTCCTGCAACCCGCTCCCTTTGTGCTAGATGAACGAATGTCTCTCCACATGCTCAGATCTGAGAGATAAGTGTGTGTGAAAGCCGTCCTTCACCTATCTTGTTGGGAACACAAATTTTCTTTTCACTTGCAAACTCCAATCCATACATACATATGGGGTGGTACTAGCTCGAACTCGGTTTTAGAGTGAAAACTGCAGGAACTTCAAACCGGCACTAGGAAAAAGACTGAGAATCCAGAGTAAAAGTTTCCCCTGCAACCCGATCCCTTTGTGCTGGATGAACGAACGTCTCTCCACATGCTAATTTATGAGAGATAAGTGTGTGTGAAAGCCGTCCTTCAGCTATCTTGTTGAGAACACAAAGTTTCTTTTCACTTGCAAACTCCACTCCATAATATATATGGGGAGGTACTAGCCCCAACTCGGTTTTACAGTGAAAACTGCAGGAATTTCAAACCGGCAATAGGAAACAGACTCAGAAACCAGAGTAAAAGTTTCTCCTGCAACCCGTTCCCTTTGTGCTAGATGAACGAACGTCTCTCCACATGCTCAGTTCTGAGAGATAAGTGCGTGTGAAAGCCGTCCTTCACCTAGCTTGTTGGGAACACAAAGTTTCTTTTCACTTGCAAACTCCACTCCATATATATATATATGGGGAGGTACTAGCTCCAACTCGGTTTTACAGTGCAAACTGCAGGAACTTCAAACCGGCACTAGGAAACAGACTGAGATCCCAGAGTAAAAGTTTCTCCTGCAACCCGTTCGCTTTGTGCTAGATGAACGAACGTCTCTCCACATGCTCAGTTCTGAGAGTTAAGTGTGTGTGAAAGCCGTCCTTCACTTAGCTTGTTGGGAACACAAAGTTTCTTTTCACTTGCAAACTCCACTCCATACATATATATGGGGAGGTACTAGCTCCAACACGGTTTTACAGTGAAAACTGCAGGAACTTCAAACCGGCACTAGGAAACAGACTGAGAAACCAGACTAAAAGTTTCTCCTGCAACCCGTTCCCTTTGTGCTAGATAAACGAACGTCTCTCCACATGCTCAGTTCTGAGAGTTAAGTGTGTGTGAAAGCCGTCCTTCACTTAGCTTGTTTTGAAAACAAAGTTTCTTTTCACTTGCAAACTCCACTCCGTACATATATATGGGGAGGTACTAGCTCCAACTCGGTTTTACAGTGCAAACTGCAGGAACTTCAAACCGGCACTAGGAAACAGACTGAGAACCAAGAGTAAAAGTTTCTCCTGCAACACGTTCGTTTTGTGCTAGATGAACGAACGTCTCTCCAAATGCTCCGTTCTGAGAGTTAATTGTGTGTGAAAGCCGTACTTCACCTAGCTTGTTGGGAACACAAAGTTTCTTTTCACTTGCAAACTCCACTCCATACATATATATGGGGAGGTACTAGCTCCAACACGATTTTACAGTGAAAACTGCAGGAACTTCAAACAGGCACTAGGAAACAGACTGAGAAACCAGAGTAAAAGTTTCTCCTGCAACCCGTTCCATTTGTGCTAGATGATCGAACGTCTCTCCACATGCTCAGTTCTGAGAGATAAGTGTGTGTGAAAGCCGTCCTTCACCTAACATGTTGGGAACACAAAGTTTCTTTTCACTAGCAAACTCCAATCCATACATATATATGGGGAGGTACTAGCCCCAACACGGTTTTACAGTGAAAACTGCAGGAACTTCAAACCGGTACTTGGAAACAGACTGAGAAACCAGAGTAAAAGTTTCTCCTGCAACCCGTTCCCTTTGTGCTAGATGAACGAACGTCTCTCCACATGCTCAGTTCTGAGAGATAAGTGTGTGTGAAAGCCGTCCTTCACCTAGCTTGTTGGGAACACAAAGTTTCTTTTCACTTGAAAACTCCACTCCATACATATATATGGGGTGGTACTAGCTCCAACTCGGTTTTACAGTGAAAACTGCAGGAACTTCAAACCGGCACTAGGAAACAGACTGAGAATCCAGAGTAAAAGTTTCCACTGTAACCCGTTCCCTTTGTGCTAGATGAACGAACGTCTCTCCACATGCTCAGTTCTGAGAGATAAGTGTGTGTGAAAGCCGTCCTTCACCTATCTTGTTGGGAACACAAAGTTTCTTTTCACTTGAGAACTCCACTCCATACATATGTATGGGGTGGTACTAGCTCCAACTCGGTTTTACAGTGAAAACTTCAGGAACTTCAAACCGGCACTAGGAAACAGGCTGAGAATCCAGAGTAAAAATTTCTCCTGCAACCCGTTCCCTTTGTGCTAGATGAACGAACGTCTCTCCACATGCTCAGTTCTGAGAAATAATTGTGTGTGAAAGCCGTCCTTCACCTAGCTTGTTGGGAACACAAAGTTTCTTTTCACTTGCAAACTCCACACCATACATATATATGGGGAGGTACTAGCTCCAAATCGGTTTTACACTGAAAACTGCAGGAACTTCAAACCGGCACTCGGAAACAGACTCAGAAACCAGAGTAAAAGTTTCTCCTGCAACCCGTTCCCTTTGTGCTAGATGAACGAACGTCTCTCCACATGCTCAGTTCTGAGAGATAAGTGTGTGTGAAAGCCGTCCTTCACCTAGCTTGTTGGGAACACAAAGTTTCTTTTCACTTGAAAACTCCACTAAATAAATATATATGGGGTGGTACTAGCTCCAAATCGGTTTTACAGTGAAAACTGCAGGAACTTCAAACCGGCACTAGGAAACAGACTGAGAATCCAGAGTAAAAGTTTCCACTGTAACCCGTTCCCTTTGTGCTAGATGAACGAACGTCTCTCCACATGCTAAGTTCTGAGAGATAAGTGTGTGTGAAAGCCGTCCTTCACCTAGCTTGTTGGGAACACAAAGTTTCTTTTCACTTGTGAACTCCACTCCATACATATGTATGGGGTGGTACTAGCTCCAACTCGGTTTTACAGTGAAAACTTCAGGAACTTCAAACCGGCACTAGGAATCAGGCTGAGAATCCAGAGTAAAAGTTTCTCCTGCAACCCGTTCCCTTTGTGCTAGATGAACGAACGTCTCTCCACATGCTCAGTTCTGAGAGATAAGTGTGTGTGAAAGCCGTCCTTCACCTAGCTTGTTGGGAACACAAAGTTTCTTTTCACTTGCAAACTCCACTCCATACATATATATGGGGAGGTACTAGCTCCAACTCGGTTTTACAGTGAAAACTGCAGGAACTTCAAACCGGCACTAGGAAACAGACTGAGAATCCAGAGAAAAAGTTTCTCCTGTAACCCTTTCCCTTTGTGCTAGATGAACGAACGTCTCTCCACATGCTCAGTTCTGAGAGATAAGTGTGTGTGAAAGCCGTCCTTCACCTAGCTTGTTGGGAACACAAAGTTTCTTTTCACTTGCAAACTCCACTCCATACATATATATGGGGAGGTACTAGCTCCAACTCGGTTTTACAGTGAAAACTGCAGGAACTTCAAACCGGCACTAGGATACAGACTTAGAAACCAGAGTAAAAGTTTCTCCTGCAAACCGTTCGCTTTGTGCTAGATGAACGAACGTCTCTCCACATGCTCAGTTCTGAGAGTTAAGTGTGTGTGAATGCCGTACTTCACCTAGCTTGTTGGGAACACAAAGTTTCTTTTCACTTGCAAACTCCACTCCATACATATATATGGGGAGGTACTAGCTCCAACACGGTTTTACAGTGAAAACTGCAGGAACTTCAAACAGGCACTAGGAAACAGACTGAGAAACCAGAGTAAAATTTCTCCTGCAAACCGTTCCATTTGTGCTAGATGAACGAACGTCTCTCCTCATGCTCAGTTCTGAGAGATAAGTGTGTGTGAAAGCCGTCCTTCAAATAGCCTGTTGGGAACACAAAGTTTCTTTTCACTTGCAAACTCCACTCCATACATATATATGGGGTGGTACTAGCTCCAACTCTGTTTTACAGTGAAAACTGCAGGAACTTCAAACCGGCACTAGGAAACAGACTGAGAATCCAGAGTAAAAGTTTCCCCTGTATCCCGTTCCCTTTGTGCTAGATGAACGAACGTCTCTCCACATGCTCAGTTCTGAGAGATAAGTGTGTGTGAAAGCCGTCCTTCACCTAGCTTGTTGGGAACACAAAGTTTCTTTTCACTTGAGAACTCCACTCCATACATATGTATGGGGTGGTACTAGCTCCAACTCGGTTTTACAGTGAAAACTTCAGGAACTTCAAACCGGCACTAGGAAACAGGCTGAGAATCCAGAGTAAAAGTTTCTCCTGCAACCCGTTCCCTTTATGCTAGATGAACGAACGTCTCTCTACATGCTCAGTTCTGAGAAATAATTGTGTGTGAAAGCGGTCCTTCACCTATCTTGTTGGGAACACAAAGTTTCTTTTCACTTGCAATCTCCACACCATACATATATATGGGGAGGTACAAGCTCCAACTCGGTTTTACACTGAAAACTGCAGGAACTTCAAACCGGCACTAGGAAACAGACTCAGAAACCAGAGTAAAAGTTTCTCCTGCAACCCTTTCCCCTTGTGCTAGATGAACGAACGTCTCTCCACATGCTCAGTTCTGAGAGTTAAGTGTGTGTGAAAGCCGTCCTTCACTTAGCTTGTTGGGAACACAAAGTTTCTTTTCACTTGCAAACTCCACTCCATACATATATATGGGGAGGTACTAGCTCCAACACGGTTTTACAGTGAAAACTGCAGGAACTTCAAACCGGCACTAGGAAACAGACTGAGAAACCAGAATAAAAGTTTCTCCTGCAACCCGTTCCCTTTGTGCTAGATGAACGAACGTCTCTCCACATGCTCAGTTCTGAGAGTTAAGTGTGTGTGAATGCCGTCCTTCACTTAGCTTGTTGTGAAAACAAAGTTTCTTTTCACTTGCAAAATCCACTCCGTACATATATATGGGGAGGTACTAGCTCCAACTCGGTTTTACAGTGCAAACTGCAGGAACTTCAAACCGGCACTAGGAAACAGACTGAGAACCAAGAGTAAAAGTTTCTCCTGCAACACGTTCGCTTTGTGCTAGATGAACGAACGTCTATCCAAATGCTCCGTTCTGAGAGTTAATTGTGTGTGAAAGCCGTCCTTCACCTAGCTTGTTGGGAACACAAAGTTTCTTTTCACTTGCAAACTCCACTCCATACATATATATGGGGAGGTACTAGCTCCAACTCGGTTTTACAGTGAAAACTGCAGGAACTTCAAACCGGCACTAGGAAACCGACTTAGAAACCAGAGTAATAGTTTCTCCTGCAACCCGTTCCCTTTGTGCTAGATGAACGAACGTCTCTCCACATGCTCAGTTCTGAGAATTAAGTGTGTGTGAATGCCGTACTTCACCTAGCTTGTTGGGAACACAAAGTTTCTTTACACTTGCAAACTCCACTCCATACATATATATGGGGAGGTACTAGCTCCAACACGGTTTTACAGTGAAAACTGCAGGAACTTCAAACAGGCACTAGGAAACAGACTAAGAAACCAGAGTAAAAGTTTCTCCTGCAACCCGTTCCATTTGTGCTAGATGAACGAACGTCTCTCCACATGCTCAGTTCTGAGAGATATGTGTGTGTGAAAGCCGTACTTCACCTAGCTTGTTGGGAACACAAAGTTTCTTTTCACTTGCAAACTCCACCCCATACATATATATGGGGAGGTACTAGCCCCAACACGGTTTTACAGTGAAAACTGCAGGAACTTCAAACCGGCACTAGGAAACAGACTGAGAATCCAGAGAAAAAGTTTCCCCTGTAACCCGTTCCCTTTGTGCTAGATGAACGAACGTCTTTCCACATGCTCAGTTCTGAGAGATAAGTGTGTGTGAAAGCCGTCCTTCACCTAGCTTGTTGGGAACACAAAGTTTCTTTTCACTTGAGAACTCCACTCCATAAATATGTATGGGGTGGTACTAGCTCCAACTCGGCTTTACTGTGAAAACTTCAGGAACTTCAAACCGGCACTAGGAAACAGGCTGAGAATCCAGAGTAAAAGTTTCTCCTGCAACCGGTTCCCTTTGTGCTAGATGAACGAACGTCTCTCCACATGCTCAGTTCTGAGAAATAATTGTGTGTGAAAGCCGTCCTTCACCTAGCTTGTTGGGAACACAAAGTTTCTTTTCACTTGCAAACTCCACACCATACATATATATGGGGAGGTACTAGCTCCAACTCGGTTTTACACTGAAAACTGCAGGAACTTCAAACCGGCACTAGGAAACAGACTCAGAAACCAGAGTAAAAGATTCTCCTGCAACCCATTCCCTTTGTGCTAGATGAACGAACGTCTCTCCACATGCTCAGTTCTGAGAGATAAGTGTGTGTGAAAGCCGTCCTTCACCTAGCTTGCTGGGAACATAAATTTCCTTTTCACTTGCAAACTCCACTCCATACATATATATGGGGAGGTACTAGCCCCAACACGGTTTTACAGTGAAAACTGCAGGAACTTCAAACCGGCACTCGGAAACAGACTCAGAAACCAGAGTAAAAGTTTCTCCTACAACCCGTTCCCTTTGTGCTAGATGAACGAAAGTCTCTCCACATGCTCAGTTCTGAGAGATAAGTGTGTGTGAAAGCCGTCCTTCAACTAGCTTGTTGGGAACACAAAGTTTCTTTTCACTTGCAAACTCCACTCCATACATATATATGGGGTGGTACTAGCTCCAACTCGGTTTTACAGTGAAAACTGCAGGAACTTCAATCCGGCACTAGGAAACAGACTGAGAATCCAGAGTAAAAGTTTCCCCTGTAACCCGTTCCCTTTGTGCTAGATGAACGAACGTCTCTCCACATGCTCAGTTCTGAGATATAAGTGTGTGTGAAAGCCGTCCTTCACCTAGCTTGTTGGGAACACAAAGTTTCTTTTCACTTGAGAACTCCACTCCATACATATGTATGGGGTGGTACTAGCTCCAACTCGGTTTTACAGTGAAAACTTCAGGAACTTCAAACCGGCACTAGGAAACAGGCTGAGAATCCAGAGTAAAAGTTTCTCCTGCAACCCGTTCCCTTTGTGCTAGATGAACGAACGTCTCTCCACATGCTCAGTTCTGAGAAATAATTGTGTGTGAAAGCCGACCTTCACCTAGCTTGTTGGGAACACAAAGTTTCTTTTCACTTGCAAACTCCACACCATACATATATATGGTGAGGTACTAGCTCCAACTCGGTTTTACACTGAAAACTGCAGGAACTTCAAACCGGCACTAGGAAACAGACTCAGAAACCAGAGTAAATGTTTCTCCTGTAACCCTTTCCCTTTGTGCTAGATGAACGAACGTCTCTCCACATGCTCATTTCTGAGAGTTAATTGTGTGTGAAAGCCGTCCTTCACTTAGCTTGTTGGGAACACAAAGTTTCTTTTCACTTGCAAACTCCACTCCATACATATATATGGGGAGGTACTAGCTCCAACACGGTTTTACAGTGAAAACTGCAGGAACTTCAAACCGGCACAAGGAAACAGACTGAGAAACCAGACTAAAAGTTTCTCCTGCAACCCGTTCCCTTTGTGCTAGATGAACGAACGTCTCTCCACATGCTCAGTTCTGAGAGATAAGTGTGTGTGAAAGCCGTCCTTCACTTAGCTTGTTGTGAAAACAAAGTTTCTTTTCACTTGCAAACTCCACTCCGTACATATATATGGGGAGTTACTAGCTCCAACTCGGTTTTACAGTGCAAACTGCAGGAACTTCAAACCGGCACTAGGAAACAGACTGAGAACGAAGAGTAAAAGTTTCTCCTGCAACACGTTCGCTTTGTGCTAGATGAACGAACGTCTCTCCAAATGCTCCGTTCTGAGAGTTAATTGTGTGTGAAAGCCGTCCTTCACCTAGCTTGTTGGGAACACAAAGTTTGTTTTCACTTGCAAACTCCACTCCATACATATATATGGGGAGGTACTAGCTCCAACTCGGTTTTACAGTGAAAACTGCAGGAACTTCAAACCGGCACTAGGAAAACCACTTAGAAATCAGAGTAATAGTTTCTCCTGCAACTCGTTCGCTTTGTGCTAGATGAACGAACGTCTCTCCACATGCTCAGTTCTGAGAGTTAAGTGTGTGTGAATGCCGTACTTCACCTAGCTTGTTGGGAACACAAAGTTTCTTTTCACTTGCAAACTCCACTCCATACATATATATGGGGAGGTACTAGCCCCAACACGGTTTTACAGTGAAAATTGCAGGAACTTCAAACAGGCACTAGGAAACAGACTGAGAAACCAGAGTAAAAGTTTCTCCTGCAACCCGTTCCATTTGTGCTAGATGAACGAACGTCTCTCCACATGCTCAGTTCTGAGAGATAAGTGTGTGTGAAAGCCGTCCTTCACCTAGCTTGTTGGGAACACAAAGTTTCTTTTCACTTGCAAACTCCACTCCATACATATATATGGGGAGGTACTAGCCCCAACACGGTTTTACAGTGAAAACTGCAGGAACTTCAAACCGGCACTCGGAAACAGACTCAGAAACCAGAGTAAAAGTTTCTCCTGCAACCCGTTCCCTTTGTGCTAGATGAACGAACGTCTCTCCACATGCTCAGTTCTGAGAGATAATTGTGTGTGAAACCCGTCCTTCACCTAGCTTGTTGGGAACACAAAGATTCTTTTCACTTGAAAACTCCACTCCATACATATATATGGGGTGGTACTAGCTCCAACTCGGTTTTACAGTGAAAACTGCAGGAACTTCAAACCGGCACTAGGAAACAGACTGAGAATCCAGAGTAAAAGTTTCCCCTGTAACCCGTTCCCTTTGTGCTAGATGAACGAACGTCTCTCCACATGCTCAGTTCTGAGAGATAAGTGTGTGTGAAAGCCGTCCTTCACCTAGGTTGTTGGGAACACAAAGTTTCTTTTCACTTGCAAACTCCACACCATACATATATATGGGGAGGTACTAGCTCCAACTCGGTTTTACACTGAAAACTGCAGGAAATTCAAACCGGCACTAGGAAACAGACTCAGAAACCAGAGTAAAAGTTTCTCCTGTAACCCGTTCCCTTTGTGCTACATGAACGAACGTCTCTCCACATGGTCAGTTCTGAGAGATAAGTGTGTGTGAAAGCCGTCCTTCACCTAGGTTGCTGGGAACATAAATTTCCTTTTCACTTTCATACTCCACTCCATACATATATATGGGGAGGTACTATCTCCCACTCGGTTTTACAGTGAAAACTGCAGGAAATTCAAACCGGCACTAGGAAACACACTGAGAAACCAGAGTAAAAGTTTCTCCTGCAACCAGTTCCCTTTGTGCTAGATGAACGAACTTCTCTCCACATGATCAGTTCTGAGATAAAAGTGTGTGTGAAAGCCGCCCTTCACCTAGCTTGTTGGGAACACAACGTTCCTTTTCACTTGCAAACTCCACTCCATACATATATATAGGGAGGTACTAGCCCCAACACGGATTTACAGTGATAACTGCAGGAACTTCAAACCGGCACTAGGAAACAGACTGAGAAACCAGAGTAAAAGTTTCTACTGCAAACCGTTCCCTTTGTGCTAGGTGAACGAACGTCTCTCCACATGCTCAGTTCTGAGAGATAAGTGTGTGTGAAAGCCGTCCTTCACCTAGCTTGTTGGGAACACAAAGTTTCTTTTCACTTGCAAACTCCACTCCATACATATATATGGGGAGGTACTAGCTCCAACTCGGTTTTACAGTGAAAACTGCAGGAACTTCAAACCGGCACTAGGAAACAGACTGAGAATCCAGAGAAAAAGTTTCTCCTGTAACCCTTTCCCTTTGTGCTAGATGAACGAACGTATCTCCACATGCTCAGTTCTGAGAGATAAGTGTGTGTGAAAGCCGTCCTTCACCTAGCTTGTTGGGAACACAAAGTTTCTTTTCACTTGCCAACTCCACTCCATAAATATATAAGGGGTGGTACTAGCTCCAACTTTGTTTTACGGTGAAAACTGCAGGAACTTCAAACAGGCACTAGGAAACAGACTAAGAAACCAGAGTAAAAGTTTCTCCTGCAACCCGTTCCCTTTGTGCTAGATGAACGAACGTCTCTCCACATGCTCAGTTCTGAGAGATAAGTGTGTGTGAAAGCCGTCCTTCAACTAGCTTGTTGGGAACACAAAGTTTCTTTTCACTTGCAAACTCCACTCCATACATATATATGGGGAGGTACTAGCTCCAACTCGGTTTTACAGTGAAAACTGCAGGAACTTCAAACCGGCACTAGGAAACAGACTTAGAAACCAGAGTAAAAGTTTCTCCTGCAACCCGTTCGCTTTGTGCTAGATGAACGAACGTCTCTCCACATGCTCAGTTCTGAGAGTTAAGTGTGTGTGAATGCCGTACTTCACCTAGCTTGTTTTGAACACAAAGTTTCTTTTCACTTGCAAACTCCACTCCATACATATATATGGGGAGGTACTAGCTCCAACACGGTTTTACAGTGAAAACTGCAGGAACTTCAAACCGGCACTCGGAAACAGACTGAGAAACCAGAGTAAAAGTTTCTCCTGCAACCCGTTCCATTTGTGCTAGATGAACGAACGTCTCTCCACATGCTCAGTTCTGAGAGATAAGTGTGTGTGAAAGCCGTCCTTCACCTAGCTTGTTGGGAACACAAAGTTTCTTTTCACTTGCAAACTCCACTCCATACATATATATGGGGAGGTACTAGCCCCAACACGGTTTTACAGTGAAAACTGCAGGAACTTCAAACCGGCACTCGGAAGCAGACTCAGAAACCAGAGTAAAAGTTTCTCCTACAACCCGTTCCCTTTGTGCTAGATGAACGAACGTCTCTCCACATGCTCAGTTCTGAGAGATAAGTGTGTGTGAAAGCCGTCCTTCACCTAGCTTGTTGGGAACACAAAGTTTCTTTTCACTTGCAAACTCCACTCCATACATATATATGGGTTGGTACTAGCTCCAACTCGATTTTACAGTGAAAACTGCAGGAACTTCAAACCGGCACTAGGAAACAGACTGAGAATCCAGAGTAAAAGTTTCCCCTGTAACCCGTTCCCTTTGTGCTAGATGAACGAACGTCTCTCCACATGCTCAGTTCTGAGAGATAAGTGTGTGTGAAAGCCGTCCTTCACCTAGCTTGTTGGGAACACAAAGTTTCTTTTCACTTGAGAACTCCACTCCATACATATGTATGGGGTGGTACTAGCTCCAACTCGGTTTTACAGTGAAAACTTCAGAAACTTCAAACCGGCACTAGGAAACAGGCTGAGAATCCAGAGTAAAAGTTTCTCCTGCAACCCGTTCCCTTTGTGCTAGATGAACGAACGTCTCTCCACATGCTCAGTTCTGAGAGATAAGTGTGTGTGAAAGCCGTATTTCACCTAGCTTGTTGGGAACCCAAAGTTTCTTTTCACTTGCAAACTCCACTCCATACATATATATGGGGAGGTACTAGCTCCAACTCGGTTTTACAGTGAAAACTGCAGGAACTTCAAACCGGCACTAGGAAACAGACTGAGAAACCAGAGTAAAAGTTTCTCCTGCAACCCGTTCCCTTTGTGCTAGATGAACGAACGTCTCTCCACATGCTCAGTTCTGAGAGATAAGTGTGTGTGAAAGCCGTCCTTCACCTAGCTTGTTGGGAACACAAAGTTTCTTATCACTTGCAAACTCCACTCCATACATATATATGGGGAGGTACTAGCTCCAACTCGGTTTTACAGTGAAAACTGCAGGAACTTCAAACCGGCACTAGGAAACAGACTGAGAAACCAGGGTAAAAGTTTCTCCTGCAACCCGTTCCCTTTGTGCTAGATGAACGAACGTCTCTCCACATGCTCAGGTCTGAGAGATAAGTTTGTGTGAAAGCCGTCCTTCAATTAGCTTGTTGGGAATACAAAGATTCTTTTCACTTGCAAACTCCACTCCATACATATATATGGGGAGGTACTAGCTAAAACTCGGTTTTATAGTGAAAACTGCAGGAACTTCAACCCGGCACTAGGAAACAGACTGAGAAACCAGAGTAAAAGTTTCTCCTGCAACCCGTTCCCTTTTTGCTAGATGAACGAACGTCTCTCCACATGCTCAGTTCTGAGAGATAAGTGTGTGTCAATGCCGTCCTTCACCTAGCTTGTAGGGAACACAAAGTTTCTTTTCACTTGCAAACTCCAATCCATACATATATATTGGGATGTACTAGCCCCAACACGGTTTTACAGTGATAACTGCAGGAACTTCAAACCGGCACTAGGAAACAGACTGAGAAACCAGAGTAAAAGTTTCTCCTGCAAACCGTTCCCTTTGTGCTAGATGAACGAACGTCTCTCCACATGCTCAGTTCTGAGAGATAAGTGTGTGTGAAAGCCGTCCTTCACCTAACTTGTTGGGAACACAAAGTTTCTTTTCACTTGCAAACTCCACTCCATACATATATATGGGGAGGTACTAGCTCCAACTCGGTTTTACAGTGAAAACTGCAGGAACTTCAAACCGGCACTAGGAAACAGACTGAGAATCCAGAGTAAAAGTTTCTCCTGTAACCCGTTCCCTTTGTGCAAGATGAACGAACGTATCTTCACATGCTCAGTTCTGAGAGATAAGTGTGTGTGAAAGCCGTCCTTCACCTAGCTTGTTGGGAACACAAAGTTTCTTTTCACTTGCAAACTCCACTCCATAAATATATATGGGGTGGTACTAGCTCCAACATTGTTTTACAGTGAAAACTGCAGGAACTTCAAACAGGCACTAGGAAACAGACTAAGAAACCAGGGTAAAAGTTTCTCCTGCAACCCGTTCCCTTTGTGCAAGATGAACGAACGTCTCTCCACATGCTCAGTTCTGAGAGATAATTGTGTGTGAAAGCCGTCCTTCACCTAGCTTGTTGGGAACCCAAAGTTTCTTTTCACTTGCAAACTCCACTCCATACATATATATGGGGAGGTACTAGCTCCAACTCGGTTTTACAGTGAAAACTGCAGGAACTTCAAACCGGCACTAGGAAACAGACTGAGAAACCAGAGTAAAAGTTTCCCCTGCAACCCGTTCCCTTTGTGCTAGATGAACGAACGTCTCTCCACATGCTTAGTTCTGAGAGATAAGTGTGTGTGAAAGCCGTCCTTCACCTAGCTTGTTGGTAACACAAAGTTTCTTTTCACTTGCAAACTCCACTCCATACATATATATGGGTAGGTACTAGCTCCAACTCGGTTTTACAGTGAAAACTGCAGGAACTTCAAACCGGCACTAGGAAACAGACTGAGAAACCAGAGTAAAAGTTTCCCCTGCAACCCGTTCCCTTTGTGCTGGATGAACGAACGTCTCTCCACATGCTCAGATCTGATAGATAAGTGTGTGTGAAAGCCGTCCTTTACCAAGCATGTTGGGAACACAAAGTTTCTTTTAACTTGCCAATTCCACTCCATACATATATATGGGGAAGTACAAGCCCCAAATCGGTTTTACAGTGAAAACTGCAGGAACTTCAAACCGGCACTAGGAAACAGACTGAGAAACCAGAGTAAAAGTTTCTCCTGCAACACGTTCCCTTGGTGCTAGATGAACGAACGTCTCTCCACATGCTCAGTTCTGAGAGATAAGTGTGTGTGAAAGCCGTCCTTCAACTAGCTTGTTGGGAACACAAAGTTTCTTTTCACTTGCAAACTCCACTCCATACATATATATGGGGGGGTTCTAGCCCCAACTCGGTTTTACAGTGAAAACTGCAGGAACTTCAAACCGGCACTAGGAAACAGACTCAGAAAACAGAGTAAAAGTTTCTCCTGCAACCCGTTCCCTTTGTGCTAGATGAACGAACGTCTCTCCACATGCTCAGTTCGGAGAGATAATTATGTGTGAAAGCCGTCCTTCACCTAGCTTGTTGGGAACACAAAGTTACTTTTCACTTGCAAACTCCACTCCGACATATATATGGGGAGGTACTAGCTCCAACTCGGTTTTACAGTGAAAACTGCAAGAACTTCAAACCGGCACTAGGAAACAGACTGAGAAACCAGAGCAAAAGTTTCCCCTGCAACCCGTTCCCTTTGTGCTAGATGAACGAACGTCTCTCCACATGCTCAGTTCTGAGAGAGAAGTGTGTGTGAAAGCCGTACTTCACCTAGCTTGTTGGGAACACAAAGTTTCCTTTCACTAGCAAACTCCTCTCCATAAATATATATGGGGAAGTACATGCCCCAACTCGGTTTTACAGTGAAAACTGCAGGAACATCAAACCGGCATTAGGAAACAGACTGAGAAACCAGAGTAAAAGTTTCTCCAGCATCCCGATCCCTTTGTGCTAGATGAACGAACTTTTCTCCACATGCTCACTTCTGAGAGATAAGTGTGTGTGAAAGCCATTCTTCACCTAGCTTGTTGGGAACACAAAGTTTCTTTTCACTTGCAAACTCCACTCCATACATATATATGGGGATGTACTAGCTCCAACTCGGTTTTACAGTGAAAACTGCAGGAACTTCAAACCGGCACTAGGAAACACACTGAGAAACCAGAGAAAAAGTTTCTCCTGTAACCCGTTCCCTTTGTGCTAGATGAACGAACGTATCTCCACATGCTCAGTTCTGAGAGATAAGTGTGTGTGAAAGCCGTCCTTCACCTAGCTTGTTGGGAACACAAAGTTTCTTTTCACTTCCCAACTCGACTCCATAAATATATATGGGGTGGTACTAGCTCCAACTTTGTTTTACGGTGAAAACTGCAGGAACTTCAAACAGGCACTAGGAAACAGACTAAGAAACCAGAGTAAAAGTTTCTCCTGCAACCCGTTCCCTTTGTGCTAGATGAACGAACGTCTCTCCACATGCTCAGTTCTGAGAGATAAGTGTGTGTGAAAGCCGTCCTTCAACTAGCTTGTTGGGAACACAAAGTTTCTTTTCACTTGCAAACTCCACTCCATACATATATATGGGGAGGTACAAGCTCCAACTCGGTTTTACAGTGAAAACTGCAGGAACTTCAAACCAGCACTAGGAAACAGACTTAGAAACCAGAGTAAAAGTTTCTCCTGCAACCCGTTCGCTTTGTGCTAGATGAACGAACGTCTCTCCACATGCTCAGTTCTGAGAGTTAAGTGTGTGTGAATGCCGTACTTCACCTAGCTTGTTTTGAACACAAAGTGTCTTTTCACTTGCAAACTCCACTCCATACATATATATGGGGAGGTACTAGCCCCAACACGGTTTTACAGTGAAAACTGCAGGAACTTCAAACCGGCACTCGGAAACAGACTCAGAAACCAGAGTAAAAGTTTCTCCTGCAACCCGTTCCCTTTGTGCTAGATGAACGAACGTCTCTCCACATGCTCAGTTCTGAGAGATAAGTGTGTGTGAAAGCCGTCCTTCACCTAGCTTGTTGGGAACACAAAGTTTCTTTTCACTTGCAAACTCCACTCCATACATATATATGGGGTGGTACTAGCTCCAACTCGGTTTTACAGTGAAAACTGCAGGAACTTCAAACCGGCACTAGGAAACAGACTGAGAATCCAGAGTAAAAGTTTCCCCTGTAACCCGTTCCCTTTGTGCTAGATGAACGAACGTCTCTCCACATGCTCAGTTCTGAGAGATAAGTGTGTGTGAAAGCCGTCCTTCACCTAGCTTGTTGGGAACACAAAGTTTCTTTTCACTTGAGAACTCCACTCCATACATATGTATGGGGTGGTACTAGCTCCAACTCGGTTTTACAGTGAAAACTTCAAGAACTTCAAACCGGCACTAGGAAACAGGCTGAGAATCCAGAGTAAAAGTTTCTCCTGCAACCCGTTCCCTTTGTGCTAGATGAACGAACGTCTCTCCACATGCTCAGTTCTGAGAGATAAGTGTGTGTGAAAGCCGTATTTCACCTAGCTTGTTGGGAACCCAAAGTTTCTTTTCACTTGCAAACTCCACTCCATACATATATATGGGGAGGTACTAGCTCCAACTCGGTTTTACAGTGAAAACTGCAGGAACTTCAAACCGGCACTAGGAAACAGACTGAGAAACCAGAGTAAAAGTTTCTCCTGCAACCCGTTCCCTTTGTGCTAGATGAACGAACGTCTCTCCACATGCTCAGTTCTGAGAGATAAGTGTGTGTGAAAGCCGTCCTTCACCTAGCTTGTTGGGAACACAAAGTTTCTTATCACTTGCAAACTCCACTCCATACATATATATGGGGAGGTACTAGCTCCAACTCGGTTTTACAGTGAAAACTGCAGGAACTTCAAACCGGCACTAGGAAACAGACTGAGAAACCAGAGTAAAAGTTTCTCCTGCAACCCGTTCCTTTTGTGCTAGATGAACGAACGTCTCTCCACATGCTCAGGTCTGACAGATAAGTTTGTGTGAAAGCCGTCCTTCAATTAGCTTGTTGGGAATACAAAGATTCTTTTCACTTGCAAACTCCACTCCATACATATATATGGGGAGGTACTAGCTAAAACTCGGTTTTATAGTGAAAACTGCAGGAACTTCAACCCGGCACTAGGAAACAGACTGAGAAACCAGAGTAAAAGTTTCTCCTGCAACCCGTTCCCTTTTTGCTAGATGAACGAACGTCTCTCCACATGCTCAGTTCTGAGAGATAAGTGTGTGTGAAAGCCGTCCTTCACCTAGCTTGTAGGGAACACAAAGATTCTTTTCACTTGCAAACTCCAATCCATACATATATATGGGGATGTACTAGCCCCAACACGGTTTTACAGTGATAACTGCAGGAACTTCAAACCGGCACTAGGAAACAGACTGAGAAACCAGAGTAAATGTTTCTCCTGCAAACCGTTCCCTTTGTGCTAGATGAACGAACGTCTCTCCACATGCTCAGTTCTGAGAGATAAGTGTGTGTGAAAGCCGTCCTTCACCTAACTTGTTGGGAACACAAAGTTTCTTTTCACTTGCAAACTCCACTCCATACATATATATGGGGAGGTACTAGCTCCAACTCGGTTTTACAGTGAAAACTGCAGGAACTTCAAACCGACACTAGGAAACAGACTGAGAATCCAGAGTAAAAGTTTCTCCTGTAACCCGTTCCCTTTGTGCTAGATGAACGAACGTATCTTCACATGCTCAGTTCTGAGAGATAAGTGTGTGTGAAAGCCGTCCTTCACCTAGCTTGTTGGGAACACAAAGTTTCTTTTCACTTGCAAACTCCACTCCATAAATATATATGGGGTGGTACTAGCTCCAACATTGTTTTACAGTGAAAACTGCAGGAACTTCAAACAGGCACTAGGAAACAGACTAAGAAACCAGAGTAAAAGTTTATCCAGCAACCCGATCCCTTTGTGCTAGATGAACGAACTTTTCTCCACATGCTCACTTCTGAGAGATAAGTGTGTGTGAAAGCCATTCTTCACCTAGCTTGTTGGGAACACAAAGTTTCTTTTCACTTGCAAACTCCACTCCATACATATATATGGGGATGTACTAGCTCCAACTCGGTTTTACAGTGAAAACTGCAGGAACTTCAAACCGGCACTAGGAAACACTCTGAGAAACCAGAGAAAAAGTTTCTCCTGTAACCCGTTCCCTTTGTGCTAGATGAACGAACGTATCTCCACATGCTCAGTTCTGAGAGATAAGTGTGTGTGAAAGCCGTCTTTCACCTAGCTTGTTGGGAACACAAAGTTTCTTTTCACTTCCCAACTCGACTCCATAAATATATATGGGGTGGTACTAGCTCCAACTTTGTTTTACGGTGAAAACTGCAGGAACTTCAAACAGGCACTAGGAAACAGACTAAGAAACCAGAGTAAAAGTTTCTCCTGCAACCCGTTCCCTTTGTGCTAGATGAACGAACGTCTCTCCACATGCTCAGTTCTGAGAGATAAGTGTGTGTGAAAGCCGTCCTTCAACTAGCTTGTTGGGAACACAAAGTTTCTTTTCACTTGCAAACTCCACTCCATACATATATATGGGGAGGTACTAGCTCCAACTCGGTTTTACAGTGAAAACTGCAGGAACTTCAAACCGACACTAGGAAACAGACTGAGAATCCAGAGTAAAAGTTTCTCCTGTAACCCGTTCCCTTTGTGCTAGATGAACGAACGTATCTTCACATGCTCAGTTCTGAGAGATAAGTGTGTGTGAAAGCCGTCCTTCACCTAGCTTGTTGGGAACACAAAGTTTCTTTTCACTTGCAAACTCCACTCCATAAATATATATGGGGTGGTACTAGCTCCAACATTGTTTTACAGTGAAAACTGCAGGAACTTCAAACAGGCACTAGGAAACAGACTAAGAAACCAGAGTAAAAGTTTATCCAGCAACCCGATCCCTTTGTGCTAGATGAACGAACTTTTCTCCACATGCTCACTTCTGAGAGATAAGTGTGTGTGAAAGCCATTCTTCACCTAGCTTGTTGGGAACACAAAGTTTCTTTTCACTTGCAAACTCCACTCCATACATATATATGGGGATGTACTAGCTCCAACTCGGTTTTACAGTGAAAACTGCAGGAACTTCAAACCGGCACTAGGAAACACTCTGAGAAACCAGAGAAAAAGTTTCTCCTGTAACCCGTTCCCTTTGTGCTAGATGAACGAACGTATCTCCACATGCTCAGTTCTGAGAGATAAGTGTGTGTGAAAGCCGTCTTTCACCTAGCTTGTTGGGAACACAAAGTTTCTTTTCACTTCCCAACTCGACTCCATAAATATATATGGGGTGGTACTAGCTCCAACTTTGTTTTACGGTGAAAACTGCAGGAACTTCAAACAGGCACTAGGAAACAGACTAAGAAACCAGAGTAAAAGTTTCTCCTGCAACCCGTTCCCTTTGTGCTAGATGAACGAACGTCTCTCCACATGCTCAGTTCTGAGAGATAAGTGTGTGTGAAAGCCGTCCTTCAACTAGCTTGTTGGGAACACAAAGTTTCTTTTCACTTGCAAACTCCACTCCATACATATATATGGGGAGGTACTAGCTCCAACTCGGTTTTACAGTGAAAACTGCAGGAACTTCAAACCGGCACTAGGAAACAGACTTAGAAACCAGAGTAAAAGTTTCTCCTGCAACCCGTTCGCTTTGTGCTAGATGAACGAACGTCTCTCCACATGCTCAGTTCTGAGAGTTAAGTGTGTGTGAATGCCGTACTTCACCTAGCTTGTTTTGAACACAAAGTGTCTTTTCACTTGCAAACTCCACTCCATACATATATATGGGGAGGTACTAGCCCCAACACGGTTTTACAGTGAAAACTGCAGGAACTTCAAACCGGCACTCGGAAACAGACTCAGAAACCAGAGTAAAAGTTTCTCCTGCAACCCGTTCCCTTTGTGCTAGATGAACGAACGTCTCTCCACATGCTCAGTTCTGAGAGATAAGTGTGTGTGAAAGCCGTCCTTCACCTAGCTTGTTGGGAACACAAAGTTTCTTTTCACTTGCAAACTCCACTCCATACATATATATGGGGTGGTACTAGCTCCAACTCGGTTTTACAGTGAAAACTGCAGGAACTTCAAACCGGCACTAGGAAACAGACTGAGAATCCAGAGTAAAAGTTTCCCCTGTAACCCGTTCCCTTTGTGCTAGATGAACGAACGTCTCTCCACATGCTCAGTTCTGAGAGATAAGTGTGTGTGAAAGCCGTCCTTCACCTAGCTTGTTGGGAACACAAAGTTTCTTTTCACTTGAGAACTCCACTCCATACATATGTATGGGGTGGTACTAGCTCCAACTCGGTTTTACAGTGAAAACTTCAAGAACGTCAAACCGGCACTAGGAAACAGGCTGAGAATCCAGAGTAAAAGTTTCTCCTGCAACCCGTTCCCTTTGTGCTAGATGAACGAACGTCTCTCCACATGCTCAGTTCTGAGAGATAAGTGTGTGTGAAAGCCGTATTTCACCTAGCTTGTTGGGAACCCAAAGTTTCTTTTCACTTGCAAACTCCACTCCATACATATATATGGGGAGGTACTAGCTCCAACTCGGTTTTACAGTGAAAACTGCAGGAACTTCAAACCGGCACTAGGAAACAGACTGAGAAACCAGAGTAAAAGTTTCTCCTGCAACCCGTTCCCTTTGTGCTAGATGAACGAACGTCTCTCCACATGCTCAGTTCTGAGAGATAAGTGTGTGTGAAAGCCGTCCTTCACCTAGCTTGTTGGGAACACAAAGTTTCTTATCACTTGCAAACTCCACTCCATACATATATATGGGGAGGTACTAGCTCCAACTCGGTTTTACAGTGAAAACTGCAGGAACTTCAAACCGGCACTAGGAAACAGACTGAGAAACCAGAGTAAAAGTTTCTCCTGCAACCCGTTCCTTTTGTGCTAGATGAACGAACGTCTCTCCACATGCTCAGGTCTGACAGATAAGTTTGTGTGAAAGCCGTCCTTCAATTAGCTTGTTGGGAATACAAAGATTCTTTTCACTTGCAAACTCCACTCCATACATATATATGGGGAGGTACTAGCTAAAACTCGGTTTTATAGTGAAAACTGCAGGAACTTCAACCCGGCACTAGGAAACAGACTGAGAAACCAGAGTAAAAGTTTCTCCTGCAACCCGTTCCCTTTTTGCTAGATGAACGAACGTCTCTCCACATGCTCAGTTCTGAGAGATAAGTGTGTGTGAAAGCCGTCCTTCACCTAGCTTGTAGGGAACACAAAGTTTCTTTTCACTTGCAAACTCCAATCCATACATATATATGGGGATGTACTAGCCCCAACACGGTTTTACAGTGATAACTGCAGGAACTTCAAACCGGCACTAGGAAACAGACTGAGAAACCAGAGTAAAAGTTTCTCCTGCAAACCGTTCCCTTTGTGCTAGATGAACGAACGTCTCTCCACATGCTCAGTTCTGAGAGATAAGTGTGTGTGAAAGCCGTCCTTCACCTAACTTGTTGGGAACACAAAGTTTCTTTTCACTTGCAAACTCCACTCCATACATATATATGGGGAGGTACTAGCTCCAACTCGGTTTTACAGTGAAAACTGCAGGAACTTCAAACCGACACTAGGAAACAGACTGAGAATCCAGAGTAAAAGTTTTTCCTGTAACCCGTTCCCTTTGTGCTAGATGAACGAACGTATCTTCACATGCTCAGTTCTGAGAGATAAGTGTGTGTGAAAGCCGTCCTTCACCTAGCTTGTTGGGAACACAAAGTTTCTTTTCACTTGCAAACTCCACTCCATAAATATATATGGGGTGGTACTAGCTCCAACATTGTTTTACAGTGAAAACTGCAGGAACTTCAAACAGGCACTAGGAAACAGACTAAGAAACCAGAGTAAAAGTTTATCCTGCAACCCGTTCCCTTTGTGCTAGATGAACCAACGTCTCTCCACATGCTCAGTTCTGAGAGATAATTGTGTGTGAAAGCCGTCCTTCACCTAGCTTGTTGGGAATCCAAAGTTTCTTTTCACTTGCAAACTCCACTCCATACATATATATGGGGAGGTACTAGCTCCAACTCGGTTTTACAGTGAAAACTGCAGGAACTTCAAACCGGCACTAGGAAACAGACTGAGAAACCAGAGTAAAAGTTTCCCCTGCAACCCGTTCCCTTTGTGCTAGATGAACGAACGTCTCTCCACATGCTCAGTTCTGAGAGATAAGTGTGTGTGAAAGCCGTCCTTCACCTAGCTTGTTAGTAACACAAAGGTTCTTTTCACTTGCAAACTCCACTCCATACATATATATGGGTAGGTACTAGCTCCAACTCGGTTTTACAGTGAAAACTGCAGGAACTTCAAACCGGCACTAGGAAACAGACTGAGAAACCAGAGTAAAAGTTTCCCCTGCAACCCGTTCCCTATGTGCTGGATGAACGAACGTCTCTCCACATGCTCAGATCTGATAGATAAGTGTGTGTGAAAGCCGTCCTTCACCAAGCTTGTTGGGAACACAAAGTTTCTTTTAACTTGCCAATTCCACTCCATACATATATATGGGGAAGTACAAGCCCCAAATCGGTTTTACAGTGAAAACTGCAGGAACTTCAAACCGGCACTAGGAAACAGACTGAGAAACCAGAGTAAAAGTTTCTCCTGCAACACGTTCCTTTGGTGCTAGATGAACGAACGTCTCTCCACATGCTCAGTTCTGAGAGATAAGTGTGTGTGAAAGCCGTCCTTCACCTAGCTTGTTGGGAACACAAAGTTTCTTTTCACTTGCAAAATCCACTCCATACATATATATGGGGGGGTTCTAGCCCCAACTCGGTTTTACAGTGAAAACTGCAGGAACTTCAAACCGGCACTAGGAAACAGACTCAGAAACCAGAGTAAAAGTTTCTCCTGCAACCCGTTCCCTTTGTGCTAGATGAACGAACGTCTCTCCACATGCTCAGTTCGGAGAGATAATTATGTGTGAAAGCCGTCCTTCACCTAGCTTGTTGGGAACACAAAGTTACTTTTCACTTGCAAACTCCACTCCGACATATATATGGGGAGGTACTAGCTCCAACTCGGTTTTACAGTGAAAACTGCAAGAACTTCAAACCGGCACTAGGAAACAGACTGAGAAACCAGAGTAAAAGTTTCCCCTGCAACCCGTTCCCTTTGTGCTAGATGAACGAACGTCTCTCCACATGCTCAGTTCTGAGAGGGAAGTGTGTGTGAAAGCCGTACTTCACCTAGCTTGTTGGGAACACAAAGTTTCCTTTCACTAGCAAACTCCTCTCCATAAATATATATGGGGAAGTACAGGCCCCAACTCGGTTTTACAGTGAAAACTGCAGGAACATCAAACCGGCATTAGGAAACAGACTGAGAAACCAGAGTAAAAGTTTCTCCAGCAACCCGATCCCTTTGTGCTAGATGAACGAACTTTTCTCCACATGCTCACTTCTGAGAGATAAGTGTGTGTGAAAGCCATTCTTCACCTAGCTTGTTGGGAACACAAAGTTTCTTTTCACTTGCAAACTCCACTCCATACATATATATGGGGATGTACTAGCTCCAACTCTGTTTTACAGTGAAAACTGCAGGAACTTCAAACCGGCACTAGGAAACAGACTGAGAAACCAGAGTAAAAGTTTCTCCTGCAACCCGTTCACTTTGTGCTAGATGAACGAACGTCTCTCCACATGCTCAGTTCTGAGAGATAAGTTTGTGTGAAAGCCGTCCTTCACTTAACTTGTTAGGAACACAAAGTTCCTTTTCACTTGCAAACTCCACTCCATAAATATATATGGGGAGGTACCAACTCCAACTCGTTTTTATAGTGAAAACTGCAGGAAATTCAAATCGGCACTAGGAAACAGAATGAGAAACCAGAGTAAAAGTTTCTCCTGCAACCCGTTCCCTTTGTGCTAGATGAACGAACGTCTCTCCACATGCTCAGTTCTGAGAGATAAGTGTGTGTGAAAGCCGTCCTTCAACTAGCTTGTTGGGAACACAAAGTTTCTTTTCACTTGCAAATTCCACTCCATACATATATATGGGGAGGTACTAGCTCCAACTCGGTTTTACAGTGAAATCTGCAGGAACTTCAAACCGGCACTAGGAAACAGACTCAGAAACCAGAGTAAAAGTTTCCCCTGCAACCCGTTCCCTTTGTGCTAGATGAACGAACGTCTCTCCACATGCTCAGTTCTGAGAGAGAAGTGTGTGTGAAAGCCGTACTTCACCTAGCTTGTTGGGAACACAAAGTTTCCTTTCACTAGCAAACTCCTCTCCATAAATATATATGGGGAAGTACAGGCCCCAACTCGGTTTTACAGTGAAAACTGCAGGAACATCAAACCGGCATTAGGAAACAGACTGAGAAACCAGAGTAAAAGTTTCTCCAGCAACCCGATCCCTTTGTGCTAGATGAACGAACTTTTCTCCACATGCTCACTTCTGAGAGATAAGTGTGTGTGAAAGCCATTCTTCACCTAGCTTGTTGGGAACACAAAGTTTCTTTTCACTTGCAAACTCCACTCCATACATATATATGGGGATGTACTAGCTCCAACTCTGTTTTACAGTGAAAACTGCAGGAACTGCAAACCGGCACTAGGAAACAGACTGAGAAACCAGAGTAAAAGTTTCTCCTGCAACCCGTTCACTTTGTGCTAGATGAACGAACGTCTCTCCACATGCTCAGTTCTGAGAGATAAGTTTGTGTGAAAGCCGTCCTTCACTTAACTTGTTAGGAACACAAAGTTCCTTTTCACTTGCAAACTCCACTCCATAAATATATATGGGGAGGTACCAACTCCAACTCGTTTTTATAGTGAAAACTGCAGGAAATTCAAATCGGCACTAGGAAACAGAATGAGAAACCAGAGTAAAAGTTTCTCCTGCAACCCGTTCCCTTTGTGCTAGATGAACGAACGTCTCTCCACATGCTCAGTTCTGAGAGATAAGTGTGTGTGAAAGCCGTCCTTCAACTAGCTTGTTGGGAACACAAAGTTTCTTTTCACTTGCAAATTCCACTCCATACATATATATGGGGAGGTACTAGCTCCAACTCGGATTTACAGTGAAAACTGCAGGAACTTCAAACCGGCACTAGGAAACAGACTGAGATCCCAGAGTAAAAGTTTCTCCTGCAACCCGTTCGCTTTGTGCTAGATGAACGAACGTCTCTCCACATGCTCAGTTCTGAGAGTTAAGTGTGTGTGAAAGCCGTCCTTCACTTAGCTTGTTGGGAACACAAAGTTTCTTTTCACTTGCAAACTCCACTCCATACATATATATGGGGAGGTACTAGCTCCAACACGGTTTTACAGTGAAAACTGCAGGAACTTCAAACCGGCACTAGGAAACAGACTGAGAAACCAGACTAAAAGTTTCTCCTGCAACCCGTTCCCTTTGTGCTAGATAAACGAACGTCTCTCCACATGCTCAGTTCTGAGAGTTAAGTGTGTGTGAAAGCCGTCCTTCACTTAGCTTGTTTTGAAAACAAAGTTTCTTTTCACTTGCAAACTCCACTCCGTACATATATATGGGGAGGTACTAGCTCCAACTCGGTTTTACAGTGCAAACTGCAGGAACTTCAAACCGGCACTAGGAAACAGACTGAGAACCAAGAGTAAAAGTTTCTCCTGCAACACGTTCGCTTTGTGCTAGATGAACGAACGTCTCTCCAAATGCTCCGTTCTGAGAGTTAATTGTGTGTGAAAGCCGTACTTCACCTAGCTTGTTGGGAACACAAAGTTTCTTTTCACTTGCAAACTCCACTCCATACATATATATGGGGAGGTACTAGCTCCAGCACGGTTTTACAGTGAAAACTGCAGGAACTTCAAACAGGCACTAGGAAACAGACTGAGAAACCAGAGTAAAAGTTTCTCCTGCAACCCGTTCCATTTGTGCTAGATGAACGAACGTCTCTCCACATGCTCAGTTCTGAGAGATAAGTGTGTGTGAAAGCCGTCCTTCACCTAGCATGTTGGGAACACAAAGTTTCTTTTCACTAGCAAACTCCAATCCATACATATATATGGGGAGGTACTAGCCCCAACACGGTTTTACAGTGAAAACTGCAGGAACTTCAAACCGGTACTTGGAAACAGACTGAGAAACCAGAGTAAAAGTTTCTCCTGCAACCCGTTCCCTTTGTGCTAGATGAACGAACGTCTCTCCACATGCTCAGTTCTGAGAGATAAGTGTGTGTGAAAGCCGTCCTTCACCTAGCTTGTTGGGAACACAAAGTTTCTTTTCACTTGAAAACTCCACACCATACATATATATGGGGAGGTACTAGCTCCAAATCGGTTTTACACTGAAAACTGCAGGAACTTCAAACCGGCACTCGGAAACAGACTCAGAAACCAGAGTAAAAGTTTCTCTTGCAACCCGTTCCCTTTGTGCTAGATGAACGAACGTCTCTCCACATGCTCAGTTCTGAGAGATAAGTGTGTGTGAAAGCCGTCCTTCACCTAGCTTGTTGGGAACACAAAGTTTCTTTTCACTTGAAAACTCCACTAAATAAATATATATGGGGTGGTACTAGCTCCAACTCGGTTTTACAGTGAAAACTTCAGGAACTTCAAACCGGCACTAGGAAACAGGCTGAGAATCCAGAGTAAAAGTTTCTCCTGCAACCCGTTCCCTTTGTGCTAGATGAACGAACGTCTCTCCACATGCTCAGTTCTGAGAAATAATTGTGTGTGAAAGCCGTCCTTCACCTAGCTTGTTGGGAACACAAAGTTTCTTTTCAATTGCAAACTCCACACCATACATATATATGGGGAGGTACTAGCTCCAACTCGGTTTTACACTGAAAACTGCAGGAACTTCAAACCGGCACTAGGAAACAGACTCAGAAACCAGAGTAAAAGTTTCTCCTGCAACCCGTTCCCTTTGTGCTAGATGAACGAACGTCTCTCCACATGCTCAGTTCTGAGAGATAAGTGTGTGCGAAAGCCGTCCTTCACCTAGCTTGCTGGGAACATAAATTTCCTTTTCACTTGCAAACTCCATTCCATACATATATATGGGGAGGTACTATCTCCCAATCGGTTTTACAGTGAAAACTGCAGGAACTTCAAACCGGCACTAGGAAACACACTGAGAAACCAGAGTAAAAGTTTCTCCTGCAAACAGTTCCCTTTGTGCTAGATGAACGAACTTCTCTCCACATGATCAGTTCTGAGATAAAAGTGTGTGTGAAAGCCGTCCTTCACCTAGCTTGTTGGGAACACAAAGTTCCTTTTCACTTGCAAACTCCACTCCATACATATATATGGGGAGGTACTAGCCCCAACACGGTTTTACAGTGATAACTGCAGGAACTTCAAACCGGCACTAGGAAACAGACTGAGAAACCAGTGTAAAAGTTTCTCCTGCAACCCGCTCCCTTTGTGCTAGATGAACGAATGTCTCTCCACATGCTCAGTTCTGAGAGATAAGTGTGTGTGAAAGACGTCCTTCACCTATCTTGTTGGGAACACAAATTTTCTTTTCACTTGCAAACTCCAATCCATACATACATATGGGGTGGTACTAGCTCGAACTCGGTTTTACAGTGAAAACTGCAGGAACTTCAAACCGGCACTAGGAAAAAGACTGAGAATCCAGAGTAAAAGTTTCCCCTGCAACCCGATCCCTTTGTGCTGGATGAACGAACGTCTCTCCACATGCTAATTTATGAGAGATAAGTGTGTGTGAAAGCCGTCCTTCAGCTATCTTGTTGAGAACACAAAGTTTCTTTTCACTTGCAAACTCCACTCCATAATATATATGGGGAGGTACTAGCCCCAACTCGGTTTTACAGTGAAAACTGCAGGAATTTCAAACCGGCAATAGGAAACAGACTCAGAAACCAGAGTAAAAGTTTCTCCTGCAACCCGTTCCCTTTGTGCTAGATGAACGAACGTCTCTCCACATGCTCAGTTCTGAGAGATAAGTGTGTGTGAAAGCCGTCCTTCACCTAGCTTGTTGGGAACACAAAGTTTCTTTTCACTTGCAAACTCCACTCCATATATATATATATGGGGAGGTACTAGCTCCAACTCGGTTTTACAGTGCAAACTGCAGGAACTTCAAACCGGCACTAGGAAACAGACTGAGATCCCAGAGTAAAAGTTTCTCCTGCAACCCGTTCGCTTTGTGCTAGATGAACGAACGTCTCTCCACATGCTCAGTTCTGAGAGTTAAGTGTGTGTGAAAGCCGTCCTTCACTTAGCTTGTTGGGAACACAAAGTTTCTTTTCACTTGCAAACTCCACTCCATACATATATATGGGGAGGTACTAGCTCCAACACGGTTTTACAGTGAAAACTGCAGGAACTTCAAACCGGCACTAGGAAACAGACTGAGAAACCAGACTAAAAGTTTCTCCTGCAACCCGTTCCCTTTGTGCTAGATAAACGAACGTCTCTCCACATGCTCAGTTCTGAGAGTTAAATGTGTGTGAAAGCCGTAATTCACTTAGCTTGTTTTGAAAACAAAGTTTCTTTTCACTTGCAAACTCCACTCCGTACATATATATGGGGAGGTACTAGCTCCAACTCGGTTTTACAGTGCAAACTGCAGGAACTTCAAACCGGCACTAGGAAACAGACTGAGAACCAAGAGTAAAAGATTCTCCTGCAACACGTTCGCTTTGTGCTAGATGAACGAACGTCTCTCCAAATGCTCCGTTCTGAGAGTTAATTGTGTGTGAAAGCCGTACTTCACCTAGCTTGTTGGGAACACAAAGTTTCTTTTCACTTGCAAACTCCACTCCATACATATATATGGGGAGGTACTAGCTCCAACACGGTTTTACAGTGAAAACTGCAGGAACTTCAAACAGGCACTAGGAAACAGACTGAGAAACCAGAGTAAAAGTTTCTCCTGCAACCCGTTCCCTTTGTGCTAGATGAACGAACGTCTCTCCACATGCTCAGTTCTGAGAGATAAGTGTGTGTGAAAGCCGTCCTTCACCTAGCATGTTGGGAACACAAAGTTTCTTTTCACTAGCAAACTCCAATCCATACATATATATGGGGAGGTACTAGCCCCAACACGGTTTTACAGTGAAAACTGCAGGAACTTCAAACCGGTACTTGGAAACAGACTGAGAAACCAGAGTAAAAGTTTCTCCTGCAACCCGTTCCCTTTGTGCTAGATGAACGAACGTCTCTCCACATGCTCAGTTCTGAGAGATAAGTGTGTGTGAAAGCCGTCCTTCACCTAGCTTGTTGGGAACACAAAGTTTCTTTTCACTTGAAAACTCCACTCCATACATATATATGGGGTGGTACTAGCTCCAACTCGGTTTTACAGTGAAAACTGCAGGAACTTCAAACCGGCACTAGGAAACAGACTGAGAATCCAGAGTAAAAGTTTCCACTGTAACCCGTTCCCTTTGTGCTAGATGAACGAACGTCTCTCCACATGCTCAGTTCTGAGAGATAAGTGTGTGTGAAAGCCGTCCTTCACCTATCTTGTTGGGAACACAAAGTTTCTTTTCACTTGAGAACTCCACTCCATACATATGTATGGGGTGGTACTAGCTCCAACTCGGTTTTACAGTGAAAACTTCAGGAACTTCAAACCGGCACTAGAAAACAGGCTGAGAATCCAGAGTAAAAATTTCTCCTGCAACCCGTTCCCTTTGTGCTAGATGAACGAACGTCTCTCCACATGCTCAGTTCTGAGAAATAATTGTGTGTGAAAGCCGTCCTTCACCTAGCTTGTTGGGAACACAAAGTTTCTTTTCACTTGCAAACTCCACACCATACATATATATGGGGAGGTACTAGCTCCAAATCGGTTTTACACTGAAAACTGCAGGAACTTCAAACCGGCACTCGGAAACAGACTCAGAAACCAGAGTAAAAGTTTCTCCTGCAACCCGTTCCCTTTGTGCTAGATGAACGAACGTCTCTCCACATGCTCAGTTCTGAGAGATAAGTGTGTGTGAAAGCCGTCCTTCACCTAGCTTGTTGGGAACACAAAGTTTCTTTTCACTTGAAAACTCCACTAAATAAATATATATGGGGTGGTACTAGCTCCAAATCGGTTTTCCAGTGAAAACTGCAGGAACTTCAAACCGGCACTAGGAAACAGACTGAGAATCCAGAGTAAAAGTTTCCACTGTAACCCGTTCCCTTTGTGCTAGATGAACGAACGTCTCTCCACATGCTCAGTTCTGAGAGATAAGTGTGTGTGAAAGCCGTCCTTCACCTAGCTTGTTGGGAACACAAAGTTTCTTTTCACTTGTGAACTCCACTCCATACATATGTATGGGGTGGTACTAGCTCCAACTCGGTTTTACAGTGAAAACTTCAGGAACTTCAAACCGGCACTAGGAAACAGGCTGAGAATCCAGAGTAAAAGTTTCTCCTGCAACCCGTTCCCTTTGTGCTAGATGAACGAACGTCTCTCCACATGCTCAGTTCTGAGAAATAATTGTGTGTGAAAGCCGTCCTTCACCTAGCTTGTTGGGAACACAAAGTTTCTTTTCAATTGCAAACTCCACACCATACATATATATGGGGAGGTACTAGCTCCAACTCGGTTTTACACTGAAAACTGCAGGAACTTCAAACCGGCACTAGGAAACAGACTCAGAAACCAGAGTAAAAGTTTCTCCTGCAACCCGTTCCCTTTGTGCTAGATGAACGAACGTCTCTCCACATGCTCAGTTCTGAGAGATAAGTGTGTGTGAAAGCCGTCCTTCACCTAGCTTGCTGGGAACATAAATTTCCTTTTCACTTGCAAACTCCATTCCATACATATATATGGGGAGGTACTATCTCCCAATCGGTTTTACAGTGAAATCTGCAGGAACTTCAAACCGGCACTAGGAAACACACTGAGAAACCAGAGTAAAAGTTTCTCCTGCAAACAGTTCCCTTTGTGCTAGATGAACGAACTTCTCTCCACATGATCAGTTCTGAGATAAAAGTGTGTGTGAAAGCCGTCCTTCACCTAGCTTGTTGGGAACACAAAGTTCCTTTTCACTTGCAAACTCCACTCCATACATATATATGGGGAGGTACTAGCCCCAACACGGTTTTACAGTGATAACTGCAGGAACTTCAAACCGGCACTAGGAAACAGACTGAGAAACCAGAGTAAAAGTTTCTACTGCAAACCGTTCCCTTTGTGCTAGATGAACGAACGTCTCTCCACATGCTCAGTTCTGAGAGATAAGTGTGTGTGAAAGCCGTCCTTCACCTAGCTTGTTGGGAACACAAAGTTTCTTTTCACTTGCAAACTCCACTCCATACATATATATGGGGAGGTACTAGCTCCAACTCGGTTTTACAGTGAAAACTGCAGGAACTTCAAACCGGCACTAGGAAACAGACTGAGAATCCAGAGAAAAGGTTTCTCCTGTAACCCTTTCCCTTTGTGCTAGATGAACGAACGTCTCTCCACATGCTCAGTTCTGAGAGATAAGTGTGTGTGAAAGCCGTCCTTCACCTAGCTTGTTGGGAACACAAAGTTTCTTTTCACTTGCAAACTCCACTCCATACATATATATGGGGAGGTACTAGCTCCAACTCTGTTTTACAGTGAAAACTGCAGGAACTTCAAACCGGCACTAGGATACAGACTTAGAAACCAGAGTAAAAGTTTCTCCTGCAAACCGTTCGCTTTGTGCTAGATGAACGAACGTCTCTCCACATGCTCAGTTCTGAGAGTTAAGTGTGTGTGAATGCCGTACTTCACCTAGCTTGTTGGGAACACAAAGTTTCTTTTCACTTGCAAACTCCACTCCATACATATATATGGGGAGGTACTAGCTCCAACACGGTTTTACAGTGAAAACTGCAGGAACTTAAAACAGGCACTAGGAAACAGACTGAGAAACCAGAGTAAAATTTCTCCTGCAAACCGTTCCATTTGTGCTAGATGAACGAACGTCTCTCCACATGCTCAGTTCTGAGAGATAAGTGTGTGTGAAAGCCGTCCTTCAACTAGCTTGTTGGGAACACAAAGTTTCTTTTCACTTGCAAACTCCACTCCATACATATATATGGGGTGGTACTAGCTCCAACTCGGTTTTACAGTGAAAACTGCAGGAACTTCAAACCGGCACTAGGAAACAGACTGAGAATCCAGAGTAAAAGTTTCCCCTGTATCCCGTTCCCTTTGTGCTAGATGAACGAACGTCTCTCCACATGCTCAGTTCTGAGAGATAAGTGTGTGTGAAAGCCGTCCTTCACCTAGCTTGTTGGGAACACAAAGTTTCTTTTCACTTGAGAACTCCACTCCATACATATGTATGGGGTGGTACTAGCTCCAACTCGGTTTTACAGTGAAAACTTCAGGAACTTCAAACCGGCACTAGGAAACAGGCTGAGAATCCAGAGTAAAAGTTTCTCCTGCAACCCGTTCCCTTTATGCTAGATGAACGAACGTCTCTCCACATGCTCAGTTCTGAGAAATAATTGTGTGTGAAAGCGGTCCTTCACCTAGCTTGTTGGGAACACAAAGTTTCTTTTCACTTGCAATCTCCACACCATACATATATATGGGGAGGTACAAGTTCCAACTCGGTTTTACACTGAAAACTGCAGGAACTTCAAACCGGCACTAGGAAACAGACTGAGAAACCAGAGTAAAACTTTCTCCTGCAACCCTTTCCCCTTGTGCTAGATGAACGAACGTCTCTCCACATGCTCAGTTCTGAGAGTTAAGTGTGTGTGAAAGCCGTCCTTCACTTAGCTTGTTGGGAACACAAAGTTTCTTTTCACTTGCAAACTCCACTCCATACATATATATGGGGAGGTACTAGCTCCAACACGGTTTTACAGTGAAAACTGCAGGAACTTCAAACCGGCACTAGGAAACAGACTGAGAAACCAGAATAAAAATTTCTCCTGCAACCCGTTCCCTTTGTGCTAGATGAACGAACGTCTCTCCACATGCTCAGTTCTGAGAGTTAAGTGTGTGTGAAAGCCGTCCTTCACTTAGCTTGTTGTGAAAACAAAGTTTCTTTTCACTTGCAAAATCCACTCCGTACATATATATGGGGAGGTACTAGCTCCAACTCGGTTTTACAGTGCAAACTGCAGGAACTTCAAACCGGCACTAGGAAACAGACTGAGAACCAAGAGTAAAAGTTTCTCCTGCAACACGTTCGCTTTGTGCTAGATGAACGAACGTCTCTCCACATGCTCAGTTCTGAGAGATAAGTGTGTGTGAAAGCCGTCCTTCACCTAGCTTGTTGGGAACACAAAGTTTCTTTTCACTTGTGAACTCCACTCCATACATATGTATGGGGTGGTACTAGCTCCAACTCGGTTTTACAGTGAAAACTTCAGGAACTTCAAACCGGCACTAGGAAACAGGCTGAGAATCCAGAGTAAAAGTTTCTCCTGCAACCCGTTCCCTTTGTGCTAGATGAACGAACGTCTCTCCACATGCTCAGTTCTGAGAAATAATTGTGTGTGAAAGCCGTCCTTCACCTAGCTTGTTGGGAACACAAAGTTTCTTTTCAATTGCAAACTCCACACCATACATATATATGGGGAGGTACTAGCTCCAACTCGGTTTTACACTGAAAACTGCAGGAACTTCAAACCGGCACTAGGAAACAGACTCAGAAACCAGAGTAAAAGTTTCTCCTGCAACCCGTTCCCTTTGTGCTAGATGAACGAACGTCTCTCCACATGCTCAGTTCTGAGAGATAAGTGTGTGTGAAAGCCGTCCTTCACCTAGCTTGCTGGGAACATAAATTTCCTTTTCACTTGCAAACTCCATTCCATACATATATATGGGGAGGTACTATCTCCCAATCGGTTTTACAGTGAAAACTGCAGGAACTTCAAACCGGCACTAGGAAACACACTGAGAAACCAGAGTAAAAGTTTCTCCTGCAAACAGTTCCCTTTGTGCTAGATGAACGAACTTCTCTCCACATGATCAGTTCTGAGATAAAAGTGTGTGTGAAAGCCGTCCTTCACCTAGCTTGTTGGGAACACAAAGTTCCTTTTCACTTGCAAACTCCACTCCATACATATATATGGGGAGGTACTAGCCCCAACACGGTTTTACAGTGATAACTGCAGGAACTTCAAACCGGCACTAGGAAACAGACTGAGAAACCAGAGTAAAAGTTTCTACTGCAAACCGTTCCCTTTGTGCTAGATGAACGAACGTCTCTCCACATGCTCAGTTCTGAGAGATAAGTGTGTGTGAAAGCCGTCCTTCACCTAGCTTGTTGGGAACACAAAGTTTCTTTTCACTTGCAAACTCCACTCCATACATATATATGGGGAGGTACTAGCTCCAACTCGGTTTTACAGTGAAAACTGCAGGAACTTCAAACCGGCACTAGGAAACAGACTGAGAATCCAGAGAAAAAGTTTCTCCTGTAACCCTTTCATTTGTGCTAGATGAACGAACGTCTCTCCACATGCTCAGTTCTGAGAGATAAGTGTGTGTGAAAGCCGTCCTTCACCTAGCTTGTTGGGAACACAAAGTTTCTTTTCACTTGCAAACTCCACTCCATACATATATATGGGGAGGTACTAGCTCCAACTCGGTTTTACAGTGAAAACTGCAGGAACTTCAAACCGGCACTAGGATACAGACTTAGAAACCAGAGTAAAAGTTTCTCCTGCAAACCGTTCGCTTTGTGCTAGATGAACGAACGTCTCTCCACATGCTCAGTTCTGAGAGTTAAGTGTGTGTGAATGCCGTACTTCACCTAGCTTGTTGGGAACACAAAGTTTCTTTTCACTTGCAAACTCCACTCCATACATATATATGGGGAGGTACTAGCTCCAACACGGTTTTACAGTGAAAACTGCAGGAACTTCAAACAGGCACTAGGAAACAGACTGAGAAACCAGAGTAAAATTTCTCCTGCAAACCGTTCCATTTGTGCTAGATGAACGAACGTCTCTCCACATGCTCAGTTCTGAGAGATAAGTGTGTGTGAAAGCCGTCCTTCAACTAGCTTGTTGGGAACACAAAGTTTCTTTTCACTTGCAAACTCCACTCCATACATATATATGGGGTGGTACTAGCTCCAACTCGGTTTTACAGTGAAAACTGCAGGAACTTCAAACCGGCACTAGGAAACAGACTGAGAATCCAGAGTAAAAGTTTCCCCTGTATCCCGTTCCCTTTGTGCTAGATGAACGAACGTCTCTCCACATGCTCAGTTCTGAGAGATAAGTGTGTGTGAAAGCCGTCCTTCACCTAGCTTGTTGGGAACACAAAGTTTCTTTTCACTTGAGAACTCCACTCCATACATATGTATGGGGTGGTACTAGCTCCAACTCGGTTTTACAGTGAAAACTTCAGGAACTTCAAACCGGCACTAGGAAACAGGCTGAGAATCCAGAGTAAAAGTTTCTCCTGCAACCCGTTCCCTTTATGCTAGATGAACGAACGTCTCTCCACATGCTCAGTTCTGAGAAATAATTGTGTGTGAAAGCGGTCCTTCACCTAGCTTGTTGGCAACACAAAGTTTCTTTTCACTTGCAATCTCCACACCATACATATATATGGGGAGGTACAAGCTCCAACTCGGTTTTACACTGAAAACTGCAGGAACTTCAAACCGGCACTAGGAAACAGACTGAGAAACCAGAGTAAAAGTTTCTCCTGCAACCCTTTCCCCTTGTGCTAGATGAACGAACGTCTCTCCACATGCTCAGTTCTGAGAGTTAAGTGTGTGTGAAAGCCGTCCTTCACTTAGCTTGTTGGGAACACAAAGTTTCTTTTCACTTGCAAACTCCACTCCATACATATATATGGGGAGGTACTAGCTCCAACACGGTTTTACAGTGAAAACTGAAGGAACTTCAAACCGGCACTAGGAAACAGACTGAGAAACCAGAATAAAAGTTTCTCCTGCAACCCGTTCCCTTTGTGCTAGATGAACGAACGTCTCTCCACATGCTCAGTTCTGAGAGTTAAGTGTGTGTGAAAGCCGTCCTTCACTTAGCTTGTTGTGAAAACAAAGTTTCTTTTCACTTGCAAAATCCACTCCGTACATATATATGGGGAGGTACTAGCTCCAACTCGGTTTTACAGTGCAAACTGCAGGAACTTCAAACCGGCACTAGGAAACAGACTGAGAACCAAGAGTAAATGTTTCTCCTGCAACACGTTCGCTTTGTGCTAGATGAACGAACGTCTATCCAAATGCTCCGTTCTGAGAGTTAATTGTGTGTGAAAGCCGTCCTTCACCTAGCTTGTTGGGAACACAAAGTTTCTTTTCACTTGCAAACTCCACTCCATACATATATATGGGGAGGTACTAGCTCCAACTCGGTTTTACAGTGAAAACTGCAGGAACTTCAAACCGGCACTAGGAAACCGACTTAGAAACCAGAGTAAAAGTTTCTCCTGCAACCCGTTCCCTTTGTGCTAGATGAACGAACGTCTCTCCACATGCTCAGTTCTGAGAGTTAAGTGTGTGTGAATGCCGTACTTCACCTAGCTTGTTGGGAACACAAAGTTTCTTTTCACTTGCAAACTCCACTCCATACATATATATGGGGAGGTACTAGCTCCAACACGGTTTTACAGTGAAAACAGCAGGAACTTCAAACAGGCACTAGGAAACAGACTAAGAAACCAGAGTAAAAGTTTCTCCTGCACCCCGTTCCATTTGTGCTAGATGAACGAACGTCTCTCCACATGCTCAGTTCTGAGAGATATGTGTGTGTGAAAGCCGTACTTCACCTACCTTGTTGGGAACACAAAGTTTCTTTTCACTTGCAAACTCCACCCCATACATATATATGGGGAGGTACTAGCCCCAACACGGTTTTACAGTGAAAACTGCAGGAACTTCAAACCGGCACTAGGAAACAGACTGAGAATCCAGAGAAAAAGTTTCCCCTGTAACCCGTTCCCTTTGTGCTAGATGAACGAACGTCTTTCCACATGCTCAGTTCTGAGAGATAAGTGTGTGTGAAAGCCGTCCTTCACCTAGCTTGTTGGGAACACAAAGTTTCTTTTCACTTGAGAATTCCACTCCATAAATATGTATGGGGTGGTACTAGCTCCAACTCGGTTTTACTGTGAAAACTTCAGGAACTTCAAACCGGCACTAGGAAACAGGCTGAGATTCCAGAGTAAAAGTTTCTCCTGCAACCGGTTCCCTTTGTGCTAGATGAACGAACGTCTCTCCAAATGCTCCGTTCTGAGAGTTAATTGTGTGTTAAAGCCGTCCTTCACCTAGCTTGTTGGGAACACAAAGTTTGTTTTCACTTGCAAACTCCACTCCATACATATATATGGGGAGGTACTAGCTCCAACTCGGTTTTACAGTGAAAACTGCAGGAACTTCAAACCGGCACTAGGAAAACCACTTAGAAATCAGAGTAAAAGTTTCTCCTGCAACTCGTTCGCTTTGTGCTAGATGAACGAACGTCTCTCCACATGCTCAGTTCTGAGAGTTAAGTGTGTGTGAATGCCGTACTTCACCTAGCTTGTTGGGAACACAAAGTTTCTTTTCACTTGCAAACTCCACTCCATACATATATATGGGGAGGTACTAGCCCCAACACGGTTTTACATTGAAAATTGCAGGAACTTCAAACAGGCACTAGGAAACAGACTGAGAAACCAGAGTAAAAGTTTCTCCTGCAACCCGTTCCATTTGTGCTAGATGAACGAACGTCTCTCCACATGCTCAGTTCTGAGAGATAAGTGTGTGTGAAAGCCGTCCTTCACCTAGCTTGTTGGGAACACAAAGTTTCTTTTCACTTGCAAACTCCACTCCATACATATATATGGGGAGGTACTAGCCCCAACACGGTTTTACAGTGAAAACTGCAGGAACTTCAAACCGGCACTCGGAAACAGACTCAGAAACCAGAGTAAAAGTTTCTCCTGCAACCCGTTCCCTTTGTGCTAGATGAACGAACGTCTCTCCACATGCTCAGTTCTGAGAGATAATTGTGTGTGAAAGCCGTCCTTCACCTAGCTTGTTGGGAACACAAAGATTCTTTTCACTTGAAAACTCCACTCCATACATATATATGGGGTGGTACTAGCTCCAACTCGGTTTTACAGTGAAAACTGCAGGAACTTCAAACCGGCACTAGGAAACAGACTGAGAATCCAGAGTAAAAGTTTCCCCTGTAACCCGTTCCCTTTGTGCTAGATGAACGAACGTCTCTCCACATGCTCAGTTCTGAGAGATAAGTGTGTGTGAAAGCCGTCCTTCACCTAGGTTGTTGGGAACACAAAGTTTCTTTTCACTTGCAAACTCCACACCATACATATATATGGGGAGGTACTAGCTCCAACTCGGTTTTACACTGAAAACTGCAGGAACTTCAAACCGGCACTAGGAAACAGACTCAGAAACCAGAGTAAAAGTTTCTCCTGTAACCCGTTCCCTTTGTGCTAGATGAACGAACGTCTCTCCACATGGTCAGTTCTGAGAGATAAGTGTGTGTGAAAGCCGTCCTTCACCTAGGTTGCTGGGAACATAAATTTCCTTTTCACTTTCATACTCCACTCCATACATATATATGGTGAGGTACTATCTCCCACTCGGTTTTACAGTGAAAACTGCAGGAAATTCAAACCGGCACTAGGAAACACACTGAGAAACCAGAG